>NC_139146.1:103034097-103715036 GCF_964270905.1 Leucopleurus acutus | reverse complement strand
AGCCTGCTGGGAATCTCCTCCCCTCAGTTATGAGAGCTCTGGATAAAACACATATGCCCTTTTTTGCCAAGTGCATTATTTTCCAAGTTCTGTCTCTTTTCCTATGCTTTAAGAGCTACTCCCGTGTACGTTCTGAAATCAGTTTCCAGCAATTCTGCCCCGCATTCAAGTCCTCTTCGCAGCCTTACTTCAGTATAATTTTGGATGATAGCTGTCATTTATAACTCCGCAGGTTTCTGAATTACAGTGACCCTGAGCTCCTTTCTTCAACTCGCTTTCTTGTGAGCTGGCCGCAACACCGCAGGATCTCCTCAGGCCCTAATCTAGTTCCAGCATGGCACGCGGAGCCTTTGGTTCATTTGTCTTCCTGGTGAAAATGAGAGTTAAATTTGCCCGTCCAGACACCTACAGATAGTCTCCCATTGTTTCTCCTTATTCCTGTTCATCTTCCGAATAAATTGCAAACTGGGCCAAACAGGAGGTTAAAGGCACTGACTCTCCAAGTGGGGAGAGTGTTAGTAAAGCGTCTGGAATGTTGCACCCGAGTACCAGGGGACGAAAACTGAGACACATTTGAACACGTTTCCCGATCACACGGTGGATCATACTCTGGGTTCCACATGCATGTTTAGCTGAAGGAAGAATCCCTTAAACCTGGAGAGTTGAGACCCATGGAATGGGTACCATGCAATATGATTTCAAAGGGTCTGCATTTGCTCACCTAACCTCACCAATCCTATCACTGCTGCGTTTATGCCGCTGTACACATGATTGATTCTCTTTTGGAGACATATAAATCCATAGGTTTTAAGATTCTTACTAGTCAGGTATATTCTTAGGCGTTTATTATGGGGTGTTGAGTGCACTTCGTTGAGCAAGGAGTAGCTCTTGTCTATTACATATTTGGCTTACGGAACGGTATCTGTGCTAATTTCAATCTCTGGTTTTATGCAGCACCCCAACTCACCTTTCCCCTTAAGCAAGCATAAGTTGGTTTTCTACATTTGAGACCCTGTTCTGTTTTGTAATTCAGTTCCTTTGTAGCCAAGTTTACATTCCGTGTATTAGTGATATCTTATGATGCTTCTTTTTCTGTGTGACTTATTTCACTTACAATCATCGTACCTGAATCCACTCATTATGCTGCTATGGGCCTGATGACATAGATTTCATTGCTGAGTGATATTGCATTGTACGTAAGTACCACAACTTCTTTATCCATTTTTCGCTTTCTGTGATATTGAACTTGTACCCTAAACGAGGTTCTTGTAAACAGAGCCGGCCCAAACTTTGGGGTGGCTGTGTCTTTTTGATTTTAATTTCCCTAAGCTATAGGACCATATGTGGAAGTGCCCTAGGCTCTGTTGCTTTGTTTTTTAGATGTTTCAGGAAACACCATACACTTCTCCACAGTGGCTGTTGGCAATTTACATCCCGCCCATCAGCATAACAAGGCTCCCAGTTCTCCATGGCCTGTCCTGCCTTTCTGGATTTTACACTTTTTTCAGATGTCCCTTTTGACCGGGGGGCAGTGAGACTTCATTGTAGTGCAGATTTCCTTTGCAAGCTTGCTTGGTTGGCCAAAAAGGGCGTATGCGTTTTTTCCTGAATATATTCAGGAAAAAACGCATATGCCCTTTTTGGCCAAGTGCATCATTGTGGACGTTCTGCCTCTTTTCCTATGCTTTACATGCAATTCCAGTCTACCTCCTGAAATCGGTTTCCTGCAATTCTGCCCCGCTTTCAAGTCCTCTTGGCAGCCTTACTTCAATATATTTTTGGAAGATAGCTGTCATTTATAACTCTGCAGGTTTGTGAATTACAGTGCCCCTGAGCTCCTTTCTTCAACTCGCTTTCTTGTGAGCTGGCCGCAACACCGCAGGATTGCTTCAGACCCTAGTGTGGTTCCGGCATGGCATGCTGAGCCTTTGGTTAATTCCTCTTCCTGGTGGGAAATGAGAGTTAAATTTGCCTGTCCAGACACCTCCACCTAGTCTCTCATTGGTTCTCCCTATTCCTGTTCATTTTCCACAGAAATTGCAAACTGGCCAAACAGGAGGTTAAAGGCACTGACTCTCCAAGTGGGGAGAGTGTTAGTAAAGCGTCTGGAATGTTGCACCCGAGTACCAGGGGACAAAAACTGAGACACATTTGAACACGTTTCCCAATCACACCGTGGATCATACTCTGGGTTACACATGCATGTTTTAGCTGAAGGAAAAATCCCTTAAACCTGGAGAGTTGAGACCCATGGAATGGGTACCATGCAATATGACTTCAAAGAGTCTGCATTTGCTCACCGAACCTCACCAATCCTATCACTGCTGTGCTTATGCCACTGTACACACGCTTGATTCTCTTTCGGAGACATATAAATCCATAGGTTTTAAGATTCTTACTAGTCAGGTATATCCTTAGGCGTTTAATATGGTGTGTTGAGTCCACTTCGTTGAGCAAGTAATAGCTCTTGTCTATTATATATTTGGCTTATATAACGGTATCTGTGCAAATTTCAATCTCTGGTTTCATGCAGCACCCCAACTCACCATTCGCCTTAAGCAAGCATAAGTTGCTTTTCTACATTTGATACCCTGTTCTGTTTTGTAATTCAGTTCCTTTGTAGCCAAGTTTAAATTCCGTGTGTTAATGATATCTTATGATGTTTCTTTTTCTGTGTGACTTATTTCACTTAGAATCATCGTACCTGAATCCACTCATTATGCTGCTACGGGCCTGATGACATAGATTTCATTGCTGAGTGATACTGCATTGTACGTAAGTACCGCAACTTCTTTATCCATTTTTCGCTTTCTGTGATATTGAACTTGTACCCTAAACGAGGTTCTTGTAAACAGAGCCGGCCCAAACTTTGGGGTGGCTGTGTCTTTTTGATTTTAATTTCCCTAAGCTATAGGACCATAAGTGGAAGTGTCCTAGGCTCTGTTGATTAGTTTTTTGGATGTTTCAGGAAACAACATACACTTCTCCAGAGTGGGTGTTGGCAGTTTACATCCCGCCCATCAGCATAAAAAGGCTCCCAGTTCTCCATGGCCTGTCCTGCCTTTCTGGATTTTATACTTTTTTCAGATAGCCCTTTTGACCGGGGGGCAGTGAGACTTCATTGTAGTGCAGATTTCCTTTGCAAGCTTGCTTGGTTGGCCAAAAAGGGCGTATGCGTTTTTTCCTGAATATGTTCAGGAAAAAACGCATACGCACTTTTTGGCCAAGTGCATCATTGTGGACGTTCTGCCTCTTTTCCTATGCTTTACATGCAATTCCAGTCTACCTCCTGAAATCGGTTTCCTGCAATTCTGCCCCGCTTTCAAGTCCTCTTGGCAGCCTTACTTCAATATATTTTTGGAAGATAGCTGTCATTTATAACTCTGCAGGTTTGTGAATTACAGTGCCCCTGAGCTCCTTTCTTCAACTCGCTTTCTTGTGAGCTGGCCGCAACACCGCAGGATTGCTTCAGACCCTAGTGTGGTTCCGGCATGGCATGCTGAGCCTTTGGTTAATTCCTCTTCCTGGTGGGAAATGAGAGTTAAATTTGCCTGTCCAGAAACCTCCACCTGGTCTCTCATTGGTTCTCCCTATTCCTGTTCATTTTCCACAGAAATTGCAAACTGGCCAAACAGGAGGTTAAAGGCACTGACTCTCCAAGTGGGGAGAGTGTTAGTAAAGCGTCTGGAATGTTGCACCCGAGTACCAGGGGACGAAAACTGAGACACATTTGAACACGTTTCCCGATCACACGGTGGATCATACTCTGGGTTCCACATGCATGTTTTAGCTGAAGGAAGAATCCCTTAAACCTGGAGAGTTGAGACCCATGGAATGGGTACCATGCAATATGACTTCAAAGGGTCTGCATTTGCTCACCGAACCTCACCAGTCCTATCACTGCTGCGTTTATGCCGCTGTACACACGCTTGATTCTCTTTCAGAGACATATAAATCCATAGGTTTTAAGATTCTTACTAGTCAGGTATATTCTTAGGCGTTTAATATGGGGTGTTGAGTCCACTTCGTTGAGCAAGGAGTAGCTCTTATCTATTACATATTTGGCTTATGGAACGGTATCTGTGCTAATTTCAATCTCTGGTTTTATGCACCACCCCAACTCACCTTTCCACTTAAGCAAGCATAACTTGGGTTTCTACTTTTGAGACCCTGTTCTGTTTTGTAATTCAGTTCCTGTGTAGCCAAGTTTACATTCCGTATATTAGTGATACCTTATGATATTTCTTTTTCTGTGTGACTTATTTCACTTAGAATCATCGTACCTGAATCCACTCATTATGCTGCTACGGGCCTGATGACATAGATTTCACTGCTGAGTGATATTGCATTGTACGTAAGTTCCACAACTTCTTTATCCATTTTTCGCTTTCTGTGATATTGAACTTGTAAGGTAAATGAGGTTCTTGTAAACAGAGCCATCCCAAACTTTGGGGTGGCTGTGTCTTTTTGATTTTAATTTCCCTAAGCTATAGGACCATATGTGGAAGTGCCCTAGGCTCTGTTGCTTTGTTTTTTAGACGTTTCAGGAAACACCATATACTTCTCCAGAGTGGGTGTTGGCAATTTAAATCCCGCCCATCAGCATAACAAGGCTCCCAGTTCTCCATGGCCTGTCCTGCCTTTCTGGATTTTACACTTTTTTCAGATGGCCCTTTTGACCGGGGGTCAGTGAGACTTCATTGTAGTGCAGATTTCCTTTGCAAGCTTGCTTGGTTGGCCAAAAAGGGCGTATGCGTTTTTTCCTCAGGAAAAAACGCATACGCCCTTTTTGGCCAAGTGCATCATTGTGGACATTCTGCCTCTTTTCCTATGCTTTACATGCAATTCCAGTCTACCTCCTGAAATCGGTTTCCTGCAATCCTGCCCCGCTTTCAACTCCTCTTGGCAGCCTTCCTTCAATATATTTTAGGACGATAGCTGTCATTTATAACTCTGCAGGTTTGTGAATTACAGTGCCCCTTAGCTCCTTTCTTCAACTCGCTTTCTTGTGAGCTGGCCGCAACACCACAGGATTGCTTCAGGCCCTAGTTTGGTTCCGGCATGGCATGTTGAACCTTTGGTTAATTCCTCTTCCTGGTGGGAAATGAGAGTTAAATTTGCCCGTCCAGACACCTCCACCTAGTCTCTCCTTGGTTCTCCCTATTCCTGTTCATTTTCCACAGAAATTGCAAACTGGGCCAAACAGGAGTTTAAAGGCACTGACTCTCCAAGTGGGGAGAGTGTTAGTAAAGCGTCTGGAATGTTGCACCCGAGTACCAGGGGACGAAAACTGAGACACATTTGAACACGTTTCCCGATGACACCGTGGATCATACTCTGGGTTCCACATGCATGTTTTAGCTGAAGGAAGAATACGTTAAACCTGGAGAGTTGAGACCCATGGAATGGGTACCATGCAATATGACTTCAAAGAGTTTGCATTTGCTCACCGAACCTCACCAATCCTATCACTGCTGCGTTTATACTGCTGTACACACGCTTGATTCTCTTTCGGAGACATATAAATCCATAGGTTTTAAGATTCTTACTAGTCAGGTATATTCTTAGGCGTTTAATATGGTGTGTTGAGTCCACTTCGTTGAGCAAGTAATAGCTCTTGTCTATTACATATTTGGCTTATGGAACGGTATCTGTGCAAATTTCAATCTCTGGTTTCATGCAGCACCCCAACTCACCATTCCCCTTAAGGAAGCATAAGTTGGTTTTCTGCATTTGAGACCCTATTCTGTTTTGTAATTCAGTTCCTTTGTAGCCAAGTTTAAATTCCGTGTGTTAGTGATATCTTATGATGTTTCTTTTTCTGTGTGACTTATTTCACTTAGAATCATCATACCTGAATCCACTCATTATGCTGCTCCGGGCCTGATGACATAGATTTCATTGCTGAGTGATACTGCATTGTACGTAAGTACCACAACTTCTTTATCCATTTTTCGCTTTCTGTGATATTCAACTTGTACCGTAAACGAGGTTCTTGTAAACAGAGCCGGCCCAAACTTTGGGGTGGCTGTGTCTTTTTGATTTTAATTTCCCTAAGCTATAGGACCATAAGTGGAAGTGTCCTAGGCTCTGTTGCTTTGTTTTTTGGATGTTTCAGGAAACAACATACACTTCTCCAGAGTGGGTGTTGGCAATTTACATCCCACCCATCAGCATAACAAGGCTCCCAGTTCTCCATGGCCTGTCCTGCCTTTCTGGATTTTACACTTTTTTCAGATAGCCCTTTTGACCGGGGGGCAGTGAGACTTCATTGTAGTGCAGATTTCCTTTGCAAGCTTGCTTGGTTGGCCAAAAAGGGCGTATGCGTTTTTTCCTGAATATGTTCAGGAAAAAACGCATACGCCCTTTTTGGCCAAGTGCATCATTGTGGACCTTCTGCCTCTTTTCCTATGCTTTACATGCAATTCCAGTCTACCTCCTGAAATCGGTTTCCTGCAATTCTGCCCCACTTTCAAGTCCTCTTGGCAACCTTCCTTCAATATATTTTTGGACGATAGCTGTCATTTATAACTCTGCCGGTTTGTGAATTACAGTGCCCCTGAGTTCCTTCCTTCAACTCGCTTTCTTGTGAGCTGGCTGCAACACCGCAGGATTGTTTCAGGCCCTAGTGTGCTTCTGGCATGCCACGCTGAGCCTTTGGTTAATTCTTCTTCCTGGTGGGAAATGAGAGTTAAATTTACCCTTCCAGACACCTCCACCTAGTCTCTCATTGGTTCTCCCTATTCCTGTTCATCTTACGCAGAAATTGCAAACTCGGCCAAACAGGAGGTTAAAGGCACTCACTCTCCAAGTGGGGAGAGTGTTAGTAAAGCGTCTGGAATGTTGCACCCGAGTACCAGGGGACGAAAACTGAGACACATTTGAACACGTTTCCCGATCACACGGTGGATCATACTCTGGGTTCCACATGCATGTTTAGCTGAAGGAAGAATCCCTTAAACCTGGAGAGTTGAGACCCATGGAATGGGTACCATGCAATATGATTTCAAAGGGTCTGCATTTGCTCACCTAACCTCACCAATCCTATCACTGCTGCGTTTATGCCGCTGTACACACGATTGATTCTCTTTTGGAGACATATAAATCCATAGGTTTTAAGATTCTTACTAGTCAGGTATATTCTTTGGCCTTTATTATGGGGTGTTGAGTGCACTTCGTTGAGCAAGGAGTAGCTCTTGTCTATTACATATTTGGCTTATGGAACGGTATCTGTGCTAATTTCAATCTCTGGTTTTATGCAGCACCCCAACTCACCTTTCCCCTTAAGCAAGCATAAGTTGGTTTTCTACATTTGAGACCCTGTTCTGTTTTGTAATTCAGTTCCTGTGTAGCCAAGTTTACATTCCGTGTAGTAGTGATATCTTATGATGTTTCTTTTTCTGTGTGATTTATTTCACTTAGAATCATCGTACCTGAATCCACTCATTATGCTGCTACGGGCCTGATGACATAGATTTCATTGCTGAGTGATATTGCATTGTACGTAAGTACCACAACTTCTTTATCCATTTTTCGCTTTCTGTGATATTGAACTTGTACCGTAAACGAGGTTCTTGTAAACAGAGCCGGCCCAAACTTTGGGGTGGCTGTGTCTTTTTGATTTTAATTTCCCTAAGCTATAGGACCATATGTGGAAGTGCCCTAGGCTCTGTTGCTTTGTTTTTTAGATGTTTCAGGAAACACCATACACTTCTCCACAGTGGCTGTTGGCAATTTCCATCCCGCCCATCAGCATAACAAGGCTCCCAGTTCTCCATGGCCTGTCCTGCCTTTCTGGATTTTACACTTTTTTCAGATGTCCCTTTTGACCGGGGGGCAGTGAGACTTCATGGTAGTGCAGATTTCCTTTGCAAGCTTGCTTGGTTGGCCCAAAAGGGCGTATGCGTTTTTTCCTGAATATATTCAGGAGAAAACGCATACGCACTTTTTGGCCAAGTGCATCATTGTGGACGTTCTGCCTCTTTTCCTATGCTTTACATGCAATTCCAGTCTACCTCCTGAAATCGGTTTCCTGCAATTCTGCCCCGCTTTCAAGTCCTCTTGGCAGCCTTACTTCAATATATTTTTGGAAGATAGCTGTCATTTATAACTCTGCAGGTTTGTGAATTACAGTGCCCCTGAGCTCCTTTCTTCAACTCGCTTTCTTGTGAGCTGGCCGCAACACCGCAGGATTGCTTCAGACCCTAGTGTGGTTCCGGCATGGCATGCTGAGCCTTTGGTTAATTCCTCTTCCTGGTGGGAAATGAGAGTTAAATTTGCCTGTCCAGAAACCTCCACCTAGTCTCTCATTGGTTCTCCCTATTCCTGTTCATTTTCCACAGAAATTGCAAACTGGCCAAACAGGAGGTTAAAGGCACTGACTCTCCAAGTGGGGAGAGTGTTAGTAAAGCGTCTGGAATGTTGCACCCGAGTACCAGGGGACGAAAACTGAGACACATTTGAACACGTTTCCCGATGACACCGTGGATCATACGCTGGGTTCCACATGCATGTTTTAGCTGAAGGAAGAATACCTTAAACCTGGAGAGTTGAGACCCATGGAATGGGTACCATGCAATATGACTTCAAAGAGTTTGCATTTGCTCACCGAACCTCACCAATCCTATCACTGCTGCGTTTATACCGCTGTACACACGCTTGATTCTCTTTCGGAGACATATAAATCCATAGGTTTTAAGATTCTTACTAGTCAGGTATATTCTTAGGCGTTTAATATGGTGTGTTGAGTCCACTTCGTTGAGCAAGTAATAGCTCTTGTCTATTACATATTTGGCTTATGGAACGGTATCTGTGCAAATTTCAATCTCTGGTTTCATGCAGCACCCCAACTCACCATTCCCCTTAAGGAAGCATAAGTTGGTTTTCTGCATTTGAGACCCTATTCTGTTTTGTAATTCAGTTCCTTTGTAGCCAAGTTTAAATTCCGTGTGTTAGTGATATCTTATGATGTTTCTTTTTCTGTGTGACTTATTTCACTTAGAATCATCATACCTGAATCCACTCATTATGCTGCTACGGGCCTGATGACATAGATTTCATTGCTGAGTGATACTGCATTGTACGTAAGTACCACAACTTCTTTATCCATTTTTCGCTTTCTGTGATATTCAACTTGTACCGTAAACGAGGTTCTTGTAAACAGAGCCGGCCCAAACTTTGGGGTGGCTGTGTCTTTTTGATTTTAATTTCCCTAAGCTATAGGACCATAAGTGGAAGTGTCCTAGGCTCTGTTGCTTTGTTTTTTGGATGTTTCAGGAAACAACATACACTTCTCCAGAGTGGGTGTTGGCAATTTACATCCCACCCATCAGCATAACAAGGCTCCCAGTTCTCCATGGCCTGTCCTGCCTTTCTGGATTTTACACTTTTTTCAGATAGCCCTTTTGACCGGGGGGCAGTGAGACTTCATTGTAGTGCAGATTTCCTTTGCAAGCTTGCTTGGTTGGCCAAAAAGGGCGTATGCGTTTTTTCCTGAATATGTTCAGGAAAAAACGCATACGCCCTTTTTGGCCAAGTGCATCATTGTGGACCTTCTGCCTCTTTTCCTATGGTTTACATGCAATTCCAGTCTACCTTCTGAAATCGGTTTCCTGCAATTCTGCCCCACTTTCAAGTCCTCTTGGCAGCCTTCCTTCAATATATGTTTGGACGATAGCTGTCATTTATAACTCTGCCGGTTTGTGAATTACAGTGCCCCTGAGTTCCTTCCTTCAACTCGCTTTCTTGTGAGCTGGCTGCAACACCGCAGGATTGTTTCAGGCCCTAGTGTGCTTCTGGCATGCCACGCTGAGCCTTTGGTTAATTCTTCTTCCTGGTGGGAAATGAGAGTTAAATTTACCCTTCCAGACACCTCCACCTAGTCTCTCATTGGTTCTCCCTATTCCTGTTCATCTTACGCAGAAATTGCAAACTCGGCCAAACAGGAGGTTAAAGGCACTCACTCTCCAAGTGGGGAGAGTGTTAGTAAAGCGTCTGGAATGTTGCACCCGAGTACCAGGGGACGAAAACTGAGACACATTTGAACACGTTTCCCGATCACACGGTGGATCATACTCTGGGTTCCACATGCATGTTTAGCTGAAGGAAGAATCCCTTAAACCTGGAGAGTTGAGACCCATGGAATGGGTACCATGCAATATGATTTCAAAGGGTCTGCATTTGCTCACCTAACCTCACCAATCCTATCACTGCTGCGTTTATGCCGCTGTACACACGATTGATTCTCTTTTGGAGACATATAAATCCATAGGTTTTAAGATTCTTACTAGTCAGGTATATTCTTTGGCCTTTATTATGGGGTGTTGAGTGCACTTCGTTGAGCAAGGAGTAGCTCTTGTCTATTACATATTTGGCTTATGGAACGGTATCTGTGCTAATTTCAATCTCTGGTTTTATGCAGCACCCCAACTCACCTTTCCCCTTAAGCAAGCATAAGTTGGTTTTCTACATTTGAGACCCTGTTCTGTTTTGTAATTCAGTTCCTGTGTAGCCAAGTTTACATTCCGTGTAGTAGTGATATCTTATGATGTTTCTTTTTCTGTGTGATTTATTTCACTTAGAATCATCGTACCTGAATCCACTCATTATGCTGCTACGGGCCTGATGACATAGATTTCATTGCTGAGTGATATTGCATTGTACGTAAGTACCACAACTTCTTTATCCATTTTTCGCTTTCTGTGATATTGAACTTGTACCGTAAACGAGGTTCTTGTAAACAGAGCCGGCCCAAACTTTGGGGTGGCTGTGTCTTTTTGATTTTAATTTCCCTAAGCTATAGGACCATATGTGGAAGTGCACTAGGCTCTGTTGCTTTGTTTTTTAGATGTTTCAGGAAACACCATACACTTCTCCACAGTGGCTGTTGGCAATTTACATCCCGCCCATCAGCATAACAAGGCTCCCAGTTTCCATGGCCTGTCCTGCCTTTCTGGATTTTACACTTTTTTCAGATGGCCCTTTTGACCGGGGGGCAGTGAGACTTCATGGTAGTGCAGATTTCCTTTGCAAGCTTGCTTGGTTGGCCAAAAAGGGCGTATGCGTTTTTTCCTGAATATATTCAGGAAAAAACGCATACACCCTTTTTGGCCAAGTGCATCATTGTGGACGTTCTGCCTCTTTTCCTATGCTTTACATGCAATTCCAGTCTACCTCCTGAAATCGGTTTCCTGCAATTCTGCCCCGCTTTCAAGTCCTCTTGGCAGCCTTACTTCAATGTATTTTTGGAAGATAGCTGTCATTTATAACTCTGCAGGTTTGTGAATTACAGTGCCCCTGAGCTCCTTTCTTCAACTCGCTTTCTTGTGAGCTGGCCGCAACACCGCAGGATTGCTTCAGACCCTAGTTTGGTTCCTGCATGGCATGCTGAGCCTTTGGTTAATTCCTCTTCCTGGTGGGAAATGAGAGTTAAATTTGCCTGTCCAGACACCTCCACCTAGTCTCTCATTGGTTCTCCCTATTCCTGTTCATTTTCCACAGAAATTGCAAACTGGCCAAACAGGAGGTTAAAGGCACTGACTCTCCAAGTGGGGAGAGTGTTAGTAAAGCGTCTGGAATGTTGCACCCGAGTACCAGGGGACGAAAACTGAGACACATTTGAACACGTTTCCCGATGACACCGTGGATCATACTCTGGGTTCCACATGCATGTTTTAGCTGAAGGAAGAATCCCTTAAACCTGGAGAGTTGAGACCCATGGAATGGGTACCATGCAATATGACTTCAAAGGGTCTGCATTTGCTCACCGAACCTCACCAATCCTATCACTGCTGCGTTTATGCCGCTGTACACACGCTTGATTCTCTTTCGGAGACATATAAATCCATAGGTTTTAAGATTCTTACTAGTCAGGTATATTCTTAGGCGTTTAATATGGGGTGTTGAGTCCACTTCGTTGAGCAAGGAGTAGCTCTTGTCTATTACATATTTGGCTTATGGAACGCTATCTGTGCTAATTTCAATCTCTGGTTTTATGCACCACCCCAACTCACCTTTCCACTTAAGCAAGCATAACTTGGGTTTCTACTTTTGAGACCCTGTTTTGTTTTGTAATTCAGTTCCTGTGTAGCCAAGTTTACATTCCATATATTAGTGATACCTTATGATATTTCTTTTTCTGTGTGACTTATTTCACTTAGAATCATCGTACCTGAATCCACTCATTATGCTGCTACGGGCCTGATGACATAGATTTCATTGCTGAGTGATATTGCATTGTACGTAAGTACCACAACTTCTTTATCCATTTTTCGCTTTCTGTGATATTCAACTTGTACCGTAAATGAGGTTCTTGTAAACAGAGCCGTCCCAAACTTTGGGGTGACTGTGTCTTTTTGATTTTAATTTCCCTAAGCTATAGGACCATAAGTGGAAGTGCCCTAGGCTCTGTTGCTTTGTTTTTTCGATGTTTCAGGAAACACCATACACTTCTCCAGAGTTGCTGCTGGCAATTTACATCCCACCCATCAGCATAACAAGGCTCCCAGTTCTCCATGGCCTGTCCTGCCTTTCTGGATTTTACACTTTTTTCAGATGGCCCTTTTGACTGAGGGGCAGTGAGACTTCATTGTAGTGCAGATTTCCTTTGCAAGCTTGCTTGGTTGGCCAAAAAGGGCGTATGCGTTTTTTCCTGAATATATTCAGGAAAAAACGCATACGCCCTTTTTGGCCAAGTGCATCATTGTCGACGTTCTGAGTGTTTTCATATGTTTTCAGTGCAATTCCTGTCTACCTCCTGAAATCGGTTTCCTGCAGTTCTGCCTTGCTCTCAGTGCCTCTTCATAGCCTTACCTCAATATACTTTTGGAAAATAGTTGGCCTTTATAACGCTGCAGGTTTTTGAATTGCAGTGGCCCTTAGCTCCATTTTTCAGCTCTTATTTTTGTGATCTTGCCTCATATCCACAGGATTTCTTCAGGACCTATTCTTCTTCTGGGACGCCTTGCTCTGCCTTTGGTTAATTCTTCCTCCTGATGTGAAATTAGAGTGACATGTGCCCATTGAAACCGCTACAGCTATTTTCTCACTGGTTCCCCCTATTCCCATTCATCCTCCGCACTAACTGCAGACTGTGCGATACCGGAACTTAAAGGCATTGACTCCCCATGTGGAGATGTTGTTAGTAAAGTGGCTGGAATGTTGATCCGGAGCCCCAGGAGAGGAAAATGAGGTGCATTTTAGAAACCTTTCCCGATCATATGGTATACCATCCGCTGGATTTCCCATGCATGGTTTAGCTGTAGGAAGATTCCCTTCAACTTGGAGTGTTGGGACCCTTGGAATAAGTAGCATGAAGTATTGCATTAAACTTTCGGCAGTTGCTCACCAAAGCTCTCCAATCCTTTCAGCCCCAAGTGTCCAGCCTTATGTCTTATCCAGCTGTGGGTTTATATGTGGTCATTCCAGGTTGCATCACAGCCCCTGAGCGAATTTTGTAAGAATTTTTCTCTCTTTCATTGTTTCTGCGTTTTGGTTTTAAAATTTATTTCTATAATGGGGTTTAGCTCATTTTCACTGCTGTGTTTGTGCCGCTCTGCGCACACTTGATTCCCTTATGGAGATATATCAATACATGGGTTTTAAGATTCTTATTACTCAGATATATTTCTCTGTGGTGTATAGGGTGTGTTGAGGCCAGTTCATTGAGCGAGGTGTAGATCTTGTCTGATACCTATTTGGTTTATTGAACGGTATCTGTGCTAATTTCAAACTCTGGTTTTATGCATCACCCCACCTCTCCTTTCCCCTTAAGCTGACATAAGTGTGTTTTCTAAATGTGAGACACTGTTCTGTTTTGTAATTCATTTTTTGTGCAGCCATATTTATCCTCCCTCTATAAGTGATATCTTATGATATGTTTCTTTTTCTGTTTGACTTATTTCAAGTAGTATTATCGGACCTCAATCCACTCTTTATCCTTCTACTAGCCTTATTACATTGATTTCATGGTGAAGAGATATTCCATTGTACATAAGTACCACATTTTCTTTATCCATTGTTCTCTTTCCTGGGATATTTAAGGTGTACTGAAGTTGAGGTTCTTGTAAACAGAGTAGCCCTAAACTGTGGTGTGCTTGTGTCTTGTTGATATTTAGACTTCCCTAGATATACTCCCGTGATTGGAAGTGCCCTATGCTCTGTCGCTCTGTTTTTTAGATGATTTAGGAACCACCATACACTTCTCCAGAGTGGCTCTCGGCAGTTCACACACTGTCCATCAGCGTATAAAGGCTCCCTGTTCTCCATGGCCTGTCCTGCATTTCTGGTTTTTACAATTTTTTCGGATGGCCCTTTTGACCGGTGGGAAATGAGACTTCTTTGTTGTGCACATTTGCATTGCTTGCTTGCTTGCTTGCCCATAAAGTGCGTATGCGTTTTTTCCTGGATATATTCAGGAAAAAACGCATACTCCCTTTTGGGCCAACTGCATCATTGTCGAAATTCTGCCGCTTTTCATGTGCTTTAAAGGCGAGTCCAATCTATCTCTTGAAATCTGTTTCTTGCAATTCTGTCTTGCATTCAGATCCTCTTCTTTGCCTTACCTCAACATATTTTTGGACGTTAGTTTTCATTTATAACTCTGCAGGTTTGTGAATTGCAGTGACCCTGAGCTCCATTTTTTAAGTTGCTCTTTTGTGAGCTGGCCTCAAAACCGCAGGATTGCTTCAGGCCCTATTTTGGCTCCGGCGAGGCGGGCTGAGCCTTTCTTTAATTCTTATTCTTAATGGGAAATTAGAGTGACATGTGCCCGTCCAAACCCCTACAACTATTCTCTCATTGTTTCCCCCTGTTCCCGTTCATCCTCCTCACAATTTGCAAAATGTGTGAAACAGAAGTTTAAATGTGCTGATTCTCTAAGTGGGGAGATTCTAAGTAACGTGGCTGGAATGATGAACAGGAGCACCAGGAGAGGATAAATGAGGTGCATTTTAGACACATCTCCCGATCACATGGTGTACAGTCCTCTGGGTTTTCCATGCATGTTTTAGCTGTAGGAAGATTCCTTGAACCTGCAGATTTGGGACCCATTGAATGGGTACCAGGTAGTATTACTTTAAAGGGTGTGCATTTCCTCACCCAACCTCACATTTCTCTTAGCGCGAACAGTTTCCAGCCTTATGTCTCATCCTGCTGTGGGTCTAGATGTGTTCAATCCATGTTGCATCACCGTCCCTGAGGAAAAGTTGTAAGAGGTTTTCTCTGTCTCTCTGTCGTTTATTTTTTTCAATTTATTACTATATTGGTTACAGCTGATTTTCAAAGCTCTGTTTCTTGCTGCTGTACATCCACTTGATTCACGTACAGAGAGACATCAATAAATTCTTTTTCAGATTCTTACCAGTCATAGATATTCTTTTCCGGTGACTTGAGTGTGCTGAGTGCAGTTCTTTTAGCTACCGTGTAGGCCTTGTTGATTATCAGTTTGGTATTTGGAATGGTATCTTTGCTAATCTCAACCTCCTGGATGATGCCTCACCCCTCCCCACCTTTCCCGTTTAGCAGCCTTACGCATGTTTTCTACATATTTGACTATGTTTTTGTTTTGTAATTTATTTCATGTGTAGCCATTTTGGATTCCACCTTTAAGTGATATCTTATGATATGTGTCTTTTTCTTTTTGAATTATGTCACTTAGAATGATCATACGTAACTCCTCCGGAGTTGTTACAACTGGCCATATTTCATTGATTTCCAGGCTGAGTAATATTCCACTCTACATAAGTACCACATCTCTATCCATTTTTTCCCTCCAGAGACATTTAAGTTATATCCTAGTCGAGGATCTTTTAAACAGAGAGGCAGTAAACATTGGGGTGCCTGTGTCCTCTCGATTTTTGTTTTTCCCAAGATATACGCCCATGAGTGCAAGTGCCCTATGCTCTGTAGCTCATTTTTTAGATGCTTTAGTAAACACAATACACTTCTCCAGAATGGCCGTTGGCAATATACATTTCCACTATAAGCCTCACAGGGCTCCCTCTTCTCCTTGCCCTGTCCTGCATTTCTGGCGTTTACACTTTATGAGGATGGCTCTTCTGACTGATGCGAAGTGATATCTTTTGTAGTATTGATTTCCAGTGCCCACCTGTTTGGTTGGCTAAAAAAGTGTATGCCCTTTTCTTGAATATATACAGAAAAAAACGCATACAGCCTTTTTGGCCAACTGCAATGTCGGAAATGTTCAGCCCCTTTTCTTGTGCTTAATGGCGAGTCCTTTCTACCTCCTCAAATCCCTTTCCTGCCATTCTCCGTTGCTTGCCAATCCTTTTCTTTGACTTTCCTCAAGACATTTTTCAGTGATAGATATTTTCAACTCTGCAGTTTCGTGAATTTTACTGCCCCTGAGTTCCATTGTTCAACTTGTGTTTATGGGAACTGGCCACAAAGCAGTGGGATTTCCTCAAGCCCTATACTGTTTCCATGGGCAACCCTAGCCTTTGGTCAATTCATCTTCCTGATTGGAAATTAGAGTGACATGTGCCTGTCTGAACACCTAGGACTTGTCTCTCATTGTTCCTCATCCTTCCGCTTCATCCTCTGGACAAATTCCAAACTGTACGCAACAGGATGTTGACAGTGTTGACATCTCCAAGTGGGGGACTGTTAGTAAAGACGCTGGAGGGGTGAACCCGAGCACCAGGAGATGAGGAGATGAGATGCCTTTTCCAAACTCTTCCCGATCAGACGGTATACCATCCTCTGGATGTGACAGACATGTTTTAGCAGTAGGAAGAGTCCCATTCATGTAAGGAGAACACCAGGGCTTTTTCAAAATCAGTGTCTCCCCGAAACCCAAACTGGGGAGTTTTTTAAGCTACGGCTACACATATGTTCATTAAGGGCCTTGGGAAGTAGGCAGAGTCCAAACTTTAGATGACTGAAGTCTTCAGGGTCAGAAGCACTCACCACCGGCTTCCCTTAGGTTACACTTTAACTGTCATTGATAGATGATGTCAATAAAAATATCTGTTCTTTTTCCGATTATTTCCCCTTATAGGTTATTGCACAATATTGAGTGTAGTTCCCTGTGCTATACAGTAGTTCCTTGTTGATGATCTATTTTATACATAGCAGTGTGTATGTGTTAATTCCAAACTGTTAATTTATCCCTCCTCCCACCTTTCCCCTTTGGTAATAATAAATTATAAGATTTTATACTTCTCAGAAATGGGGGAGCTGAAAGAGAGGTATCATTTTCAATGGAAAAGCATTTAAAACAAGATTGAAGCTTTAACCAAGATTATTAGATGTACATCCTTGGAAAGAAATCACTTCATTTCTCTAATATTGACCTGACAAATAAGACAAACCTTTTCACTGAACTTGCTTATAATAAAGTGATGGAAATATCAAATGGAAGTGTTAGAAACATCTTATTTTACCCGAGCCTTATAAACTGTTCTATGTTAACTACAGTTTGGCTCACACATCTGTTCATTGAAGTTACAATAGTCTCAATTTCTGTTACTGATCCTCCAGAGTGGACCCCAACAAGGGTCCCCCTGCCCAGTGTCATTGGGGCCAACAGATCGAGACTGAGTTTGGTTCCCAAGCAAAGGAAACTTTATATTTTCATCAGAGAATGGAGAGGTGAGAGCATGCACTACCCCGTGGGCTGTGGGCTGGGCTGCTGTGTAGAGATCCTGTCAGAGTCAGTGAGAGGGAGGGGGTGGAGCTCTCAAGGGCCGGGTTGGCTGCAGCTCAGGCTCTATATCTCGGAGTCTGCACTGGGCCCCAGGAGCTGAGGTGTCGACCCAGCCATTCTGCACCAGGAAATCTGGTCTGAAGTGCCGGGTGTGGAACCTCTGCATGCGGGACCCTAGGAGCACGTGAAATTAGACAAAGCACAAAGGATAAAAAAGGTCAGACTTGACTTTATTGCCCACATTCTATTTTTATCTCCCAGGGATTTTTAATGGGCTTTGCTGGGGACAAACCCCTCCTCTGCCTTTTGTCCCGTTCCTCATTCTTGGAGTGCTGAGGGTGCAGACCCTTCTTCTGTAACTGCTGAGTGCTGAGTTGGGAGCCCTCATACCAGGGGACGAGGGTCAGAACTTCTCCCCAGCAGCCTCCAGGTGACGTTGATTGGCCCCAGGACCCCTGCCTCCCTGCTCGTCCGCCTGAGCACCAGCATTGGAAGTGTTATAGATTCTAATGACCTTTAAGGGTCCAGGAAAGAGATGTGCAGAGACGCTGTGGGGGCCGGTTTCACCCCGCCCCACATTTGTTCGGCCACCTTAGGCTGACCGTTTCTGCCAGCCTAGATGCTCTGACCAGTAGTCTGCTCTTTCTTCAATTAGGCCCCTGAATTAACGTAAAAACAGCACCAGGTGTCAGAGCCCTGCCCGCTCAACTCCCAGACAGTCCAGGGTCAGTGGTGATCAAGGACCATGATGGCCACTGAGTCAACAGCCTTTTGAAGTAAACAGGAGTCCAGCCGGTCTTATTGGCCACCATCATCACGGTGTCTGTAGGCTTTTCTATGGTGACAGTGTGATATACGGTTCCCCCGCCAAGATTATTAGCTCCCCTCCGGGTGCAGGAAGTCCTGCAAGCAGTAGTCTACTCCTTCGGGACACACTATTGTTGTTTTATGAGAGAAACTCCAGGTCAAGTGATGTTCACATGAGTCGTCATGGTGCCCTGTTGCCCCCGGTTATCTCTCTGGATGTTGGAGTTGGAGGGCCTCCTCACTCGAGGTCGGTGTGCCCACGGAGCGAACCCTGCAACTTCAGGGCATGGTTGGTGATTAGGATCACCACGTGGGGTCCTTTTCCCTTAGGAGGGAGGTGGCCTTTTGGGCTGCTGATTTCCAGGTTTTTAGATACCGCCAGTATCTTGGCCAGATGTGGCAGTGGGCCAAGCCCCTTGGTGACTGTAGTTTATCCTACCTGGATGGCATTCTTGCGTTGTTCCATTTCAAGTGGTCCCAGTTTTTGCACTAATTCTCCAATGGCGATTCACCTTTCACCGGGAATGGAAAGGTCAAAGGGTTTAGCTCAATTAGGGAGTTCCAGGGCAAGGGTCTGAATTGACTGCTCTTTCCATTCTTGAAAGGCCACTTCTGGATTCTGTTCAAAAGGATCATCATCTTTTCCTTTCAGTGTTTCATATAGAGGCCCAGCTAGTAGACTGTAGTTAGGGATCCAGAAGCAGCAAACCCTGGCCTCCCCAGGAACCCCTAAGCTGTCTTCTAGTTTTAGAAAGGGGTAAGGCTGCAAATGGTTTCTTCCCTTTCCTGGGATGGGCTTCTCTGACCTTGTGTGAGAATGAAGCCCAGGCAGGTCACCGCAGTCTGTGATATTTGAGCTTTTTCTTGGACAACTTCTATCCTTTATTGGCTTGGTAGTTCAGAGGCCTCCTTAGTAGGGCTGGCGATCAGAATGTCGTCTGCATATTGAAGGAGGGTTTCCTTTTCCAGAGGTAGAACTTTTCGGTCGTTAGCTAAGCTTTCCCCAAAGATGGTGTGGGAATTTTTGAACCCTTGGGGCAAGACGGCCCGGAAGTATTGTTTTAGTTGTATGTTGAGTCCTGCCACTCACAAGCCAAAATTTCTTGTGACTCTGGGACTAATGGAATACAAAAGAAGGCATCATTGAAGACTAATACAGAATACCATGTCCTGGTGGTTGGTAGAATGACCAGCAGGGTGTAGGAATCAGGAGTAACTGGAGGTATATCCTCGGTGGCTTCACTGACTGTCCTGACATCCTTTACCAGGTCCCCAGCAGCCCATGGGGCTCTCGTGGTCAGGCCAATCCCAGGATATGAAGCTCTCCTGGGCAGGTACCCCACCCCCAACCCAGCCCACGGGGCTCTCATGGTCAGGCCCCTCCCAGGATACAGAGCTACCCTTGCAGGTACCGTGGCAGGGCTGGGCACACAGGAACCGTGCACATAGCCCTCATTGAAGAGCACCCCCAGCTCACCTGTCGCTCAGAGCTGACACAGAGCACCTCAGAGCAGAACTTGAACTAACAAACAGCAGCTCCGACAGGTCTGTGACCCTGGGCATCACTCTGTGTGGCCTCCCTCCACCTGGTCTTCCAGAGACTTCCACTGCACCCAGGGCACCAGGCCTCTGTCTCCAACCACCACCCACCCCTCCTCTCCCTGACTCCTGGGTTCGTCTCATTAGGAGAGGGTTTTCTTGAAGTTGTCTCCCACTCATGGGCCAGATAAAATGATTAGAAAACAAGCCAAAGCTGCAGCCCCTTGTCTATCCTGACTCTCAGGAGCCCACACCTGTTCCTTGGACCTGGCCCGTTCAGCAAGTTCCATTTTCTGCAACTGTGAGCCCCTGAGGGGTGATGATTGGCTACCTGGGCAGCCTTACCATGCCGGCCAGCCCTCCCCAGGTGTGCCTGGGTTGAGATCAATATAAATACCACTCCAGGCAGCAAAAGCCCCTGCAGCTGTGCCTGACGCCATTTTCTCTGCCCTGTCAGCAGTCTCGGGGCTGGGCTGGTGGGAGGGAGTGAGAGGCCACGGCTTTGTGGGTGGCCCAGTGTGAGTGGGGCTCTGCTGGACTTTCTGCAGCAGTTGCCAGGCTGCCACCTGCTAAAGAAGAGGATGTGTCACCCATACCTGCTGCTGGAATTTCTCCCTGGGCAGAGGTGAGGAAGGAAAAAAGCAGTGGGGGCAGGGACAGGACGGGTATCTCAGGCAGGGAAATGGAAATCTTCCAGAAGAGCACCCAGGGCCAGGACCATCCTGGCTGGCCTGCAGGCACCAAGTCAGCTGGCATGCTGTCACTCGTGTGGCTCCATGGCCCTTCCTCTAGGCTTTCAAGTCCTTGTATATATTCAGGTGTTTTACCTGGGAAGGGTGGGAACAGTTCAGCAGCAACTGGCCTGGGGCTCAGCTCACGTTTACTCACAGATGCCTCGGCACGGTGCCCCAGCTTTGCAATGAGGACGCTTGTTGTGTGGGGGCTGCTGGCTGAATGGGAGACGATTCCCCACCACTGACCAACTTCAGAATTGTTTACAACTGGAGCAAGTGCCCTGATACGGTTTTCCTCTGAGTAACTGGTGGGTTCTGTTTTTTTTTTCTCTTTTTCGTTTTTGGTTCAAGGTAGATTTTATTCCTCTTTTTTGTATTTACAGATATAAGCATGGAAATAATTTATTCATATAAATACATGTATGTGAAGGGAATAATTGTTTTTTCTGTTTTATTTTTTAAATTTTATTTCTTTTTAATTTTGAATTTTATTTTATATTTTTATACAGCAGGTTCTCATTGGTTATCTATTTTATACATATAAATGTTTACATGCCAATCCCAATCTCTCAACTCCTCCCACCACCACCCCTCCAAGAGCTTTCCCCCCTTGTTGTCCATACGATTGTTGTCTACATCTGTTGCTCTATTTATGCCTTGCAAAACGGTTAATCTGTACAGTTTTTCTAGGTTCCACATATATGCATGAATATACAAGATTTGTTTTTCTCTTTCTGACTTACTTCACTCTGTATGACAGTCTCTAGATCCATCGACGTCTCTACAAATGACCCAATTTCATTCCTTTCATGGCTTAGTAATATTCCATTTTATATATGTACCACAGCTTTATGCATTCGTCTGTCTGTGGGCATTTAGGTTGCTTCCATTACCTCGATATTGTAAATAGTGATGCAATGAACATTGCGGTGAATGTCTCTTTTTGATTTATGGTTTTGTCTGAGTATATGTCCAGTCCTGGGATTGCTGTATCATATGGTAATTCTATTATTAGTTTCTTAAGAAACTCCATATTGTTCTCCATAGTGACTGTATCAATTTATATTCCCAACAATAGTGGAAGAGGCTTCCTTTTCTCCACACCCTTTCCAGCATTTGTTGTTTGTAGATTTTCAGATGATGCCCATTCTAACAGGTGTGAGGTGATACCTCATTGTTGAGTCCATTTCGTTGAGCAAGGGGTAGGTCTTGTCTATTACATATTTGGCTTATGGAACGGTATCTGTGCTAATTTCAAACTCTGGTTTTATGCAGCACCCCAACTCACCTTTCCCCTTAAGCAAGCATAAGTTGGTTTTCTAAACTTGAGACCCTGTTCTGTTTTGTAATTCAGTTCATGTGTAGCCAAGTTTACATTCCGTGCATTAGTGATACCTTATGATGTTTCTTTTTATGTGTGACTTATTTCACTTAGAATCATCATGCCTCAATCCACTCATTATGCTGGTACAGGCCTGGTGACACAGATTTCATTGCTGAGTGGTATTCTGTTGTACATAAGTACCGCAACTTCTTTATCAATTATTTGTTCTCTGGGATATTTAACTTGTACTGTAGAAGAGGCTCCTGTAAACAGAGCCGTTGTAAATTTTGGGGTGGCTGTGTCTTTTTGATTTTAATTTCCCTAAGCTATAGGACCATAAGTGGAAATGCCCTAGACTCTGTTGCTTTGTTTTTCAGATGTATCAGGAAACACCATACACTTCTCCAGAGTGGCTGTTGGCAATGTACATCCCGCCCATCAGCATAACAAGGCTCCTTTTTCCCCATGGCCTGTCTTGCCTTTCTGGATTTTACACTTTTCTCAGATGGCCCTTTAGACCGGGGGGAAGTGACACTTCATAGTAGTTCAGATTTCCATTGCAAGCTTGCTTGGTTTGCCAAAAAGGGCGTATGTGTTTGTTCCTGAATATATTCAGGAACAAACTCATACGCCCTTTGTTGCCAAGTGCATCATTGTCGATGTTCTGCCTCTTTTCCTATGCTTTAAATGCAATTCCAGTCTACCTCCTGAAATCGGTTTCCTGCAATTCTGCCCTGCTTTCAAGTCCTCTTCGCAGCCTTACTTCAATATATTTTTGGACGTTATCTGTCATTTATAACTCTGCAGGTTTGTGAATTACAGGGCCCCTGAGCTCCTTTCTTCAACTCGCTTTCTTGTGAGCTGGCCGCAAACCCGCAAGACTGCTTCAGGCCCTAATCTGCTTCTGGCAGGGCACGCTGAGCCTTTGGTTAATTCCTCTTCCTGGTGGGAAATGAGTGTTAAATATGCCCGTCCAGACACCTACCTCACTCTCAACCCCTTGGTGATGTGGGTCCTCTGGTTTGTGGCCACTTTTGCTGGGTTCCTCACCTTTCGATGATGTGGCCCCACTAGTGTGAGGACACTCCTGCTTGGTTCTCATCCACGTGGTTATGTGGACCCCCTGGTGAGAGTCTGTTCCTGGCTTTGTTCCTCACCCACCTGTGAGGGAGACCCTCTGCTGATAGGTCACTCCTGCATGGCTGGCACACATTGCCTTGGTGAAGTCAGCCGTGTGGTGGCAGTTGGAGCGTGCTGGGAATCTCTTCCCCCCGGTGATGAGGGCCCTCTTGCGTCAGGCCCTAACTGCTGGGCTCACCAACTTTTCTTAGTGAGCCCAGTGATGCTTTGGCACTCCTCTTAGGATCCCATCTCCATGGGGATGTGGGCCTTCTGCTCTGAGGTCCCAACGGCTGGGTTGTTCACATTTTCATGATGTGGGCTCTCTGGTGTTAGTTCACAGAAGCCTGGATCCCATAGCCTCTGTGCTCTTGGCTGCCTGCTGGGAGGTTCCAACTGCTGGATTCCTCACTTTTTTAATTTTTTGGGCCCTCTGTTGTGAGGATCCTCCTGCCTGCCTCACTCCCAGCCCCTTCGTGATGTGTGTCGTCTGGTTTGAGGCCACATGTGCTGGGTTCCTCACCTTTTGATGATGTGGGACCAATGGTCTTAGGAGACTCCTGCCTGGTTCACATCCCCTTGGTGATGTGGGTCCTCTGTTGAGAGTCTGATCCTGGCTGGGTTCCTCACCCATCTGTGAGGTAGGCCGTCTGATGTGAGGTCACTCTTGCCTGGCTTGCTCACCTCGCCTTGTGGACATGAGCCCTCTGGTGGCACTTGGAGCCTGCTGGGAGCCTCCTCTGCTCGGTGATGAGGGCCCTCTGGCATCAGGCCCTAACTGCTGGGCTCCCCAACTTTTCTTAGTGAGCCCAGTGTTGCTCAAGCACTCCTCTTAGGTTCCCATCCCCATGGGGATGTGGGCCTTCTGCTCTGAGGTTCCAACGGCTGGGTTGATCACAATTTCATGATGTGGGCTCTCTGGTGTTAGTTCACTGTGGCCTGGATCCCATAGCCTCTGTGGTCTTGGCTGCCTGCTGGGAGGTTCCAACTGCTCGATTCCTCAACTTTTGTATTCTATGGGTCCTGTGTTGTGATGCTCCTCCTGCCTGCCTCACTCGCAACCCCTTCGTGATGTGGGTCTTCTGGTTTGAGGCCACATGTGCTGGGTTAGGCAACTTTCAATGATGTGGCCCCACTGGTGTGAGGACACTCCTGTCTGGTTCCCATCCCCTTGGTGATGTGGGCCTTCTGGTGACAGTCTTATCCTGGCTGGGTTCCTCACTCTTCTGTGAGGTAGGCCCTCTGCTGTGAGGTCAATCCTGCCTGACTTGCACACATCACCTTGGCGACGTGGGCCCTCTGTTGGCACATGGAACCTGCTGGGAGCCTCCTGCCCTCGGTGATGACGGCCCTCTAGCATCAGGTTCTAACTGCTGGGCTCCCCACGTTTTCTGATGTGAGCCCAGTGATGCCAGGACACTCCTGTCAGGTTCCCATCCCCATGGGGATGTGGGCTTTCTGCTCTGAGGTCCCAATGCCTGGGTTGCTCACAGTTTCATGATGTGGGCTCTCTGGTGTTAGTTAACTCCTGCCTGCATCCCATAGCTTCTGTGCTCTCGGCCGCCTGCTGGGAGGTTCCAAATGCTGGATTCCTCACTTTTTTTATTCTTTGGGCCCTCTGTTTTTAGGCTACTCCTACCTGCCTCACTCCCATCCCCTTTGTGATGTATGTCCTCTGATATGAGGCCACATGTGCTGGGTTCCTCACCTTTCGATGATGTGGCCCCACTGGTGGGAGGACAGTCCTGACTGGTTCCCATCCCCTTGGTGTTGTGGGCCCTCTGGTGAGAGTCTCATCCTGCCTCGGTTCCTCACCCTTCTGTGAGATAGGCCCTCTGCTGTGAGGTCACTACTGCCTGGCTGGTGCATGCCACCTTGTAGACGTGGGCCCTCTGTTGGCAGTTGGAACCTGCTGGGAGTCTCCTCCCCTCAGTTATGAGGGCCCCCTGGCATCAGGCCCTAACTGCTGGGCTCCTAACATTTTCTGATATGTGCTAAGTGGTGCAAAGCCACTCCTGCCAGGTTCCCATCCCAATGGGGATGTGGGCCTTCTGTTCTGAAGTCCCAACAGCTGGGCTGCTCACAGGTTCATGATGTGGGCCCTCTGCTGTGAGTTCACTGCGGCCTGGATCCCATAGCCTCGGTGCTCTGGGCCACTTGCTGGGAGGTTCCAACTGCTGGATTCCTCAACTTTTATATTCTATGGACCCTGTGTTGTGAGGCCAGTCCTGCCAGCCTCATTCCGAACCCCTTGGTGATGTGGTTCCTCTGGTTTGAGGACACATGTGCTGGGATCCTCACCTTTCGATGATGTTGTCTCACTGGTGTGGGGACACTCCTGCCTGGTTCCCATCCCCTTGGTGATGTGGGCCCTCTGGTGAGAGTCTGATCCTGGCTGTGTTCCTCACCCTTCTGTGAGGTGGGCCCTCTGCTGTGAGGTCACTCCTGCCAGGCTGGCACACATCACCTTGGTGATGTTGGCCCTCTGGTGGCAGCTGGAGCCTGCTGGGAGCCTCCTCCTCTCGGTGATGAGTGCCCTCTAGCGTCAGGCCCTAACTTCTGAGCACCCCACGTTTTCTGATGTGAGCCCAGTGATGCCAGGACACTCCTATCATGTTCCCATCACCATGGGGATATGGGCCTTCTGCTCTGAGGTCCCAATGTCTGGGTTGCTCACAGTTTCATGATGTGGGCTGTCTGGTGTTAGTTCACTCTGGCCTGGTTCCTCTAGCCTCTGTGCTCTGGGCCGCCTGCTGGGAGGTTCCAACTGCTGGATTCCTCACCTTTCTTATTTTTGGGCCCTCTGTTATGAGGCTCCTCCTGCCTGCCTCACTCCCAGCCCCTTGGTGATGGGTGTCCTATGGTTTGAAGCCACATGTTCTGGGTTCCTCACCTTTAGATGATGTGGCCCTACTCATGTGAGGACACTCCTGCCTGGTTCCAATCCATTTGGTGATGTGGGCCCTCTGGTGCGAGTCTGATCCTGACTGGGTTCGTCACACTTCTCTGAGGTGGGCCCTCTGCTGTGAGGTCATTCGTGCCTGGTTGGCACACATCGCCTTGGCGACGTCAGCCCTCTGGTGGCAGTTGGAGCCTGCTGGGAGCCTCCTTCCCTTGGTGATGAGGGTCCTCTGGCGTCAGGCCCTAACTGCTGGTCGCTCAAAATTTTCTGATACGTTCTCAGTGGTGCGAGGACACTCCTACCAGAATTCCATCCCCATGGGGATGTGGGCCTCCTGCTCTGAGGTCCCAATGGCTGGGTTGCTCAGTTTCATGACATGGGCCCTCTTCTGTGAGTTCACTGTGGCCTGGATCCCATAGCCTCGGTGCTCTGGGCCGCCTGCTGGGAGGTTCCAACTGCTGGATTCCTCACTTTTTTATTCTATGTGCCCAGTGTTGTGAGGCTACTCCTGCCTGCCTCACTCCGAGGTCCTTGGTGATGTGGGTCCTCTGGTTTGAGGACACATGTGCTGAGTACCTCAGCTTTCGATGATGTGGCCCCACTGATGTGAAGACACTCCTGCCTGGTTCCCATCCCCTTGGTGATGTGGGCCCTCTGGTGAGAGTCTGATGTTGGCTGGGTTTCTCACCCTTCTGTGAGGTGGGACCTCTGCTGTGAGGTAACTCCTGCCTGGCATGCTCACGTTGCCTTGGCAATGTGAGCCCTCAGGTGGCAGTTGGAGCCTGCTGGGAATCTCCTCCCCTCAGTTATGAGAGCTCTGGATAAAACACATATGCCCTTTTTTGCCAAGTGCATTATTTTCCAAGTTCTGTCTCTTTTCCTATGCTTTAAGAGCTACTCCCGTGTACGTTCTGAAATCAGTTTCCAGCAATTCTGCCCCGCATTCAAGTCCTCTTCGCAGCCTTACTTCAGTATAATTTTGGATGATAGCTGTCATTTATAACTCCGCAGGTTTCTGAATTACAGTGCCCCTGAGCTCCTTTCTTCAACTCGCTTTCTTGTGAGCTGGCCGCAACACCGCAGGATCTCCTCAGGCCCTAATCTAGTTCCAGCATGGCACGCTGAGCCTTTGGTTAATTCCTCTTCCTGGTGGGAAATGAGAGTTAAATTTGCCCGTCCGGACACCTCCACCTAGTCTCTCATTGGTTCTCCCTATTCCTGTTCATTTTCCACAGAAATTGCAAACTGGGCCAAACAGGAGGTTAAAGGCACTGACTCTCCAAGTGGGGAGAGTGTTAGTAAAGCGTCTGGAATGTTGCACCCGAGTACCAGGGGACGAAAACTGAGACACATTTGAACACGTTTCCCGATCACACGGTGGATCATACTCTGGGTTCCACATGCATGTTTAGCTGAAGGAAGAATCCCTTAAACCTGGAGAGTTGAGACCCATGGAATGGGTACCATGCAATATGATTTCAAAGGGTCTGCATTTGCTCACCGAACCTCACCAATCCTATCACTGCTGCGTTTATGCCGCTGTACACATGATTGATTCTCTTTTGGAGACATATAAATCCATAAGTTTTAAGATTCTTACTAGTCAGGTATATTCTTAGGCGTTTATTATGGGGTGTTGAGTGCACTTCGTTGAGCAAGGAGTAGCTCTTGTCTATTACATATTTGGCTTACGGAACGGTATCTGTGCTAATTTCAATCTCTGGTTTTATGCAGCACCCCAACTCACCTTTCCCCTTAAGCAAGCATAAGTTGGTTTTCTACATTTGAGACCCTGTTCTGTTTTGTAATTCAGTTCCTTTGTAGCCAAGTTTAAATTCCGTGTATTAGTGATATCTTATGATGCTTCTTTTTCTGTGTGACTTATTTCACTTACAATCATCGTACCTGAATCTACTCATTATGCTGCTACGGGCCTGATGACATAGATTTCATTGCTGAGTGATATTGCATTGTACGTAAGTACCACAACTTCTTTATCCATTTTTCGCTTTCTGTGATATTGAACTTGTACCCTAAACGAGGTTCTTGTAAACAGAGCCGGCCCAAACTTTGGGGTGGCTGTGTCTTTTTGATTTTAATTTCCCTAAGCTATAGGACCATATGTGGAAGTGCCCTAGGCTCTGTTGCTTTGTTTTTTAGATGTTTCAGGAAACACCATACACTTCTCCACAGTGGCTGTTGGCAATTTACATCTCGCCCATCAGCATAACAAGGCTCCCAGTTCTCCATGGCCTGTCCTGCCTTTCTGGATTTTACACTTTTTTCAGATGTCCCTTTTGACCAGGGGGGCAGTGAGACTTCATTGTAGTGCAGATTTCCTTTGCAAGCTTGCTTGGTTGGCCAAAAAGGGCGTATGCGTTTTTTCCTGAATATATTCAGGAAAAAACGCATACGCCCTTTTTGGCCAAGTGCATCATTGTGGACGTTCTGCCTCTTTTCCTATGCTTTACATGCAATTCCAGTCTACCTCCTGAAATCGGTTTCCTGCAATTCTGCCCCGCTTTCAAGTCCTCTTGGCAGCCTTACTTCAATATATTTTTGGAAGATAGCTGTCATTTATAACTCTGCAGGTTTGTGAATTACAGTGCCCCTGAGCTCCTTTCTTCAACTCGCTTTCTTGTGAGCTGGCCGCAACACCGCAGGATTGCTTCAGACCCTAGTGTGGTTCCGGCATGGCATGCTGAGCCTTTGGTTAATTCCTCTTCCTGGTGGGAAATGAGAGTTAAATTTGCCTGTCCAGACACCTCCACCTAGTCTCTCATTGGTTCTCCCTATTCCTGTTCATTTTCCACAGAAATTGCAAACTGGCCAAACAGGAGGTTAAAGGCACTGACTCTCCAAGTGGGGAGAGTGTTAGTAAAGCGTCTGGAATGTTGCACCCGAGTACCAGGGGACAAAAACTGAGACACATTTGAACACGTTTCCCAATCACACCGTGGATCATACTCTGGGTTCCACATGCATGTTTTAGCTGAAGGAAAAATCCCTTAAACCTGGAGAGTTGAGACCCATGGAATGGGTACCATGCAATATGACTTCAAAGAGTCTGCATTTGCTCACCGAACCTCACCAATCCTATCACTGCTGCGCTTATGCTGCTGTACACACGCTTGATTCTCTTTCGGAGACATATAAATCCATAGGTTTTAAGATTCTTACTAGTCAGGTATATCTTTAGGCGTTTAATATGGGGTGTTGAGTCCACTTCGTTGAGCAAGTAATAGCTCTTGTCTATTATATATTTGGCTTATATAACGGTATCTGTGCAAATTTCAATCTCTGGTTTCATGCAGCACCCCAACTCACCATTCCCCTTAAGCAAGCATAAGTTGCTTTTCTACATTTGATACCCTGTTCTGTTTTGTAATTCAGTTCCTTTGTAGCCAAGTTTAAATTCCGTGTGTTAGTGATATCTTATGATGTTTCTTTTTCTGTGTGACTTATTTCACTTAGAATCATCGTACCTGAATCCACTCATTATGCTGCTACGGGCCTGATGACATAGATTTCATTGCTGAGTGATACTGCATTGTACATAAGTACCGCAACTTCTTTATCCATTTTTCGCTTTCTGTGATATTGAAATGTACCCTAAACGAGGTTCTTGTAAACAGAGCCGGCCCAAACTTTGGGGTGGCTGTGTCTTTTTGATTTTAATTTCCCTAAGCTATAGGACCATAAGTGGAAGTGTCCTAGGCTCTGTTGATTAGTTTTTTGGATGTTTCAGGAAACAACATACACTTCTCCAGAGTGGGTGTTGGCAGTTTACATCCCGCCCATCAGCATAAAAAGGCTCCCAGTTCTCCATGGCCTGTCCTGCCTTTCTGGATTTTATACTTTTTTCAGATAGCCCTTTTGACCGGGGGGCAGTGAGACTTCATTGTAGTGCAGATTTCCTTTGCAAGCTTGCTTGGTTGGCCAAAAAGGGCGTATGCGTTTTTTCCTGAATATATTCAGGAAAAAACGCATACGCACTTTTTGGCCAAGTGCATCATTGTGGACGTTCTGCCTCTTTTCCTATGGTTTACATGCAATTCCAGTCTACCTCCTGAAATCGGTTTCCTGCAATTCTGCCCCGCTTTCAAGTCCTCTTGGCAGCCTTCCTTCAATATATTTTTGGACGATAGCTGTCATTTATAACTCTGCCGGTTTGTGAATTACAGTGCCCCTGAGTTCCTTCCTTCAACTCGCTTTCTTGTGAGCTGGCTGCAACACCGCAGGATTGTTTCAGGCCCTAGTGTGCTTCTGGCATGCCACGCTGAGCCTTTGGTTAATTCTTCTTCCTGGTGGGAAATGAGAGTTAAATTTACCCTTCCAGACACCTCCACCTAGTCTCTCATTGGTTCTCCCTATTCCTGTTCATCTTACGCAGAAATTGCAAACTCGGCCAAACAGGAGGTTAAAGGCACTCACTCTCCAAGTGGGGAGAGTGTTAGTAAAGCGTCTGGAATGTTGCACCCGAGTACCAGGGGACGAAAACTGAGACACATTTGAACACGTTTCCCGATCACACGGTGGATCATACTCTGGGTTCCACATGCATGTTTAGCTGAAGGAAGAATCCCTTAAACCTGGAGAGTTGAGACCCATGGAATGGGTACCATGCAATATGATTTCAAAGGGTCTGCATTTGCTCACCTAACCTCACCAATCCTATCACTGCTGCGTTTATGCCGCTGTACACACGATTGATTCTCTTTTGGAGACATATAAATCCATAGGTTTTAAGATTCTTACTAGTCAGGTATATTCTTAGGCGTTTATTATGGGGTGTTGAGTGCACTTCGTTGAGCAAGGAGTAGCTCTTGTCTATTACATATTTGGCGTACGGAACGGTATCTGTGCTAATTTCAATCTCTGGTTTTATGCAGCACCCCTACTCACCTTTCCCCTTAAGCAAGCATAAGTTGGTTTTCTACATTTGAGACCCTGTTCTGTTTTGTAATTCAGCTCCTTTGTAGCCAAGTTTACATTCCGTGTATTAGTGATATCTTATGATGCTTCTTTTTCTGTGTGACTTATTTCACTTAGAATCATCGTACCTGAATCCACTCATTATGCTGCTACGGGCCTGATGACATAGATTTCATTGATGAGTGATATTGCATTGTACGTAACTACCACAACTTCTTTATCCATTTTTCACTTTCTGTGATATTGAACTTGTACCGTAAACGAGGTTCTTGTAAACAGAGCCGGCCCAAACTTTGGGGTGGCTGTGTCTTTTTGATTTTAATTTCCCTAAGCTATAGGACCATATGTGGAAGTGCCCTAGGCTCTGTTGCTTTGTTTTTTAGATGTTTCAGGAAACACCATACACTTCTCCACAGTGGCTGTTGGCAATTTCCATCCCGCCCATCAGCATAACAAGGCTCCCAGTTCTCCATGGCCTGTCCTGCCTTTCTGGATTTTACACTTTTTTCAGATGTCCCTTTTGACCAGGGGGCAGTGAGACTTCATTGTAGTGCAGATTTCCTTTGCAAGCTTGCTTGGTTGGCCAAAAAGGGCGTATGCGTTTTTTCCTGAATATATTCAGGAAAAAACGCATACGCACTTTTTGGCCAAGTGCATCATTGTGGACGTTCTGCCTCTTTTCCTATGCTTTACATGCAATTCCAGTCTACCTCCTGAAATCGGTTTCCTGCAATTCTGCCCCGCTTTCAAGTCCTCTTGGCAGCCTTACTTCAATATATTTTTGGAAGATAGCTGTCATTTATAACTCTGCAGGTTTGTGAATTACAGTGCTCCTGAGCTCCTTTCTTCAACTCGCTTTCTTGTGAGCTGGCTGCAACACCGCAGGATTGCTTCAGACCCTAGTGTGGTTCCGGCATGGCATGCTGAGCCTTTGGTTAATTCCTCTTCCTGGTGGGAAATGAGAGTTAAATTTGCCTGTCCAGAAACCTCCACCTAGTCTCTCATTGGTTCTCCCTATTCCTGTTCATTTTCCACAGAAATTGCAAACTGGCAAAACAGGAGGTTAAAGGCACTGACTCTCCAAGTGGGGAGAGTGTTAGTAAAGCGTCTGGAATGTTGCACCCGAGTACCAGGGGACGAAAACTGAGACACATTTGAACACGTTTCCCGATCACACGGTGGATCATACTCTGGGTTCCACATGCATGTTTTTGCTGAAGGAAGAATCCCTTAAACCTGGAGAGTTGAGACCCATGGAATGGGTACCATGCAATATGACTTCAAAGGGTCTGCATTTGCTCACCGAACCTCACCAGTCCTATCACTGCTGCGTTTATGCCGCTGTACACACGCTTGATTCTCTTTCAGAGACATATAAATCCATAGGTTTTAAGATTCTTACTAGTCAGGTATATTCTTAGGCGTTTAATATGGGGTGTTGAGTCCACTTCGTTGAGCAAGGAGTAGCTCTTGTCTATTACATATTTGGCTTATGGAACGGTATCTGTGCTAATTTCAATCTCTGGTTTTATGCACCACCCCAACTCACCTTTCCACTTAAGCAAGCATAACTTGGGTTTCTACTTTTGAGACCCTGTTCTGTTTTGTAATTCAGTTCCTGTGTAGCCAAGTTTACATTCCGTATATTAGTGATACCTTATGATATTTCTTTTTCTGTGTGACTTATTTCACTTAGAATCATCGTACCTGAATCCACTCATTATGCTGCTACGGGCCTGATGACATAGATTTCATTGCTGAGTGATATTGCATTGTACGTAAGTTCCACAACTTCTTTATCCATTTTTCGCTTTCTGTGATATTGAACTTGTAAGGTAAATGAGGTTCTTGTAAACAGAGCCATCCCAAACTTTGGGGTGGCTGTGTCTTTTTGATTTTAATTTCCCTAAGCTATAGGACCATATGTGGAAGTGCCCTAGGCTCTGTTGCTTTGTTTTTTAGATGTTTCAGGAAACACCATATACTTCTCCAGAGTGGGTGTTGGCAATTTAAATCCCGCCCATCAGCATAACAAGGCTCCCAGTTCTCCATGGCCTGTCCTGCCTTTCTGGATTTTACACTTTTTTCAGATGGCCCTTTTGACCGGGGGGCAGTGAGACTTCATTGTAGTGCAGATTTCCTTTGCAAGCTTGCTTGGTTGGCCAAAAAGGGCGTATGCGTTTTTTCCTGAATATATTCAGGAAAAAACGCATACGCCCTTTTTGGCCAAGTGCATCATTGTGGACATTCTGCCTCTTTTCCTATGCTTTACATGCAATTCCAGTCTACCTCCTGAAATCGGTTTCCTGCAATCCTGCCCCGCTTTCAACTCCTCTTGGCAGCCTTCCTTCAATATATTTTAGGACGATAGCTGTCATTTATAACTCTGCAGGTTTGTGAATTACAGTGCCCCTGAGCTCCTTTCTTCAACTCGCTTTCTTGTGAGCTGGCCGCAACACCACAGGATTGCTTCAGGCCCTAGTTTGGTTCCGGCATGGCATGTTGAGCCTTTGGTTAATTCCTCTTCCTGGTGGGAAATGAGAGTTAAATTTGCCCGTCCAGACACCTCCACCTAGTCTCTCCTTGGTTCTCCCTATTCCTGTTCATTTTCCACAGAAATTGCAAACTGGGCCAAACAGGAGTTTAAAGGCACTGACTCTCCAAGTGGGGAGAGTGTTAGTAAAGCGTCTGGAATGTTGAACCCGAGTACCAGGGGACGAAAACTGAGACACATTTGAACACGTTTCCCGATGACACCGTGGATCATACTCTGGGTTCCACATGCATGTTTTAGCTGAAGGAAGAATACCTTAAACCTGGAGAGTTGAGACCCATGGAATGGGTACCATGCAATATGACTTCAAAGAGTTTGCATTTGCTCACCGAACCTCACCAATCCTATCACTGCTGCGTTTATACCGCTGTACACACGCTTGATTCTCTTTCGGAGACATATAAATCCATAGGTTTTAAGATTCTTACTAGTCAGGTATATTCTTAGGCGTTTAATATGGTGTGTTGAGTCCACTTCGTTGAGCAAGTAATAGCTCTTGTCTATTACATATTTGGCTTATGGAACGGTATCTGTGCAAATTTCAATCTCTGGTTTCATGCAGCACCCCAACTCACCATTCCCCTTAAGGAAGCATAAGTTGGTTTTCTACATTTGAGACCCTATTCTGTTTTGTAATTCAGTTCCTTTGTAGCCAAGTTTAAATTCCGTGTGTTAGTGATATCTTATGATGTTTCTTTTTCTGTGTGACTTATTTCACTTAGAATCATCATACCTGAATCCACTCATTATGCTGCTACGGGCCTGATGACATAGATTTCATTGCTGAGTGATACTGCATTGTACGTAAGTACCACAACTTCTTTATCCATTTTTCGCTTTCTGTGATATTCAACTTGTACCGTAAACGAGGTTCTTGTAAACAGAGCCGGCCCAAACTTTGGGGTGGCTGTGTCTTTTTGATTTTAATTTCCCTAAGCTATAGGACCATAAGTGGAAGTGTCCTAGGCTCTGTTGCTTTGTTTTTTGGATGTTTCAGGAAACAACATACACTTCTCCAGAGTGGGTGTTGGCAATTTACATCCCACCCATCAGCATAACAAGGCTCCCAGTTCTCCATGGCCTGTCCTGCCTTTCTGGATTTTACACTTTTTTCAGATGGCCCTTTTGACCGGGGGGCAGTGAGACTTCATTGTAGTGCAGATTTCCTTTGCAAGCTTGCTTGGTTGGCCAAAAAGGGCGTATGCGTTTTTTCCTGAATATGTTCAGGAAAAAACGCATACGCCCTTTTTGGCCAAGTGCATCATTGTGGACCTTCTGCCTCTTTTCCTATGGTTTACATGCAATTCCAGTCTACCTCCTGAAATCGGTTTCCTGCAATTCTGCCCCACTTTCAAGTCCTCTTGGCAGCCTTCCTTCAATATATTTTTGGACGATAGCTGTCATTTATAACTCTGCCGGTTTGTGAATTACAGTGCCCCTGAGTTCCTTCCTTCAACTCGCTTTCTTGTGAGCTGGCTGCAACACCGCAGGATTGTTTCAGGCCCTAGTGTGCTTCTGGCATGCCACGCTGAGCCTTTGGTTAATTCTTCTTCCTGGTGGGAAATGAGAGTTAAATTTACCCTTCCAGACACCTCCACCTAGTCTCTCATTGGTTCTCCCTATTCCTGTTCATCTTACGCAGAAATTGCAAACTCGGCCAAACAGGAGGTTAAAGGCACTCACTCTCCAAGTGGGGAGAGTGTTAGTAAAGCGTCTGGAATGTTGCACCCGAGTACCAGGGGACGAAAACTGAGACACATTTGAACACGTTTCCCGATCACACGGTGGATCATATTCTGGGTTCCACATGCATGTTTAGCTGAAGGAAGAATCCCTTAAACCTGGAGAGTTGAGACCCATGGAATGGGTACCATGCAATATGATTTCAAAGGGTCTGCATTTGCTCACCTAACCTCACCAATCCTATCACTGCTGCGTTTATGCCGCTGTACACACGATTGATTCTCTTTTGGAGACATATAAATCCATAGCTTTTAAGATTCTTACTAGTCAGGTATATTCTTTGGCCTTTATTATGGGGTGTTGAGTGCACTTCGTTGAGCAAGGAGTAGCTCTTGTCTATTACATATTTGGCTTATGGAACGGTATCTGTGCTAATTTCAATCTCTGGTTTTATGCAGCACCCCAACTCACCTTTCCCCTTAAGCAAGCATAAGTTGGTTTTCTACATTTGAGACCCTGTTCTGTTTTGTAATTCAGTTCCTGTGTAGCCAAGTTTACATTCCGTGTAGTAGTGATATCTTATGATGTTTCTTTTTCTGTGTGATTTATTTCACTTAGAATCATCGTACCTGAATCCACTCATTATGCTGCTACGGGCCTGATGACATAGATTTCATTGCTGAGTGATATTGCATTGTACGTAAGTACCACAACTTCTTTATCCATTTTTCGCTTTCTGTGATATTGAACTTGTACCGTAAACGAGGTTCTTGTAAACAGAGCCGGCCCATACTTTGGGGTGGCTGTGTCTTTTTGATTTTAATTTCCCTAAGCTATAGGACCATATGTGGAAGTGCACTAGGCTCTGTTGCTTTGTTTTTTAGATGTTTCAGGAAACACCATACACTTCTCCACAGTGGCTGTTGGCAATTTACATCCCGCCCATCAGCATAACAAGGCTCCCAGTTTCCATGGCCTGTCCTGCCTTTCTGGATTTTACACTTTTTTCAGATGGCCCTTTTGACCGGGGGGCAGTGAGACTTCATGGTAGTGCAGATTTCCTTTGCAAGCTTGCTTGGTTGGCCAAAAAGGGCGTATGCGTTTTTTCCTGAATATATTCAGGAAAAAACGTATACGCCCTTTTTGGCCAAGTGCATCATTGTGGACGTTCTGCCTCTTTTCCTATGCTTTACATGCAATTCCAGTCTACCTCCTGAAATCGGTTTCCTGCAATTCTGCCCCGCTTTCAAGTCCTCTTGGCAGCCTTACTTCAATGTATTTTTGGAAGATAGCTGTCATTTATAACTCTGCAGGTTTGTGAATTACAGTGCCCCTGAGCTCCTTTCTTCAACTCGCTTTCTTGTGAGCTGGCCGCAACACCGCAGGATTGCTTCAGACCCTAGTGTGGTTCCGGCATGGCATGCTGAGCCTTTGGTTAATTCCTCTTCCTGGTGGGAAATGAGAGTTAAATTTGCCTGTCCAGACACCTCCACCTAGTCTCTCATTGGTTCTCCCTATTCCTGTTCATTTTCCACAGAAATTGCAAACTGGCCAAACAGGAGGTTAAAGGCACTGACTCTCCAAGTGGGGAGAGTGTTAGTAAAGCGTCTGGAATGTTGCACCCGAGTACCAGGGGACGAAAACTGAGACACATTTGAACACGTTTCCCGATGACACCGTGGATCATACTCTGGGTTCCACATGCATGTTTTAGCTGAAGGAAGAATCCCTTAAACCTGGAGAGTTGAGACCCATGGAATGGGTACCATGCAATATGACTTCAAAGGGTCTGCATTTGCTCACCGAACCTCACCAATCCTATCACTGCTGCGTTTATGCCGCTGTACACACGCTTGATTCTCTTTCGGAGACATATAAATCCATAGGTTTTAAGATTCTTACTAGTCAGGTATATTCTTAGGCGTTTAATATGGGGTGTTGAGTCCACTTCGTTGAGCAAGGAGTAGCTCTTGTCTATTACATATTTGGCTTATGGAACGCTATCTGTGCTAATTTCAATCTCTGGTTTTATGCACCACCCCAACTCACCTTTCCACTTAAGCAAGCATAACTTGGGTTTCTACTTTTGATACCCTGTTTTGTTTTGTAATTCAGTTCCTGTGTAGCCAAGTTTACATTCCATATATTAGTGATACCTTATGATATTTCTTTTTCTGTGTGACTTATTTCACTTAGAATCATCGTACCTGAATCCACTCATTATGCTGCTACGGGCCTGATGACATAGATTTCATTGCTGAGTGATATTGCATTGTACGTAAGTACCACAACTTCTTTATCCATTTTTCGCTTTCTGTGATATTCAACTTGTACCGTAAACGAGGTTCTTGTAAACAGAGCCGTCCCAAACTTTGGGGTGGCTGTGTCTTTTTGATTTTAATTTCCCTAAGCTATAGGACCATAAGTGGAAGTGCCCTAGGCTCTGTTGCTTTGTTTTTTCGATGTTTCAGGAAACACCATACACTTCTCCAGAGTGGCTGCTGGCAATTTACATCCCACCCATCAGCATAACAAGGCTCCCAGTTCTCCATGGCCTGTCCTGCCTTTCTGGATTTTACACTTTTTTCAGATGGCCCTTTTGACTGAGGGGCAGTGAGACTTCATTGTAGTGCAGATTTCCTTTGCAAGCTTGCTTGGTTGGCCAAAAAGGGCGTATGCGTTTTTTCCTGAATATATTCAGGAAAAAACGCATACGCCCTTTTTGGCCAAGTGCATCATTGTCGACGTTCTGAGTGTTTTCATATGTTTTCAGTGCAATTCCTGTCTACCTCCTGAAATCGGTTTCCTGCAGTTCTGCCTTGCTCTCAGTGCCTCTTCATAGCCTTACCTCAATATACTTTTGGAAAATAGTTGGCCTTTATAACGCTGCAGGTTTTTGAATTGCAGTGGCCCTTAGCTCCATTTTTCAGCTCTTATTTTTGTGATCTTGCCTCATATCCACAGGATTTCTTCAGGACCTATTCTTCTTCTGGGACGCCTTGCTCTGCCTTTGGTTAATTCTTCCTCCTGATGTGAAATTAGAGTGACATGTGCCCATTGAAACCGCTACAGCTATTTTCTCACTGGTTCCCCCTATTCCCATTCATCCTCCGCACTAACTGCAGACTGTGCGATACCGGAACTTAAAGGCATTGACTCTCCATGTGGAGATGTTGTTAGTAAAGTGGCTGGAATGTTGATCCGGAGCCCCAGGAGAGGAAAATGAGGTGCATTTTAGAAACCTTTCCCGATCATATGGTATACCATCCGCTGGATTTCCCATGCATGGTTTAGCTGTAGGAAGATTCCCTTCAACTTGGAGTGTTGGGACCCTTGGAATAAGTAGCATGAAGTATTGCATTAAACTTTCGGCAGTTGCTCACCAAAGCTCTCCAATCCTTTCAGCCCCAAGTGTCCAGCCTTATGTCTTATCCAGCTGTGGGTTTATATGTGGTCATTCCAGGTTGCATCACAGCCCCTGAGCGAATTTTGTAAGAATTTTTCTCTCTTTCATTGTTTCTGCGTTTTGGTTTTAAAATTTATTTCTATAATGGGGTTTAGCTCATTTTCACTGCTGTGTTTGTGCCGCTCTGCGCACACTTGATTCCCTTATGGAGATATATCAATACATGGGTTTTAAGATTCTTATTACTCAGATATATTTCTCTGCGGTGTATAGGGTGTGTTGAGGCCAGTTCATTGAGCGAGGTGTAGATCTTGTCTGATACCTATTTGGTTTATTGAACGGTATCTGTGCTAATTTCAAACTCTGGTTTTATGCATCACCCCACCTCTCCTTTCCCCTTAAGCTGACATAAGTGTGTTTTCTAAATGTGAGACACTGTTCTGTTTTGTAATTCATTTTTTGTGCAGCCATATTTATCCTCCCTCTATAAGTGATATCTTATGATATGTTTCTTTTTCTGTTTGACTTATTTCAAGTAGTATTATCGGACCTCAATCCACTCTTTATCCTTCTACTAGCCTTATTACATTGATTTCATGGTGAAGAGATATTCCATTGTACATAAGTACCACATTTTCTTTATCCATTGTTCTCTTTCCTGGGATATTTAAGGTGTACTGAAGTTGAGGTTCTTGTAAACAGAGTAGCCCTAAACTGTGGTGTGCTTGTGTCTTGTTGATATTTAGACTTCCCTAGATATACTCCCGTGATTGGAAGTGCCCTATGCTCTGTCGCTCTGTTTTTTAGATGATTTAGGAACCACCATACACTTCTCCAGAGTGGCTCTCGGCAGTTCACACACTGTCCATCAGCGTATAAAGGCTCCCTGTTCTCCATGGCCTGTCCTGCATTTCTGGTTTTTACAATTTTTTCGGATGGCCCTTTTGACCGGTGGGAAATGAGACTTCTTTGTTGTGCACATTTGCATTGCTTGCTTGCTTGCTTGCCCATAAAGTGCGTATGCGTTTTTTCCTGGATATATTCAGGAAAAAACGCATACTCCCTTTTGGGCCAACTGCATCATTGTCGAAATTCTGCCGCTTTTCATGTGCTTTAAAGGCGAGTCCAATCTATCTCTTGAAATCTGTTTCTTGCAATTCTGTCTTGCATTCAGATCCTCTTCTTTGCCTTACCTCAACATATTTTTGGACATTAGTTTTCATTTATAACTCTGCAGGTTTGTGAATTGCAGTGACCCTGAGCTCCATTTTTTAAGTTGCTCTTTTGTGAGCTGGCCTCAAAACCGCAGGATTGCTTCAGGCCCTATTTTGGCTCCGGCGAGGCGGGCTGAGCCTTTTTTTAATTCTTATTCTTAATGGGAAATTAGAGTGACATGTGCCCGTCCAAACCCCTACAACTATTCTCTCATTGTTTCCCCCTGTTCCCGTTCATCCTCCTCACAATTTGCAAAATGTGTGAAACAGAAGTTTAAATGTGCTGATTCTCTAAGTGGGGAGATTCTAAGTAACGTGGCTGGAATGATGAACAGGAGCACCAGGAGAGGATAAATGAGGTGCATTTTAGACACATCTCCCGATCACATGGTGTACAGTCCTCTGGGTTTTCCATGCATGTTTTAGCTGTAGGAAGATTCCTTGAACCTGCAGATTTGGGACCCATTGAATGGGTACCAGGTAGTATTACTTTAAAGGGTGTGCATTTCCTCACCCAACCTCACATTTCTCTTAGTGCGAACAGTTTCCAGCCTTATGTCTCATCCTGCTGTGGGTCTAGATGTGTTCAATCCATGTTGCATCACCGTCCCTGAGGAAAAGTTGTAAGAGGTTTTCTCTGTCTCTCTGTCGTTTATTTTTTTCAATTTATTACTATATTGGTTACAGCTGATTTTCAAAGCTCTGTTTCTTGCTGCTGTACATCCACTTGATTCACGTACAGAGAGACATCAATAAATTCTTTTTCAGATTCTTACCAGTCATAGATATTCTTTTCCAGTGACTTGAGTGTGCTGAGTGCAGTTCTTTTAGCTACCGTGTAGGCCTTGTTGATTATCAGTTTGGTATTTGGAATGGTATCTTTGCTAATCTCAACCTCCTGGATGATGCCTCACCCCTCCCCACCTTTCCCGTTTAGCAGCCTTACGCATGTTTTCTACATATTTGACTATGTTTTTGTTTTGTAATTTATTTCATGTGTAGCCATTTTGGATTCCACCTTTAAGTGATATCTTATGATATGTGTCTTTTTCTTTTTGAATTATGTCACTTAGAATGATCATACGTAACTCCTCCGGAGTTGTTACAACTGGCCATATTTCATTGATTTCCAGGCTGAGTAATATTCCACTCTACATAAGTACCACATCTCTATCCATTTTTTCCCTCCAGAGACATTTAAGTTATATCCTAGTCGAGGATCTTTTAAACAGAGAGGCAGTAAACATTGGGGTGCCTGTGTCCTCTCGATTTTTGTTTTTCCCAAGATATACGCCCATGAGTGCAAGTGCCCTATGCTCTGTAGCTCATTTTTTAGATGCTTTAGTAAACACAATACACTTCTCCAGAATGGCCGTTGGCAATATACATTTCCACTATAAGCCTCACAGGGCTCCCTCTTCTCCTTGCCCTGTCCTGCATTTCTGGCATTTACACTTTATGAGGATGGCTCTTCTGACTGATGCGAAGTGATATCTTTTGTAGTATTGATTTCCAGTGCCCACCTGTTTGGTTGGCTAAAAAAGTGTATGCCCTTTTCTTGAATATATACAGAAAAAAACGCATACAGCCTTTTTGGCCAACTGCAATGTCGGCAATGTTCAGCCCCTTTTCTTGTGCTTAATGGCGAGTCCTTTCTACCTCCTCAAATCCCTTTCCTGCCATTCTCCGTTGCTTGCCAATCCTTTTCTTTGACTTTCCTCAAGACATTTTTCAGTGATAGATATTTTCAACTCTGCAGTTTCGTGAATTTTACTGCCCCTGAGTTCCATTGTTCAACTTGTGTTTATGGGAACTGGCCACAAAGCAGTGGGATTTCCTCAAGCCCTATACTGTTTCCATGGGCAACCCTAGCCTTTGGTCAATTCATCTTCCTGATTGGAAATTAGAGTGACATGTGCCTGTCTGAACACCTAGGACTTGTCTCTCATTGTTCCTCATCCTTCCGCTTCATCCTCTGGACAAATTCCAAACTGTACGCAACAGGATGTTGACAGTGTTGACATCTCCAAGTGGGGAGACTGTTAGTAAAGACGCTGGAGGGGTGAACCCGAGCACCAGGAGATGAGGAGATGAGATGCCTTTTCCAAACTCTTCCCGATCAGACGGTATACCATCCTCTGGATGTGACAGACATGTTTTAGCAGTAGGAAGAGTCCCATTCATGTAAGGAGAACACCAGGGCTTTTTCAAAATCAGTGTCTCCCCGAAACCCAAACTGGGGAGTTTTTTAAGCTACGGCTACACATATGTTCATTAAGGGCCTTGGGAAGTAGGCAGAGTCCAAACTTTAGATGACTGAAGTCTTCAGGGTCAGAAGCACTCACCACCGGCTTCCCTTAGGTTACACTTTAACTGTCATTGATAGATGATGTCAATAAAAATATCTGTTCTTTTTCCGATTATTTCCCCTTATAGGTTATTGCACAATATTGAGTGTAGTTCCCTGTGCTATACAGTAGTTCCTTGTTGATGATCTATTTTATACATAGCAGTGTGTATGTGTTAATTCCAAACTGTTAATTTATCCCTCCTCCCACCTTTCCCCTTTGGTAATAATAAATTATAAGATTTTATACTTCTCAGAAATGGGGGAGCTGAAAGAGAGGTATCATTTTCAATGGAAAAGCATTTAAAACAAGATTGAAGCTTTAACCAAGATTATTAGATGTACATCCTTGGAAAGAAATCACTTCATTTCTCTAATATTGACCTGACAAATAAGACAAACCTTTTCACTGAACTTGCTTATAATAAAGTGATGGAAATATCAAATGGAAGTGTTAGAAACATCTTATTTTACCCGAGCCTTATAAACTGTTCTATGTTAACTACAGTTTGGCTCACACATCTGTTCATTGAAGTTACAATAGTCTCAATTTCTGTTACTGATCCTCCAGAGTGGACCCCAACAAGGGTCCCCCTGCCCAGTGTCATTGGGGCCAACAGATCGAGACTGAGTTTGGTTCCCAAGCAAAGGAAACTTTATATTTTCATCAGAGAATGGAGAGGTGAGAGCATGCACTACCCCGTGGGCTGTGGGCTGGGCTGCTGTGTAGAGATCCTGTCAGAGTCAGTGAGAGGGAGGGGGTGGAGCTCTCAAGGGCCGGGTTGGCTGCAGCTCAGGCTCTATATCTCGGAGTCTGCACTGGGCCCCAGGAGCTGAGGTGTCGACCCAGCCATTCTGCACCAGGAAATCTGGTCTGAAGTGCCGGGTGTGGAACCTCTGCATGCGGGACCCTAGGAGCACGTGAAATTAGACAAAGCACAAAGGATAAAAAAGGTCAGACTTGACTTTATTGCCCACATTCTATTTTTATCTCCCAGGGATTTTTAATGGGCTTTGCTGGGGACAAACCCCTCCTCTGCCTTTTGTCCCGTTCCTCATTCTTGGAGTGCTGAGGGTGCAGACCCTTCTTCTGTAACTGCTGAGTGCTGAGTTGGGAGCCCTCATACCAGGGGACGAGGGTCAGAACTTCTCCCCAGCAGCCTCCAGGTGACGTTGATTGGCCCCAGGACCCCTGCCTCCCTGCTCGTCCACCTGAGCACCAGCATTGGAAGTGTTATAGATTCTAATGACCTTTAAGGGTCCAGGAAAGAGATGTGCAGAGACGCTGTGGGGGCCGGTTTCACCCCGCCCCACATTTGTTCGGCCACCTTAGGCTGACCGTTTCTGCCAGCCTAGACGCTCTGACCAGTAGTCTGCTCTTTCTTCAATTAGGCCCCTGAATTAACGTAAAAACAGCACCAGGTGTCAGAGCCCTGCCCACTCAACTCCCAGACAGTCCAGGGTCAGTGGTGATCGAGGACCATGATGGCCACTGAGTCAACAGCCTTTTGAAGTAAACAGGAGTCCAGCCGGTCTTATTGGCCACCATCATCACGGTGTCTGTAGGCTTTTCTATGGTGACAGTGTGATATACGGTTCCCCCGCCAAGATTATTAGCTCCCCTCCGGGTGCAGGAAGTCCTGCAAGCAGTAGTCTACTCCTTCGGGACACACTATTGTTGTTTTATGAGAGAAACTCCAGGTCAAGTGATGTTCACATGAGTCGTCATGGTGCCCTGTTGCCCCCGGTTATCTCTCTGGATGTTGGAGTTGGAGGGCCTCCTCACTCGAGGTCGGTGTGCCCACGGAGCGAACCCTGCAACTTCAGGGCATGGTTGGTGATTAGGATCACCACGTGGGGTCCTTTTCCCTTAGGAGGGAGGTGGCCTTTTGGGCTGCTGATTTCCAGGTTTTTAGATACCGCCAGTATCTTGGCCAGATGTGGCAGTGGGCCAAGCCCCTTGGTGACTGTAGTTTATCCTACCTGGATGGCATTCTTGCGTTGTTCCATTTCAAGTGGTCCCAGTTTTTGCACTAATTCTCCAATGGCGATTCACCTTTCACCGGGAATGGAAAGGTCAAAGGGTTTAGCTCAATTAGGGAGTTCCAGGGCAAGGGTCTGAATTGACTGCTCTTTCCATTCTTGAAAGGCCACTTCTGGATTCTGTTCCAAAGGATCATCATCTTTTCCTTTCAGTGTTTCATATAGAGGCCCAGCTAGTAGACTGTAGTTAGGGATCCAGAAGCAGCAAACCCTGGCCTCCCCAGGAACCCCTAAGCTGTCTTCTAGTTTTAGAAAGGGGTAAGGCTGCAAATGGTTTCTTCCCTTTCCTGGGATGGGCTTCTCTGACCTTGTGTGAGAATGAAGCCCAGGCAGGTCACCGCAGTCTGTGATATTTGAGCTTTTTCTTGGACAACTTCTATCCTTTATTGGCTTGGTAGTTCAGAGGCCTCCTTAGTAGGGCTGGCGATCAGAATGTCGTCTGCATATTGAAGGAGGGTTTCCTTTTCCAGAGGTAGAACTTTTCGGTCGTTAGCTAAGCTTTCCCCAAAGATGGTGTGGGAATTTTTGAACCCTTGGGGCAAGACGGCCCGGAAGTATTGTTTTAGTTGTATGTTGAGTCCTGCCACTCACAAGCCAAAATTTCTTGTGACTCTGGGACTAATGGAATACAAAAGAAGGCATCATTGAAGACTAATACAGAATACCATGTCCTGGTGGTTGGTAGAATGACCAGCAGGGTGTAGGAATCAGGAGTAACTGGAGGTATATCCTCGGTGGCTTCACTGACTGTCCTGACATCCTTTACCAGGTCCCCAGCAGCCCATGGGGCTCTCGTGGTCAGGCCAATCCCAGGATATGAAGCTCTCCTGGGCAGGTACCCCACCCCCAACCCAGCCCACGGGGCTCTCATGGTCAGGCCCCTCCCAGGATACAGAGCTACCCTTGCAGGTACCGTGGCAGGGCTGGGCACACAGGAACCGTGCACATAGCCCTCATTGAAGAGCACCCCCAGCTCACCTGTCGCTCAGAGCTGACACAGAGCACCTCAGAGCAGGACTTGAACTAACAAACAGCAGCTCCGACAGGTCTGTGACCCTGGGCATCACTCTGTGTGGCCTCCCTCCACCTGGTCTTCCAGAGACTTCCACTGCACCCAGGGCACCAGGCCTCTGTCTCCAACCACCACCCACCCCTCCTCTCCCTGACTCCTGGGTTCGTCTCATTAGGAGAGGGTTTTCTTGAAGTTGTCTCCCACTCATGGGCCAGATAAAATGATTAGAAAACAAGCCAAAGCTGCAGCCCCTTGTCTATCCTGACTCTCAGGAGCCCACACCTGTTCCTTGGACCTGGCCCGTTCAGCAAGTTCCATTTTCTGCAACTGTGAGCCCCTGAGGGGTGATGATTGGCTACCTGGGCAGCCTTACCATGCCGGCCAGCCCTCCCCAGGTGTGCCTGGGTTGAGATCAATATAAATACCACTCCAGGCAGCAAAAGCCCCTGCAGCTGTGCCTGACGCCATTTTCTCTGCCCTGTCAGCAGTTTCGGGGCTGGGCTGGTGGGAGGGAGTGAGAGGCCACGGCTTTGTGGGTGGCCCAGTGTGAGTGGGGCTCTGCTGGACTTTCTGCAGCAGTTGCCAGGCTGCCACCTGCTAAAGAAGAGGATGTGTCACCCATACCTGCTGCTGGAATTTCTCCCTGGGCAGAGGTGAGGAAGGAAAAAAGCAGTGGGGGCAGGGACAGGACGGGTATCTCAGGCAGGGAAATGGAAATCTTCCAGAAGAGCACCCAGGGCCAGGACCATCCTGGCTGGCCTGCAGGCACCAAGTCAGCTGGCATGCTGTCACTCGTGTGGCTCCATGGCCCTTCCTCTAGGCTTTCAAGTCCTTGTATATATTCAGGTGTTTTACCTGGGAAGGGTGGGAACAGTTCAGCAGCAACTGGCCTGGGGCTCAGCTCACGTTTACTCACAGATGCCTCGGCACGGTGCCCCAGCTTTGCAATGAGGACGCTTGTTGTGTGGGGGCTGCTGGCTGAATGGGAGACGATTCCCCACCACTGACCAACTTCAGAATTGTTTACAACTGGAGCAAGTGCCCTGATACGGTTTTCCTCTGAGTAACTGGTGGGTTCTGTTTTTTTTTTCTCTTTTTCGTTTTTGGTTCAAGGTAGATTTTATTCCTCTTTTTTGTATTTACAGATATAAGCATGGAAATAATTTATTCATATAAATACATGTATGTGAAGGGAATAATTGTTTTTTCTGTTTTATTTTTTAAATTTTATTTCTTTTTAATTTTGAATTTTATTTTATATTTTTATACAGCAGGTTCTCATTGGTTATCTATTTTATACATATAAATGTTTACATGCCAATCCCAATCTCTCAACTCCTCCCACCACCACCCCTCCAAGAGCTTTCCCCCCTTGTTGTCCATACGATTGTTGTCTACATCTGTTGCTCTATTTATGCCTTGCAAAACGGTTAATCTGTACAGTTTTTCTAGGTTCCACATATATGCATGAATATACAAGATTTGTTTTTCTCTTTCTGACTTACTTCACTCTGTATGACAGTCTCTAGATCCATCGACGTCTCTACAAATGACCCAATTTCATTCCTTTCATGGCTTAGTAATATTCCATTTTATATATGTACCACAGCTTTATGCATTCGTCTGTCTGTGGGCATTTAGGTTGCTTCCATTACCTCGATATTGTAAATAGTGATGCAATGAACATTGCGGTGAATGTCTCTTTTTGATTTATGGTTTTGTCTGAGTATATGTCCAGTCCTGGGATTGCTGTATCATATGGTAATTCTATTATTAGTTTCTTAAGAAACTCCATATTGTTCTCCATAGTGACTGTATCAATTTATATTCCCAACAATAGTGGAAGAGGCTTCCTTTTCTCCACACCCTTTCCAGCATTTGTTGTTTGTAGATTTTCAGATGATGCCCATTCTAACAGGTGTGAGGTGATACCTCATTGTTGAGTCCATTTCGTTGAGCAAGGGGTAGGTCTTGTCTATTACATATTTGGCTTATGGAACGGTATCTGTGCTAATTTCAAACTCTGGTTTTATGCAGCACCCCAACTCACCTTTCCCCTTAAGCAAGCATAAGTTGGTTTTCTAAACTTGAGACCCTGTTCTGTTTTGTAATTCAGTTCATGTGTAGCCAAGTTTACATTCCGTGCATTAGTGATACCTTATGATGTTTCTTTTTCTGTGTGACTTATTTCACTTAGAATCATCATGCCTCAATCCACTCATTATGCTGGTACAGGCCTGGTGACACAGATTTCATTGCTGAGTGGTATTGTGTTGTACATAAGTACCGCAACTTCTTTATCAATTATTTGTTCTCTGGGATATTTAACTTGTACTGTAGAAGAGGCTCCTGTAAACAGAGCCGTTGTAAATTTTGGGGTGGCTGTGTCTTTTTGATTTTAATTTCCCTAAGCTATAGGACCATAAGTGGAAATGCCCTAGACTCTGTTGCTTTGTTTTTCAGATGTATCAGGAAACACCATACACTTCTCCAGAGTGGCTGTTGGCAATGTACATCCCGCCCATCAGCATAACAAGGCTCCTTTTTCCCCATGGCCTGTCTTGCCTTTCTGGATTTTACACTTTTCTCAGATGGCCCTTTAGACCGGGGGGAAGTGACACTTCATAGTAGTTCGGATTTCCATTGCAAGCTTGCTTGGTTTGCCAAAAAGGGCGTATGTGTTTGTTCCTGAATATATTCAGGAACAAACTCATACGCCCTTTGTTGCCAAGTGCATCATTGTCGATGTTCTGCCTCTTTTCCTATGCTTTAAATGCAATTCCAGTCTACCTCCTGAAATCGGTTTCCTGCAATTCTGCCCTGCTTTCAAGTCCTCTTCGCAGCCTTACTTCAATATATTTTTGGACGTTATCTGTCATTTATAACTCTGCAGGTTTGTGAATTACAGGACCCCTGAGCTCCTTTCTTCAACTCGCTTTCTTGTGAGCTGGCCGCAAACCCGCAAGACTGCTTCAGGCCCTAATCTGCTTCTGGCAGGGCACGCTGAGCCTTTGGTTAATTCCTCTTCCTGGTGGGAAATGAGTGTTAAATATGCCCGTCCAGACACCTACCTCACTCTCAACCCCTTGGTGATGTGGGTCCTCTGGTTTGTGGCCACTTTTGCTGGGTTCCTCACCTTTCGATGATGTGGCCCCACTAGTGTGAGGACACTCCTGCTTGGTTCTCATCCACGTGGTTATGTGGACCCCCTGGTGAGAGTCTGTTCCTGGCTTTGTTCCTCACCCACCTGTGAGGGAGACCCTCTGCTGATAGGTCACTCCTGCATGGCTGGCACACATTGCCTTGGTGAAGTCAGCCGTGTGGTGGCAGTTGGAGCGTGCTGGGAATCTCTTCCCCCCGGTGATGAGGGCCCTCTTGCGTCAGGCCCTAACTGCTGGGCTCACCAACTTTTCTTAGTGAGCCCAGTGATGCTTTGGCACTCCTCTTAGGATCCCATCTCCATGGGGATGTGGGCCTTCTGCTCTGAGGTCCCAACGGCTGGGTTGTTCACATTTTCATGATGTGGGCTCTCTGGTGTTAGTTCACAGAAGCCTGGATCCCATAGCCTCTGTGCTCTTGGCTGCCTGCTGGGAGGTTCCAACTGCTGGATTCCTCACTTTTTTAATTTTTTGGGCCCTCTGTTGTGAGGATCCTCCTGCCTGCCTCACTCCCAGCCCCTTCGTGATGTGTGTCGTCTGGTTTGAGGCCACATGTGCTGGGTTCCTCACCTTTCGATGATGTGGGACCAATGGTCTTAGGAGACTCCTGCCTGGTTCACATCCCCTTGGTGATGTGGGCCCTCTGTTGAGAGTCTGATCCTGGCTGGGTTCCTCACCCATCTGTGAGGTAGGCCGTCTGATGTGAGGTCACTCTTGCCTGGCTTGCTCACCTCGCCTTGTGGACATGAGCCCTCTGGTGGCACTTGGAGCCTGCTGGGAGCCTCCTCTCCTTGGTGATGAGGGCCCTCTGGCATCAGGCCCTAACTGCTGGGCTCCCCACATTTTGTGATGTGCGCCCAGTGGTGCGAGGACACTCCAGCCAGGTTCACATCCCCATTGGGGTGTGGGCCTTCTGCTCTGAGGTCCCAAAGCCTGGGTTGCTCACAGTTTCATGATGTGGGCTCTCTGCTGTTAGTTCACTCCTGCCTGCATCCCATAGCTTCTGTGCTCTGGGCCGCCTGCTGGGAGGTTCCAACTGCTGGATTCCTCACCTTTCTTATTCTTTGGGCCCTCTGTTTTTAGGCTACTCCTGCCTGCCTCACTCCCATTCCCTTTGTGATATGTGTCCTCTGATTTGAGGCCACATGTGCTGGGTTCCGCACCTTTCGATGATGTGACCCCACTGGAGGGAAGACAGTCCTGACTGGTTCCCATCCCCTTGCTGATGTGGGCCCTCAGGTGAGAGTCTGATCCTGGCTGGGTTCCTCACCCTTCTGTGAGGTGGGCCCTCTGCTGTGAGGTCAATCATGCCTGTCTGGCACACGTCACCTTGGCGACGTGGGCCCTCTGGTGGCAGTTGGAGTGTGCTGGGATCCTCCTCCCCTCGGTGATGAGGGCCCCCTTGCCTTAGGCCATAACTGCTGGGCTCCCCACATTTTCTGATGTGCGCCAAGTGAGTGAGGAGACTCTTGCCAGGTTCCCATCCCCATGGCGATATGGGCCTTCTGCTCTGAGGTCAAAACGGCTGGCTTGCTCACAGTACCAAGATGTGGGCCCTCTGCTGTGAGTTCACTCCGGCAAGGATCCCTTATCATCGGTGCTCTGAGCCGCCTGCTGGGAGGTTCCAACTGCTGGATTCCTCAACTTTTTTATTCTATGTGCCCTCTGTTGTGAGGCTCCTCCTGCCTGCCTCACTGCCAGCCCCTTGGTGATGACTGTCCTATGGCTTGAGGCCACATGTGCTGTGTTCCTCACCTTTCGATGATGTGACCCCACTCGTGTGAGGACACTCCTGCCTGGTTCCCATCCCCTTGGTGAGGTGGGCCCTCTGGCGAGAGTCTAATCCTGGCTGGGTTCCTCAATGTTCTGTGAGGTAGGCCCTCTGCTGTGAGGTCACTCCTGCCTGGCTGGCACACGTCACCTTGGAGACGTGAGCCCTCTGGTGGCAGTTGGAGCGTGCAGGGCGCCTCCTCCTCTCGGTGATGACGGCCCTCTGGCGTCAGGCCCTAAATGGTGGGCTCCCCACATTTTCTGATGTGCGCCCAGTGGTGCGAGGACACTCCAGCCAGGTTCCCATTCCCATGGGGATGTGGTCCTTCTGCGCTGAGATCTCAACTCCTGGGTTGCTCACAGTTTTGTGATGTGGGCCCTCTGCTGTGAGTTCACTGTGGCCTGGATCCCATAGCCTCGGTGTTCTGGGCCGCCTGCTGGAAGGTCTAAATGCTGGAATCCTCACGTTTTTTATATTATGTACCCTGTGTTGTGAGGCTACTCCTGCCTGCCTCACTCCAAGGCCCTTGGTGATGTGGGTCCTCTGGTTTGAGGACACATGTGCTGGGTTCCTCACCTTAAGATGATGAGGCCCCACTGGTGTGAGGATAATCCTGACTGGGTCCCATCCCCTTTGTGATGTGGGCCCTCTGGTGAGAGTCTGATCCTGGCTGGGTTCCTCACCCATCTGTGAGGTGGGCCCTCTACTATCAGGTAACTCTTGCCTGGCTTGCTCACCTCGCCTTGTTGACATGAGCCCTCTGGTGGCAATTGGACCCTGCTGGGAGCCTCCTCAGCTCTGTGATGAGGGCCCCCTGACGTCAGGCCCTAACTGCTGGGCTCCCCAACTTTTCTTAGTGAGCCCAGTGTTGCTCAAGCACTCCTCTTAGGTTCCCATCCCCATGGGGATGTGGGCCTTCTGCTCTGAGGTTCCAACGGCTGGGTTGATCACAATTTCATGATGTGGGCTCTCTGGTGTTAGTTCACTGTGGCCTGGATCCCATAGCCTCTGTGGTCTTGGCTGCCTGCTGGGAGGTTCCAACTGCTCGATTCCTCAACTTTTGTATTCTATGGGTCCTGTGTTGTGATGCTCCTCCTGCCTGCCTCACTCGCAACCCCTTCGTGATGTGGGTCTTCTGGTTTGAGGCCACATGTGCTGGGTTAGGCAACTTTCAATGATGTGGCCCCACTGGTGTGAGGACACTCCTGCCTGGTTCCCATCCCCTTGGTGATGTGGGCCTTCTGGTGACAGTCTTATCCTGGCTGGGTTCCTCACTCTTCTGTGAGGTAGGCCCTCTGCTGTGAGGTCAATCCTGCCTGACTTGCACACATCACCTTGGCGACGTGGGCCCTCTGTTGGCACATGGAACCTGCTGGGAGCCTCCTGCCCTCGGTGATGACGGCCCTCTAGCATCAGGTTCTAACTGCTGGGCTCCCCACGTTTTCTGATGTGAGCCCAGTGATGCCAGGACACTCCTGTCAGGTTCCCATCCCCATGGGGATGTGGGCTTTCTGCTCTGAGGTCCCAATGCCTGGGTTGCTCACAGTTTCATGATGTGGGCTCTCTGGTGTTAGTTAACTCCTGCCTGCATCCCATAGCTTCTGTGCTCTCGGCCGCCTGCTGGGAGGTTCCAAATGCTGGATTCCTCACTTTTTTTATTCTTTGGGCCCTCTGTTTTTAGGCTACTCCTACCTGCCTCACTCCCATCCCCTTTGTGATGTATGTCCTCTGATATGAGGCCACATGTGCTGGGTTCCTCACCTTTCGATGATGTGGCCCCACTGGTGGGAGGACAGTCCTGACTGGTTCCCATCCCCTTGGTGTTGTGGGCCCTCTGGTGAGAGTCTCATCCTGCCTCGGTTCCTCACCCTTCTGTGAGATAGGCCCTCTGCTGTGAGGTCACTACTGCCTGGCTGGTGCATGCCACCTTGTAGACGTGGGCCCTCTGTTGGCAGTTGGAACCTGCTGGGAGTCTCCTCCCCTCAGTTATGAGGGCCCCCTGGCATCAGGCCCTAACTGCTGGGCTCCTAACATTTTCTGATATGTGCTAAGTGGTGCAAAGCCACTCCTGCCAGGTTCCCATCCCAATGGGGATGTGGGCCTTCTGTTCTGAGGTCCCAACAGCTGGGCTGCTCACAGGTTCATGATGTGGGCCCTCTGCTGTGAGTTCACTGCGGCCTGGATCCCATAGCCTCGGTGCTCTGGGCCACTTGCTGGGAGGTTCCAACTGCTGGATTCCTCAACTTTTATATTCTATGGACCCTGTGTTGTGAGGCCAGTCCTGCCAGCCTCATTCCGAACCCCTTGGTGATGTGGTTCCTCTGGTTTGAGGACACATGTGCTGGGATCCTCACCTTTCGATGATGTTGTCTCACTGGTGTGGGGACACTCCTGCCTGGTTCCCATCCCCTTGGTGATGTGGGCCCTCTGGTGAGAGTCTGATCCTGGCTGTGTTCCTCACCCTTCTGTGAGGTGGGCCCTCTGCTGTGAGGTCACTCCTGCCAGGCTGGCACACATCACCTTGGTGATGTTGGCCCTCTGGTGGCAGCTGGAGCCTGCTGGGAGCCTCCTCCTCTCGGTGATGAGTGCCCTCTAGCGTCAGGCCCTAACTTCTGAGCACCCCACGTTTTCTGATGTGAGCCCAGTGATGCCAGGACACTCCTGTCATGTTCCCATCACCATGGGGATATGGGCCTTCTGCTCTGAGGTCCCAATGTCTGGGTTGCTCACAGTTTCATGATGTGGGCTGTCTGGTGTTAGTTCACTCTGGCCTGGTTCCTCTAGCCTCTGTGCTCTGGGCCGCCTGCTGGGAGGTTCCAACTGCTGGATTCCTCACCTTTCTTATTTTTGGGCCCTCTGTTATGAGGCTCCTCCTGCCTGCCTCACTCCCAGCCCCTTGGTGATGGGTGTCCTATGGTTTGAAGCCACATGTTCTGGGTTCCTCACCTTTAGATGATGTGGCCCTACTCATGTGAGGACACTCCTGCCTGGTTCCAATCCATTTGGTGATGTGGGCCCTCTGGTGCGAGTCTGATCCTGACTGGGTTCGTCACACTTCTCTGAGGTGGGCCCTCTGCTGTGAGGTCATTCGTGCCTGGTTGGCACACATCGCCTTGGCGATGTCAGCCCTCTGGTGGCAGTTGGAGCCTGCTGGGAGCCTCCTTCCCTTGGTGATGAGGGTCCTCTGGCGTCAGGCCCTAACTGCTGGTCGCTCAAAATTTTCTGATACGTTCTCAGTGGTGCGAGGACACTCCTACCAGAATTCCATCCCCATGGGGATGTGGGCCTCCTGCTCTGAGGTCCCAATGGCTGGGTTGCTCAGTTTCATGACATGGGCCCTCTTCTGTGAGTTCACTGTGGCCTGGATCCCATAGCCTCGGTGCTCTGGGCCGCCTGCTGGGAGGTTCCAACTGCTGGATTCCTCACTTTTTTATTCTATGTGCCCAGTGTTGTGAGGCTACTCCTGCCTGCCTCACTCCGAGGTCCTTGGTGATGTGGGTCCTCTGGTTTGAGGACACATGTGCTGAGTACCTCAGCTTTCGATGATGTGGCCCCACTGATGTGAAGACATTCCTGCCTGGTTCCCATCCCCTTGGTGATGTGGGCCCTCTGGTGAGAGTCTGATGTTGGCTGGGTTTCTCACCCTTCTGTGAGGTGGGACCTCTGCTGTGAGGTAACTCCTGCCTGGCATGCTCACGTTGCCTTGGCAATGTGAGCCCTCAGGTGGCAGTTGGAGCCTGCTGGGAATCTCCTCCCCTCAGTTATGAGAGCTCTGGATAAAACACATATGCCCTTTTTTGCCAAGTGCATTATTTTCCAAGTTCTGTCTCTTTTCCTATGCTTTAAGAGCTACTCCCGTGTACGTTCTGAAATCAGTTTCCAGCAATTCTGCCCCGCATTCAAGTCCTCTTCGCAGCCTTACTTCAGTATAATTTTGGATGATAGCTGTCATTTATAACTCCGCAGGTTTCTGAATTACAGTGACCCTGAGCTCCTTTCTTCAACTCGCTTTCTTGTGAGCTGGCCGCAACACCGCAGGATCTCCTCAGGCCCTAATCTAGTTCCAGCATGGCACGCGGAGCCTTTGGTTCATTTGTCTTCCTGGTGAAAATGAGAGTTAAATTTGCCCGTCCAGACACCTACAGATAGTCTCCCATTGTTTCTCCTTATTCCTGTTCATCTTCCGAATAAATTGCAAACTGGGCCAAACAGGAGGTTAAAGGCACTGACTCTCCAAGTGGGGAGAGTGTTAGTAAAGCGTCTGGAATGTTGCACCCGAGTACCAGGGGACGAAAACTGAGACACATTTGAACACGTTTCCCGATCACACGGTGGATCATACTCTGGGTTCCACATGCATGTTTAGCTGAAGGAAGAATCCCTTAAACCTGGAGAGTTGAGACCCATGGAATGGGTACCATGCAATATGATTTCAAAGGGTCTGCATTTGCTCACCTAACCTCACCAATCCTATCACTGCTGCGTTTATGCCGCTGTACACATGATTGATTCTCTTTTGGAGACATATAAATCCATAGGTTTTAAGATTCTTACTAGTCAGGTATATTCTTAGGCGTTTATTATGGGGTGTTGAGTGCACTTCGTTGAGCAAGGAGTAGCTCTTGTCTATTACATATTTGGCTTACGGAACGGTATCTGTGCTAATTTCAATCTCTGGTTTTATGCAGCACCCCAACTCACCTTTCCCCTTAAGCAAGCATAAGTTGGTTTTCTACATTTGAGACCCTGTTCTGTTTTGTAATTCAGTTCCTTTGTAGCCAAGTTTACATTCCGTGTATTAGTGATATCTTATGATGCTTCTTTTTCTGTGTGACTTATTTCACTTACAATCATCGTACCTGAATCCACTCATTATGCTGCTACGGGCCTGATGACATAGATTTCATTGCTGAGTGATATTGCATTGTACGTAAGTACCCCAACTTCTTTATCCATTTTTCGCTTTCTGTGATATTGAACTTGTACCCTAAACGAGGTTCTTGTAAACAGAGCCGGCCCAAACTTTGGGGTGGCTGTGTCTTTTTGATTTTAATTTCCCTAAGCTATAGGACCATAAGTGGAAGTGTCCTAGGCTCTGTTGATTAGTTTTTTGGATGTTTCAGGAAACAGCATACACTTCTCCAGAGTGGGTGTTGGCAGTTTACATCCCGCCCATCAGCATAAAAAGGCTCCCAGTTCTCCATGGCCTGTCCTGCCTTTCTGGATTTTATACTTTTTTCAGATAGCCCTTTTGACCGGGGGGCAGTGAGACTTCATTGTAGTGCAGATTTCCTTTGCAAGCTTGCTTGGTTGGCCAAAAAGGGCGTATGCGTTTTTTCCTGAATATGTTCAGGAAAAAACGCATATGCACTTTTTGGCCAAGTGCATCATTGTGGACGTTCTGCCTCTTTTCCTATGCTTTACATGCAATTCCAGTCTACCTCCTGAAATCGGTTTCCTGCAATTCTGCCCCGCTTTCAAGTCCTCTTGGCAGCCTTCCTTCAATATATTTTTGGACAATAGCTGTCATTTATAACTCTGCAGGTTTGTGAATTACAGTGCCCCTGAGTTCCTTCCTTCAACTCGCTTTCTTGTGAGCTGGCTGCAACACCGCAGGATTGTTTCAGGCCCTAGTGTGCTTCTGGCATGCCACGCTGAGCCTTTGGTTAATTCTTCTTCCTGGTGGGAAATGAGAGTTAAATTTACCCTTCCAGACACCTCCACCTAGTCTCTCATTGGTTCTCCCTATTCCTGTTCATCTTACGCAGAAATTGCAAACTGGGCCAAACAGGAGGTTAAAGGCACTCACTCCCCAAGTGGGGAGAGTGTTAGTAAAGCGTCTGGAATGTTGCACCTGAGTACCAGGGGACGAAAACTGAGACACATTTGAACACGTTTCCCGATCACACGGTGGATCATACTCTGGGTTCCACATGCATGTTTAGCTGAAGGAAGAATCCCTTAAACCTGGAGAGTTGAGACCCATGGAATGGGTACCATGCAATATGATTTCAAAGGGTCTGCATTTGCTCACCTAACCTCACCAATCCTATCACTGCTGCGTTTATGCCGCTGTACACACGATTGATTCTCTTTTGGAGACATATAAATCCATAGGTTTTAAGATTCTTACTAATCAGGTATATTCTTAGGCGTTTATTATGGGGTGTTGAGTGCACTTCGTTGAGCAAGGAGTAGCTCTTGTCTATTACATATTTGGCGTACGGAACGGTATCTGTGCTAATTTCAATCTCTGGTTTTATGCAGCACCCCAACTCACCTTTCCCCTTAAGCAAGCATAAGTTGGTTTTCTACATTTGAGACCCTGTTCTGTTTTGTAATTCAGCTCCTTTGTAGCCAAGTTTACATTCCGTGTATTAGTGATATCTTATGATGCTTCTTTTTCTGTGTGACTTATTTCACTTACAATCATCGTACCTGAATCCACTCATTATGCTGCTACGGGCCTGATGACATAGATTTCATTGATGAGTGATATTGCATTGTACGTAACTACCACAACTTCTTTATCCATTTTTCACTTTCTGTGATATTGAACTTGTACCGTAAACGAGGTTCTTGTAAACAGAGCCGGCCCAAACTTTGGGGTGGCTGTGTCTTTTTGATTTTAATTTCCCTAAGCTATAGGACCATATGTGGAAGTGCCCTAGGCTCTGTTGCTTTGTTTTTTAGATGTTTCAGGAAACACCATACACTTCTCCACAGTGGCTGTTGGCAATTTCCATCCCGCCCATCAGCATAACAAGGCTCCCAGTTCTCCATGGCCTGTCCTGCCTTTCTGGATTTTACACTTTTTTCAGATTTCCCTTTTGACCAGGGGGCAGTGAGACTTCATTATAGTGCAGATTTCCTTTGCAAGCTTGCTTGGTTGGCCAAAAAGGGCGTATGCGTTTTTTCCTGAATATATTCAGGAAAAAACGCATACGCCCTTTTTGGCCAAGTGCATCATTGTGGACGTTCTGCCTCTTTTCCTATGCTTTACATGCAATTCCAGTCTACCTCCTGAAATCGGTTTCCTGCAATTCTGCCCCGCTTTCAAGTCCTCTTGGCAGCCTTACTTCAATATATTTTTGGAAGATAGCTGTCATTTATAACTCTGCAGGTTTGTGAATTACAGTGCCCCTGAGCTCCTTTCTTCAACTCGCTTTCTTGTGAGCTGGCCGCAACACCGCAGGATTGCTTCAGACCCTAGTGTGGTTCCGGCATGGCATGCTGAGCCTTTGGTTAATTCCTCTTCCTGGTGGGAAATGAGAGTTAAATTTGCCTGTCCAGAAACCTCCACCTAGTCTCTCATTGGTTCTCCCTATTCCTGTTCATTTTCCACAGAAATTGCAAACTGGCCAAACAGGAGGTTAAAGGCACTGACTCTCCAAGTGGGGAGAGTGTTAGTAAAGCGTCTGGAATGTTGCACCCGAGTACCAGGGGACGAAAACTGAGACACATTTGAACACGTTTCCCGATCACACGGTGGATCATACTCTGGGTTCCACATGCATGTTTTAGCTGAAGGAAGAATCCCTTAAACCTGGAGAGTTGAGACCCATGGAATGGGTACCATGCAATATGACTTCAAAGGGTCTGCATTTGCTCACCGAACCTCACCAGTCCTATCACTGCTGCGTTTATGCCGCTGTACACACGCTTGATTCTCTTTCAGAGACATATAAATCCATAGGTTTTAAGATTCTTACTAGTCAGGTATATTCTTAGGCGTTTAATATGGGGTGTTGAGTCCACTTCGTTGAGCAAGGAGTAGCTCTTGTCTATTACATATTTGGCTTATGGAACGGTATCTGTGCTAATTTCAATCTCTGGTTTTATGCACCACCCCAACTCACCTTTCCACTTAAGCAAGCATAACATGGGTTTCTACTTTTGAGACCCTGTTCTGTTTTGTAATTCAGTTCCTGTGTAGCCAAGTTTACATTCCGTATATTAGTGATACCTTATGATATTTCTTTTTCTGTGTGACTTATTTCACTTAGAATCATCGTACCTGAATCCACTCATTATGCTGCTACGGGCCTGATGACATAGATTTCATTGCTGAGTGATATTGCATTGTACGTAAGTTCCACAACTTCTTTATCCATTTTTCGCTTTCTGTGATATTGAACTTGTAAGGTAAATGAGGTTCTTGTAAACAGAGCCATCCCAAACTTTGGGGTGGCTGTGTCTTTTTGATTTTAATTTCCCTAAGCTATAGGACCATATGTGGAAGTGCCCTAGGCTCTGTTGCTTTGTTTTTTAGATGTTTCAGGAAACACCATATACTTCTCCAGAGTGGGTGTTGGCAATTTAAATCCCGCCCATCAGCATAACAAGGCTCCCAGTTCTCCATGGCCTGTCCTGCCTTTCTGGATTTTACACTTTTTTCAGATGTCCCTTTTGACCGGGGGGCAGTGAGACTTCATTGTAGTGCAGATTTCCTTTGCAAGCTTGCTTGGTTGGCCAAAAAGGACGTATGCGTTTTTTCCTGAATATATTCAGGAAAAAACGCATACGCCCTTTTTGGCCAAGTGCATCATTGTGGACATTCTGCCTCTTTTCCTATGCTTTACATGCAATTCCAGTCTACCTCCTGAAATCGGTTTCCTGCAATCCTGCCCCGCTTTCAACTCCTCTTGGCAGCCTTCCTTCAATATATTTTAGGACGATAGCTGTCATTTATAACTCTGCAGGTTTGTGAATTACAGTGGCCCTTAGCTCCTTTCTTCAACTCGCTTTCTTGTGAGCTGGCCGCAACACCACAGGATTGCTTCAGGCCCTAGTTTGGTTCCGGCATGGCATGTTGAGCCTTTGGTTAATTCCTCTTCCTGGTGGGAAATGAGAGTTAAATTTGCCCGTCCAGACACCTCCACCTAGTCTCTCCTTGGTTCTCCCTATTCCTGTTCATTTTCCACAGAAATTGCAAACTGGGCCAAACAGGAGTTTAAAGGCACTGACTCTCCAAGTGGGGAGAGTGTTAGTAAAGCGTCTGGAATGTTGCACCCGAGTACCAGGGGACGAAAACTGAGACACATTTGAACACGTTTCCCGATGACACCGTGGATCATACTCTGGGTTCCACATGCATGTTTTAGCTGAAGGAAGAATCCCTTAAACCTGGAGAGTTGAGACCCATGGAATGGGTACCATGCAATATGACTTCAAAGAGTTTGCATTTGCTCACCGAACCTCACCAATCCTATCACTGCTGCGTTTATACCGCTGTACACACGCTTGATTCTCTTTCGGAGACATATAAATCCATAGGTTTTAAGATTCTTACTAGTCAGGTATATTCTTAGGCGTTTAATATGGTGTGTTGAGTCCACTTCGTTGAGCAAGTAATAGCTCTTGTCTATTACATATTTGGCTTATGGAACGGTATCTGTGCAAATTTCAATCTCTGGTTTCATGCAGCACCCCAACTCACCATTCCCCTTAAGGAAGCATAAGTTGGTTTTCTACATTTGAGACCCTATTCTGTTTTGTAATTCAGTTCCTTTGTAGCCAAGTTTAAATTCCGTGTGTTAGTGATATCTTATGATGTTTCTTTTTCTGTGTGACTTATTTCACTTAGAATCATCATACCTGAATCCACTCATTATGCTGCTACGGGCCTGATGACATAGATTTCATTCCTGAGTGATACTGCATTGTACGTAAGTACCACAACTTCTTTATCCATTTTTCGCTTTCTGTGATATTCAACTTGTACTGTAAACGAGGTTCTTGTAAACAGAGCCGGCCCAAACTTTGGGGTGGCTGTGTCTTTTTGATTTTAATTTCCCTAAGCTATAGGACCATAAGTGGAAGTGTCCTAGGCTCTGTTGCTTTGTTTTTTGGATGTTTCAGGAAACAACATACACTTCTCCAGAGTGGGTGTTGGCAATTTACATCCCACCCATCAGCATCACAAGGCTCCCAGTTCTCCATGGCCTGTCCTGCCTTTCTGGATTTTACACTTTTTTCAGATAGCCCTTTTGACCGGGGGGCAGTGAGACTTCATTGTAGTGCAGATTTCCTTTGCAAGCTTGCTTGGTTGGCCAAAAAGGGCGTATGCGTTTTTTCCTGAATATGTTCAGGAAAAAACGCATACGCCCTTTTTGGCCAAGTGCATCATTGTGGACCTTCTGCCTCTTTTCCTATGGTTTACATGCAATTCCAGTCTACCTCCTGAAATCGGTTTCCTGCAATTCTGCCCCACTTTCAAGTCCTCTTGGCAGCCTTCCTTCAATATATTTTTGGACGATAGCTGTCATTTATAACTCTGCCGGTTTGTGAATTACAGTGCCCCTGAGTTCCTTCCTTCAACTCGCTTTCTTGTGAGCTGGCTGCAACACCGCAGGATTGTTTCAGGCCCTAGTGTGCTTCTGGCATGCCACGCTGAGCCTTTGGTTAATTCTTCTTCCTGGTGGGAAATGAGAGTTAAATTTACCCTTCCAGACACCTCCACCTAGTCTCTCATTGGTTCTCCCTATTCCTGTTCATCTTACGCAGAAATTGCAAACTCGGCCAAACAGGAGGTTAAAGGCACTCACTCTCCAAGTGGGGAGAGTGTTAGTAAAGCGTCTGGAATGTTGCACCCGAGTACCAGGGGACGAAAACTGAGACACATTTGAACACGTTTCCCGATCACACGGTGGATCATACTCTGGGTTCCACATGCATGTTTAGCTGAAGGAAGAATCCCTTAAACCTGGAGAGTTGAGACCCATGGAATGGGTACCATGCAATATGATTTCAAAGGGTCTGCATTTGCTCACCTAACCTCACCAATCCTATCACTGCTGCGTTTATGCCGCTGTACACACGATTGATTCTCTTTTGGAGACATATAAATCCATAGGTTTTAAGATTCTTACTAGTCAGGTATATTCTTTGGCCTTTATTATGGGGTGTTGAGTGCACTTCGTTGAGCAAGGAGTAGCTCTTGTCTATTACATATTTGGCTTATGGAACGGTATCTGTGCTAATTTCAATCTCTGGTTTTATGCAGCACCCCAAATCACCTTTCCCCTTAAGCAAGCATAAGTTGGTTTTCTACATTTGAGACCCTGTTCTGTTTTGTAATTCAGTTCCTGTGTAGCCAAGTTTACATTCCGTGTAGTAGTGATATCTTATGATGTTTCTTTTTCTGTGTGATTTATTTCACTTAGAATCATCGTACCTGAATCCACTCATTATGCTGCTACGGGCCTGATGACATAGATTTCATTGCTGAGTGATATTGCATTGTACGTAAGTACCACAACTTCTTTATCCATTTTTCGCTTTCTGTGATATTGAACTTGTACCGTAAACGAGGTTCTTGTAAACAGAGCCGGCCCAAACTTTGGGGTGGCTGTGTCTTTTTGATTTTAATTTCCCTAAGCTATAGGACCATATGTGGAAGTGCACTAGGCTCTGTTGCTTTGTTTTTTAGATGTTTCAGGAAACACCATACACTTCTCCACAGTGGCTGTTGGCAATTTACATCCCGCCCATCAGCATAACAAGGCTCCCAGTTTCCATGGCCTGTCCTGCCTTTCTGGATTTTACACTTTTTTCAGGTGGCCCTTTTGACCGGGGGGCAGTGAGACTTCATGGTAGTGCAGATTTCCTTTGCAAGCTTGCTTGGTTGGCCAAAAAGGGCGTATGCGTTTTTTCCTGAATATATTCAGGAAAAAACGCATACGCCCTTTTTGGCCAAGTGCATCATTGTGGACGTTCTGCCTCTTTTCCTATGCTTTACATGCAATTCCAGTCTACCTCCTGAAATCGGTTTCCTGCAATTCTGCCCCGCTTTCAAGTCCTCTTGGCAGCCTTACTTCAATATATTTTTGGAAGATAGCTGTCATTTATAACTCTGCAGGTTTGTGAATTACAGTGCCCCTGAGCTCCTTTCTTCAACTCGCTTTCTTGTGAGCTGGCCGCAACACCGCAGGATTGCTTCAGACCCTAGTGTGGTTCCGGCATGGCATGCTGAGCCTTTGTTTAATTCCTCTTCCTGGTGGGAAATGAGAGTTAAATTTGCCTGTCCAGAAACCTCCACCTAGTCTCTCATTGGTTCTCCCTATTCCTGTTCATTTTCCACAGAAATTGCAAACTGGCCAAACAGGAGGTTAAAGGCACTGACTCTCCAAGTGGGGAGAGTGTTAGTAAAGCGTCTGGAATGTTGCACCCGAGTACCAGGGGACGAAAACTGAGACACATTTGAACACGTTTCCCGATCACACAGTGGATCATACTCTGGGTTCCACATGCATGTTTTAGCTGAAGGAAGAATCCCTTAAACCTGGAGAGTTGAGACCCATGGAATGGGTACCATGCAATATGACTTCAAAGGGTCTGCATTTGCTCACCGAACCTCACCAGTCCTATCACTGCTGCGTTTATGCCGCTGTACACACGCTTGATTCTCTTTCAGAGACATATAAATCCATAGGTTTTAAGATTCTTACTAGTCAGGTATATTCTTAGCCGTTTAATATGGGGTGTTGAGTCCACTTCGTTGAGCAAGGAGTAGCTCTTGTCTATTACATATTTGGCTTATGGAACGGTATCTGTGCTAATTTCAATCTCTGGTTTTATGCACCACCCCAACTCACCTTTCCACTTAAGCAAGCATAAGTTGGGTTTCTACTTTTGAGACCCTGTTCTGTTTTGTAATTCAGTTCCTGTGTAGCCAAGTTTACATTCCGTATATTAGTGATACCTTATGATATTTCTTTTTCTGTGTGACTTATTTCACTTAGAATCATCGTACCTGAATCCACTCATTATGCTGCTACGGGCCTGATGACATAGATTTCATTGCTGAGTGATATTGCATTGTACGTAAGTTCCACAACTTCTTTATCCATTTTTCGCTTTCTGTGATATTGAACTTGTAAGGTAAATGAGGTTCTTGTAAACAGAGCCGTCCCAAACTTTGGGGTGGCTGTGTCTTTTTGATTTTAATTTCCCTAAGCTATAGGACCATATGTGGAAGTGCCCTAGGCTCTGTTGCTTTGTTTTTTAGATGTTTCAGGAAACACCATATACTTCTCCAGAGTGGGTGTTGGCAATTTAAATCCCGCCCATCAGCATAACAAGGCTCCCAGTTCTCCATGGCCTGTCCTGCCTTTCTGGATTTTACACTTTTTTCAGATGGCCCTTTTGACCGGGGGGGTAGTGAGACTTCATTGTAGTGCAGATTTCCTTTGCAAGCTTGCTTGGTTGGCCAAAAAGGACGTATGCGTTTTTTCCTGAATATATTCAGGAAAAAACGCATACGCCCTTTTTGGCCAAGTGCATCATTGTGGACATTCTGCCTCTTTTCCTATGCTTTACATGCAATTCCAGTCTACCTCCTGAAATCGGTTTCCTGCAATCCTGCCCCGCTTTCAACTCCTCTTGGCAGCCTTCCTTCAATATATTTTAGGACGATAGCTGTCATTTATAACTCTGCCGGTTTGTGAATTACAGTGCCCCTGAGTTCCTTCCTTCAACTCGCTTTCTTGTGAGCTGGCTGCAACACCGCAGGATTGTTTCAGGCCCTAGTGTGCTTCTGGCATGCCACGCTGAGCCTTTGGTTAATTCTTCTTCCTGGTGGGAAATGAGAGTTAAATTTACCCTTCCAGACACCTCCACCTAGTCTCTCATTGGTTCTCCCTATTCCTGTTCATCTTACGCAGAAATTGCAAACTCGGCCAAACAGGAGGTTAAAGGCACTCACTCTCCAAGTGGGGAGAGTGTTAGTAAAGCGTCTGGAATGTTGCACCCGAGTACCAGGGGACGAAAACTGAGACACATTTGAACACGTTTCCCGATCACACGGTGGATCATACTCTGGGTTCCACATGCATGTTTAGCTGAAGGAAGAATCCCTTAAACCTGGAGAGTTGAGACCCATGGAATGGGTACCATGCAATATGATTTCAAAGGGTCTGCATTTGCTCACCTAACCTCACCAATCCTATCACTGCTGCGTTTATGCCGCTGTACACACGATTGATTCTCTTTTGGAGACATATAAATCCATAGGTTTTAAGATTCTTACTAGTCAGGTATATTCTTTGGCCTTTATTATGGGGTGTTGAGTGCACTTCGTTGAGCAAGGAGTAGCTCTTGTCTATTACATATTTGGCTTATGGAACGCTATCTGTGCTAATTTCAATCTCTGGTTTTATGCACCACCCCAACTCACCTTTCCACTTAAGCAAGCATAACTTGGGTTTCTACTTTTGAGACCCTGTTTTGTTTTGTAATTCAGTTCCTGTGTAGCCAAGTTTACATTCCATATATTAGTGATACCTTATGATATTTCTTTTTCTGTGTGACTTATTTCACTTAGAATCATCGTACCTGAATCCACTCATTATGCTGCTACGGGCCTGATGACATAGATTTCATTGCTGAGTGATATTGCATTGTACGTAAGTACCACAACTTCTTTATCCATTTTTCGCTTTCTGTGATATTCAACTTGTACCGTAAACGAGGTTCTTGTAAACAGAGCCGTCCCAAACTTTGGGGTGGCTGTGTCTTTTTGATTTTAATTTCCCTAAGCTATAGGACCATAAGTGGAAGTGCCCTAGGCTCTGTTGCTTTGTTTTTTCGATGTTTCAGGAAACACCATACACTTCTCCAGAGTGGCTGCTGGCAATTTACATCCCACCCATCAGCATAACAAGGCTCCCAGTTCTCCCTGGCCTGTCCTGCCTTTCTGGATTTTACACTTTTTTCAGATGGCCCTTTTGACTGAGGGGCAGTGAGACTTCATTGTAGTGCAGATTTCCTTTGCAAGCTTGCTTGGTTGGCCAAAAAGGGCGTATGCGTTTTTTCCTGAATATATTCAGGAAAAAACGCATACGCCCTTTTTGGCCAAGTGCATCATTGTCGACGTTCTGAGTGTTTTCATATGTTTTCAGTGCAATTCCTGTCTACCTCCTGAAATCGGTTTCCTGCAGTTCTGCCTTGCTCTCAGTGCCTCTTCATAGCCTTACCTCAATATACTTTTGGAAAATAGTTGGCCTTTATAACGCTGCAGGTTTTTGAATTGCAGTGGCCCTTAGCTCCATTTTTCAGCTCTTATTTTTGTGATCTTGCCTCATATCCACAGGATTTCTTCAGGACCTATTCTTCTTCTGGGACGCCTTGCTCTGCCTTTGGTTAATTCTTCCTCCTGATGTGAAATTAGAGTGACATGTGCCCATTGAAACCGCTACAGCTATTTTCTCACTGGTTCCCCCTATTCCCATTCATCCTCCGCACTAACTGCAGACTGTGCGATACCGGAACTTAAAGGCATTGACTCTCCATGTGGAGATGTTGTTAGTAAAGTGGCTGGAATGTTGATCCGGAGCCCCAGGAGAGGAAAATGAGGTGCATTTTAGAAACCTTTCCCAATCATATGGTATACCATCCGCTGGATTTCCCATGCATGGTTTAGCTGTAGGAAGATTCCCTTCAACTTGGAGTGTTGGGACCCTTGGAATAAGTAGCATGAAGTATTGCATTAAACTTTCGGCAGTTGCTCACCAAAGCTCTCCAATCCTTTCAGCCCCAAGTGTCCAGCCTTATGTCTTATCCAGCTGTGGGTTTATATGTGGTCATTCCAGGTTGCATCACAGCCCCTGAGCGAATTTTGTAAGAATTTTTCTCTCTTTCATTGTTTCTGCGTTTTGGTTTTAAAATTTATTTCTATAATGGGGTTTAGCTCATTTTCACTGCTGTGTTTGTGCCGCTCTGCGCACACTTGATTCCCTTATGGAGATATATCAATACATGGGTTTTAAGATTCTTATTACTCAGATATATTTCTCTGCGGTGTATAGGGTGTGTTGAGGCCAGTTCATTGAGCGAGGTGTAGATCTTGTCTGATACCTATTTGGTTTATTGAACGGTATCTGTGCTAATTTCAAACTCTGGTTTTATGCATCACCCCACCTCTCCTTTCCCCTTAAGCTGACATAAGTGTGTTTTCTAAATGTGAGACACTGTTCTGTTTTGTAATTCATTTTTTGTGCAGCCATATTTATCCTCCCTCTATAAGTGATATCTTATGATATGTTTCTTTTTCTGTTTGACTTATTTCAAGTAGTATTATCGGACCTCAATCCACTCTTTATCCTTCTACTAGCCTTATTACATTGATTTCATGGTGAAGAGATATTCCATTGTACATAAGTACCACATTTTCTTTATCCATTGTTCTCTTTCCTGGGATATTTAAGGTGTACTGAAGTTGAGGTTCTTGTAAACAGAGTAGCCCTAAACTGTGGTGTGCTTGTGTCTTGTTGATTTTTAGACTTCCCTAGATATACTCCCGTGATTGGAAGTGCCCTATGCTCTGTCGCTCTGTTTTTTAGATGATTTAGGAACCACCATACACTTCTCCAGAGTGGCTCTCGGCAGTTCACACACTGTCCATCAGCGTATAAAGGCTCCCTGTTCTCCATGGCCTGTCCTGCATTTCTGGTTTTTACAATTTTTTCGGATGGCCCTTTTGACCGGTGGGAAATGAGACTTCTTTGTTGTGCACATTTGCATTGCTTGCTTGCTTGGTTGCCCATAAAGTGCGTATGCGTTTTTTCCTGGATATATTCAGGAAAAAACGCATACTCCCTTTTGGGCCAACTGCATCATTGTCGAAATTCTGCCGCTTTTCATGTGCTTTAAAGGCGAGTCCAATCTATCTCTTGAAATCTGTTTCTTGCAATTCTGTCTTGCATTCAGATCCTCTTCTTTGCCTTACCTCAACATATTTTTGGACGTTAGTTTTCATTTATAACTCTGCAGGTTTGTGAATTGCAGTGACCCTGAGCTCCATTTTTTAAGTTGCTCTTTTGTGAGCTGGCCTCAAAACCGCAGGATTGCTTCAGGCCCTATTTTGGCTCCGGCGAGGCGGGCTGAGCCTTTTTTTAATTCTTATTCTTAATGGGAAATTAGAGTGACATGTGCCCGTCCAAACCCCTACAACTATTCTCTCATTGTTTCCCCCTGTTCCCGTTCATCCTCCTCACAATTTGCAAAATGTGTGAAACAGAAGTTTAAATGTGCTGATTCTCTAAGTGGGGAGATTCTAAGTAACGTGGCTGGAATGATGAACAGGAGCACCAGGAGAGGATAAATGAGGTGCATTTTAGACACATCTCCCGATCACATGGTGTACAGTCCTCTGGGTTTTCCATGCATGTTTTAGCTGTAGGAAGATTCCTTGAACCTGCAGATTTGGGACCCATTGAATGGGTACCAGGTAGTATTACTTTAAAGGGTGTGCATTTCCTCACCCAACCTCACATTTCTCTTAGCGCGAACAGTTTCCAGCCTTATGTCTCATCCTGCTGTGGGTCTAGATGTGTTCAATCCATGTTGCATCACCGTCCCTGAGGAAAAGTTGTAAGAGGTTTTCTCTGTCTCTCTGTCGTTTATTTTTTTCAATTTATTACTATATTGGTTACAGCTGATTTTCAAAGCTCTGTTTCTTGCTGCTGTACATCCACTTGATTCACGTACAGAGAGACATCAATAAATTCTTTTTCAGATTCTTACCAGTCATAGATATTCTTTTCCGGTGACTTGAGTGTGCTGAGTGCAGTTCTTTTAGCTACCGTGTAGGCCTTGTTGATTATCAGTTTGGTATTTGGAATGGTATCTTTGCTAATCTCAACCTCCTGGATGATGCCTCACCCCTCCCCACCTTTCCCGTTTAGCAGCCTTACGCGTGTTTTCTACATATTTGACTATGTTTTTGTTTTGTAATTTATTTCATGTGTAGCCATTTTGGATTCCACCTTTAAGTGATATCTTATGATATGTGTCTTTTTCTTTTTGAATTATGTCACTTAGAATGATCATACGTAACTCCTCCGGAGTTGTTACAACTGGCCATATTTCATTGATTTCCAGGCTGAGTAATATTCCACTCTACATAAGTACCACATCTCTATCCATTTTTTCCCTCCAGAGACATTTAAGTTATATCCTAGTCGAGGATCTTTTAAACAGAGAGGCAGTAAACATTGGGGTGCCTGTGTCCTCTCGATTTTTGTTTTTCCCAAGATATACGCCCATGAGTGCAAGTGCCCTATGCTCTGTAGCTCATTTTTTAGATGCTTTAGTAAACACAATACACTTCTCCAGAATGGCCGTTGGCAATATACATTTCCACTATAAGCCTCACAGGGCTCCCTCTTCTCCTTGCCCTGTCCTGCATTTCTGGCGTTTACACTTTATGAGGATGGCTCTTCTGACTGATGCGAAGTGATATCTTTTGTAGTATTGATTTCCAGTGCCCACCTGTTTGGTTGGCTAAAAAAGTGTATGCCCTTTTCTTGAATATATACAGAAAAAAACGCATACAGCCTTTTTGGCCAACTGCAATGTCGGCAATGTTCAGCCCCTTTTCTTGTGCTTAATGGCGAGTCCTTTCTACCTCCTCAAATCCCTTTCCTGCCATTCTCCGTTGCTTGCCAATCCTTTTCTTTGACTTTCCTCAAGACATTTTTCAGTGATAGATATTTTCAACTCTGCAGTTTCGTGAATTTTACTGCCCCTGAGTTCCATTGTTCAACTTGTGTTTATGGGAACTGGCCACAAAGCAGTGGGATTTCCTCAAGCCCTATACTGTTTCCATGGGCAACCCTAGCCTTTGGTCAATTCATCTTCCTGATTGGAAATTAGAGTGACATGTGCCTGTCTGAACACCTAGGACTTGTCTCTCATTGTTCCTCATCCTTCCGCTTCATCCTCTGGACAAATTCCAAACTGTACACAACAGGATGTTGACAGTGTTGACATCTCCAAGTGGGGAGACTGTTAGTAAAGACGCTGGAGGGGTGAACCCGAGCACCAGGAGATGAGGAGATGAGATGCCTTTTCCAAACTCTTCCCGATCAGACGGTATACCATCCTCTGGATGTGACAGACATGTTTTAGCAGTAGGAAGAGTCCCATTCATGTAAGGAGAACACCAGGGCTTTTTCAAAATCAGTGTCTCCCCGAAACCCAAACTGGGGAGTTTTTTAAGCTACGGCTACACATATGTTCATTAAGGGCCTTGGGAAGTAGGCAGAGTCCAAACTTTAGATGACTGAAGTCTTCAGGGTCAGAAGCACTCACCACCGGCTTCCCTTAGGTTACACTTTAACTGTCATTGATAGATGATGTCAATAAAAATATCTGTTCTTTTTCCGATTATTTCCCCTTATAGGTTTTTGCACAATATTGAGTATAGTTCCCTGTGCTATACAGTAGTTCCTTGCTGATGATCTATTTTATACATAGCAGTGTGTATGTGTTAATTCCAAACTGTTAATTTATCCCTCCTCCCACCTTTCCCCTTTGGTAATAATAAATTATAAGATTTTATACTTCTCAGAAATGGGGGAGCTGAAAGAGAGGTATCATTTTCAATGGAAAAGCATTTAAAACAAGATTGAAGCTTTAACCAAGATTATTAGATGTACATCCTTGGAAAGAAATCACTTCATTTCTCTAATATTGACCTGACAAATAAGACAAACCTTTTCACTGAACTTGCTTATAATAAAGTGATGGAAATATCAAATGGAAGTGTTAGAAACATCTTATTTTACCCGAGCCTTATAAACTGTTCTATGTTAACTACAGTTTGGCTCACACATCTGTTCATTGAAGTTACAATAGTCTCAATTTCTGTTACTGATCCTCCAGAGTGGACCCCAACAAGGGTCCCCCTGCCCAGTGTCATTGGGGCCAACAGATCGAGACTGAGTTTTGTTCCCAAGCAAAGGAAACTTTATATTTTCATCAGAGAATGGAGAGGTGAGAGCATGCACTACCCCGTGGGCTGTGGGCTGGGCTGCTGTGTAGAGATCCTGTCAGAGTCAGTGAGAGGGAGGGGGTGGAGCTCTCAAGGGCCGGGTTGGCTGCAGCTCAGGCTCTATATCTCGGAGTCTGCACTGGGCCCCAGGAGCTGAGGTGTCGACCCAGCCATTCTGCACCAGGAAATCTGGTCTGAAGTGCCGGGTGTGGAACCTCTGCATGCGGGACCCTAGGAGCACGTGAAATTAGACAAAGCACAAAGGATAAAAAAGGTCAGACTTGACTTTATTGCCCACATTCTATTTTTATCTCCCAGGGATTTTTAATGGGCTTTGCTGGGGACAAACCCCTCCTCTGCCTTTTGTCCCGTTCCTCATTCTTGGAGTGCTGAGGGTGCAGACCCTTCTTCTGTAACTGCTGAGTGCTGAGTTGGGAGCCCTCATACCAGGGGACGAGGGTCAGAACTTCTCCCCAGCAGCCTCCAGGTGACGTTGATTGGCCCCAGGACCCCTGCCTCCCTGCTCGTCCGCCTGAGCACCAGCATTGGAAGTGTTATAGATTCTAATGACCTTTAAGGGTCCAGGAAAGAGATGTGCAGAGACGCTGTGGGGGCCGGTTTCACCCCGCCCCACATTTGTTCGGCCACCTTAGGCTGACCGTTTCTGCCAGCCTAGATGCTCTGACCAGTAGTCTGCTCTTTCTTCAATTAGGCCCCTGAATTAACGTAAAAACAGCACCAGGTGTCAGAGCCCTGCCCGCTCAACTCCCAGACAGTCCAGGGTCAGTGGTGATCAAGGACCATGATGGCCACTGAGTCAACAGCCTTTTGAAGTAAACAGGAGTCCAGCCGGTCTTATTGGCCACCATCATCACGGTGTCTGTAGGCTTTTCTATGGTGACAGTGTGATATACGGTTCCCCCGCCAAGATTATTAGCTCCCCTCCGGGTGCAGGAAGTCCTGCAAGCAGTAGTCTACTCCTTCGGGACACACTATTGTTGTTTTATGAGAGAAACTCCAGGTCAAGTGATGTTCACATGAGTCGTCATGGTGCCCTGTTGCCCCCGGTTATCTCTCTGGATGTTGGAGTTGGAGGGCCTCCTCACTCGAGGTCGGTGTGCCCACGGAGCGAACCCTGCAACTTCAGGGCATGGTTGGTGATTAGGATCACCACGTGGGGTCCTTTTCCCTTAGGAGGGAGGTGGCCTTTTGGGCTGCTGATTTCCAGGTTTTTAGATACCGCCAGTATCTTGGCCAGATGTGGCAGTGGGCCAAGCCCCTTGGTGACTGTAGTTTATCCTACCTGGATGGCATTCTTGCGTTGTTCCATTTCAAGTGGTCCCAGTTTTTGCACTAATTCTCCAATGGCGATTCACCTTTCACCGGGAATGGAAAGGTCAAAGGGTTTAGCTCAATTAGGGAGTTCCAGGGCAAGGGTCTGAATTGACTGCTCTTTCCATTCTTGAAAGGCCACTTCTGGATTCTGTTCCAAAGGATCATCATCTTTTCCTTTCAGTGTTTCATATAGAGGCCCAGCTAGTAGACTGTAGTTAGGGATCCAGAAGCAGCAAACCCTGGCCTCCCCAGGAACCCCTAAGCTGTCTTCTAGTTTTAGAAAGGGGTAAGGCTGCAAATGGTTTCTTCCCTTTCCTGGGATGGGCTTCTCTGACCTTGTGTGAGAATGAAGCCCAGGCAGGTCACCGCAGTCTGTGATATTTGAGCTTTTTCTTGGACAACTTCTATCCTTTATTGGCTTGGTAGTTCAGAGGCCTCCTTAGTAGGGCTGGCGATCAGAATGTCGTCTGCATATTGAAGGAGGGTTTCCTTTTCCAGAGGTAGAACTTTTCGGTCGTTAGCTAAGCTTTCCCCAAAGATGGTGTGGGAATTTTTGAACCCTTGGGGCAAGACGGCCCGGAAGTATTGTTTTAGTTGTATGTTGAGTCCTGCCACTCACAAGCCAAAATTTCTTGTGACTCTGGGACTAATGGAATACAAAAGAAGGCATCATTGAAGACTAATACAGAATACCATGTCCTGGTGGTTGGTAGAATGACCAGCAGGGTGTAGGAATCAGGAGTAACTGGAGGTATATCCTCGGTGGCTTCACTGACTGTCCTGACATCCTTTACCAGGTCCCCAGCAGCCCATGGGGCTCTCGTGGTCAGGCCAATCCCAGGATATGAAGCTCTCCTGGGCAGGTACCCCACCCCCAACCCAGCCCACGGGGCTCTCATGGTCAGGCCCCTCCCAGGATACAGAGCTACCCTTGCAGGTACCGTGGCAGGGCTGGGCACACAGGAACCGTGCACATAGCCCTCATTGAAGAGCACCCCCAGCTCACCTGTCGCTCAGAGCTGACACAGAGCACCTCAGAGCAGGACTTGAACTAACAAACAGCAGCTCCGACAGGTCTGTGACCCTGGGCATCACTCTGTGTGGCCTCCCTCCACCTGGTCTTCCAGAGACTTCCACTGCACCCAGGGCACCAGGCCTCTGTCTCCAACCACCACCCACCCCTCCTCTCCCTGACTCCTGGGTTCGTCTCATTAGGAGAGGGTTTTCTTGAAGTTGTCTCCCACTCATGGGCCAGATAAAATGATTAGAAAACAAGCCAAAGCTGCAGCCCCTTGTCTATCCTGACTCTCAGGAGCCCACACCTGTTCCTTGGACCTGGCCCGTTCAGCAAGTTCCATTTTCTGCAACTGTGAGCCCCTGAGGGGTGATGATTGGCTACCTGGGCAGCCTTACCATGCCGGCCAGCCCTCCCCAGGTGTGCCTGGGTTGAGATCAATATAAATACCACTCCAGGCAGCAAAAGCCCCTGCAGCTGTGCCTGACGCCATTTTCTCTGCCCTGTCAGCAGTCTCGGGGCTGGGCTGGTGGGAGGGAGTGAGAGGCCACGGCTTTGTGGGTGGCCCAGTGTGAGTGGGGCTCTGCTGGACTTTCTGCAGCAGTTGCCAGGCTGCCACCTGCTAAAGAAGAGGATGTGTCACCCATACCTGCTGCTGGAATTTCTCCCTGGGCAGAGGTGAGGAAGGAAAAAAGCAGTGGGGGCAGGGACAGGACGGGTATCTCAGGCAGGGAAATGGAAATCTTCCAGAAGAGCACCCAGGGCCAGGACCATCCTGGCTGGCCTGCAGGCACCAAGTCAGCTGGCATGCTGTCACTCGTGTGGCTCCATGGCCCTTCCTCTAGGCTTTCAAGTCCTTGTATATATTCAGGTGTTTTACCTGGGAAGGGTGGGAACAGTTCAGCAGCAACTGGCCTGGGGCTCAGCTCACGTTTACTCACAGATGCCTCAGCACGGTGCCCCAGCTTTGCAATGAGGACGCTTGTTGTGTGGGGGCTGCTGGCTGAATGGGAGACGATTCCCCACCACTGACCAACTTCAGAATTGTTTACAACTGGAGCAAGTGCCCTGATACGGTTTTCCTCTGAGTAACTGGTGGGTTCTGTTTTTTTTTTCTCTTTTTCGTTTTTGGTTCAAGGTAGATTTTATTCCTCTTTTTTGTATTTACAGATATAAGCATGGAAATAATTTATTCATATAAATACATGTATGTGAAGGGAATAATTGTTTTTTCTGTTTTATTTTTTAAATTTTATTTCTTTTTAATTTTGAATTTTATTTTATATTTTTATACAGCAGGTTCTCATTGGTTATCTATTTTATACATATAAATGTTTACATGCCAATCCCAATCTCTCAACTCCTCCCACCACCACCCCTCCAAGAGCTTTCCCCCCTTGTTGTCCATACGATTGTTGTCTACATCTGTTGCTCTATTTATGCCTTGCAAAACGGTTAATCTGTACAGTTTTTCTAGGTTCCACATATATGCATGAATATACAAGATTTGTTTTTCTCTTTCTGACTTACTTCACTCTGTATGACAGTCTCTAGATCCATCGACGTCTCTACAAATGACCCAATTTCATTCCTTTCATGGCTTAGTAATATTCCATTTTATATATGTACCACAGCTTTATGCATTCGTCTGTCTGTGGGCATTTAGGTTGCTTCCATTACCTCGATATTGTAAATAGTGATGCAATGAACATTGCGGTGAATGTCTCTTTTTGATTTATGGTTTTGTCTGAGTATATGTCCAGTCCTGGGATTGCTGTATCATATGGTAATTCTATTATTAGTTTCTTAAGAAACTCCATATTGTTCTCCATAGTGACTGTATCAATTTATATTCCCAACAATAGTGGAAGAGGCTTCCTTTTCTCCACACCCTTTCCAGCATTTGTTGTTTGTAGATTTTCAGATGATGCCCATTCTAACAGGTGTGAGGTGATACCTCATTGTTGAGTCCATTTCGTTGAGCAAGGGGTAGGTCTTGTCTATTACATATTTGGCTTATGGAACGGTATCTGTGCTAATTTCAAACTCTGGTTTTATGCAGCACCCCAACTCACCTTTCCCCTTAAGCAAGCATAAGTTGGTTTTCTAAACTTGAGACCCTGTTCTGTTTTGTAATTCAGTTCATGTGTAGCCAAGTTTACATTCCGTGCATTAGTGATACCTTATGATGTTTCTTTTTCTGTGTGACTTATTTCACTTAGAATCATCATGCCTCAATCCACTCATTATGCTGGTACAGGCCTGGTGACACAGATTTCATTGCTGAGTGGTATTCTGTTGTACATAAGTACCGCAACTTCTTTATCAATTATTTGTTCTCTGGGATATTTAACTTGTACTGTAGAAGAGGCTCCTGTAAACAGAGCCGTTGTAAATTTTGGGGTGGCTGTGTCTTTTTGATTTTAATTTCCCTAAGCTATAGGACCATAAGTGGAAATGCCCTAGACTCTGTTGCTTTGTTTTTCAGATGTATCAGGAAACACCATACACTTCTCCAGAGTGGCTGTTGGCAATGTACATCCCGCCCATCAGCATAACAAGGCTCCTTTTTCCCCATGGCCTGTCTTGCCTTTCTGGATTTTACACTTTTCTCAGATGGCCCTTTAGACCGGGGGGAAGTGACACTTCATAGTAGTTCGGATTTCCATTGCAAGCTTGCTTGGTTTGCCAAAAAGGGCGTATGTGTTTGTTCCTGAATATATTCAGGAACAAACTCATACGCCCTTTGTTGCCAAGTGCATCATTGTCGATGTTCTGCCTCTTTTCCTATGCTTTAAATGCAATTCCAGTCTACCTCCTGAAATCGGTTTCCTGCAATTCTGCCCCGCTTTCAAGTCCTCTTCGCAGCCTTACTTCAATATATTTTTGGACGTTATCTGTCATTTATAACTCTGCAGGTTTGTGAATTACAGGGCCCCTGAGCTCCTTTCTTCAACTCGCTTTCTTGTGAGCTGGCCGCAAACCCACAAGACTGCTTCAGGCCCTAATCTGCTTCTGGCAGGGCACGCTGAGCCTTTGGTTAATTCCTCTTCCTGGTGGGAAATGAGTGTTAAATATGCCCGTCCAGACACCTACCTCACTCTCAACCCCTTGGTGATGTGGGTCCTCTGGTTTGTGGCCACTTTTGCTGGGTTCCTCACCTTTCGATGATGTGGCCCCACTAGTGTGAGGACACTCCTGCTTGGTTCTCATCCACGTGGTTATGTGGACCCCCTGGTGAGAGTCTGTTCCTGGCTTTGTTCCTCACCCACCTGTGACGGAGACCCTCTGCTGATAGGTCACTCCTGCATGGCTGGCACACATTGCCTTGGTGAAGTCAGCCGTGTGGTGGCAGTTGGAGCGTGCTGGGAATCTCTTCCCCCCGGTGATGAGGACCCTCTTGCGTCAGGCCCTAACTGCTGGGCTCACCAACTTTTCTTAGTGAGCCCAGTGATGCTTTGGCACTCCTCTTAGGATCCCATCTCCATGGGGATGTGGGCCTTCTGCTCTGAGGTCCCAACGGCTGGGTTGTTCACATTTTCATGATGTGGGCTCTCTGGTGTTAGTTCACAGAAGCCTGGATCCCATAGCCTCTGTGCTCTTGGCTGCCTGCTGGGAGGTTCCAACTGCTGGATTCCTCACTTTTTTAATTTTTTGGGCCCTCTGTTGTGAGGATCCTCCTGCCTGCCTTACTCCCAGCCCCTTCGTGATGTGTGTCGTCTGGTTTGAGGCCACATGTGCTGGGTTCCTCACCTTTCGATGATGTGGGACCAATGGTCTTAGGAGACTCCTGCCTGGTTCACATCCCCTTGGTGATGTGGGCCCTCTGTTGAGAGTCTGATCCTGGCTGGGTTCCTCACCCATCTGTGAGGTAGGCCGTCTGATGTGAGGTCACTCTTGCCTGGCTTGCTCACCTCGCCTTGTGGACATGAGCCCTCTGGTGGCACTTGGAGCCTGCTGGGAGCCTCCTCTCCTCGGTGATGAGGGCCCTCTGGCATCAGGCCCTGACTGCTGGGCTCCCCACATTTTGTGATGTGCGCCCAGTGGTGCGAGGACACTCCAGCCAGGTTCACATCCCCATTGGGGTGTGGGCCTTCTGCTCTGAGGTCCCAAAGCCTGGGTTGCTCACAGTTTCATGACGTGGGCTCTCTGCTGTTAGTTCACTCCTGCCTGCATCCCATAGCTTCTGTGCTCTGGGCCGCCTGCTGGGAGGTTCCAACTGCTGGATTCCTCACCTTTCTTATTCTTTGGGCCCTCTGTTTTTAGGCTACTCCTGCCTGCCTCACTCCCATTCCCTTTGTGATATGTGTCCTCTGATTTGAGGCCACATGTGCTGGGTTCCGCACCTTTCGATGATGTGACCCCACTGGAGGGAAGACAGTCCTGACTGGTTCCCATCCCCTTGCTGATGTGGGCCCTCAGGTGAGAGTCTGATCCTGGCTGGGTTCCTCACCCTTCTGTGAGGTGGGCCCTCTGCTGTGAGGTCAATCATGCCTGTCTGGCACACGTCACCTTGGCGACGTGGGCCCTCTGGTGGCAGTTGGAGTGTGCTGGGATCCTCCTCCCCTCGGTGATGAGGGCCCTCTTGCCTTAGGCCATAACTGCTGGGCTCCCCACATTTTCTGATGTGCGCCAAGTGAGTGAGGAGACTCTTGCCAGGTTCCCATCCCCATGGCGATATGGGCCTTCTGCTCTGAGGTCAAAACGGCTGGCTTGCTCACAGTACCAAGATGTGGGCCCTCTGCTGTGAGTTCACTCCGGCAAGGATCCCTTATCATCGGTGCTCTGAGCCGCCTGCTGGGAGGTTCCAACTGCTGGATTCCTCAACTTTTTTATTCTATGTGCCCTCTGTTGTGAGGCTCCTCCTGCCTGCCTCACTGCCAGCCCCTTGGTGATGACTGTCCTATGGCTTGAGGCCACATGTGCTGCGTTCCTCACCTTTCGATGATGTGACCCCACTCGTGTGAGGACACTCCTGCCTGGTTCCCATCCCCTTGGTGAGGTGGGCCCTCTGGCGAGAGTCTAATCCTGGCTGGGTTCCTCAACGTTCTGTGAGGTAGGCCCTCTGCTGTGAGGTCACTCCTGCCTGGCTGGCACACGTCACCTTGGAGACGTGAGCCCTCTGGTGGCAGTTGGAGCGTGCAGGGCGCCTCCTCCTCTCGGTGATGACGGCCCTCTGGCGTCAGGCCCTAAATGGTGGGCTCCCCACATTTTCTGATGTGCGCCCAGTGGTGCGAGGACACTCCAGCCAGGTTCCCATTCCCATGGGGATGTGGTCCTTCTGCGCTGAGATCTCAACTCCTGGGTTGCTCACAGTTTTGTGATGTGGGCCCTCTGCTGTGAGTTCACTGTGGCCTGGATCCCATAGCCTCGGTGTTCTGGGCCGCCTGCTGGAAGGTCTAAATGCTGGAATCCTCACGTTTTTTATATTATGTACCCTGTGTTGTGAGGCTACTCCTGCCTGCCTCACTCCAAGGCCCTTGGTGATGTGGGTCCTCTGGTTTGAGGACACATGTGCTGGGTTCCTCACCTTAAGATGATGAGGCCCCACTGGTGTGAGGATAATCCTGACTGGGTCCCATCCCCTTTGTGATGTGGGCCCTCTGGTGAGAGTCTGATCCTGGCTGGGTTCCTCACCCATCTGTGAGGTGGGCCCTCTACTATCAGGTAACTCTTGCCTGGCTTGCTCACCTCGCCTTGTTGACATGAGCCCTCTGGTGGCAATTGGACCCTGCTGGGAGCCTCCTCAGCTCTGTGATGAGGGCCCCCTGACGTCAGGCCCTAACTGCTGGGCTCCCCAACTTTTCTTAGTGAGCCCAGTGTTGCTCAAGCACTCCTCTTAGGTTCCCATCCCCATGGGGATGTGGGCCTTCTGCTCTGAGGTTCCAACGGCTGGGTTGATCACAATTTCATGATGTGGGCTCTCTGGTGTTAGTTCACTGTGGCCTGGATCCCATAGCCTCTGTGGTCTTGGCTGCCTGCTGGGAGGTTCCAACTGCTCGATTCCTCAACTTTTGTATTCTATGGGTCCTGTGTTGTGATGCTCCTCCTGCCTGCCTCACTCGCAACCCCTTCGTGATGTGGGTCTTCTGGTTTGAGGCCACATGTGCTGGGTTAGGCAACTTTCAATGATGTGGCCCCACTGGTGTGAGGACACTCCTGCCTGGTTCCCATCCCCTTGGTGATGTGGGCCTTCTGGTGACAGTCTTATCCTGGCTGGGTTCCTCACTCTTCTGTGAGGTAGGCCCTCTGCTGTGAGGTCAATCCTGCCTGACTTGCACACATCACCTTGGCGACGTGGGCCCTCTGTTGGCACATGGAACCTGCTGGGAGCCTCCTGCCCTCGGTGATGACGGCCCTCTAGCATCAGGTTCTAACTGCTGGGCTCCCCACGTTTTCTGATGTGAGCCCAGTGATGCCAGGACACTCCTGTCAGGTTCCCATCCCCATGGGGATGTGGGCTTTCTGCTCTGAGGTCCCAATGCCTGGGTTGCTCACAGTTTCATGATGTGGGCTCTCTGGTGTTAGTTAACTCCTGCCTGCATCCCATAGCTTCTGTGCTCTCGGCCGCCTGCTGGGAGGTTCCAAATGCTGGATTCCTCACTTTTTTTATTCTTTGGGCCCTCTGTTTTTAGGCTACTCCTACCTGCCTCACTCCCATCCCCTTTGTGATGTATGTCCTCTGATATGAGGCCACATGTGCTGGGTTCCTCACCTTTCGATGATGTGGCCCCACTGGTGGGAGGACAGTCCTGACTGGTTCCCATCCCCTTGGTGTTGTGGGCCCTCTGGTGAGAGTCTCATCCTGCCTCGGTTCCTCACCCTTCTGTGAGATAGGCCCTCTGCTGTGAGGTCACTACTGCCTGGCTGGTGCATGCCACCTTGTAGACGTGGGCCCTCTGTTGGCAGTTGGAACCTGCTGGGAGTCTCCTCCCCTCAGTTATGAGGGCCCCCTGGCATCAGGCCCTAACTGCTGGGCTCCTAACATTTTCTGATATGTGCTAAGTGGTGCAAAGCCACTCCTGCCAGGTTCCCATCCCAATGGGGATGTGGGCCTTCTGTTCTGAGGTCCCAACAGCTGGGCTGCTCACAGGTTCATGATGTGGGCCCTCTGCTGTGAGTTCACTGCAGCCTGGATCCCATAGCCTCGGTGCTCTGGGCCACTTGCTGGGAGGTTCCAACTGCTGGATTCCTCAACTTTTATATTCTATGGACCCTGTGTTGTGAGGCCAGTCCTGCCAGCCTCATTCCGAACCCCTTGGTGATGTGGTTCCTCTGGTTTGAGGACACATGTGCTGGGATCCTCACCTTTCGATGATGTTGTCTCACTGGTGTGGGGACACTCCTGCCTGGTTCCCATCCCCTTGGTGATGTGGGCCCTCTGGTGAGAGTCTGATCCTGGCTGTGTTCCTCACCCTTCTGTGAGGTGGGCCCTCTGCTGTGAGGTCACTCCTGCCAGGCTGGCACACATCACCTTGGTGATGTTGGCCCTCTGGTGGCAGCTGGAGCCTGCTGGGAGCCTCCTCCTCTCGGTGATGAGTGCCCTCTAGCGTCAGGCCCTAACTTCTGAGCACCCCACGTTTTCTGATGTGAGCCCAGTGATGCCAGGACACTCCTGTCATGTTCCCATCACCATGGGGATATGGGCCTTCTGCTCTGAGGTCCCAATGTCTGGGTTGCTCACAGTTTCATGATGTGGGCTGTCTGGTGTTAGTTCACTCTGGCCTGGTTCCTCTAGCCTCTGTGCTCTGGGCCGCCTGCTGGGAGGTTCCAACTGCTGGATTCCTCACCTTTCTTATTTTTGGGCCCTCTGTTATGAGGCTCCTCCTGCCTGCCTCACTCCCAGCCCCTTGGTGATGGGTGTCCTATGGTTTGAAGCCACATGTTCTGGGTTCCTCACCTTTAGATGATGTGGCCCTACTCATGTGAGGACACTCCTGCCTGGTTCCAATCCATTTGGTGATGTGGGCCCTCTGGTGCGAGTCTGATCCTGACTGGGTTCGTCACACTTCTCTGAGGTGGGCCCTCTGCTGTGAGGTCATTCGTGCCTGGTTGGCACACATCGCCTTGGCGACGTCAGCCCTCTGGTGGCAGTTGGAGCCTGCTGGGAGCCTCCTTCCCTTGGTGATGAGGGTCCTCTGGCGTCAGGCCCTAACTGCTGGTCGCTCAAAATTTTCTGATACGTTCTCAGTGGTGCGAGGACACTCCTACCAGAATTCCATCCCCATGGGGATGTGGGCCTCCTGCTCTGAGGTCCCAATGGCTGGGTTGCTCAGTTTCATGACATGGGCCCTCTTCTGTGAGTTCACTGTGGCCTGGATCCCATAGCCTCGGTGCTCTGGGCCGCCTGCTGGGAGGTTCCAACTGCTGGATTCCTCACTTTTTTATTCTATGTGCCCAGTGTTGTGAGGCTACTCCTGCCTGCCTCACTCCGAGGTCCTTGGTGATGTGGGTCCTCTGGTTTGAGGACACATGTGCTGAGTACCTCAGCTTTCGATGATGTGGCCCCACTGATGTGAAGACACTCCTGCCTGGTTCCCATCCCCTTGGTGATGTGGGCCCTCTGGTGAGAGTCTGATGTTGGCTGGGTTTCTCACCCTTCTGTGAGGTGGGACCTCTGCTGTGAGGTAACTCCTGCCTGGCATGCTCACGTTGCCTTGGCAATGTGAGCCCTCAGGTGGCAGTTGGAGCCTGCTGGGAATCTCCTCCCCTCAGTTATGAGAGCTCTGGATAAAACACATATGCCCTTTTTTGCCAAGTGCATTATTTTCCAAGTTCTGTCTCTTTTCCTATGCTTTAAGAGCTACTCCCGTGTACGTTCTGAAATCAGTTTCCAGCAATTCTGCCCCGCATTCAAGTCCTCTTCGCAGCCTTACTTCAGTATAATTTTGGATGATAGCTGTCATTTATAACTCCGCAGGTTTCTGAATTACAGTGCCCCTGAGCTCCTTTCTTCAACTCGCTTTCTTGTGAGCTGGCCGCAACACCGCAGGATCTCCTCAGGCCCTAATCTAGTTCCAGCATGGCACGCGGAGCCTTTGGTTCATTTGTCTTCCTGGTGAAAATGAGAGTTAAATTTGCCCGTCCAGACACCTACAGATAGTCTCCCATTGTTTCTCCTTATTCCTGTTCATCTTCCGAATAAATTGCAAACTGGGCCAAACAGGAGGTTAAAGGCACTGACTCTCCAAGTGGGGAGAGTGTTAGTAAAGCGTCTGGAATGTTGCACCCGAGTACCAGGGGACGAAAACTGAGACACATTTGAACACGTTTCCCGATGACACCGTGGATCATACTCTGGGTTCCACATGCATGTTTTAGCTGAAGGAAGAATCCCTTAAACCTGGAGAGTTGAGACCCATGGAATGGGTACCATGCAATATGACTTCAAAGGGTCTGCATTTGCTCACCGAACCTCACCAATCCTATCACTGCTGCGTTTATGCCACTGTACACACGCTTGATTCTCTTTCAGAGACATATAAATCCATAGGTTTTAAGATTCTTACTAGTCAGGTATATTCTTAGGCGTTTAATATGGGGTGTTGAGTCCACTTCGTTGAGCAAGGAGTAGCTCTTGTCTATTACATATTTGGCTTACGGAATGGTATCTGTGCTAATTTCAATCTCTGGTTTTATGCAGCACCCCAACTCACCTTTCCCCTTAAGCAAGCATAAGTTGGTTTTCTACATTTGAGACCCTGTTCTGTTTTGTAATTCAGTTCCTGTGTAGCCAAGTTTACATTCCGTGTATTAGTGATACCTTATGATGTTTCTTTTTCTGTGTGACTTATTTCACTTAGAATCATCGTACCTGAATCCACTCATTATGCTGCTACGGGCCTGATGACATAGATTTCATTGCTGAGTGATATTGCATTGTACGTAAGTACCACAACTTCTTTATCCATTTTTCGCTTTCTGTGATATTGAACTTGTACAGTAAACGAGGTTCTTGTAAACAGAGCCGTCCCAAACTTTGGGGTGGCTGTGTCTTTTTGATTTTAATTTTCCTAAGCTATAGGACCATAAGTGGAAGTGCCCTAGGCTCTGTTGCTTTGTTTTTTCGATGTTTCAGGAAACACCATACACTTCTCCAGAGTGGCTGCTGGCAATTTACATCCCACCCATCAGCATAACAAGGCTCCCAGTTCTCCATGGCCTGTCCTGCCTTTCTGGATTTTACACTTTTTTCAGATGGCCCTTTTGACCGAGGGGCAGTGAGACTTCATTGTAGTGCAGATTTCCTTTGCAAGCTTGCTTGGTTGGCCAAAAAGGGCGTATGCGTTTTTTCCTGAATATATTCAGGAAAAAACGCATACGCCCTTTTTGGCCAAGTGCATCATTGTCGACGTTCTGAGTGTTTTCATATGTTTTCAGTGCAATTCCTGTCTACCTCCTGAAATCGGTTTCCTGCAGTTCTGCCTTGCTCTCAGTGCCTCTTCATAGCCTTACCCCAATATACTTTTGGAAAATAGTTGGCCTTTATAACGCTGCAGGTTTTTGAATTGCAGTGGCCCTTAGCTCCATTTTTCAGCTCTTATTTTTGTGATCTTGCCTCATATCCACAGGATTTCTTCAGGACCTATTCTTCTTCTGGGACGCCTTGCTCTGCCTTTGGTTAATTCTTCCTCCTGATGTGAAATTAGAGTGACATGTGCCCATTGAAACCGCTACAGCTATTTTCTCACTGGTTCCCCCTATTCCCATTCATCCTCCGCACTAACTGCAGACTGTGCGATACCGGAACTTAAAGGCATTGACTCTCCATGTGGAGATGTTGTTAGTAAAGTGGCTGGAATGTTGATCCGGAGCCCCAGGAGAGGAAAATGAGGTGCATTTTAGAAACCTTTCCCAATCATATGGTATACCATCCGCTGGATTTCCCATGCATGGTTTAGCTGTAGGAAGATTCCCTTCAACTTGGAGTGTTGGGACCCTTGGAATAAGTAGCATGAAGTATTGCATTAAACTTTCGGCAGTTGCTCACCAAAGCTCTCCAATCCTTTCAGCCCCAAGTGTCCAGCCTTATGTCTTATCCAGCTGTGGGTTTATATGTGGTCATTCCAGGTTGCATCACAGCCCCTGAGCGAATTTTGTAAGAATTTTTCTCTCTTTCATTGTTTCTGCGTTTTGGTTTTAAAATTTATTTCTATAATGGGGTTTAGCTCATTTTCACTGCTGTGTTTGTGCCGCTCTGCGCACACTTGATTCCCTTATGGAGATATATCAATACATGGGTTTTAAGATTCTTATTACTCAGATATATTTCTCTGCGGTGTATAGGGTGTGTTGAGGCCAGTTCATTGAGCGAGGTGTAGATCTTGTCTGATACCTATTTGGTTTATTGAACGGTATCTGTGCTAATTTCAAACTCTGGTTTTATGCATCACCCCACCTCTCCTTTCCCCTTAAGCTGACATAAGTGTGTTTTCTAAATGTGAGACACTGTTCTGTTTTGTAATTCATTTTTTGTGCAGCCATATTTATCCTCCCTCTATAAGTGATATCTTATGATATGTTTCTTTTTCTGTTTGACTTATTTCAAGTAGTATTATCGGACCTCAATCCACTCTTTATCCTTCTACTAGCCTTATTACATTGATTTCATGGTGAAGAGATATTCCATTGTACATAAGTACCACATTTTCTTTATCCATTGTTCTCTTTCCTGGGATATTTAAGGTGTACTGAAGTTGAGGTTCTTGTAAACAGAGTAGCCCTAAACTGTGGTGTGCTTGTGTCTTGTTGATTTTTAGACTTCCCTAGATATACTCCCGTGATTGGAAGTGCCCTATGCTCTGTCGCTCTGTTTTTTAGATGATTTAGGAACCACCATACACTTCTCCAGAGTGGCTCTCGGCAGTTCACACACTGTCCATCAGCGTATAAAGGCTCCCTGTTCTCCATGGCCTGTCCTGCATTTCTGGTTTTTACAATTTTTTCGGATGGCCCTTTTGACCGGTGGGAAATGAGACTTCTTTGTTGTGCACATTTGCATTGCTTGCTTGCTTGGTTGCCCATAAAGTGCGTATGCGTTTTTTCCTGGATATATTCAGGAAAAAACGCATACTCCCTTTTGGGCCAACTGCATCATTGTCGAAATTCTGCCGCTTTTCATGTGCTTTAAAGGCGAGTCCAATCTATCTCTTGAAATCTGTTTCTTGCAATTCTGTCTTGCATTCAGATCCTCTTCTTTGCCTTACCTCAACATATTTTTGGACGTTAGTTTTCATTTATAACTCTGCAGGTTTGTGAATTGCAGTGACCCTGAGCTCCATTTTTTAAGTTGCTCTTTTGTGAGCTGGCCTCAAAACCGCAGGATTGCTTCAGGCCCTATTTTGGCTCCGGCGAGGCGGGCTGAGCCTTTTTTTAATTCTTATTCTTAATGGGAAATTAGAGTGACATGTGCCCGTCCAAACCCCTACAACTATTCTCTCATTGTTTCCCCCTGTTCCCGTTCATCCTCCTCACAATTTGCAAAATGTGTGAAACAGAAGTTTAAATGTGCTGATTCTCTAAGTGGGGAGATTCTAAGTAACGTGGCTGGAATGATGAACAGGAGCACCAGGAGAGGATAAATGAGGTGCATTTTAGACACATCTCCCGATCACATGGTGTACAGTCCTCTGGGTTTTCCATGCATGTTTTAGCTGTAGGAAGATTCCTTGAACCTGCAGATTTGGGACCCATTGAATGGGTACCAGGTAGTATTACTTTAAAGGGTGTGCATTTCCTCACCCAACCTCACATTTCTCTTAGCGCGAACAGTTTCCAGCCTTATGTCTCATCCTGCTGTGGGTCTAGATGTGTTCAATCCATGTTGCATCACCGTCCCTGAGGAAAAGTTGTAAGAGGTTTTCTCTGTCTCTCTGTCGTTTATTTTTTTCAATTTATTACTATATTGGTTACAGCTGATTTTCAAAGCTCTGTTTCTTGCTGCTGTACATCCACTTGATTCACGTACAGAGAGACATCAATAAATTCTTTTTCAGATTCTTACCAGTCATAGATATTCTTTTCCGGTGACTTGAGTGTGCTGAGTGCAGTTCTTTTAGCTACCGTGTAGGCCTTGTTGATTATCAGTTTGGTATTTGGAATGGTATCTTTGCTAATCTCAACCTCCTGGATGATGCCTCACCCCTCCCCACCTTTCCCGTTTAGCAGCCTTACGCGTGTTTTCTACATATTTGACTATGTTTTTGTTTTGTAATTTATTTCATGTGTAGCCATTTTGGATTCCACCTTTAAGTGATATCTTATGATATGTGTCTTTTTCTTTTTGAATTATGTCACTTAGAATGATCATACGTAACTCCTCCGGAGTTGTTACAACTGGCCATATTTCATTGATTTCCAGGCTGAGTAATATTCCACTCTACATAAGTACCACATCTCTATCCATTTTTTCCCTCCAGAGACATTTAAGTTATATCCTAGTCGAGGATCTTTTAAACAGAGAGGCAGTAAACATTGGGGTGCCTGTGTCCTCTCGATTTTTGTTTTTCCCAAGATATACGCCCATGAGTGCAAGTGCCCTATGCTCTGTAGCTCATTTTTTAGATGCTTTAGTAAACACAATACACTTCTCCAGAATGGCCGTTGGCAATATACATTTCCACTATAAGCCTCACAGGGCTCCCTCTTCTCCTTGCCCTGTCCTGCATTTCTGGCGTTTACACTTTATGAGGATGGCTCTTCTGACTGATGCGAAGTGATATCTTTTGTAGTATTGATTTCCAGTGCCCACCTGTTTGGTTGGCTAAAAAAGTGTATGCCCTTTTCTTGAATATATACAGAAAAAAACGCATACAGCCTTTTTGGCCAACTGCAATGTCGGCAATGTTCAGCCCCTTTTCTTGTGCTTAATGGCGAGTCCTTTCTACCTCCTCAAATCCCTTTCCTGCCATTCTCCGTTGCTTGCCAATCCTTTTCTTTGACTTTCCTCAAGACATTTTTCAGTGATAGATATTTTCAACTCTGCAGTTTCGTGAATTTTACTGCCCCTGAGTTCCATTGTTCAACTTGTGTTTATGGGAACTGGCCACAAAGCAGTGGGATTTCCTCAAGCCCTATACTGTTTCCATGGGCAACCCTAGCCTTTGGTCAATTCATCTTCCTGATTGGAAATTAGAGTGACATGTGCCTGTCTGAACACCTAGGACTTGTCTCTCATTGTTCCTCATCCTTCCGCTTCATCCTCTGGACAAATTCCAAACTGTACACAACAGGATGTTGACAGTGTTGACATCTCCAAGTGGGGAGACTGTTAGTAAAGACGCTGGAGGGGTGAACCCGAGCACCAGGAGATGAGGAGATGAGATGCCTTTTCCAAACTCTTCCCGATCAGACGGTATACCATCCTCTGGATGTGACAGACATGTTTTAGCAGTAGGAAGAGTCCCATTCATGTAAGGAGAACACCAGGGCTTTTTCAAAATCAGTGTCTCCCCGAAACCCAAACTGGGGAGTTTTTTAAGCTACGGCTACACATATGTTCATTAAGGGCCTTGGGAAGTAGGCAGAGTCCAAACTTTAGATGACTGAAGTCTTCAGGGTCAGAAGCACTCACCACCGGCTTCCCTTAGGTTACACTTTAACTGTCATTGATAGATGATGTCAATAAAAATATCTGTTCTTTTTCCGATTATTTCCCCTTATAGGTTTTTGCACAATATTGAGTATAGTTCCCTGTGCTATACAGTAGTTCCTTGCTGATGATCTATTTTATACATAGCAGTGTGTATGTGTTAATTCCAAACTGTTAATTTATCCCTCCTCCCACCTTTCCCCTTTGGTAATAATAAATTATAAGATTTTATACTTCTCAGAAATGGGGGAGCTGAAAGAGAGGTATCATTTTCAATGGAAAAGCATTTAAAACAAGATTGAAGCTTTAACCAAGATTATTAGATGTACATCCTTGGAAAGAAATCACTTCATTTCTCTAATATTGACCTGACAAATAAGACAAACCTTTTCACTGAACTTGCTTATAATAAAGTGATGGAAATATCAAATGGAAGTGTTAGAAACATCTTATTTTACCCGAGCCTTATAAACTGTTCTATGTTAACTACAGTTTGGCTCACACATCTGTTCATTGAAGTTACAATAGTCTCAATTTCTGTTACTGATCCTCCAGAGTGGACCCCAACAAGGGTCCCCCTGCCCAGTGTCATTGGGGCCAACAGATCGAGACTGAGTTTGGTTCCCAAGCAAAGGAAACTTTATATTTTCATCAGAGAATGGAGAGGTGAGAGCATGCACTACCCCGTGGGCTGTGGGCTGGGCTGCTGTGTAGAGATCCTGTCAGAGTCAGTGAGAGGGAGGGGGTGGAGCTCTCAAGGGCCGTGTTGGCTGCAGCTCAGGCTCTATATCTCGGAGTCTGCACTGGGCCCCAGGAGCTGAGGTGTCGACCCAGCCATTCTGCACCAGGAAATCTGGTCTGAAGTGCCGGGTGTGGAACCTCTGCATGCGGGACCCTAGGAGCACGTGAAATTAGACAAAGCACAAAGGATAAAAAAGGTCAGACTTGACTTTATTGCCCACATTCTATTTTTATCTCCCAGGGATTTTTAATGGGCTTTGCTGGGGACAAACCCCTCCTCTGCCTTTTGTCCCGTTCCTCATTCTTGGAGTGCTGAGGGTGCAGACCCTTCTTCTGTAACTGCTGAGTGCTGAGTTGGGAGCCCTCATACCAGGGGACGAGGGTCAGAACTTCTCCCCAGCAGCCTCCAGGTGACGTTGATTGGCCCCAGGACCCCTGCCTCCCTGCTCGTCCGCCTGAGCACCAGCATTGGAAGTGTTATAGATTCTAATGACCTTTAAGGGTCCAGGAAAGAGATGTGCAGAGACGCTGTGGGGGCCGGTTTCACCCCGCCCCACATTTGTTCGGCCACCTTAGGCTGACCGTTTCTGCCAGCCTAGATGCTCTGACCAGTAGTCTGCTCTTTCTTCAATTAGGCCCCTGAATTAACGTAAAAACAGCACCAGGTGTCAGAGCCCTGCCCGCTCAACTCCCAGACAGTCCAGGGTCAGTGGTGATCGAGGACCATGATGGCCACTGAGTCAACAGCCTTTTGAAGTAAACAGGAGTCCAGCCGGTCTTATTGGCCACCATCATCACGGTGTCTGTAGGCTTTTCTATGGTGACAGTGTGATATACGGTTCCCCCGCCAAGATTATTAGCTCCCCTCCGGGTGCAGGAAGTCCTGCAAGCAGTAGTCTACTCCTTCGGGACACACTATTGTTGTTTTATGAGAGAAACTCCAGGTCAAGTGATGTTCACATGAGTCGTCATGGTGCCCTGTTGCCCCCGGTTATCTCTCTGGATGTTGGAGTTGGAGGGCCTCCTCACTCGAGGTCGGTGTGCCCACGGAGCGAACCCTGCAACTTCAGGGCATGGTTGGTGATTAGGATCACCACGTGGGGTCCTTTTCCCTTAGGAGGGAGGTGGCCTTTTGGGCTGCTGATTTCCAGGTTTTTAGATACCGCCAGTATCTTGGCCAGATGTGGCAGTGGGCCAAGCCCCTTGGTGACTGTAGTTTATCCTACCTGGATGGCATTCTTGCGTTGTTCCATTTCAAGTGGTCCCAGTTTTTGCACTAATTCTCCAATGGCGATTCACCTTTCACCGGGAATGGAAAGGTCAAAGGGTTTAGCTCAATTAGGGAGTTCCAGGGCAAGGGTCTGAATTGACTGCTCTTTCCATTCTTGAAAGGCCACTTCTGGATTCTGTTCCAAAGGATCATCATCTTTTCCTTTCAGTGTTTCATATAGAGGCCCAGCTAGTAGACTGTAGTTAGGGATCCAGAAGCAGCAAACCCTGGCCTCCCCAGGAACCCCTAAGCTGTCTTCTAGTTTTAGAAAGGGGTAAGGCTGCAAATGGTTTCTTCCCTTTCCTGGGATGGGCTTCTCTGACCTTGTGTGAGAATGAAGCCCAGGCAGGTCACCGCAGTCTGTGATATTTGAGCTTTTTCTTGGACAACTTCTATCCTTTATTGGCTTGGTAGTTCAGAGGCCTCCTTAGTAGGGCTGGCGATCAGAATGTCGTCTGCATATTGAAGGAGGGTTTCCTTTTCCAGAGGTAGAACTTTTCGGTCGTTAGCTAAGCTTTCCCCAAAGATGGTGTGGGAATTTTTGAACCCTTGGGGCAAGACGGCCCGGAAGTATTGTTTTAGTTGTATGTTGAGTCCTGCCACTCACAAGCCAAAATTTCTTGTGACTCTGGGACTAATGGAATACAAAAGAAGGCATCATTGAAGACTAATACAGAATACCATGTCCTGGTGGTTGGTAGAATGACCAGCAGGGTGTAGGAATCAGGAGTAACTGGAGGTATATCCTCGGTGGCTTCACTGACTGTCCTGACATCCTTTACCAGGTCCCCAGCAGCCCATGGGGCTCTCGTGGTCAGGCCAATCCCAGGATATGAAGCTCTCCTGGGCAGGTACCCCACCCCCAACCCAGCCCACGGGGCTCTCATGGTCAGGCCCCTCCCAGGATACAGAGCTACCCTTGCAGGTACCGTGGCAGGGCTGGGCACACAGGAACCGTGCACATAGCCCTCATTGAAGAGCACCCCCAGCTCACCTGTCGCTCAGAGCTGACACAGAGCACCTCAGAGCAGGACTTGAACTAACAAACAGCAGCTCCGACAGGTCTGTGACCCTGGGCATCACTCTGTGTGGCCTCCCTCCACCTGGTCTTCCAGAGACTTCCACTGCACCCAGGGCACCAGGCCTCTGTCTCCAACCACCACCCACCCCTCCTCTCCCTGACTCCTGGGTTCGTCTCATTAGGAGAGGGTTTTCTTGAAGTTGTCTCCCACTCATGGGCCAGATAAAATGATTAGAAAACAAGCCAAAGCTGCAGCCCCTTGTCTATCCTGACTCTCAGGAGCCCACACCTGTTCCTTGGACCTGGCCCGTTCAGCAAGTTCCATTTTCTGCAACTGTGAGCCCCTGAGGGGTGATGATTGGCTACCTGGGCAGCCTTACCATGCCGGCCGGCCCTCCCCAGGTGTGCCTGGGTTGAGATCAATATAAATACCACTCCAGGCAGCAAAAGCCCCTGCAGCTGTGCCTGACGCCATTTTCTCTGCCCTGTCAGCAGTCTCGGGGCTGGGCTGGTGGGAGGGAGTGAGAGGCCACGGCTTTGTGGGTGGCCCAGTGTGAGTGGGGCTCTGCTGGACTTTCTGCAGCAGTTGCCAGGCTGCCACCTGCTAAAGAAGAGGATGTGTCACCCATACCTGCTGCTGGAATTTCTCCCTGGGCAGAGGTGAGGAAGGAAAAAAGCAGTGGGGGCAGGGACAGGACGGGTATCTCAGGCAGGGAAATGGAAATCTTCCAGAAGAGCACCCAGGGCCAGGACCATCCTGGCTGGCCTGCAGGCACCAAGTCAGCTGGCATGCTGTCACTCGTGTGGCTCCATGGCCCTTCCTCTAGGCTTTCAAGTCCTTGTATATATTCAGGTGTTTTACCTGGGAAGGGTGGGAACAGTTCAGCAGCAACTGGCCTGGGGCTCAGCTCACGTTTACTCACAGATGCCTCGGCACGGTGCCCCAGCTTTGCAATGAGGACGCTTGTTGTGTGGGGGCTGCTGGCTGAATGGGAGACGATTCCCCACCACTGACCAACTTCAGAATTGTTTACAACTGGAGCAAGTGCCCTGATACGGTTTTCCTCTGAGTAACTGGTGGGTTCTGTTTTTTTTTTCTCTTTTTCGTTTTTGGTTCAAGGTAGATTTTATTCCTCTTTTTTGTATTTACAGATATAAGCATGGAAATAATTTATTCATATAAATACATGTATGTGAAGGGAATAATTGTTTTTTCTGTTTTATTTTTTAAATTTTATTTCTTTTTAATTTTGAATTTTATTTTATATTTTTATACAGCAGGTTCTCATTGGTTATCTATTTTATACATATAAATGTTTACATGCCAATCCCAATCTCTCAACTCCTCCCACCACCACCCCTCCAAGAGCTTTCCCCCCTTGTTGTCCATACGATTGTTGTCTACATCTGTTGCTCTATTTATGCCTTGCAAAACGGTTAATCTGTACAGTTTTTCTAGGTTCCACATATATGCATGAATATACAAGATTTGTTTTTCTCTTTCTGACTTACTTCACTCTGTATGACAGTCTCTAGATCCATCGACGTCTCTACAAATGACCCAATTTCATTCCTTTCATGGCTTAGTAATATTCCATTTTATATATGTACCACAGCTTTATGCATTCGTCTGTCTGTGGGCATTTAGGTTGCTTCCATTACCTCGATATTGTAAATAGTGATGCAATGAACATTGCGGTGAATGTCTCTTTTTGATTTATGGTTTTGTCTGAGTATATGTCCAGTCCTGGGATTGCTGTATCATATGGTAATTCTATTATTAGTTTCTTAAGAAACTCCATATTGTTCTCCATAGTGACTGTATCAATTTATATTCCCAACAATAGTGGAAGAGGCTTCCTTTTCTCCACACCCTTTCCAGCATTTGTTGTTTGTAGATTTTCAGATGATGCCCATTCTAACAGGTGTGAGGTGATACCTCATTGTTGAGTCCATTTCGTTGAGCAAGGGGTAGGTCTTGTCTATTACATATTTGGCTTATGGAACGGTATCTGTGCTAATTTCAAACTCTGGTTTTATGCAGCACCCCAACTCACCTTTCCCCTTAAGCAAGCATAAGTTGGTTTTCTAAACTTGAGACCCTGTTCTGTTTTGTAATTCAGTTCATGTGTAGCCAAGTTTACATTCCGTGCATTAGTGATACCTTATGATGTTTCTTTTTCTGTGTGACTTATTTCACTTAGAATCATCATGCCTCAATCCACTCATTATGCTGGTACAGGCCTGGTGACACAGATTTCATTGCTGAGTGGTATTCTGTTGTACATAAGTACCGCAACTTCTTTATCAATTATTTGTTCTCTGGGATATTTAACTTGTACTGTAGAAGAGGCTCCTGTAAACAGAGCCGTTGTAAATTTTGGGGTGGCTGTGTCTTTTTGATTTTAATTTCCCTAAGCTATAGGACCATAAGTGGAAATGCCCTAGACTCTGTTGCTTTGTTTTTCAGATGTATCAGGAAACACCATACACTTCTCCAGAGTGGCTGTTGGCAATGTACATCCCGCCCATCAGCATAACAAGGCTCCTTTTTCCCCATGGCCTGTCTTGCCTTTCTGGATTTTACACTTTTCTCAGATGGCCCTTTAGACCGGGGGGAAGTGACACTTCATAGTAGTTCGGATTTCCATTGCAAGCTTGCTTGGTTTGCCAAAAAGGGCGTATGTGTTTGTTCCTGAATATATTCAGGAACAAACTCATACGCCCTTTGTTGCCAAGTGCATCATTGTCGATGTTCTGCCTCTTTTCCTATGCTTTAAATGCAATTCCAGTCTACCTCCTGAAATCGGTTTCCTGCAATTCTGCCCCGCTTTCAAGTCCTCTTCGCAGCCTTACTTCAATATATTTTTGGACGTTATCTGTCATTTATAACTCTGCAGGTTTGTGAATTACAGGGCCCCTGAGCTCCTTTCTTCAACTCGCTTTCTTGTGAGCTGGCCGCAAACCCACAAGACTGCTTCAGGCCCTAATCTGCTTCTGGCAGGGCACGCTGAGCCTTTGGTTAATTCCTCTTCCTGGTGGGAAATGAGTGTTAAATATGCCCGTCCAGACACCTACCTCACTCTCAACCCCTTGGTGATGTGGGTCCTCTGGTTTGTGGCCACTTTTGCTGGGTTCCTCACCTTTCGATGATGTGGCCCCACTAGTGTGAGGACACTCCTGCTTGGTTCTCATCCACGTGGTTATGTGGACCCCCTGGTGAGAGTCTGTTCCTGGCTTTGTTCCTCACCCACCTGTGACGGAGACCCTCTGCTGATAGGTCACTCCTGCATGGCTGGCACACATTGCCTTGGTGAAGTCAGCCGTGTGGTGGCAGTTGGAGCGTGCTGGGAATCTCTTCCCCCCGGTGATGAGGACCCTCTTGCGTCAGGCCCTAACTGCTGGGCTCACCAACTTTTCTTAGTGAGCCCAGTGATGCTTTGGCACTCCTCTTAGGATCCCATCTCCATGGGGATGTGGGCCTTCTGCTCTGAGGTCCCAACGGCTGGGTTGTTCACATTTTCATGATGTGGGCTCTCTGGTGTTAGTTCACAGAAGCCTGGATCCCATAGCCTCTGTGCTCTTGGCTGCCTGCTGGGAGGTTCCAACTGCTGGATTCCTCACTTTTTTAATTTTTTGGGCCCTCTGTTGTGAGGATCCTCCTGCCTGCCTCACTCCCAGCCCCTTCGTGATGTGTGTCGTCTGGTTTGAGGCCACATGTGCTGGGTTCCTCACCTTTCGATGATGTGGGACCAATGGTCTTAGGAGACTCCTGCCTGGTTCACATCCCCTTGGTGATGTGGGCCCTCTGTTGAGAGTCTGATCCTGGCTGGGTTCCTCACCCATCTGTGAGGTAGGCCGTCTGATGTGAGGTCACTCTTGCCTGGCTTGCTCACCTCGCCTTGTGGACATGAGCCCTCTGGTGGCACTTGGAGCCTGCTGGGAGCCTCCTCTCCTCGGTGATGAGGGCCCTCTGGCATCAGGCCCTGACTGCTGGGCTCCCCACATTTTGTGATGTGCGCCCAGTGGTGCGAGGACACTCCAGCCAGGTTCACATCCCCATTGGGGTGTGGGCCTTCTGCTCTGAGGTCCCAAAGCCTGGGTTGCTCACAGTTTCATGACGTGGGCTCTCTGCTGTTAGTTCACTCCTGCCTGCATCCCATAGCTTCTGTGCTCTGGGCCGCCTGCTGGGAGGTTCCAACTGCTGGATTCCTCACCTTTCTTATTCTTTGGGCCCTCTGTTTTTAGGCTACTCCTGCCTGCCTCACTCCCATTCCCTTTGTGATATGTGTCCTCTGATTTGAGGCCACATGTGCTGGGTTCCGCACCTTTCGATGATGTGACCCCACTGGAGGGAAGACAGTCCTGACTGGTTCCCATCCCCTTGCTGATGTGGGCCCTCAGGTGAGAGTCTGATCCTGGCTGGGTTCCTCACCCTTCTGTGAGGTGGGCCCTCTGCTGTGAGGTCAATCATGCCTGTCTGGCACACGTCACCTTGGCGACGTGGGCCCTCTGGTGGCAGTTGGAGTGTGCTGGGATCCTCCTCCCCTCGGTGATGAGGGCCCTCTTGCCTTAGGCCATAACTGCTGGGCTCCCCACATTTTCTGATGTGCGCCAAGTGAGTGAGGAGACTCTTGCCAGGTTCCCATCCCCATGGCGATATGGGCCTTCTGCTCTGAGGTCAAAACGGCTGGCTTGCTCACAGTACCATGATGTGGGCCCTCTGCTGTGAGTTCACTCCGGCAAGGATCCCTTATCATCGGTGCTCTGAGCCGCCTGCTGGGAGGTTCCAACTGCTGGATTCCTCAACTTTTTTATTCTATGTGCCCTCTGTTGTGAGGCTCCTCCTGCCTGCCTCACTGCCAGCCCCTTGGTGATGACTGTCCTATGGCTTGAGGCCACATGTGCTGCGTTCCTCACCTTTCGATGATGTGACCCCACTCGTGTGAGGACACTCCTGCCTGGTTCCCATCCCCTTGGTGAGGTGGGCCCTCTGGCGAGAGTCTAATCCTGGCTGGGTTCCTCAACGTTCTGTGAGGTAGGCCCTCTGCTGTGAGGTCACTCCTGCCTGGCTGGCACACGTCACCTTGGAGACGTGAGCCCTCTGGTGGCAGTTGGAGCGTGCAGGGCGCCTCCTCCTCTCGGTGATGACGGCCCTCTGGCGTCAGGCCCTAAATGGTGGGCTCCCCACATTTTCTGATGTGCGCCCAGTGGTGCGAGGACACTCCAGCCAGGTTCCCATTCCCATGGGGATGTGGTCCTTCTGCGCTGAGATCTCAACTCCTGGGTTGCTCACAGTTTTGTGATGTGGGCCCTCTGCTGTGAGTTCACTGTGGCCTGGATCCCATAGCCTCGGTGTTCTGGGCCGCCTGCTGGAAGGTCTAAATGCTGGAATCCTCACGTTTTTTATATTATGTACCCTGTGTTGTGAGGCTACTCCTGCCTGCCTCACTCCAAGGCCCTTGGTGATGTGGGTCCTCTGGTTTGAGGACACATGTGCTGGGTTCCTCACCTTAAGATGATGAGGCCCCACTGGTGTGAGGATAATCCTGACTGGGTCCCATCCCCTTTGTGATGTGGGCCCTCTGGTGAGAGTCTGATCCTGGCTGGGTTCCTCACCCATCTGTGAGGTGGGCCCTCTACTATCAGGTAACTCTTGCCTGGCTTGCTCACCTCGCCTTGTTGACATGAGCCCTCTGGTGGCAATTGGACCCTGCTGGGAGCCTCCTCAGCTCTGTGATGAGGGCCCCCTGACGTCAGGCCCTAACTGCTGGGCTCCCCAACTTTTCTTAGTGAGCCCAGTGTTGCTCAAGCACTCCTCTTAGGTTCCCATCCCCATGGGGATGTGGGCCTTCTGCTCTGAGGTTCCAACGGCTGGGTTGATCACAATTTCATGATGTGGGCTCTCTGGTGTTAGTTCACTGTGGCCTGGATCCCATAGCCTCTGTGGTCTTGGCTGCCTGCTGGGAGGTTCCAACTGCTCGATTCCTCAACTTTTGTATTCTATGGGTCCTGTGTTGTGATGCTCCTCCTGCCTGCCTCACTCGCAACCCCTTCGTGATGTGGGTCTTCTGGTTTGAGGCCACATGTGCTGGGTTAGGCAACTTTCAATGATGTGGCCCCACTGGTGTGAGGACACTCCTGCCTGGTTCCCATCCCCTTGGTGATGTGGGCCTTCTGGTGACAGTCTTATCCTGGCTGGGTTCCTCACTCTTCTGTGAGGTAGGCCCTCTGCTGTGAGGTCAATCCTGCCTGACTTGCACACATCACCTTGGCGACGTGGGCCCTCTGTTGGCACATGGAACCTGCTGGGAGCCTCCTGCCCTCGGTGATGACGGCCCTCTAGCATCAGGTTCTAACTGCTGGGCTCCCCACGTTTTCTGATGTGAGCCCAGTGATGCCAGGACACTCCTGTCAGGTTCCCATCCCCATGGGGATGTGGGCTTTCTGCTCTGAGGTCCCAATGCCTGGGTTGCTCACAGTTTCATGATGTGGGCTCTCTGGTGTTAGTTAACTTCTGCCTGCATCCCATAGCTTCTGTGCTCTCGGCCGCCTGCTGGGAGGTTCCAAATGCTGGATTCCTCACTTTTTTTATTCTTTGGGCCCTCTGTTTTTAGGCTACTCCTACCTGCCTCACTCCCATCCCCTTTGTGATGTATGTCCTCTGATATGAGGCCACATGTGCTGGGTTCCTCACCTTTCGATGATGTGGCCCCACTGGTGGGAGGACAGTCCTGACTGGTTCCCATCCCCTTGGTGTTGTGGGCCCTCTGGTGAGAGTCTCATCCTGCCTCGGTTCCTCACCCTTCTGTGAGATAGGCCCTCTGCTGTGAGGTCACTACTGCCTGGCTGGTGCATGCCACCTTGTAGACGTGGGCCCTCTGTTGGCAGTTGGAACCTGCTGGGAGTCTCCTCCCCTCAGTTATGAGGGCCCCCTGGCATCAGGCCCTAACTGCTGGGCTCCTAACATTTTCTGATATGTGCTAAGTGGTGCAAAGCCACTCCTGCCAGGTTCCCATCCCAATGGGGATGTGGGCCTTCTGTTCTGAGGTCCCAACAGCTGGGCTGCTCACAGGTTCATGATGTGGGCCCTCTGCTGTGAGTTCACTGTGGCCTGGATCCCATAGCCTCGGTGCTCTGGGCCACTTGCTGGGAGGTTCCAACTGCTGGATTCCTCAACTTTTATATTCTATGGACCCTGTGTTGTGAGGCCAGTCCTGCCAGCCTCATTCCGAACCCCTTGGTGATGTTGGCCCTCTGGTGGCAGCTGGAGCCTGCTGGGAGCCTCCTCCTCTCGGTGATGAGTGCCCTCTAGCGTCAGGCCCTAACTTCTGAGCACCCCACGTTTTCTGATGTGAGCCCAGTGATGCCAGGACACTCCTGTCATGTTCCCATCACCATGGGGATATGGGCCTTCTGCTCTGAGGTCCCAATGTCTGGGTTGCTCACAGTTTCATGATGTGGGCTGTCTGGTGTTAGTTCACTCTGGCCTGGTTCCTCTAGCCTCTGTGCTCTGGGCCGCCTGCTGGGAGGTTCCAACTGCTGGATTCCTCACCTTTCTTATTTTTGGGCCCTCTGTTATGAGGCTCCTCCTGCCTGCCTCACTCCCAGCCCCTTGGTGATGGGTGTCCTATGGTTTGAAGCCACATGTTCTGGGTTCCTCACCTTTAGATGATGTGGCCCTACTCATGTGAGGACACTCCTGCCTGGTTCCAATCCATTTGGTGATGTGGGCCCTCTGGTGCGAGTCTGATCCTGACTGGGTTCGTCACACTTCTCTGAGGTGGGCCCTCTGCTGTGAGGTCATTCGTGCCTGGTTGGCACACATCGCCTTGGCGACGTCAGCCCTCTGGTGGCAGTTGGAGCCTGCTGGGAGCCTCCTTCCCTTGGTGATGAGGGTCCTCTGGCGTCAGGCCCTAACTGCTGGTCGCTCAAAATTTTCTGATACGTTCTCAGTGGTGCGAGGACACTCCTACCAGAATTCCATCCCCATGGGGATGTGGGCCTCCTGCTCTGAGGTCCCAATGGCTGGGTTGCTCAGTTTCATGACATGGGCCCTCTTCTGTGAGTTCACTGTGGCCTGGATCCCATAGCCTCGGTGCTCTGGGCCGCCTGCTGGGAGGTTCCAACTGCTGGATTCCTCACTTTTTTATTCTATGTGCCCAGTGTTGTGAGGCTACTCCTGCCTGCCTCACTCCGAGGTCCTTGGTGATGTGGGTCCTCTGGTTTGAGGACACATGTGCTGAGTACCTCAGCTTTCGATGATGTGGCCCCACTGATGTGAAGACACTCCTGCCTGGTTCCCATCCCCTTGGTGATGTGGGCCCTCTGGTGAGAGTCTGATGTTGGCTGGGTTTCTCACCCTTCTGTGAGGTGGGACCTCTGCTGTGAGGTAACTCCTGCCTGGCATGCTCACGTTGCCTTGGCAATGTGAGCCCTCAGGTGGCAGTTGGAGCCTGCTGGGAATCTCCTCCCCTCAGTTATGAGAGCTCTGGATAAAACACATATGCCCTTTTTTGCCAAGTGCATTATTTTCCAAGTTCTGTCTCTTTTCCTATGCTTTAAGAGCTACTCCCGTGTACATTCTGAAATCAGTTTCCAGCAATTCTGCCCCGCATTCAAGTCCTCTTCGCAGCCTTACTTCAGTATAATTTTGGATGATAGCTGTCATTTATAACTCCGCAGGTTTCTGAATTACAGTGCCCCTGAGCTCCTTTCTTCAACTCGCTTTCTTGTGAGCTGTCCGCAACACCGCAGGATTTCCTCAGGCCCTAATCTAGTTCCAGCATGGCACGCGGAGCCTTTGGTTCATTTGTCTTCCTGGTGAAAATGAGAGTTAAATTTGCCCGTCCAGACACCTACAGATAGTCTCCCATTGTTTCTCCTTATTCCTGTTCATCTTCCGAATAAATTGCAAACTGGGCCAAACAGGAGGTTAAAGGCACTGACTCTCCAAGTGGGGAGAGTGTTAGTAAAGCGTCTGGAATGTTGCACCCGAGTACCAGGGGACGAAAACTGAGACACATTTGAACACGTTTCCCGATCACACGGTGGATCATACTCTGGGTTCCACATGCATGTTTTAGCTGAAGGAAGAATCCCTTAAACCTGGAGAGTTGAGACCCATGGAATGGGTACCATGCAATATGACTTCAAAGGGTCTGCATTTGCTCACCGAACCTCACCAATCCTATCACTGCTGCGTTTATGCCACTGTACACACGCTTGATTCTCTTTCAGAGACATATAAATCCATAGGTTTTAAGATTCTTACTAGTCAGGTATATTCTTAGGCGTTTAATATGGGGTGTTGAGTCCACTTCGTTGAGCAAGGAGTAGCTCTTGTCTATTACATATTTGGCTTACGGAATGGTATCTGTGCTAATTTCAATCTCTGGTTTTATGCAGCACCCCAACTCACCTTTCCCCTTAAGCAAGCATAAGTTGGTTTTCTACATTTGACACCCTGTTCTGTTTTGTAATTCAGTTCCTGTGTAGCCAAGTTTACATTCCGTGTATTAGTGATACCTTATGATGTTTCTTTTTCTGTGTGACTTATTTCACTTAGAATCATCGTACCTGAATCCACTCATTATGCTGCTACGGGCCTGATGACATAGATTTCATTGCTGAGTGATATTGCATTGTACGTAAGTACCACAACTTCTTTATCCATTTTTCGCTTTCTGTGATATTGAACTTGTACAGTAAACGAGGTTCTTGTAAACAGAGCCGTCCCAAACTTTGGGGTGGCTGTGTCTTTTTGATTTTAATTTCCCTAAGCTATAGGACCATAAGTGGAAGTGCCCTAGGCTCTGTTGCTTTGTTTTTTCGATGTTTCAGGAAACACCATACACTTCTCCAGAGTGGCTGCTGGCAATTTACATCCCACCCATCAGCATAACAAGGCTCCCAGTTCTCCATGGCCTGTCCTGCCTTTCTGGATTTTACACTTTTTTCAGATGGCCCTTTTGACCGAGGGGCAGTGAGACTTCATTGTAGTGCAGATTTCCTTTGCAAGCTTGCTTGGTTGGCCAAAAAGGGCGTATGCGTTTTTTCCTGAATATATTCAGGAAAAAACGCATACGCCCTTTTTGGCCAAGTGCATCATTGTCGACGTTCTGAGTGTTTTCATATGTTTTCAGTGCAATTCCTGTCTACCTCCTGAAATCGGTTTCCTGCAGTTCTGCCTTGCTCTCAGTGCCTCTTCATAGCCTTACCTCAATATACTTTTGGAAAATAGTTGGCCTTTATAACGCTGCAGGTTTTTGAATTGCAGTGGCCCTTAGCTCCATTTTTCAGCTCTTATTTTTGTGATCTTGCCTCATATCCACAGGATTTCTTCAGGACCTATTCTTCTTCTGGGACGCCTTGCTCTGCCTTTGGTTAATTCTTCCTCCTGATGTGAAATTAGAGTGACATGTGCCCATTGAAACCGCTACAGCTATTTTCTCACTGGTTCCCCCTATTCCCATTCATCCTCCGCACTAACTGCAGACTGTGCGATACCGGAACTTAAAGGCATTGACTCTCCATGTGGAGATGTTGTTAGTAAAGTGGCTGGAATGTTGATCCGGAGCCCCAGGAGAGGAAAATGAGGTGCATTTTAGAAACCTTTCCCAATCATATGGTATACCATCCGCTGGATTTCCCATGCATGGTTTAGCTGTAGGAAGATTCCCTTCAACTTGGAGTGTTGGGACCCTTGGAATAAGTAGCATGAAGTATTGCATTAAACTTTCGGCAGTTGCTCACCAAAGCTCTCCAATCCTTTCAGCCCCAAGTGTCCAGCCTTATGTCTTATCCAGCTGTGGGTTTATATGTGGTCATTCCAGGTTGCATCACAGCCCCTGAGCGAATTTTGTAAGAATTTTTCTCTCTTTCATTGTTTCTGCGTTTTGGTTTTAAAATTTATTTCTATAATGGGGTTTAGCTCATTTTCACTGCTGTGTTTGTGCCGCTCTGCGCACACTTGATTCCCTTATGGAGATATATCAATACATGGGTTTTAAGATTCTTATTACTCAGATATATTTCTCTGCGGTGTATAGGGTGTGTTGAGGCCAGTTCATTGAGCGAGGTGTAGATCTTGTCTGATACCTATTTGGTTTATTGAACGGTATCTGTGCTAATTTCAAACTCTGGTTTTATGCATCACCCCACCTCTCCTTTCCCCTTAAGCTGACATAAGTGTGTTTTCTAAATGTGAGACACTGTTCTGTTTTGTAATTCATTTTTTGTGCAGCCATATTTATCCTCCCTCTATAAGTGATATCTTATGATATGTTTCTTTTTCTGTTTGACTTATTTCAAGTAGTATTATCGGACCTCAATCCACTCTTTATCCTTCTACTAGCCTTATTACATTGATTTCATGGTGAAGAGATATTCCATTGTACATAAGTACCACATTTTCTTTATCCATTGTTCTCTTTCCTGGGATATTTAAGGTGTACTGAAGTTGAGGTTCTTGTAAACAGAGTAGCCCTAAACTGTGGTGTGCTTGTGTCTTGTTGATTTTTAGACTTCCCTAGATATACTCCCGTGATTGGAAGTGCCCTATGCTCTGTCGCTCTGTTTTTTAGATGATTTAGGAACCACCATACACTTCTCCAGAGTGGCTCTCGGCAGTTCACACACTGTCCATCAGCGTATAAAGGCTCCCTGTTCTCCATGGCCTGTCCTGCATTTCTGGTTTTTACAATTTTTTCGGATGGCCCTTTTGACCGGTGGGAAATGAGACTTCTTTGTTGTGCACATTTGCATTGCTTGCTTGCTTGGTTGCCCATAAAGTGCGTATGCGTTTTTTCCTGGATATATTCAGGAAAAAACGCATACTCCCTTTTGGGCCAACTGCATCATTGTCGAAATTCTGCCGCTTTTCATGTGCTTTAAAGGCGAGTCCAATCTATCTCTTGAAATCTGTTTCTTGCAATTCTGTCTTGCATTCAGATCCTCTTCTTTGCCTTACCTCAACATATTTTTGGACGTTAGTTTTCATTTATAACTCTGCAGGTTTGTGAATTGCAGTGACCCTGAGCTCCATTTTTTAAGTTGCTCTTTTGTGAGCTGGCCTCAAAACCGCAGGATTGCTTCAGGCCCTATTTTGGCTCCGGCGAGGCGGGCTGAGCCTTTTTTTAATTCTTATTCTTAATGGGAAATTAGAGTGACATGTGCCCGTCCAAACCCCTACAACTATTCTCTCATTGTTTCCCCCTGTTCCCGTTCATCCTCCTCACAATTTGCAAAATGTGTGAAACAGAAGTTTAAATGTGCTGATTCTCTAAGTGGGGAGATTCTAAGTAACGTGGCTGGAATGATGAACAGGAGCACCAGGAGAGGATAAATGAGGTGCATTTTAGACACATCTCCCGATCACATGGTGTACAGTCCTCTGGGTTTTCCATGCATGTTTTAGCTGTAGGAAGATTCCTTGAACCTGCAGATTTGGGACCCATTGAATGGGTACCAGGTAGTATTACTTTAAAGGGTGTGCATTTCCTCACCCAACCTCACATTTCTCTTAGCGCGAACAGTTTCCAGCCTTATGTCTCATCCTGCTGTGGGTCTAGATGTGTTCAATCCATGTTGCATCACCGTCCCTGAGGAAAAGTTGTAAGAGGTTTTCTCTGTCTCTCTGTCGTTTATTTTTTTCAATTTATTACTATATTGGTTACAGCTGATTTTCAAAGCTCTGTTTCTTGCTGCTGTACATCCACTTGATTCACGTACAGAGAGACATCAATAAATTCTTTTTCAGATTCTTACCAGTCATAGATATTCTTTTCCGGTGACTTGAGTGTGCTGAGTGCAGTTCTTTTAGCTACCGTGTAGGCCTTGTTGATTATCAGTTTGGTATTTGGAATGGTATCTTTGCTAATCTCAACCTCCTGGATGATGCCTCACCCCTCCCCACCTTTCCCGTTTAGCAGCCTTACGCGTGTTTTCTACATATTTGACTATGTTTTTGTTTTGTAATTTATTTCATGTGTAGCCATTTTGGATTCCACCTTTAAGTGATATCTTATGATATGTGTCTTTTTCTTTTTGAATTATGTCACTTAGAATGATCATACGTAACTCCTCCGGAGTTGTTACAACTGGCCATATTTCATTGATTTCCAGGCTGAGTAATATTCCACTCTACATAAGTACCACATCTCTATCCATTTTTTCCCTCCAGAGACATTTAAGTTATATCCTAGTCGAGGATCTTTTAAACAGAGAGGCAGTAAACATTGGGGTGCCTGTGTCCTCTCGATTTTTGTTTTTCCCAAGATATACGCCCATGAGTGCAAGTGCCCTATGCTCTGTAGCTCATTTTTTAGATGCTTTAGTAAACACAATACACTTCTCCAGAATGGCCGTTGGCAATATACATTTCCACTATAAGCCTCACAGGGCTCCCTCTTCTCCTTGCCCTGTCCTGCATTTCTGGCGTTTACACTTTATGAGGATGGCTCTTCTGACTGATGCGAAGTGATATCTTTTGTAGTATTGATTTCCAGTGCCCACCTGTTTGGTTGGCTAAAAAAGTGTATGCCCTTTTCTTGAATATATACAGAAAAAAACGCATACAGCCTTTTTGGCCAACTGCAATGTCGGCAATGTTCAGCCCCTTTTCTTGTGCTTAATGGCGAGTCCTTTCTACCTCCTCAAATCCCTTTCCTGCCATTCTCCGTTGCTTGCCAATCCTTTTCTTTGACTTTCCTCAAGACATTTTTCAGTGATAGATATTTTCAACTCTGCAGTTTCGTGAATTTTACTGCCCCTGAGTTCCATTGTTCAACTTGTGTTTATGGGAACTGGCCACAAAGCAGTGGGATTTCCTCAAGCCCTATACTGTTTCCATGGGCAACCCTAGCCTTTGGTCAATTCATCTTCCTGATTGGAAATTAGAGTGACATGTGCCTGTCTGAACACCTAGGACTTGTCTCTCATTGTTCCTCATCCTTCCGCTTCATCCTCTGGACAAATTCCAAACTGTACACAACAGGATGTTGACAGTGTTGACATCTCCAAGTGGGGAGACTGTTAGTAAAGACGCTGGAGGGGTGAACCCGAGCACCAGGAGATGAGGAGATGAGATGCCTTTTCCAAACTCTTCCCGATCAGACGGTATACCATCCTCTGGATGTGACAGACATGTTTTAGCAGTAGGAAGAGTCCCATTCATGTAAGGAGAACACCAGGGCTTTTTCAAAATCAGTGTCTCCCCGAAACCCAAACTGGGGAGTTTTTTAAGCTACGGCTACACATATGTTCATTAAGGGCCTTGGGAAGTAGGCAGAGTCCAAACTTTAGATGACTGAAGTCTTCAGGGTCAGAAGCACTCACCACCGGCTTCCCTTAGGTTACACTTTAACTGTCATTGATAGATGATGTCAATAAAAATATCTGTTCTTTTTCCGATTATTTCCCCTTATAGGTTTTTGCACAATATTGAGTATAGTTCCCTGTGCTATACAGTAGTTCCTTGCTGATGATCTATTTTATACATAGCAGTGTGTATGTGTTAATTCCAAACTGTTAATTTATCCCTCCTCCCACCTTTCCCCTTTGGTAATAATAAATTATAAGATTTTATACTTCTCAGAAATGGGGGAGCTGAAAGAGAGGTATCATTTTCAATGGAAAAGCATTTAAAACAAGATTGAAGCTTTAACCAAGATTATTAGATGTACATCCTTGGAAAGAAATCACTTCATTTCTCTAATATTGACCTGACAAATAAGACAAACCTTTTCACTGAACTTGCTTATAATAAAGTGATGGAAATATCAAATGGAAGTGTTAGAAACATCTTATTTTACCCGAGCCTTATAAACTGTTCTATGTTAACTACAGTTTGGCTCACACATCTGTTCATTGAAGTTACAATAGTCTCAATTTCTGTTACTGATCCTCCAGAGTGGACCCCAACAAGGGTCCCCCTGCCCAGTGTCATTGGGGCCAACAGATCGAGACTGAGTTTTGTTCCCAAGCAAAGGAAACTTTATATTTTCATCAGAGAATGGAGAGGTGAGAGCATGCACTACCCCGTGGGCTGTGGGCTGGGCTGCTGTGTAGAGATCCTGTCAGAGTCAGTGAGAGGGAGGGGGTGGAGCTCTCAAGGGCCGTGTTGGCTGCAGCTCAGGCTCTATATCTCGGAGTCTGCACTGGGCCCCAGGAGCTGAGGTGTCGACCCAGCCATTCTGCACCAGGAAATCTGGTCTGAAGTGCCGGGTGTGGAACCTCTGCATGCGGGACCCTAGGAGCACGTGAAATTAGACAAAGCACAAAGGATAAAAAAGGTCAGACTTGACTTTATTGCCCACATTCTATTTTTATCTCCCAGGGATTTTTAATGGGCTTTGCTGGGGACAAACCCCTCCTCTGCCTTTTGTCCCGTTCCTCATTCTTGGAGTGCTGAGGGTGCAGACCCTTCTTCTGTAACTGCTGAGTGCTGAGTTGGGAGCCCTCATACCAGGGGACGAGGGTCAGAACTTCTCCCCAGCAGCCTCCAGGTGACGTTGATTGGCCCCAGGACCCCTGCCTCCCTGCTCGTCCGCCTGAGCACCAGCATTGGAAGTGTTATAGATTCTAATGACCTTTAAGGGTCCAGGAAAGAGATGTGCAGAGACGCTGTGGGGGCCGGTTTCACCCCGCCCCACATTTGTTCGGCCACCTTAGGCTGACCGTTTCTGCCAGCCTAGATGCTCTGACCAGTAGTCTGCTCTTTCTTCAATTAGGCCCCTGAATTAACGTAAAAACAGCACCAGGTGTCAGAGCCCTGCCCGCTCAACTCCCAGACAGTCCAGGGTCAGTGGTGATCGAGGACCATGATGGCCACTGAGTCAACAGCCTTTTGAAGTAAACAGGAGTCCAGCCGGTCTTATTGGCCACCATCATCACGGTGTCTGTAGGCTTTTCTATGGTGACAGTGTGATATACGGTTCCCCCGCCAAGATTATTAGCTCCCCTCCGGGTGCAGGAAGTCCTGCAAGCAGTAGTCTACTCCTTCGGGACACACTATTGTTGTTTTATGAGAGAAACTCCAGGTCAAGTGATGTTCACATGAGTCGTCATGGTGCCCTGTTGCCCCCGGTTATCTCTCTGGATGTTGGAGTTGGAGGGCCTCCTCACTCGAGGTCGGTGTGCCCACGGAGCGAACCCTGCAACTTCAGGGCATGGTTGGTGATTAGGATCACCACGTGGGGTCCTTTTCCCTTAGGAGGGAGGTGGCCTTTTGGGCTGCTGATTTCCAGGTTTTTAGATACCGCCAGTATCTTGGCCAGATGTGGCAGTGGGCCAAGCCCCTTGGTGACTGTAGTTTATCCTACCTGGATGGCATTCTTGCGTTGTTCCATTTCAAGTGGTCCCAGTTTTTGCACTAATTCTCCAATGGCGATTCACCTTTCACCGGGAATGGAAAGGTCAAAGGGTTTAGCTCAATTAGGGAGTTCCAGGGCAAGGGTCTGAATTGACTGCTCTTTCCATTCTTGAAAGGCCACTTCTGGATTCTGTTCCAAAGGATCATCATCTTTTCCTTTCAGTGTTTCATATAGAGGCCCAGCTAGTAGACTGTAGTTAGGGATCCAGAAGCAGCAAACCCTGGCCTCCCCAGGAACCCCTAAGCTGTCTTCTAGTTTTAGAAAGGGGTAAGGCTGCAAATGGTTTCTTCCCTTTCCTGGGATGGGCTTCTCTGACCTTGTGTGAGAATGAAGCCCAGGCAGGTCACCGCAGTCTGTGATATTTGAGCTTTTTCTTGGACAACTTCTATCCTTTATTGGCTTGGTAGTTCAGAGGCCTCCTTAGTAGGGCTGGCGATCAGAATGTCGTCTGCATATTGAAGGAGGGTTTCCTTTTCCAGAGGTAGAACTTTTCGGTCGTTAGCTAAGCTTTCCCCAAAGATGGTGTGGGAATTTTTGAACCCTTGGGGCAAGACGGCCCGGAAGTATTGTTTTAGTTGTATGTTGAGTCCTGCCACTCACAAGCCAAAATTTCTTGTGACTCTGGGACTAATGGAATACAAAAGAAGGCATCATTGAAGACTAATACAGAATACCATGTCCTGGTGGTTGGTAGAATGACCAGCAGGGTGTAGGAATCAGGAGTAACTGGAGGTATATCCTCGGTGGCTTCACTGACTGTCCTGACATCCTTTACCAGGTCCCCAGCAGCCCATGGGGCTCTCGTGGTCAGGCCAATCCCAGGATATGAAGCTCTCCTGGGCAGGTACCCCACCCCCAACCCAGCCCACGGGGCTCTCATGGTCAGGCCCCTCCCAGGATACAGAGCTACCCTTGCAGGTACCGTGGCAGGGCTGGGCACACAGGAACCGTGCACATAGCCCTCATTGAAGAGCACCCCCAGCTCACCTGTCGCTCAGAGCTGACACAGAGCACCTCAGAGCAGGACTTGAACTAACAAACAGCAGCTCCGACAGGTCTGTGACCCTGGGCATCACTCTGTGTGGCCTCCCTCCACCTGGTCTTCCAGAGACTTCCACTGCACCCAGGGCACCAGGCCTCTGTCTCCAACCACCACCCACCCCTCCTCTCCCTGACTCCTGGGTTCGTCTCATTAGGAGAGGGTTTTCTTGAAGTTGTCTCCCACTCATGGGCCAGATAAAATGATTAGAAAACAAGCCAAAGCTGCAGCCCCTTGTCTATCCTGACTCTCAGGAGCCCACACCTGTTCCTTGGACCTGGCCCGTTCAGCAAGTTCCATTTTCTGCAACTGTGAGCCCCTGAGGGGTGATGATTGGCTACCTGGGCAGCCTTACCATGCCGGCCGGCCCTCCCCAGGTGTGCCTGGGTTGAGATCAATATAAATACCACTCCAGGCAGCAAAAGCCCCTGCAGCTGTGCCTGACGCCATTTTCTCTGCCCTGTCAGCAGTCTCGGGGCTGGGCTGGTGGGAGGGAGTGAGAGGCCACGGCTTTGTGGGTGGCCCAGTGTGAGTGGGGCTCTGCTGGACTTTCTGCAGCAGTTGCCAGGCTGCCACCTGCTAAAGAAGAGGATGTGTCACCCATACCTGCTGCTGGAATTTCTCCCTGGGCAGAGGTGAGGAAGGAAAAAAGCAGTGGGGGCAGGGACAGGACGGGTATCTCAGGCAGGGAAATGGAAATCTTCCAGAAGAGCACCCAGGGCCAGGACCATCCTGGCTGGCCTGCAGGCACCAAGTCAGCTGGCATGCTGTCACTCGTGTGGCTCCATGGCCCTTCCTCTAGGCTTTCAAGTCCTTGTATATATTCAGGTGTTTTACCTGGGAAGGGTGGGAACAGTTCAGCAGCAACTGGCCTGGGGCTCAGCTCACGTTTACTCACAGATGCCTCGGCACGGTGCCCCAGCTTTGCAATGAGGACGCTTGTTGTGTGGGGGCTGCTGGCTGAATGGGAGACGATTCCCCACCACTGACCAACTTCAGAATTGTTTACAACTGGAGCAAGTGCCCTGATACGGTTTTCCTCTGAGTAACTGGTGGGTTCTGTTTTTTTTTTCTCTTTTTCGTTTTTGGTTCAAGGTAGATTTTATTCCTCTTTTTTGTATTTACAGATATAAGCATGGAAATAATTTATTCATATAAATACATGTATGTGAAGGGAATAATTGTTTTTTCTGTTTTATTTTTTAAATTTTATTTCTTTTTAATTTTGAATTTTATTTTATATTTTTATACAGCAGGTTCTCATTGGTTATCTATTTTATACATATAAATGTTTACATGCCAATCCCAATCTCTCAACTCCTCCCACCACCACCCCTCCAAGAGCTTTCCCCCCTTGTTGTCCATACGATTGTTGTCTACATCTGTTGCTCTATTTATGCCTTGCAAAACGGTTAATCTGTACAGTTTTTCTAGGTTCCACATATATGCATGAATATACAAGATTTGTTTTTCTCTTTCTGACTTACTTCACTCTGTATGACAGTCTCTAGATCCATCGACGTCTCTACAAATGACCCAATTTCATTCCTTTCATGGCTTAGTAATATTCCATTTTATATATGTACCACAGCTTTATGCATTCGTCTGTCTGTGGGCATTTAGGTTGCTTCCATTACCTCGATATTGTAAATAGTGATGCAATGAACATTGCGGTGAATGTCTCTTTTTGATTTATGGTTTTGTCTGAGTATATGTCCAGTCCTGGGATTGCTGTATCATATGGTAATTCTATTATTAGTTTCTTAAGAAACTCCATATTGTTCTCCATAGTGACTGTATCAATTTATATTCCCAACAATAGTGGAAGAGGCTTCCTTTTCTCCACACCCTTTCCAGCATTTGTTGTTTGTAGATTTTCAGATGATGCCCATTCTAACAGGTGTGAGGTGATACCTCATTGTTGAGTCCATTTCGTTGAGCAAGGGGTAGGTCTTGTCTATTACATATTTGGCTTATGGAACGGTATCTGTGCTAATTTCAAACTCTGGTTTTATGCAGCACCCCAACTCACCTTTCCCCTTAAGCAAGCATAAGTTGGTTTTCTAAACTTGAGACCCTGTTCTGTTTTGTAATTCAGTTCATGTGTAGCCAAGTTTACATTCCGTGCATTAGTGATACCTTATGATGTTTCTTTTTCTGTGTGACTTATTTCACTTAGAATCATCATGCCTCAATCCACTCATTATGCTGGTACAGGCCTGGTGACACAGATTTCATTGCTGAGTGGTATTCTGTTGTACATAAGTACCGCAACTTCTTTATCAATTATTTGTTCTCTGGGATATTTAACTTGTACTGTAGAAGAGGCTCCTGTAAACAGAGCCGTTGTAAATTTTGGGGTGGCTGTGTCTTTTTGATTTTAATTTCCCTAAGCTATAGGACCATAAGTGGAAATGCCCTAGACTCTGTTGCTTTGTTTTTCAGATGTATCAGGAAACACCATACACTTCTCCAGAGTGGCTGTTGGCAATGTACATCCCGCCCATCAGCATAACAAGGCTCCTTTTTCCCCATGGCCTGTCTTGCCTTTCTGGATTTTACACTTTTCTCAGATGGCCCTTTAGACCGGGGGGAAGTGACACTTCATAGTAGTTCGGATTTCCATTGCAAGCTTGCTTGGTTTGCCAAAAAGGGCGTATGTGTTTGTTCCTGAATATATTCAGGAACAAACTCATACGCCCTTTGTTGCCAAGTGCATCATTGTCGATGTTCTGCCTCTTTTCCTATGCTTTAAATGCAATTCCAGTCTACCTCCTGAAATCGGTTTCCTGCAATTCTGCCCCGCTTTCAAGTCCTCTTCGCAGCCTTACTTCAATATATTTTTGGACGTTATCTGTCATTTATAACTCTGCAGGTTTGTGAATTACAGGGCCCCTGAGCTCCTTTCTTCAACTCGCTTTCTTGTGAGCTGGCCGCAAACCCACAAGACTGCTTCAGGCCCTAATCTGCTTCTGGCAGGGCACGCTGAGCCTTTGGTTAATTCCTCTTCCTGGTGGGAAATGAGTGTTAAATATGCCCGTCCAGACACCTACCTCACTCTCAACCCCTTGGTGATGTGGGTCCTCTGGTTTGTGGCCACTTTTGCTGGGTTCCTCACCTTTCGATGATGTGGCCCCACTAGTGTGAGGACACTCCTGCTTGGTTCTCATCCACGTGGTTATGTGGACCCCCTGGTGAGAGTCTGTTCCTGGCTTTGTTCCTCACCCACCTGTGACGGAGACCCTCTGCTGATAGGTCACTCCTGCATGGCTGGCACACATTGCCTTGGTGAAGTCAGCCGTGTGGTGGCAGTTGGAGCGTGCTGGGAATCTCTTCCCCCCGGTGATGAGGACCCTCTTGCGTCAGGCCCTAACTGCTGGGCTCACCAACTTTTCTTAGTGAGCCCAGTGATGCTTTGGCACTCCTCTTAGGATCCCATCTCCATGGGGATGTGGGCCTTCTGCTCTGAGGTCCCAACGGCTGGGTTGTTCACATTTTCATGATGTGGGCTCTCTGGTGTTAGTTCACAGAAGCCTGGATCCCATAGCCTCTGTGCTCTTGGCTGCCTGCTGGGAGGTTCCAACTGCTGGATTCCTCACTTTTTTAATTTTTTGGGCCCTCTGTTGTGAGGATCCTCCTGCCTGCCTCACTCCCAGCCCCTTCGTGATGTGTGTCGTCTGGTTTGAGGCCACATGTGCTGGGTTCCTCACCTTTCGATGATGTGGGACCAATGGTCTTAGGAGACTCCTGCCTGGTTCACATCCCCTTGGTGATGTGGGCCCTCTGTTGAGAGTCTGATCCTGGCTGGGTTCCTCACCCATCTGTGAGGTAGGCCGTCTGATGTGAGGTCACTCTTGCCTGGCTTGCTCACCTCGCCTTGTGGACATGAGCCCTCTGGTGGCACTTGGAGCCTGCTGGGAGCCTCCTCTCCTCGGTGATGAGGGCCCTCTGGCATCAGGCCCTGACTGCTGGGCTCCCCACATTTTGTGATGTGCGCCCAGTGGTGCGAGGACACTCCAGCCAGGTTCACATCCCCATTGGGGTGTGGGCCTTCTGCTCTGAGGTCCCAAAGCCTGGGTTGCTCACAGTTTCATGACGTGGGCTCTCTGCTGTTAGTTCACTCCTGCCTGCATCCCATAGCTTCTGTGCTCTGGGCCGCCTGCTGGGAGGTTCCAACTGCTGGATTCCTCACCTTTCTTATTCTTTGGGCCCTCTGTTTTTAGGCTACTCCTGCCTGCCTCACTCCCATTCCCTTTGTGATATGTGTCCTCTGATTTGAGGCCACATGTGCTGGGTTCCGCACCTTTCGATGATGTGACCCCACTGGAGGGAAGACAGTCCTGACTGGTTCCCATCCCCTTGCTGATGTGGGCCCTCAGGTGAGAGTCTGATCCTGGCTGGGTTCCTCACCCTTCTGTGAGGTGGGCCCTCTGCTGTGAGGTCAATCATGCCTGTCTGGCACACGTCACCTTGGCGACGTGGGCCCTCTGGTGGCAGTTGGAGTGTGCTGGGATCCTCCTCCCCTCGGTGATGAGGGCCCTCTTGCCTTAGGCCATAACTGCTGGGCTCCCCACATTTTCTGATGTGCGCCAAGTGAGTGAGGAGACTCTTGCCAGGTTCCCATCCCCATGGCGATATGGGCCTTCTGCTCTGAGGTCAAAACGGCTGGCTTGCTCACAGTACCATGATGTGGGCCCTCTGCTGTGAGTTCACTCCGGCAAGGATCCCTTATCATCGGTGCTCTGAGCCGCCTGCTGGGAGGTTCCAACTGCTGGATTCCTCAACTTTTTTATTCTATGTGCCCTCTGTTGTGAGGCTCCTCCTGCCTGCCTCACTGCCAGCCCCTTGGTGATGACTGTCCTATGGCTTGAGGCCACATGTGCTGCGTTCCTCACCTTTCGATGATGTGACCCCACTCGTGTGAGGACACTCCTGCCTGGTTCCCATCCCCTTGGTGAGGTGGGCCCTCTGGCGAGAGTCTAATCCTGGCTGGGTTCCTCAACGTTCTGTGAGGTAGGCCCTCTGCTGTGAGGTCACTCCTGCCTGGCTGGCACACGTCACCTTGGAGACGTGAGCCCTCTGGTGGCAGTTGGAGCGTGCAGGGCGCCTCCTCCTCTCGGTGATGACGGCCCTCTGGCGTCAGGCCCTAAATGGTGGGCTCCCCACATTTTCTGATGTGCGCCCAGTGGTGCGAGGACACTCCAGCCAGGTTCCCATTCCCATGGGGATGTGGTCCTTCTGCGCTGAGATCTCAACTCCTGGGTTGCTCACAGTTTTGTGATGTGGGCCCTCTGCTGTGAGTTCACTGTGGCCTGGATCCCATAGCCTCGGTGTTCTGGGCCGCCTGCTGGAAGGTCTAAATGCTGGAATCCTCACGTTTTTTATATTATGTACCCTGTGTTGTGAGGCTACTCCTGCCTGCCTCACTCCAAGGCCCTTGGTGATGTGGGTCCTCTGGTTTGAGGACACATGTGCTGGGTTCCTCACCTTAAGATGATGAGGCCCCACTGGTGTGAGGATAATCCTGACTGGGTCCCATCCCCTTTGTGATGTGGGCCCTCTGGTGAGAGTCTGATCCTGGCTGGGTTCCTCACCCATCTGTGAGGTGGGCCCTCTACTATCAGGTAACTCTTGCCTGGCTTGCTCACCTCGCCTTGTTGACATGAGCCCTCTGGTGGCAATTGGACCCTGCTGGGAGCCTCCTCAGCTCTGTGATGAGGGCCCCCTGACGTCAGGCCCTAACTGCTGGGCTCCCCAACTTTTCTTAGTGAGCCCAGTGTTGCTCAAGCACTCCTCTTAGGTTCCCATCCCCATGGGGATGTGGGCCTTCTGCTCTGAGGTTCCAACGGCTGGGTTGATCACAATTTCATGATGTGGGCTCTCTGGTGTTAGTTCACTGTGGCCTGGATCCCATAGCCTCTGTGGTCTTGGCTGCCTGCTGGGAGGTTCCAACTGCTCGATTCCTCAACTTTTGTATTCTATGGGTCCTGTGTTGTGATGCTCCTCCTGCCTGCCTCACTCGCAACCCCTTCGTGATGTGGGTCTTCTGGTTTGAGGCCACATGTGCTGGGTTAGGCAACTTTCAATGATGTGGCCCCACTGGTGTGAGGACACTCCTGCCTGGTTCCCATCCCCTTGGTGATGTGGGCCTTCTGGTGACAGTCTTATCCTGGCTGGGTTCCTCACTCTTCTGTGAGGTAGGCCCTCTGCTGTGAGGTCAATCCTGCCTGACTTGCACACATCACCTTGGCGACGTGGGCCCTCTGTTGGCACATGGAACCTGCTGGGAGCCTCCTGCCCTCGGTGATGACGGCCCTCTAGCATCAGGTTCTAACTGCTGGGCTCCCCACGTTTTCTGATGTGAGCCCAGTGATGCCAGGACACTCCTGTCAGGTTCCCATCCCCATGGGGATGTGGGCTTTCTGCTCTGAGGTCCCAATGCCTGGGTTGCTCACAGTTTCATGATGTGGGCTCTCTGGTGTTAGTTAACTTCTGCCTGCATCCCATAGCTTCTGTGCTCTCGGCCGCCTGCTGGGAGGTTCCAAATGCTGGATTCCTCACTTTTTTTATTCTTTGGGCCCTCTGTTTTTAGGCTACTCCTACCTGCCTCACTCCCATCCCCTTTGTGATGTATGTCCTCTGATATGAGGCCACATGTGCTGGGTTCCTCACCTTTCGATGATGTGGCCCCACTGGTGGGAGGACAGTCCTGACTGGTTCCCATCCCCTTGGTGTTGTGGGCCCTCTGGTGAGAGTCTCATCCTGCCTCGGTTCCTCACCCTTCTGTGAGATAGGCCCTCTGCTGTGAGGTCACTACTGCCTGGCTGGTGCATGCCACCTTGTAGACGTGGGCCCTCTGTTGGCAGTTGGAACCTGCTGGGAGTCTCCTCCCCTCAGTTATGAGGGCCCCCTGGCATCAGGCCCTAACTGCTGGGCTCCTAACATTTTCTGATATGTGCTAAGTGGTGCAAAGCCACTCCTGCCAGGTTCCCATCCCAATGGGGATGTGGGCCTTCTGTTCTGAGGTCCCAACAGCTGGGCTGCTCACAGGTTCATGATGTGGGCCCTCTGCTGTGAGTTCACTGTGGCCTGGATCCCATAGCCTTGGTGCTCTGGGCCACTTGCTGGGAGGTTCCAACTGCTGGATTCCTCAACTTTTATATTCTATGGACCCTGTGTTGTGAGGCCAGTCCTGCCAGCCTCATTCCGAACCCCTTGGTGATGTTGGCCCTCTGGTGGCAGCTGGAGCCTGCTGGGAGCCTCCTCCTCTCGGTGATGAGTGCCCTCTAGCGTCAGGCCCTAACTTCTGAGCACCCCACGTTTTCTGATGTGAGCCCAGTGATGCCAGGACACTCCTGTCATGTTCCCATCACCATGGGGATATGGGCCTTCTGCTCTGAGGTCCCAATGTCTGGGTTGCTCACAGTTTCATGATGTGGGCTGTCTGGTGTTAGTTCACTCTGGCCTGGTTCCTCTAGCCTCTGTGCTCTGGGCCGCCTGCTGGGAGGTTCCAACTGCTGGATTCCTCACCTTTCTTATTTTTGGGCCCTCTGTTATGAGGCTCCTCCTGCCTGCCTCACTCCCAGCCCCTTGGTGATGGGTGTCCTATGGTTTGAAGCCACATGTTCTGGGTTCCTCACCTTTAGATGATGTGGCCCTACTCATGTGAGGACACTCCTGCCTGGTTCCAATCCATTTGGTGATGTGGGCCCTCTGGTGCGAGTCTGATCCTGACTGGGTTCGTCACACTTCTCTGAGGTGGGCCCTCTGCTGTGAGGTCATTCGTGCCTGGTTGGCACACATCGCCTTGGCGACGTCAGCCCTCTGGTGGCAGTTGGAGCCTGCTGGGAGCCTCCTTCCCTTGGTGATGAGGGTCCTCTGGCGTCAGGCCCTAACTGCTGGTCGCTCAAAATTTTCTGATACGTTCTCAGTGGTGCGAGGACACTCCTACCAGAATTCCATCCCCATGGGGATGTGGGCCTCCTGCTCTGAGGTCCCAATGGCTGGGTTGCTCAGTTTCATGACATGGGCCCTCTTCTGTGAGTTCACTGTGGCCTGGATCCCATAGCCTCGGTGCTCTGGGCCGCCTGCTGGGAGGTTCCAACTGCTGGATTCCTCACTTTTTTATTCTATGTGCCCAGTGTTGTGAGGCTACTCCTGCCTGCCTCACTCCGAGGTCCTTGGTGATGTGGGTCCTCTGGTTTGAGGACACATGTGCTGAGTACCTCAGCTTTCGATGATGTGGCCCCACTGATGTGAAGACACTCCTGCCTGGTTCCCATCCCCTTGGTGATGTGGGCCCTCTGGTGAGAGTCTGATGTTGGCTGGGTTTCTCACCCTTCTGTGAGGTGGGACCTCTGCTGTGAGGTAACTCCTGCCTGGCATGCTCACGTTGCCTTGGCAATGTGAGCCCTCAGGTGGCAGTTGGAGCCTGCTGGGAATCTCCTCCCCTCAGTTATGAGAGCTCTGGATAAAACACATATGCCCTTTTTTGCCAAGTGCATTATTTTCCAAGTTCTGTCTCTTTTCCTATGCTTTAAGAGCTACTCCCGTGTACGTTCTGAAATCAGTTTCCAGCAATTCTGCCCCGCATTCAAGTCCTCTTCGCAGCCTTACTTCAGTATAATTTTGGATGATAGCTGTCATTTATAACTCCGCAGGTTTCTGAATTACAGTGCCCCTGAGCTCCTTTCTTCAACTCGCTTTCTTGTGAGCTGTCCGCAACACCGCAGGATTTCCTCAGGCCCTAATCTAGTTCCAGCATGGCACGCGGAGCCTTTGGTTCATTTGTCTTCCTGGTGAAAATGAGAGTTAAATTTGCCCGTCCAGACACCTACAGATAGTCTCCCATTGTTTCTCCTTATTCCTGTTCATCTTCCGAATAAATTGCAAACTGGGCCAAACAGGAGGTTAAAGGCACTGACTCTCCAAGTGGGGAGAGTGTTAGTAAAGCGTCTGGAATGTTGCACCCGAGTACCAGGGGACGAAAACTGAGACACATTTGAACACGTTTCCCGATCACACGGTGGATCATACTCTGGGTTCCACATGCATGTTTTAGCTGAAGGAAGAATCCCTTAAACCTGGAGAGTTGAGACCCATGGAATGGGTACCATGCAATATGACTTCAAAGGGTCTGCATTTGCTCACCGAACCTCACCAATCCTATCACTGCTGCGTTTATGCCACTGTACACACGCTTGATTCTCTTTCAGAGACATATAAATCCATAGGTTTTAAGATTCTTACTAGTCAGGTATATTCTTAGGCGTTTAATATGGGGTGTTGAGTCCACTTCGTTGAGCAAGGAGTAGCTCTTGTCTATTACATATTTGGCTTACGGAATGGTATCTGTGCTAATTTCAATCTCTGGTTTTATGCAGCACCCCAACTCACCTTTCCCCTTAAGCAAGCATAAGTTGGTTTTCTACATTTGACACCCTGTTCTGTTTTGTAATTCAGTTCCTGTGTAGCCAAGTTTACATTCCGTGTATTAGTGATACCTTATGATGTTTCTTTTTCTGTGTGACTTATTTCACTTAGAATCATCGTACCTGAATCCACTCATTATGCTGCTACGGGCCTGATGACATAGATTTCATTGCTGAGTGATATTGCATTGTACGTAAGTACCACAACTTCTTTATCCATTTTTCGCTTTCTGTGATATTGAACTTGTACAGTAAACGAGGTTCTTGTAAACAGAGCCGTCCCAAACTTTGGGGTGGCTGTGTCTTTTTGATTTTAATTTCCCTAAGCTATAGGACCATAAGTGGAAGTGCCCTAGGCTCTGTTGCTTTGTTTTTTCGATGTTTCAGGAAACACCATACACTTCTCCAGAGTGGCTGCTGGCAATTTACATCCCACCCATCAGCATAACAAGGCTCCCAGTTCTCCATGGCCTGTCCTGCCTTTCTGGATTTTACACTTTTTTCAGATGGCCCTTTTGACCGAGGGGCAGTGAGACTTCATTGTAGTGCAGATTTCCTTTGCAAGCTTGCTTGGTTGGCCAAAAAGGGCGTATGCGTTTTTTCCTGAATATATTCAGGAAAAAACGCATACGCCCTTTTTGGCCAAGTGCATCATTGTCGACGTTCTGAGTGTTTTCATATGTTTTCAGTGCAATTCCTGTCTACCTCCTGAAATCGGTTTCCTGCAGTTCTGCCTTGCTCTCAGTGCCTCTTCATAGCCTTACCTCAATATACTTTTGGAAAATAGTTGGCCTTTATAACGCTGCAGGTTTTTGAATTGCAGTGGCCCTTAGCTCCATTTTTCAGCTCTTATTTTTGTGATCTTGCCTCATATCCACAGGATTTCTTCAGGACCTATTCTTCTTCTGGGACGCCTTGCTCTGCCTTTGGTTAATTCTTCCTCCTGATGTGAAATTAGAGTGACATGTGCCCATTGAAACCGCTACAGCTATTTTCTCACTGGTTCCCCCTATTCCCATTCATCCTCCGCACTAACTGCAGACTGTGCGATACCGGAACTTAAAGGCATTGACTCTCCATGTGGAGATGTTGTTAGTAAAGTGGCTGGAATGTTGATCCGGAGCCCCAGGAGAGGAAAATGAGGTGCATTTTAGAAACCTTTCCCAATCATATGGTATACCATCCGCTGGATTTCCCATGCATGGTTTAGCTGTAGGAAGATTCCCTTCAACTTGGAGTGTTGGGACCCTTGGAATAAGTAGCATGAAGTATTGCATTAAACTTTCGGCAGTTGCTCACCAAAGCTCTCCAATCCTTTCAGCCCCAAGTGTCCAGCCTTATGTCTTATCCAGCTGTGGGTTTATATGTGGTCATTCCAGGTTGCATCACAGCCCCTGAGCGAATTTTGTAAGAATTTTTCTCTCTTTCATTGTTTCTGCGTTTTGGTTTTAAAATTTATTTCTATAATGGGGTTTAGCTCATTTTCACTGCTGTGTTTGTGCCGCTCTGCGCACACTTGATTCCCTTATGGAGATATATCAATACATGGGTTTTAAGATTCTTATTACTCAGATATATTTCTCTGCGGTGTATAGGGTGTGTTGAGGCCAGTTCATTGAGCGAGGTGTAGATCTTGTCTGATACCTATTTGGTTTATTGAACGGTATCTGTGCTAATTTCAAACTCTGGTTTTATGCATCACCCCACCTCTCCTTTCCCCTTAAGCTGACATAAGTGTGTTTTCTAAATGTGAGACACTGTTCTGTTTTGTAATTCATTTTTTGTGCAGCCATATTTATCCTCCCTCTATAAGTGATATCTTATGATATGTTTCTTTTTCTGTTTGACTTATTTCAAGTAGTATTATCGGACCTCAATCCACTCTTTATCCTTCTACTAGCCTTATTACATTGATTTCATGGTGAAGAGATATTCCATTGTACATAAGTACCACATTTTCTTTATCCATTGTTCTCTTTCCTGGGATATTTAAGGTGTACTGAAGTTGAGGTTCTTGTAAACAGAGTAGCCCTAAACTGTGGTGTGCTTGTGTCTTGTTGATTTTTAGACTTCCCTAGATATACTCCCGTGATTGGAAGTGCCCTATGCTCTGTCGCTCTGTTTTTTAGATGATTTAGGAACCACCATACACTTCTCCAGAGTGGCTCTCGGCAGTTCACACACTGTCCATCAGCGTATAAAGGCTCCCTGTTCTCCATGGCCTGTCCTGCATTTCTGGTTTTTACAATTTTTTCGGATGGCCCTTTTGACCGGTGGGAAATGAGACTTCTTTGTTGTGCACATTTGCATTGCTTGCTTGCTTGGTTGCCCATAAAGTGCGTATGCGTTTTTTCCTGGATATATTCAGGAAAAAACGCATACTCCCTTTTGGGCCAACTGCATCATTGTCGAAATTCTGCCGCTTTTCATGTGCTTTAAAGGCGAGTCCAATCTATCTCTTGAAATCTGTTTCTTGCAATTCTGTCTTGCATTCAGATCCTCTTCTTTGCCTTACCTCAACATATTTTTGGACGTTAGTTTTCATTTATAACTCTGCAGGTTTGTGAATTGCAGTGACCCTGAGCTCCATTTTTTAAGTTGCTCTTTTGTGAGCTGGCCTCAAAACCGCAGGATTGCTTCAGGCCCTATTTTGGCTCCGGCGAGGCGGGCTGAGCCTTTTTTTAATTCTTATTCTTAATGGGAAATTAGAGTGACATGTGCCCGTCCAAACCCCTACAACTATTCTCTCATTGTTTCCCCCTGTTCCCGTTCATCCTCCTCACAATTTGCAAAATGTGTGAAACAGAAGTTTAAATGTGCTGATTCTCTAAGTGGGGAGATTCTAAGTAACGTGGCTGGAATGATGAACAGGAGCACCAGGAGAGGATAAATGAGGTGCATTTTAGACACATCTCCCGATCACATGGTGTACAGTCCTCTGGGTTTTCCATGCATGTTTTAGCTGTAGGAAGATTCCTTGAACCTGCAGATTTGGGACCCATTGAATGGGTACCAGGTAGTATTACTTTAAAGGGTGTGCATTTCCTCACCCAACCTCACATTTCTCTTAGCGCGAACAGTTTCCAGCCTTATGTCTCATCCTGCTGTGGGTCTAGATGTGTTCAATCCATGTTGCATCACCGTCCCTGAGGAAAAGTTGTAAGAGGTTTTCTCTGTCTCTCTGTCGTTTATTTTTTTCAATTTATTACTATATTGGTTACAGCTGATTTTCAAAGCTCTGTTTCTTGCTGCTGTACATCCACTTGATTCACGTACAGAGAGACATCAATAAATTCTTTTTCAGATTCTTACCAGTCATAGATATTCTTTTCCGGTGACTTGAGTGTGCTGAGTGCAGTTCTTTTAGCTACCGTGTAGGCCTTGTTGATTATCAGTTTGGTATTTGGAATGGTATCTTTGCTAATCTCAACCTCCTGGATGATGCCTCACCCCTCCCCACCTTTCCCGTTTAGCAGCCTTACGCGTGTTTTCTACATATTTGACTATGTTTTTGTTTTGTAATTTATTTCATGTGTAGCCATTTTGGATTCCACCTTTAAGTGATATCTTATGATATGTGTCTTTTTCTTTTTGAATTATGTCACTTAGAATGATCATACGTAACTCCTCCGGAGTTGTTACAACTGGCCATATTTCATTGATTTCCAGGCTGAGTAATATTCCACTCTACATAAGTACCACATCTCTATCCATTTTTTCCCTCCAGAGACATTTAAGTTATATCCTAGTCGAGGATCTTTTAAACAGAGAGGCAGTAAACATTGGGGTGCCTGTGTCCTCTCGATTTTTGTTTTTCCCAAGATATACGCCCATGAGTGCAAGTGCCCTATGCTCTGTAGCTCATTTTTTAGATGCTTTAGTAAACACAATACACTTCTCCAGAATGGCCGTTGGCAATATACATTTCCACTATAAGCCTCACAGGGCTCCCTCTTCTCCTTGCCCTGTCCTGCATTTCTGGCGTTTACACTTTATGAGGATGGCTCTTCTGACTGATGCGAAGTGATATCTTTTGTAGTATTGATTTCCAGTGCCCACCTGTTTGGTTGGCTAAAAAAGTGTATGCCCTTTTCTTGAATATATACAGAAAAAAACGCATACAGCCTTTTTGGCCAACTGCAATGTCGGCAATGTTCAGCCCCTTTTCTTGTGCTTAATGGCGAGTCCTTTCTACCTCCTCAAATCCCTTTCCTGCCATTCTCCGTTGCTTGCCAATCCTTTTCTTTGACTTTCCTCAAGACATTTTTCAGTGATAGATATTTTCAACTCTGCAGTTTCGTGAATTTTACTGCCCCTGAGTTCCATTGTTCAACTTGTGTTTATGGGAACTGGCCACAAAGCAGTGGGATTTCCTCAAGCCCTATACTGTTTCCATGGGCAACCCTAGCCTTTGGTCAATTCATCTTCCTGATTGGAAATTAGAGTGACATGTGCCTGTCTGAACACCTAGGACTTGTCTCTCATTGTTCCTCATCCTTCCGCTTCATCCTCTGGACAAATTCCAAACTGTACACAACAGGATGTTGACAGTGTTGACATCTCCAAGTGGGGAGACTGTTAGTAAAGACGCTGGAGGGGTGAACCCGAGCACCAGGAGATGAGGAGATGAGATGCCTTTTCCAAACTCTTCCCGATCAGACGGTATACCATCCTCTGGATGTGACAGACATGTTTTAGCAGTAGGAAGAGTCCCATTCATGTAAGGAGAACACCAGGGCTTTTTCAAAATCAGTGTCTCCCCGAAACCCAAACTGGGGAGTTTTTTAAGCTACGGCTACACATATGTTCATTAAGGGCCTTGGGAAGTAGGCAGAGTCCAAACTTTAGATGACTGAAGTCTTCAGGGTCAGAAGCACTCACCACCGGCTTCCCTTAGGTTACACTTTAACTGTCATTGATAGATGATGTCAATAAAAATATCTGTTCTTTTTCCGATTATTTCCCCTTATAGGTTTTTGCACAATATTGAGTATAGTTCCCTGTGCTATACAGTAGTTCCTTGCTGATGATCTATTTTATACATAGCAGTGTGTATGTGTTAATTCCAAACTGTTAATTTATCCCTCCTCCCACCTTTCCCCTTTGGTAATAATAAATTATAAGATTTTATACTTCTCAGAAATGGGGGAGCTGAAAGAGAGGTATCATTTTCAATGGAAAAGCATTTAAAACAAGATTGAAGCTTTAACCAAGATTATTAGATGTACATCCTTGGAAAGAAATCACTTCATTTCTCTAATATTGACCTGACAAATAAGACAAACCTTTTCACTGAACTTGCTTATAATAAAGTGATGGAAATATCAAATGGAAGTGTTAGAAACATCTTATTTTACCCGAGCCTTATAAACTGTTCTATGTTAACTACAGTTTGGCTCACACATCTGTTCATTGAAGTTACAATAGTCTCAATTTCTGTTACTGATCCTCCAGAGTGGACCCCAACAAGGGTCCCCCTGCCCAGTGTCATTGGGGCCAACAGATCGAGACTGAGTTTTGTTCCCAAGCAAAGGAAACTTTATATTTTCATCAGAGAATGGAGAGGTGAGAGCATGCACTACCCCGTGGGCTGTGGGCTGGGCTGCTGTGTAGAGATCCTGTCAGAGTCAGTGAGAGGGAGGGGGTGGAGCTCTCAAGGGCCGTGTTGGCTGCAGCTCAGGCTCTATATCTCGGAGTCTGCACTGGGCCCCAGGAGCTGAGGTGTCGACCCAGCCATTCTGCACCAGGAAATCTGGTCTGAAGTGCCGGGTGTGGAACCTCTGCATGCGGGACCCTAGGAGCACGTGAAATTAGACAAAGCACAAAGGATAAAAAAGGTCAGACTTGACTTTATTGCCCACATTCTATTTTTATCTCCCAGGGATTTTTAATGGGCTTTGCTGGGGACAAACCCCTCCTCTGCCTTTTGTCCCGTTCCTCATTCTTGGAGTGCTGAGGGTGCAGACCCTTCTTCTGTAACTGCTGAGTGCTGAGTTGGGAGCCCTCATACCAGGGGACGAGGGTCAGAACTTCTCCCCAGCAGCCTCCAGGTGACGTTGATTGGCCCCAGGACCCCTGCCTCCCTGCTCGTCCGCCTGAGCACCAGCATTGGAAGTGTTATAGATTCTAATGACCTTTAAGGGTCCAGGAAAGAGATGTGCAGAGACGCTGTGGGGGCCGGTTTCACCCCGCCCCACATTTGTTCGGCCACCTTAGGCTGACCGTTTCTGCCAGCCTAGATGCTCTGACCAGTAGTCTGCTCTTTCTTCAATTAGGCCCCTGAATTAACGTAAAAACAGCACCAGGTGTCAGAGCCCTGCCCGCTCAACTCCCAGACAGTCCAGGGTCAGTGGTGATCGAGGACCATGATGGCCACTGAGTCAACAGCCTTTTGAAGTAAACAGGAGTCCAGCCGGTCTTATTGGCCACCATCATCACGGTGTCTGTAGGCTTTTCTATGGTGACAGTGTGATATACGGTTCCCCCGCCAAGATTATTAGCTCCCCTCCGGGTGCAGGAAGTCCTGCAAGCAGTAGTCTACTCCTTCGGGACACACTATTGTTGTTTTATGAGAGAAACTCCAGGTCAAGTGATGTTCACATGAGTCGTCATGGTGCCCTGTTGCCCCCGGTTATCTCTCTGGATGTTGGAGTTGGAGGGCCTCCTCACTCGAGGTCGGTGTGCCCACGGAGCGAACCCTGCAACTTCAGGGCATGGTTGGTGATTAGGATCACCACGTGGGGTCCTTTTCCCTTAGGAGGGAGGTGGCCTTTTGGGCTGCTGATTTCCAGGTTTTTAGATACCGCCAGTATCTTGGCCAGATGTGGCAGTGGGCCAAGCCCCTTGGTGACTGTAGTTTATCCTACCTGGATGGCATTCTTGCGTTGTTCCATTTCAAGTGGTCCCAGTTTTTGCACTAATTCTCCAATGGCGATTCACCTTTCACCGGGAATGGAAAGGTCAAAGGGTTTAGCTCAATTAGGGAGTTCCAGGGCAAGGGTCTGAATTGACTGCTCTTTCCATTCTTGAAAGGCCACTTCTGGATTCTGTTCCAAAGGATCATCATCTTTTCCTTTCAGTGTTTCATATAGAGGCCCAGCTAGTAGACTGTAGTTAGGGATCCAGAAGCAGCAAACCCTGGCCTCCCCAGGAACCCCTAAGCTGTCTTCTAGTTTTAGAAAGGGGTAAGGCTGCAAATGGTTTCTTCCCTTTCCTGGGATGGGCTTCTCTGACCTTGTGTGAGAATGAAGCCCAGGCAGGTCACCGCAGTCTGTGATATTTGAGCTTTTTCTTGGACAACTTCTATCCTTTATTGGCTTGGTAGTTCAGAGGCCTCCTTAGTAGGGCTGGCGATCAGAATGTCGTCTGCATATTGAAGGAGGGTTTCCTTTTCCAGAGGTAGAACTTTTCGGTCGTTAGCTAAGCTTTCCCCAAAGATGGTGTGGGAATTTTTGAACCCTTGGGGCAAGACGGCCCGGAAGTATTGTTTTAGTTGTATGTTGAGTCCTGCCACTCACAAGCCAAAATTTCTTGTGACTCTGGGACTAATGGAATACAAAAGAAGGCATCATTGAAGACTAATACAGAATACCATGTCCTGGTGGTTGGTAGAATGACCAGCAGGGTGTAGGAATCAGGAGTAACTGGAGGTATATCCTCGGTGGCTTCACTGACTGTCCTGACATCCTTTACCAGGTCCCCAGCAGCCCATGGGGCTCTCGTGGTCAGGCCAATCCCAGGATATGAAGCTCTCCTGGGCAGGTACCCCACCCCCAACCCAGCCCACGGGGCTCTCATGGTCAGGCCCCTCCCAGGATACAGAGCTACCCTTGCAGGTACCGTGGCAGGGCTGGGCACACAGGAACCGTGCACATAGCCCTCATTGAAGAGCACCCCCAGCTCACCTGTCGCTCAGAGCTGACACAGAGCACCTCAGAGCAGGACTTGAACTAACAAACAGCAGCTCCGACAGGTCTGTGACCCTGGGCATCACTCTGTGTGGCCTCCCTCCACCTGGTCTTCCAGAGACTTCCACTGCACCCAGGGCACCAGGCCTCTGTCTCCAACCACCACCCACCCCTCCTCTCCCTGACTCCTGGGTTCGTCTCATTAGGAGAGGGTTTTCTTGAAGTTGTCTCCCACTCATGGGCCAGATAAAATGATTAGAAAACAAGCCAAAGCTGCAGCCCCTTGTCTATCCTGACTCTCAGGAGCCCACACCTGTTCCTTGGACCTGGCCCGTTCAGCAAGTTCCATTTTCTGCAACTGTGAGCCCCTGAGGGGTGATGATTGGCTACCTGGGCAGCCTTACCATGCCGGCCGGCCCTCCCCAGGTGTGCCTGGGTTGAGATCAATATAAATACCACTCCAGGCAGCAAAAGCCCCTGCAGCTGTGCCTGACGCCATTTTCTCTGCCCTGTCAGCAGTCTCGGGGCTGGGCTGGTGGGAGGGAGTGAGAGGCCACGGCTTTGTGGGTGGCCCAGTGTGAGTGGGGCTCTGCTGGACTTTCTGCAGCAGTTGCCAGGCTGCCACCTGCTAAAGAAGAGGATGTGTCACCCATACCTGCTGCTGGAATTTCTCCCTGGGCAGAGGTGAGGAAGGAAAAAAGCAGTGGGGGCAGGGACAGGACGGGTATCTCAGGCAGGGAAATGGAAATCTTCCAGAAGAGCACCCAGGGCCAGGACCATCCTGGCTGGCCTGCAGGCACCAAGTCAGCTGGCATGCTGTCACTCGTGTGGCTCCATGGCCCTTCCTCTAGGCTTTCAAGTCCTTGTATATATTCAGGTGTTTTACCTGGGAAGGGTGGGAACAGTTCAGCAGCAACTGGCCTGGGGCTCAGCTCACGTTTACTCACAGATGCCTCGGCACGGTGCCCCAGCTTTGCAATGAGGACGCTTGTTGTGTGGGGGCTGCTGGCTGAATGGGAGACGATTCCCCACCACTGACCAACTTCAGAATTGTTTACAACTGGAGCAAGTGCCCTGATACGGTTTTCCTCTGAGTAACTGGTGGGTTCTGTTTTTTTTTTCTCTTTTTCGTTTTTGGTTCAAGGTAGATTTTATTCCTCTTTTTTGTATTTACAGATATAAGCATGGAAATAATTTATTCATATAAATACATGTATGTGAAGGGAATAATTGTTTTTTCTGTTTTATTTTTTAAATTTTATTTCTTTTTAATTTTGAATTTTATTTTATATTTTTATACAGCAGGTTCTCATTGGTTATCTATTTTATACATATAAATGTTTACATGCCAATCCCAATCTCTCAACTCCTCCCACCACCACCCCTCCAAGAGCTTTCCCCCCTTGTTGTCCATACGATTGTTGTCTACATCTGTTGCTCTATTTATGCCTTGCAAAACGGTTAATCTGTACAGTTTTTCTAGGTTCCACATATATGCATGAATATACAAGATTTGTTTTTCTCTTTCTGACTTACTTCACTCTGTATGACAGTCTCTAGATCCATCGACGTCTCTACAAATGACCCAATTTCATTCCTTTCATGGCTTAGTAATATTCCATTTTATATATGTACCACAGCTTTATGCATTCGTCTGTCTGTGGGCATTTAGGTTGCTTCCATTACCTCGATATTGTAAATAGTGATGCAATGAACATTGCGGTGAATGTCTCTTTTTGATTTATGGTTTTGTCTGAGTATATGTCCAGTCCTGGGATTGCTGTATCATATGGTAATTCTATTATTAGTTTCTTAAGAAACTCCATATTGTTCTCCATAGTGACTGTATCAATTTATATTCCCAACAATAGTGGAAGAGGCTTCCTTTTCTCCACACCCTTTCCAGCATTTGTTGTTTGTAGATTTTCAGATGATGCCCATTCTAACAGGTGTGAGGTGATACCTCATTGTTGAGTCCATTTCGTTGAGCAAGGGGTAGGTCTTGTCTATTACATATTTGGCTTATGGAACGGTATCTGTGCTAATTTCAAACTCTGGTTTTATGCAGCACCCCAACTCACCTTTCCCCTTAAGCAAGCATAAGTTGGTTTTCTAAACTTGAGACCCTGTTCTGTTTTGTAATTCAGTTCATGTGTAGCCAAGTTTACATTCCGTGCATTAGTGATACCTTATGATGTTTCTTTTTCTGTGTGACTTATTTCACTTAGAATCATCATGCCTCAATCCACTCATTATGCTGGTACAGGCCTGGTGACACAGATTTCATTGCTGAGTGGTATTCTGTTGTACATAAGTACCGCAACTTCTTTATCAATTATTTGTTCTCTGGGATATTTAACTTGTACTGTAGAAGAGGCTCCTGTAAACAGAGCCGTTGTAAATTTTGGGGTGGCTGTGTCTTTTTGATTTTAATTTCCCTAAGCTATAGGACCATAAGTGGAAATGCCCTAGACTCTGTTGCTTTGTTTTTCAGATGTATCAGGAAACACCATACACTTCTCCAGAGTGGCTGTTGGCAATGTACATCCCGCCCATCAGCATAACAAGGCTCCTTTTTCCCCATGGCCTGTCTTGCCTTTCTGGATTTTACACTTTTCTCAGATGGCCCTTTAGACCGGGGGGAAGTGACACTTCATAGTAGTTCGGATTTCCATTGCAAGCTTGCTTGGTTTGCCAAAAAGGGCGTATGTGTTTGTTCCTGAATATATTCAGGAACAAACTCATACGCCCTTTGTTGCCAAGTGCATCATTGTCGATGTTCTGCCTCTTTTCCTATGCTTTAAATGCAATTCCAGTCTACCTCCTGAAATCGGTTTCCTGCAATTCTGCCCCGCTTTCAAGTCCTCTTCGCAGCCTTACTTCAATATATTTTTGGACGTTATCTGTCATTTATAACTCTGCAGGTTTGTGAATTACAGGGCCCCTGAGCTCCTTTCTTCAACTCGCTTTCTTGTGAGCTGGCCGCAAACCCACAAGACTGCTTCAGGCCCTAATCTGCTTCTGGCAGGGCACGCTGAGCCTTTGGTTAATTCCTCTTCCTGGTGGGAAATGAGTGTTAAATATGCCCGTCCAGACACCTACCTCACTCTCAACCCCTTGGTGATGTGGGTCCTCTGGTTTGTGGCCACTTTTGCTGGGTTCCTCACCTTTCGATGATGTGGCCCCACTAGTGTGAGGACACTCCTGCTTGGTTCTCATCCACGTGGTTATGTGGACCCCCTGGTGAGAGTCTGTTCCTGGCTTTGTTCCTCACCCACCTGTGACGGAGACCCTCTGCTGATAGGTCACTCCTGCATGGCTGGCACACATTGCCTTGGTGAAGTCAGCCGTGTGGTGGCAGTTGGAGCGTGCTGGGAATCTCTTCCCCCCGGTGATGAGGACCCTCTTGCGTCAGGCCCTAACTGCTGGGCTCACCAACTTTTCTTAGTGAGCCCAGTGATGCTTTGGCACTCCTCTTAGGATCCCATCTCCATGGGGATGTGGGCCTTCTGCTCTGAGGTCCCAACGGCTGGGTTGTTCACATTTTCATGATGTGGGCTCTCTGGTGTTAGTTCACAGAAGCCTGGATCCCATAGCCTCTGTGCTCTTGGCTGCCTGCTGGGAGGTTCCAACTGCTGGATTCCTCACTTTTTTAATTTTTTGGGCCCTCTGTTGTGAGGATCCTCCTGCCTGCCTCACTCCCAGCCCCTTCGTGATGTGTGTCGTCTGGTTTGAGGCCACATGTGCTGGGTTCCTCACCTTTCGATGATGTGGGACCAATGGTCTTAGGAGACTCCTGCCTGGTTCACATCCCCTTGGTGATGTGGGCCCTCTGTTGAGAGTCTGATCCTGGCTGGGTTCCTCACCCATCTGTGAGGTAGGCCGTCTGATGTGAGGTCACTCTTGCCTGGCTTGCTCACCTCGCCTTGTGGACATGAGCCCTCTGGTGGCACTTGGAGCCTGCTGGGAGCCTCCTCTCCTCGGTGATGAGGGCCCTCTGGCATCAGGCCCTGACTGCTGGGCTCCCCACATTTTGTGATGTGCGCCCAGTGGTGCGAGGACACTCCAGCCAGGTTCACATCCCCATTGGGGTGTGGGCCTTCTGCTCTGAGGTCCCAAAGCCTGGGTTGCTCACAGTTTCATGACGTGGGCTCTCTGCTGTTAGTTCACTCCTGCCTGCATCCCATAGCTTCTGTGCTCTGGGCCGCCTGCTGGGAGGTTCCAACTGCTGGATTCCTCACCTTTCTTATTCTTTGGGCCCTCTGTTTTTAGGCTACTCCTGCCTGCCTCACTCCCATTCCCTTTGTGATATGTGTCCTCTGATTTGAGGCCACATGTGCTGGGTTCCGCACCTTTCGATGATGTGACCCCACTGGAGGGAAGACAGTCCTGACTGGTTCCCATCCCCTTGCTGATGTGGGCCCTCAGGTGAGAGTCTGATCCTGGCTGGGTTCCTCACCCTTCTGTGAGGTGGGCCCTCTGCTGTGAGGTCAATCATGCCTGTCTGGCACACGTCACCTTGGCGACGTGGGCCCTCTGGTGGCAGTTGGAGTGTGCTGGGATCCTCCTCCCCTCGGTGATGAGGGCCCTCTTGCCTTAGGCCATAACTGCTGGGCTCCCCACATTTTCTGATGTGCGCCAAGTGAGTGAGGAGACTCTTGCCAGGTTCCCATCCCCATGGCGATATGGGCCTTCTGCTCTGAGGTCAAAACGGCTGGCTTGCTCACAGTACCATGATGTGGGCCCTCTGCTGTGAGTTCACTCCGGCAAGGATCCCTTATCATCGGTGCTCTGAGCCGCCTGCTGGGAGGTTCCAACTGCTGGATTCCTCAACTTTTTTATTCTATGTGCCCTCTGTTGTGAGGCTCCTCCTGCCTGCCTCACTGCCAGCCCCTTGGTGATGACTGTCCTATGGCTTGAGGCCACATGTGCTGCGTTCCTCACCTTTCGATGATGTGACCCCACTCGTGTGAGGACACTCCTGCCTGGTTCCCATCCCCTTGGTGAGGTGGGCCCTCTGGCGAGAGTCTAATCCTGGCTGGGTTCCTCAACGTTCTGTGAGGTAGGCCCTCTGCTGTGAGGTCACTCCTGCCTGGCTGGCACACGTCACCTTGGAGACGTGAGCCCTCTGGTGGCAGTTGGAGCGTGCAGGGCGCCTCCTCCTCTCGGTGATGACGGCCCTCTGGCGTCAGGCCCTAAATGGTGGGCTCCCCACATTTTCTGATGTGCGCCCAGTGGTGCGAGGACACTCCAGCCAGGTTCCCATTCCCATGGGGATGTGGTCCTTCTGCGCTGAGATCTCAACTCCTGGGTTGCTCACAGTTTTGTGATGTGGGCCCTCTGCTGTGAGTTCACTGTGGCCTGGATCCCATAGCCTCGGTGTTCTGGGCCGCCTGCTGGAAGGTCTAAATGCTGGAATCCTCACGTTTTTTATATTATGTACCCTGTGTTGTGAGGCTACTCCTGCCTGCCTCACTCCAAGGCCCTTGGTGATGTGGGTCCTCTGGTTTGAGGACACATGTGCTGGGTTCCTCACCTTAAGATGATGAGGCCCCACTGGTGTGAGGATAATCCTGACTGGGTCCCATCCCCTTTGTGATGTGGGCCCTCTGGTGAGAGTCTGATCCTGGCTGGGTTCCTCACCCATCTGTGAGGTGGGCCCTCTACTATCAGGTAACTCTTGCCTGGCTTGCTCACCTCGCCTTGTTGACATGAGCCCTCTGGTGGCAATTGGACCCTGCTGGGAGCCTCCTCAGCTCTGTGATGAGGGCCCCCTGACGTCAGGCCCTAACTGCTGGGCTCCCCAACTTTTCTTAGTGAGCCCAGTGTTGCTCAAGCACTCCTCTTAGGTTCCCATCCCCATGGGGATGTGGGCCTTCTGCTCTGAGGTTCCAACGGCTGGGTTGATCACAATTTCATGATGTGGGCTCTCTGGTGTTAGTTCACTGTGGCCTGGATCCCATAGCCTCTGTGGTCTTGGCTGCCTGCTGGGAGGTTCCAACTGCTCGATTCCTCAACTTTTGTATTCTATGGGTCCTGTGTTGTGATGCTCCTCCTGCCTGCCTCACTCGCAACCCCTTCGTGATGTGGGTCTTCTGGTTTGAGGCCACATGTGCTGGGTTAGGCAACTTTCAATGATGTGGCCCCACTGGTGTGAGGACACTCCTGCCTGGTTCCCATCCCCTTGGTGATGTGGGCCTTCTGGTGACAGTCTTATCCTGGCTGGGTTCCTCACTCTTCTGTGAGGTAGGCCCTCTGCTGTGAGGTCAATCCTGCCTGACTTGCACACATCACCTTGGCGACGTGGGCCCTCTGTTGGCACATGGAACCTGCTGGGAGCCTCCTGCCCTCGGTGATGACGGCCCTCTAGCATCAGGTTCTAACTGCTGGGCTCCCCACGTTTTCTGATGTGAGCCCAGTGATGCCAGGACACTCCTGTCAGGTTCCCATCCCCATGGGGATGTGGGCTTTCTGCTCTGAGGTCCCAATGCCTGGGTTGCTCACAGTTTCATGATGTGGGCTCTCTGGTGTTAGTTAACTTCTGCCTGCATCCCATAGCTTCTGTGCTCTCGGCCGCCTGCTGGGAGGTTCCAAATGCTGGATTCCTCACTTTTTTTATTCTTTGGGCCCTCTGTTTTTAGGCTACTCCTACCTGCCTCACTCCCATCCCCTTTGTGATGTATGTCCTCTGATATGAGGCCACATGTGCTGGGTTCCTCACCTTTCGATGATGTGGCCCCACTGGTGGGAGGACAGTCCTGACTGGTTCCCATCCCCTTGGTGTTGTGGGCCCTCTGGTGAGAGTCTCATCCTGCCTCGGTTCCTCACCCTTCTGTGAGATAGGCCCTCTGCTGTGAGGTCACTACTGCCTGGCTGGTGCATGCCACCTTGTAGACGTGGGCCCTCTGTTGGCAGTTGGAACCTGCTGGGAGTCTCCTCCCCTCAGTTATGAGGGCCCCCTGGCATCAGGCCCTAACTGCTGGGCTCCTAACATTTTCTGATATGTGCTAAGTGGTGCAAAGCCACTCCTGCCAGGTTCCCATCCCAATGGGGATGTGGGCCTTCTGTTCTGAGGTCCCAACAGCTGGGCTGCTCACAGGTTCATGATGTGGGCCCTCTGCTGTGAGTTCACTGTGGCCTGGATCCCATAGCCTTGGTGCTCTGGGCCACTTGCTGGGAGGTTCCAACTGCTGGATTCCTCAACTTTTATATTCTATGGACCCTGTGTTGTGAGGCCAGTCCTGCCAGCCTCATTCCGAACCCCTTGGTGATGTTGGCCCTCTGGTGGCAGCTGGAGCCTGCTGGGAGCCTCCTCCTCTCGGTGATGAGTGCCCTCTAGCGTCAGGCCCTAACTTCTGAGCACCCCACGTTTTCTGATGTGAGCCCAGTGATGCCAGGACACTCCTGTCATGTTCCCATCACCATGGGGATATGGGCCTTCTGCTCTGAGGTCCCAATGTCTGGGTTGCTCACAGTTTCATGATGTGGGCTGTCTGGTGTTAGTTCACTCTGGCCTGGTTCCTCTAGCCTCTGTGCTCTGGGCCGCCTGCTGGGAGGTTCCAACTGCTGGATTCCTCACCTTTCTTATTTTTGGGCCCTCTGTTATGAGGCTCCTCCTGCCTGCCTCACTCCCAGCCCCTTGGTGATGGGTGTCCTATGGTTTGAAGCCACATGTTCTGGGTTCCTCACCTTTAGATGATGTGGCCCTACTCATGTGAGGACACTCCTGCCTGGTTCCAATCCATTTGGTGATGTGGGCCCTCTGGTGCGAGTCTGATCCTGACTGGGTTCGTCACACTTCTCTGAGGTGGGCCCTCTGCTGTGAGGTCATTCGTGCCTGGTTGGCACACATCGCCTTGGCGACGTCAGCCCTCTGGTGGCAGTTGGAGCCTGCTGGGAGCCTCCTTCCCTTGGTGATGAGGGTCCTCTGGCGTCAGGCCCTAACTGCTGGTCGCTCAAAATTTTCTGATACGTTCTCAGTGGTGCGAGGACACTCCTACCAGAATTCCATCCCCATGGGGATGTGGGCCTCCTGCTCTGAGGTCCCAATGGCTGGGTTGCTCAGTTTCATGACATGGGCCCTCTTCTGTGAGTTCACTGTGGCCTGGATCCCATAGCCTCGGTGCTCTGGGCCGCCTGCTGGGAGGTTCCAACTGCTGGATTCCTCACTTTTTTATTCTATGTGCCCAGTGTTGTGAGGCTACTCCTGCCTGCCTCACTCCGAGGTCCTTGGTGATGTGGGTCCTCTGGTTTGAGGACACATGTGCTGAGTACCTCAGCTTTCGATGATGTGGCCCCACTGATGTGAAGACACTCCTGCCTGGTTCCCATCCCCTTGGTGATGTGGGCCCTCTGGTGAGAGTCTGATGTTGGCTGGGTTTCTCACCCTTCTGTGAGGTGGGACCTCTGCTGTGAGGTAACTCCTGCCTGGCATGCTCACGTTGCCTTGGCAATGTGAGCCCTCAGGTGGCAGTTGGAGCCTGCTGGGAATCTCCTCCCCTCAGTTATGAGAGCTCTGGATAAAACACATATGCCCTTTTTTGCCAAGTGCATTATTTTCCAAGTTCTGTCTCTTTTCCTATGCTTTAAGAGCTACTCCCGTGTACGTTCTGAAATCAGTTTCCAGCAATTCTGCCCCGCATTCAAGTCCTCTTCGCAGCCTTACTTCAGTATAATTTTGGATGATAGCTGTCATTTATAACTCCGCAGGTTTCTGAATTACAGTGCCCCTGAGCTCCTTTCTTCAACTCGCTTTCTTGTGAGCTGTCCGCAACACCGCAGGATTTCCTCAGGCCCTAATCTAGTTCCAGCATGGCACGCGGAGCCTTTGGTTCATTTGTCTTCCTGGTGAAAATGAGAGTTAAATTTGCCCGTCCAGACACCTACAGATAGTCTCCCATTGTTTCTCCTTATTCCTGTTCATCTTCCGAATAAATTGCAAACTGGGCCAAACAGGAGGTTAAAGGCACTGACTCTCCAAGTGGGGAGAGTGTTAGTAAAGCGTCTGGAATGTTGCACCCGAGTACCAGGGGACGAAAACTGAGACACATTTGAACACGTTTCCCGATCACACGGTGGATCATACTCTGGGTTCCACATGCATGTTTTAGCTGAAGGAAGAATCCCTTAAACCTGGAGAGTTGAGACCCATGGAATGGGTACCATGCAATATGACTTCAAAGGGTCTGCATTTGCTCACCGAACCTCACCAATCCTATCACTGCTGCGTTTATGCCACTGTACACACGCTTGATTCTCTTTCAGAGACATATAAATCCATAGGTTTTAAGATTCTTACTAGTCAGGTATATTCTTAGGCGTTTAATATGGGGTGTTGAGTCCACTTCGTTGAGCAAGGAGTAGCTCTTGTCTATTACATATTTGGCTTACGGAATGGTATCTGTGCTAATTTCAATCTCTGGTTTTATGCAGCACCCCAACTCACCTTTCCCCTTAAGCAAGCATAAGTTGGTTTTCTACATTTGACACCCTGTTCTGTTTTGTAATTCAGTTCCTGTGTAGCCAAGTTTACATTCCGTGTATTAGTGATACCTTATGATGTTTCTTTTTCTGTGTGACTTATTTCACTTAGAATCATCGTACCTGAATCCACTCATTATGCTGCTACGGGCCTGATGACATAGATTTCATTGCTGAGTGATATTGCATTGTACGTAAGTACCACAACTTCTTTATCCATTTTTCGCTTTCTGTGATATTGAACTTGTACAGTAAACGAGGTTCTTGTAAACAGAGCCGTCCCAAACTTTGGGGTGGCTGTGTCTTTTTGATTTTAATTTCCCTAAGCTATAGGACCATAAGTGGAAGTGCCCTAGGCTCTGTTGCTTTGTTTTTTCGATGTTTCAGGAAACACCATACACTTCTCCAGAGTGGCTGCTGGCAATTTACATCCCACCCATCAGCATAACAAGGCTCCCAGTTCTCCATGGCCTGTCCTGCCTTTCTGGATTTTACACTTTTTTCAGATGGCCCTTTTGACCGAGGGGCAGTGAGACTTCATTGTAGTGCAGATTTCCTTTGCAAGCTTGCTTGGTTGGCCAAAAAGGGCGTATGCGTTTTTTCCTGAATATATTCAGGAAAAAACGCATACGCCCTTTTTGGCCAAGTGCATCATTGTCGACGTTCTGAGTGTTTTCATATGTTTTCAGTGCAATTCCTGTCTACCTCCTGAAATCGGTTTCCTGCAGTTCTGCCTTGCTCTCAGTGCCTCTTCATAGCCTTACCTCAATATACTTTTGGAAAATAGTTGGCCTTTATAACGCTGCAGGTTTTTGAATTGCAGTGGCCCTTAGCTCCATTTTTCAGCTCTTATTTTTGTGATCTTGCCTCATATCCACAGGATTTCTTCAGGACCTATTCTTCTTCTGGGACGCCTTGCTCTGCCTTTGGTTAATTCTTCCTCCTGATGTGAAATTAGAGTGACATGTGCCCATTGAAACCGCTACAGCTATTTTCTCACTGGTTCCCCCTATTCCCATTCATCCTCCGCACTAACTGCAGACTGTGCGATACCGGAACTTAAAGGCATTGACTCTCCATGTGGAGATGTTGTTAGTAAAGTGGCTGGAATGTTGATCCGGAGCCCCAGGAGAGGAAAATGAGGTGCATTTTAGAAACCTTTCCCAATCATATGGTATACCATCCGCTGGATTTCCCATGCATGGTTTAGCTGTAGGAAGATTCCCTTCAACTTGGAGTGTTGGGACCCTTGGAATAAGTAGCATGAAGTATTGCATTAAACTTTCGGCAGTTGCTCACCAAAGCTCTCCAATCCTTTCAGCCCCAAGTGTCCAGCCTTATGTCTTATCCAGCTGTGGGTTTATATGTGGTCATTCCAGGTTGCATCACAGCCCCTGAGCGAATTTTGTAAGAATTTTTCTCTCTTTCATTGTTTCTGCGTTTTGGTTTTAAAATTTATTTCTATAATGGGGTTTAGCTCATTTTCACTGCTGTGTTTGTGCCGCTCTGCGCACACTTGATTCCCTTATGGAGATATATCAATACATGGGTTTTAAGATTCTTATTACTCAGATATATTTCTCTGCGGTGTATAGGGTGTGTTGAGGCCAGTTCATTGAGCGAGGTGTAGATCTTGTCTGATACCTATTTGGTTTATTGAACGGTATCTGTGCTAATTTCAAACTCTGGTTTTATGCATCACCCCACCTCTCCTTTCCCCTTAAGCTGACATAAGTGTGTTTTCTAAATGTGAGACACTGTTCTGTTTTGTAATTCATTTTTTGTGCAGCCATATTTATCCTCCCTCTATAAGTGATATCTTATGATATGTTTCTTTTTCTGTTTGACTTATTTCAAGTAGTATTATCGGACCTCAATCCACTCTTTATCCTTCTACTAGCCTTATTACATTGATTTCATGGTGAAGAGATATTCCATTGTACATAAGTACCACATTTTCTTTATCCATTGTTCTCTTTCCTGGGATATTTAAGGTGTACTGAAGTTGAGGTTCTTGTAAACAGAGTAGCCCTAAACTGTGGTGTGCTTGTGTCTTGTTGATTTTTAGACTTCCCTAGATATACTCCCGTGATTGGAAGTGCCCTATGCTCTGTCGCTCTGTTTTTTAGATGATTTAGGAACCACCATACACTTCTCCAGAGTGGCTCTCGGCAGTTCACACACTGTCCATCAGCGTATAAAGGCTCCCTGTTCTCCATGGCCTGTCCTGCATTTCTGGTTTTTACAATTTTTTCGGATGGCCCTTTTGACCGGTGGGAAATGAGACTTCTTTGTTGTGCACATTTGCATTGCTTGCTTGCTTGGTTGCCCATAAAGTGCGTATGCGTTTTTTCCTGGATATATTCAGGAAAAAACGCATACTCCCTTTTGGGCCAACTGCATCATTGTCGAAATTCTGCCGCTTTTCATGTGCTTTAAAGGCGAGTCCAATCTATCTCTTGAAATCTGTTTCTTGCAATTCTGTCTTGCATTCAGATCCTCTTCTTTGCCTTACCTCAACATATTTTTGGACGTTAGTTTTCATTTATAACTCTGCAGGTTTGTGAATTGCAGTGACCCTGAGCTCCATTTTTTAAGTTGCTCTTTTGTGAGCTGGCCTCAAAACCGCAGGATTGCTTCAGGCCCTATTTTGGCTCCGGCGAGGCGGGCTGAGCCTTTTTTTAATTCTTATTCTTAATGGGAAATTAGAGTGACATGTGCCCGTCCAAACCCCTACAACTATTCTCTCATTGTTTCCCCCTGTTCCCGTTCATCCTCCTCACAATTTGCAAAATGTGTGAAACAGAAGTTTAAATGTGCTGATTCTCTAAGTGGGGAGATTCTAAGTAACGTGGCTGGAATGATGAACAGGAGCACCAGGAGAGGATAAATGAGGTGCATTTTAGACACATCTCCCGATCACATGGTGTACAGTCCTCTGGGTTTTCCATGCATGTTTTAGCTGTAGGAAGATTCCTTGAACCTGCAGATTTGGGACCCATTGAATGGGTACCAGGTAGTATTACTTTAAAGGGTGTGCATTTCCTCACCCAACCTCACATTTCTCTTAGCGCGAACAGTTTCCAGCCTTATGTCTCATCCTGCTGTGGGTCTAGATGTGTTCAATCCATGTTGCATCACCGTCCCTGAGGAAAAGTTGTAAGAGGTTTTCTCTGTCTCTCTGTCGTTTATTTTTTTCAATTTATTACTATATTGGTTACAGCTGATTTTCAAAGCTCTGTTTCTTGCTGCTGTACATCCACTTGATTCACGTACAGAGAGACATCAATAAATTCTTTTTCAGATTCTTACCAGTCATAGATATTCTTTTCCGGTGACTTGAGTGTGCTGAGTGCAGTTCTTTTAGCTACCGTGTAGGCCTTGTTGATTATCAGTTTGGTATTTGGAATGGTATCTTTGCTAATCTCAACCTCCTGGATGATGCCTCACCCCTCCCCACCTTTCCCGTTTAGCAGCCTTACGCGTGTTTTCTACATATTTGACTATGTTTTTGTTTTGTAATTTATTTCATGTGTAGCCATTTTGGATTCCACCTTTAAGTGATATCTTATGATATGTGTCTTTTTCTTTTTGAATTATGTCACTTAGAATGATCATACGTAACTCCTCCGGAGTTGTTACAACTGGCCATATTTCATTGATTTCCAGGCTGAGTAATATTCCACTCTACATAAGTACCACATCTCTATCCATTTTTTCCCTCCAGAGACATTTAAGTTATATCCTAGTCGAGGATCTTTTAAACAGAGAGGCAGTAAACATTGGGGTGCCTGTGTCCTCTCGATTTTTGTTTTTCCCAAGATATACGCCCATGAGTGCAAGTGCCCTATGCTCTGTAGCTCATTTTTTAGATGCTTTAGTAAACACAATACACTTCTCCAGAATGGCCGTTGGCAATATACATTTCCACTATAAGCCTCACAGGGCTCCCTCTTCTCCTTGCCCTGTCCTGCATTTCTGGCGTTTACACTTTATGAGGATGGCTCTTCTGACTGATGCGAAGTGATATCTTTTGTAGTATTGATTTCCAGTGCCCACCTGTTTGGTTGGCTAAAAAAGTGTATGCCCTTTTCTTGAATATATACAGAAAAAAACGCATACAGCCTTTTTGGCCAACTGCAATGTCGGCAATGTTCAGCCCCTTTTCTTGTGCTTAATGGCGAGTCCTTTCTACCTCCTCAAATCCCTTTCCTGCCATTCTCCGTTGCTTGCCAATCCTTTTCTTTGACTTTCCTCAAGACATTTTTCAGTGATAGATATTTTCAACTCTGCAGTTTCGTGAATTTTACTGCCCCTGAGTTCCATTGTTCAACTTGTGTTTATGGGAACTGGCCACAAAGCAGTGGGATTTCCTCAAGCCCTATACTGTTTCCATGGGCAACCCTAGCCTTTGGTCAATTCATCTTCCTGATTGGAAATTAGAGTGACATGTGCCTGTCTGAACACCTAGGACTTGTCTCTCATTGTTCCTCATCCTTCCGCTTCATCCTCTGGACAAATTCCAAACTGTACACAACAGGATGTTGACAGTGTTGACATCTCCAAGTGGGGAGACTGTTAGTAAAGACGCTGGAGGGGTGAACCCGAGCACCAGGAGATGAGGAGATGAGATGCCTTTTCCAAACTCTTCCCGATCAGACGGTATACCATCCTCTGGATGTGACAGACATGTTTTAGCAGTAGGAAGAGTCCCATTCATGTAAGGAGAACACCAGGGCTTTTTCAAAATCAGTGTCTCCCCGAAACCCAAACTGGGGAGTTTTTTAAGCTACGGCTACACATATGTTCATTAAGGGCCTTGGGAAGTAGGCAGAGTCCAAACTTTAGATGACTGAAGTCTTCAGGGTCAGAAGCACTCACCACCGGCTTCCCTTAGGTTACACTTTAACTGTCATTGATAGATGATGTCAATAAAAATATCTGTTCTTTTTCCGATTATTTCCCCTTATAGGTTATTGCACAATATTGAGTGTAGTTCCCTGTGCTATACAGTAGTTCCTTGTTGATGATCTATTTTATACATAGCAGTGTGTATGTGTTAATTCCAAACTGTTAATTTATCCCTCCTCCCACCTTTCCCCTTTGGTAATAATAAATTATAAGATTTTATACTTCTCAGAAATGGGGGAGCTGAAAGAGAGGTATCATTTTCAATGGAAAAGCATTTAAAACAAGATTGAAGCTTTAACCAAGATTATTAGATGTACATCCTTGGAAAGAAATCACTTCATTTCTCTAATATTGACCTGACAAATAAGACAAACCTTTTCACTGAACTTGCTTATAATAAAGTGATGGAAATATCAAATGGAAGTGTTAGAAACATCTTATTTTACCCGAGCCTTATAAACTGTTCTATGTTAACTACAGTTTGGCTCACACATCTGTTCATTGAAGTTACAATAGTCTCAATTTCTGTTACTGATCCTCCAGAGTGGACCCCAACAAGGGTCCCCCTGCCCAGTGTCATTGGGGCCAACAGATCGAGACTGAGTTTTGTTCCCAAGCAAAGGAAACTTTATATTTTCATCAGAGAATGGAGAGGTGAGAGCATGCACTACCCCGTGGGCTGTGGGCTGGGCTGCTGTGTAGAGATCCTGTCAGAGTCAGTGAGAGGGAGGGGGTGGAGCTCTCAAGGGCCGGGTTGGCTGCAGCTCAGGCTCTATATCTCGGAGTCTGCACTGGGCCCCAGGAGCTGAGGTGTCGACCCAGCCATTCTGCACCAGGAAATCTGGTCTGAAGTGCCGGGTGTGGAACCTCTGCATGCGGGACCCTAGGAGCACGTGAAATTAGACAAAGCACAAAGGATAAAAAAGGTCAGACTTGACTTTATTGCCCACATTCTATTTTTATCTCCCAGGGATTTTTAATGGGCTTTGCTGGGGACAAACCCCTCCTCTGCCTTTTGTCCCGTTCCTCATTCTTGGAGTGCTGAGGGTGCAGACCCTTCTTCTGTAACTGCTGAGTGCTGAGTTGGGAGCCCTCATACCAGGGGACGAGGGTCAGAACTTCTCCCCAGCAGCCTCCAGGTGACGTTGATTGGCCCCAGGACCCCTGCCTCCCTGCTCGTCCGCCTGAGCACCAGCATTGGAAGTGTTATAGATTCTAATGACCTTTAAGGGTCCAGGAAAGAGATGTGCAGAGACGCTGTGGGGGCCGGTTTCACCCCGCCCCACATTTGTTCGGCCACCTTAGGCTGACCGTTTCTGCCAGCCTAGATGCTCTGACCAGTAGTCTGCTCTTTCTTCAATTAGGCCCCTGAATTAACGTAAAAACAGCACCAGGTGTCAGAGCCCTGCCCGCTCAACTCCCAGACAGTCCAGGGTCAGTGGTGATCGAGGACCATGATGGCCACTGAGTCAACAGCCAACAGTCAACAGTAAACAGGAGTCCAGCCGGTCTTATTGGCCACCATCATCACGGTGTCTGTAGGCTTTTCTATGGTGACAGTGTGATATACGGTTCCCCCGCCAAGATTATTAGCTCCCCTCCGGGTGCAGGAAGTCCTGCAAGCAGTAGTCTACTCCTTCGGGACACACTATTGTTGTTTTATGAGAGAAACTCCAGGTCAAGTGATGTTCACATGAGTCGTCATGGTGCCCTGTTGCCCCCGGTTATCTCTCTGGATGTTGGAGTTGGAGGGCCTCCTCACTCGAGGTCGGTGTGCCCACGGAGCGAACCCTGCAACTTCAGGGCATGGTTGGTGATTAGGATCACCACGTGGGGTCCTTTTCCCTTAGGAGGGAGGTGGCCTTTTGGGCTGCTGATTTCCAGGTTTTTAGATACCGCCAGTATCTTGGCCAGATGTGGCAGTGGGCCAAGCCCCTTGGTGACTGTAGTTTATCCTACCTGGATGGCATTCTTGCGTTGTTCCATTTCAAGTGGTCCCAGTTTTTGCACTAATTCTCCAATGGCGATTCACCTTTCACCGGGAATGGAAAGGTCAAAGGGTTTAGCTCAATTAGGGAGTTCCAGGGCAAGGGTCTGAATTGACTGCTCTTTCCATTCTTGAAAGGCCACTTCTGGATTCTGTTCCAAAGGATCATCATCTTTTCCTTTCAGTGTTTCATATAGAGGCCCAGCTAGTAGACTGTAGTTAGGGATCCAGAAGCAGCAAACCCTGGCCTCCCCAGGAACCCCTAAGCTGTCTTCTAGTTTTAGAAAGGGGTAAGGCTGCAAATGGTTTCTTCCCTTTCCTGGGATGGGCTTCTCTGACCTTGTGTGAGAATGAAGCCCAGGCAGGTCACCGCAGTCTGTGATATTTGAGCTTTTTCTTGGACAACTTCTATCCTTTATTGGCTTGGTAGTTCAGAGGCCTCCTTAGTAGGGCTGGCGATCAGAATGTCGTCTGCATATTGAAGGAGGGTTTCCTTTTCCAGAGGTAGAACTTTTCGGTCGTTAGCTAAGCTTTCCCCAAAGATGGTGTGGGAATTTTTGAACCCTTGGGGCAAGACGGCCTGGAAGTATTGTTTTAGTTGTATGTTGAGTCCTGCCACTCACAAGCCAAAATTTCTTGTGACTCTGGGACTAATGGAATACAAAAGAAGGCATCATTGAAGACTAATACAGAATACCATGTCCTGGTGGTTGGTAGAATGACCAGCAGGGTGTAGGAATCAGGAGTAACTGGAGGTATATCCTCGGTGGCTTCACTGACTGTCCTGACATCCTTTACCAGGTCCCCAGCAGCCCATGGGGCTCTCGTGGTCAGGCCAATCCCAGGATATGAAGCTCTCCTGGGCAGGTACCCCACCCCCAACCCAGCCCACGGGGCTCTCATGGTCAGGCCCCTCCCAGGATACAGAGCTACCCTTGCAGGTACCGTGGCAGGGCTGGGCACACAGGAACCGTGCACATAGCCCTCATTGAAGAGCACCCCCAGCTCACCTGTCGCTCAGAGCTGACACAGAGCACCTCAGAGCAGGACTTGAACTAACAAACAGCAGCTCCGACAGGTCTGTGACCCTGGGCATCACTCTGTGTGGCCTCCCTCCACCTGGTCTTCCAGAGACTTCCACTGCACCCAGGGCACCAGGCCTCTGTCTCCAACCACCACCCACCCCTCCTCTCCCTGACTCCTGGGTTTGTCTCATTAGGAGAGGGTTTTCTTGAAGTTGTCTCCCACTCATGGGCCAGATAAAATGATTAGAAAACAAGCCAAAGCTGCAGCCCCTTGTCTATCCTGACTCTCAGGAGCCCACACCTGTTCCTTGGACCTGGCCCGTTCAGCAAGTTCCATTTTCTGCAACTGTGAGCCCCTGAGGGGTGATGATTGGCTACCTGGGCAGCCTTACCATGCCGGCCGGCCCTCCCCAGGTGTGCCTGGGTTGAGATCAATATAAATACCACTCCAGGCAGCAAAAGCCCCTGCAGCTGTGCCTGACGCCATTTTCTCTGCCCTGTCAGCAGTCTCGGGGCTGGGCTGGTGGGAGGGAGTGAGAGGCCACGGCTTTGTGGGTGGCCCAGTGTGAGTGGGGCTCTGCTGGACTTTCTGCAGCAGTTGCCAGGCTGCCACCTGCTAAAGAAGAGGATGTGTCACCCATACCTGCTGCTGGAATTTCTCCCTGGGCAGAGGTGAGGAAGGAAAAAAGCAGTGGGGGCAGGGACAGGACGGGTATCTCAGGCAGGGAAATGGAAATCTTCCAGAAGAGCACCCAGGGCCAGGACCATCCTGGCTGGCCTGCAGGCACCAAGTCAGCTGGCATGCTGTCACTCGTGTGGCTCCATGGCCCTTCCTCTAGGCTTTCAAGTCCTTGTATATATTCAGGTGTTTTACCTGGGAAGGGTGGGAACAGTTCAGCAGCAACTGGCCTGGGGCTCAGCTCACGTTTACTCACAGATGCCTCGGCACGGTGCCCCAGCTTTGCAATGAGGACGCTTGTTGTGTGGGGGCTGCTGGCTGAATGGGAGACGATTCCCCACCACTGACCAACTTCAGAATTGTTTACAACTGGAGCAAGTGCCCTGATACGGTTTTCCTCTGAGTAACTGGTGGGTTCTGTTTTTTTTTTCTCTTTTTCGTTTTTGGTTCAAGGTAGATTTTATTCCTCTTTTTTGTATTTACAGATATAAGCATGGAAATAATTTATTCATATAAATACATGTATGTGAAGGGAATAATTGTTTTTTCTGTTTTATTTTTTAAATTTTATTTCTTTTTAATTTTGAATTTTATTTTATATTTTTATACAGCAGGTTCTCATTGGTTATCTATTTTATACATATAAATGTTTACATGCCAATCCCAATCTCTCAACTCCTCCCACCACCACCCCTCCAAGAGCTTTCCCCCCTTGTTGTCCATACGATTGTTGTCTACATCTGTTGCTCTATTTATGCCTTGCAAAACGGTTAATCTGTACAGTTTTTCTAGGTTCCACATATATGCATGAATATACAAGATTTGTTTTTCTCTTTCTGACTTACTTCACTCTGTATGACAGTCTCTAGATCCATCGACGTCTCTACAAATGACCCAATTTCATTCCTTTCATGGCTTAGTAATATTCCATTTTATATATGTACCACAGCTTTATGCATTCGTCTGTCTGTGGGCATTTAGGTTGCTTCCATTACCTCGATATTGTAAATAGTGATGCAATGAACATTGCGGTGAATGTCTCTTTTTGATTTATGGTTTTGTCTGAGTATATGTCCAGTCCTGGGATTGCTGTATCATATGGTAATTCTATTATTAGTTTCTTAAGAAACTCCATATTGTTCTCCATAGTGACTGTATCAATTTATATTCCCAACAATAGTGGAAGAGGCTTCCTTTTCTCCACACCCTTTCCAGCATTTGTTGTTTGTAGATTTTCAGATGATGCCCATTCTAACAGGTGTGAGGTGATACCTCATTGTTGAGTCCATTTCGTTGAGCAAGGGGTAGGTCTTGTCTATTACATATTTGGCTTATGGAACGGTATCTGTGCTAATTTCAAACTCTGGTTTTATGCAGCACCCCAACTCACCTTTCCCCTTAAGCAAGCATAAGTTGGTTTTCTAAACTTGAGACCCTGTTCTGTTTTGTAATTCAGTTCATGTGTAGCCAAGTTTACATTCCGTGCATTAGTGATACCTTATGATGTTTCTTTTTCTGTGTGACTTATTTCACTTAGAATCATCATGCCTCAATCCACTCATTATGCTGGTACAGGCCTGGTGACACAGATTTCATTGCTGAGTGGTATTGTGTTGTACATAAGTACCGCAACTTCTTTATCAATTATTTGTTCTCTGGGATATTTAACTTGTACTGTAGAAGAGGCTCCTGTAAACAGAGCCGTTGTAAATTTTGGGGTGGCTGTGTCTTTTTGATTTTAATTTCCCTAAGCTATAGGACCATAAGTGGAAATGCCCTAGACTCTGTTGCTTTGTTTTTCAGATGTATCAGGAAACACCATACACTTCTCCAGAGTGGCTGTTGGCAATGTACATCCCGCCCATCAGCATAACAAGGCTCCTTTTTCCCCATGGCCTGTCTTGCCTTTCTGGATTTTACACTTTTCTCAGATGGCCCTTTAGACCGGGGGGAAGTGACACTTCATAGTAGTTCGGATTTCCATTGCAAGCTTGCTTGGTTTGCCAAAAAGGGCGTATGTGTTTGTTCCTGAATATATTCAGGAACAAACTCATACGCCCTTTGTTGCCAAGTGCATCATTGTCGATGTTCTGCCTCTTTTCCTATGCTTTAAATGCAATTCCAGTCTACCTCCTGAAATCGGTTTCCTGCAATTCTGCCCCGCTTTCAAGTCCTCTTCGCAGCCTTACTTCAATATATTTTTGGACGTTATCTGTCATTTATAACTCTGCAGGTTTGTGAATTACAGGGCCCCTGAGCTCCTTTCTTCAACTCGCTTTCTTGTGAGCTGGCCGCAAACCCACAAGACTGCTTCAGGCCCTAATCTGCTTCTGGCAGGGCACGCTGAGCCTTTGGTTAATTCCTCTTCCTGGTGGGAAATGAGTGTTAAATATGCCCGTCCAGACACCTACCTCACTCTCAACCCCTTGGTGATGTGGGTCCTCTGGTTTGTGGCCACTTTTGCTGGGTTCCTCACCTTTCGATGATGTGGCCCCACTAGTGTGAGGACACTCCTGCTTGGTTCTCATCCACGTGGTTATGTGGACCCCCTGGTGAGAGTCTGTTCCTGGCTTTGTTCCTCACCCACCTGTGACGGAGACCCTCTGCTGATAGGTCACTCCTGCATGGCTGGCACACATTGCCTTGGTGAAGTCAGCCGTGTGGTGGCAGTTGGAGCGTGCTGGGAATCTCTTCCCCCCGGTGATGAGGACCCTCTTGCGTCAGGCCCTAACTGCTGGGCTCACCAACTTTTCTTAGTGAGCCCAGTGATGCTTTGGCACTCCTCTTAGGATCCCATCTCCATGGGGATGTGGGCCTTCTGCTCTGAGGTCCCAACGGCTGGGTTGTTCACATTTTCATGATGTGGGCTCTCTGGTGTTAGTTCACAGAAGCCTGGATCCCATAGCCTCTGTGCTCTTGGCTGCCTGCTGGGAGGTTCCAACTGCTGGATTCCTCACTTTTTTAATTTTTTGGGCCCTCTGTTGTGAGGATCCTCCTGCCTGCCTCACTCCCAGCCCCTTCGTGATGTGTGTCGTCTGGTTTGAGGCCACATGTGCTGGGTTCCTCACCTTTCGATGATGTGGGACCAATGGTCTTAGGAGACTCCTGCCTGGTTCACATCCCCTTGGTGATGTGGGCCCTCTGTTGAGAGTCTGATCCTGGCTGGGTTCCTCACCCATCTGTGAGGTAGGCCGTCTGATGTGAGGTCACTCTTGCCTGGCTTGCTCACCTCGCCTTGTGGACATGAGCCCTCTGGTGGCACTTGGAGCCTGCTGGGAGCCTCCTCTCCTCGGTGATGAGGGCCCTCTGGCATCAGGCCCTGACTGCTGGGCTCCCCACATTTTGTGATGTGCGCCCAGTGGTGCGAGGACACTCCAGCCAGGTTCACATCCCCATTGGGGTGTGGGCCTTCTGCTCTGAGGTCCCAAAGCCTGGGTTGCTCACAGTTTCATGACGTGGGCTCTCTGCTGTTAGTTCACTCCTGCCTGCATCCCATAGCTTCTGTGCTCTGGGCCGCCTGCTGGGAGGTTCCAACTGCTGGATTCCTCACCTTTCTTATTCTTTGGGCCCTCTGTTTTTAGGCTACTCCTGCCTGCCTCACTCCCATTCCCTTTGTGATATGTGTCCTCTGATTTGAGGCCACATGTGCTGGGTTCCGCACCTTTCGATGATGTGACCCCACTGGAGGGAAGACAGTCCTGACTGGTTCCCATCCCCTTGCTGATGTGGGCCCTCAGGTGAGAGTCTGATCCTGGCTGGGTTCCTCACCCTTCTGTGAGGTGGGCCCTCTGCTGTGAGGTCAATCATGCCTGTCTGGCACACGTCACCTTGGCGACGTGGGCCCTCTGGTGGCAGTTGGAGTGTGCTGGGATCCTCCTCCCCTCGGTGATGAGGGCCCTCTTGCCTTAGGCCATAACTGCTGGGCTCCCCACATTTTCTGATGTGCGCCAAGTGAGTGAGGAGACTCTTGCCAGGTTCCCATCCCCATGGCGATATGGGCCTTCTGCTCTGAGGTCAAAACGGCTGGCTTGCTCACAGTACCATGATGTGGGCCCTCTGCTGTGAGTTCACTCCGGCAAGGATCCCTTATCATCGGTGCTCTGAGCCGCCTGCTGGGAGGTTCCAACTGCTGGATTCCTCAACTTTTTTATTCTATGTGCCCTCTGTTGTGAGGCTCCTCCTGCCTGCCTCACTGCCAGCCCCTTGGTGATGACTGTCCTATGGCTTGAGGCCACATGTGCTGCGTTCCTCACCTTTCGATGATGTGACCCCACTCGTGTGAGGACACTCCTGCCTGGTTCCCATCCCCTTGGTGAGGTGGGCCCTCTGGCGAGAGTCTAATCCTGGCTGGGTTCCTCAATGTTCTGTGAGGTAGGCCCTCTGCTGTGAGGTCACTCCTGCCTGGCTGGCACACGTCACCTTGGAGACGTGAGCCCTCTGGTGGCAGTTGGAGCGTGCAGGGCGCCTCCTCCTCTCGGTGATGACGGCCCTCTGGCGTCAGGCCCTAAATGGTGGGCTCCCCACATTTTCTGATGTGCGCCCAGTGGTGCGAGGACACTCCAGCCAGGTTCCCATTCCCATGGGGATGTGGTCCTTCTGCGCTGAGATCTCAACTCCTGGGTTGCTCACAGTTTTGTGATGTGGGCCCTCTGCTGTGAGTTCACTGTGGCCTGGATCCCATAGCCTCGGTGTTCTGGGCCGCCTGCTGGAAGGTCTAAATGCTGGAATCCTCACGTTTTTTATATTATGTACCCTGTGTTGTGAGGCTACTCCTGCCTGCCTCACTCCAAGGCCCTTGGTGATGTGGGTCCTCTGGTTTGAGGACACATGTGCTGGGTTCCTCACCTTAAGATGATGAGGCCCCACTGGTGTGAGGATAATCCTGACTGGGTCCCATCCCCTTTGTGATGTGGGCCCTCTGGTGAGAGTCTGATCCTGGCTGGGTTCCTCACCCATCTGTGAGGTGGGCCCTCTACTATCAGGTAACTCTTGCCTGGCTTGCTCACCTCGCCTTGTTGACATGAGCCCTCTGGTGGCAATTGGACCCTGCTGGGAGCCTCCTCAGCTCTGTGATGAGGGCCCCCTGACGTCAGGCCCTAACTGCTGGGCTCCCCAACTTTTCTTAGTGAGCCCAGTGTTGCTCAAGCACTCCTCTTAGGTTCCCATCCCCATGGGGATGTGGGCCTTCTGCTCTGAGGTTCCAACGGCTGGGTTGATCACAATTTCATGATGTGGGCTCTCTGGTGTTAGTTCACTGTGGCCTGGATCCCATAGCCTCTGTGGTCTTGGCTGCCTGCTGGGAGGTTCCAACTGCTCGATTCCTCAACTTTTGTATTCTATGGGTCCTGTGTTGTGATGCTCCTCCTGCCTGCCTCACTCGCAACCCCTTCGTGATGTGGGTCTTCTGGTTTGAGGCCACATGTGCTGGGTTAGGCAACTTTCAATGATGTGGCCCCACTGGTGTGAGGACACTCCTGCCTGGTTCCCATCCCCTTGGTGATGTGGGCCTTCTGGTGACAGTCTTATCCTGGCTGGGTTCCTCACTCTTCTGTGAGGTAGGCCCTCTGCTGTGAGGTCAATCCTGCCTGACTTGCACACATCACCTTGGCGACGTGGGCCCTCTGTTGGCACATGGAACCTGCTGGGAGCCTCCTGCCCTCGGTGATGACAGCCCTCTAGCATCAGGTTCTAACTGCTGGGCTCCCCACGTTTTCTGATGTGAGCCCAGTGATGCCAGGACACTCCTGTCAGGTTCCCATCCCCATGGGGATGTGGGCTTTCTGCTCTGAGGTCCCAATGCCTGGGTTGCTCACAGTTTCATGATGTGGGCTCTCTGGTGTTAGTTAACTCCTGCCTGCATCCCATAGCTTCTGTGCTCTCGGCCGCCTGCTGGGAGGTTCCAAATGCTGGATTCCTCACTTTTTTTATTCTTTGGGCCCTCTGTTTTTAGGCTACTCCTACCTGCCTCACTCCCATCCCCTTTGTGATGTATGTCCTCTGATATGAGGCCACATGTGCTGGGTTCCTCACCTTTCGATGATGTGGCCCCACTGGTGGGAGGACAGTCCTGACTGGTTCCCATCCCCTTGGTGTTGTGGGCCCTCTGGTGAGAGTCTCATCCTGCCTCGGTTCCTCACCCTTCTGTGAGATAGGCCCTCTGCTGTGAGGTCACTACTGCCTGGCTGGTGCATGCCACCTTGTAGACGTGGGCCCTCTGTTGGCAGTTGGAACCTGCTGGGAGTCTCCTCCCCTCAGTTATGAGGGCCCCCTGGCATCAGGCCCTAACTGCTGGGCTCCTAACATTTTCTGATATGTGCTAAGTGGTGCAAAGCCACTCCTGCCAGGTTCCCATCCCAATGGGGATGTGGGCCTTCTGTTCTGAGGTCCCAACAGCTGGGCTGCTCACAGGTTCATGATGTGGGCCCTCTGCTGTGAGTTCACTGCAGCCTGGATCCCATAGCCTCGGTGCTCTGGGCCACTTGCTGGGAGGTTCCAACTGCTGGATTCCTCAACTTTTATATTCTATGGACCCTGTGTTGTGAGGCCAGTCCTGCCAGCCTCATTCCGAACCCCTTGGTGATGTGGTTCCTCTGGTTTGAGGACACATGTGCTGGGATCCTCACCTTTCGATGATGTTGTCTCACTGGTGTGGGGACACTCCTGCCTGGTTCCCATCCCCTTGGTGATGTGGGCCCTCTGGTGAGAGTCTGATCCTGGCTGTGTTCCTCACCCTTCTGTGAGGTGGGCCCTCTGCTGTGAGGTCACTCCTGCCAGGCTGGCACACATCACCTTGGTGATGTTGGCCCTCTGGTGGCAGCTGGAGCCTGCTGGGAGCCTCCTCCTCTCGGTGATGAGTGCCCTCTAGCGTCAGGCCCTAACTTCTGAGCACCCCACGTTTTCTGATGTGAGCCCAGTGATGCCAGGACAATCCTGTCATGTTCCCATCACCATGGGGATATGGGCCTTCTGCTCTGAGGTCCCAATGTCTGGGTTGCTCACAGTTTCATGATGTGGGCTGTCTGGTGTTAGTTCACTCTGGCCTGGTTCCTCTAGCCTCTGTGCTCTGGGCCGCCTGCTGGGAGGTTCCAACTGCTGGATTCCTCACCTTTCTTATTTTTGGGCCCTCTGTTATGAGGCTCCTCCTGCCTGCCTCACTCCCAGCCCCTTGGTGATGGGTGTCCTATGGTTTGAAGCCACATGTTCTGGGTTCCTCACCTTTAGATGATGTGGCCCTACTCATGTGAGGACACTCCTGCCTGGTTCCAATCCATTTGGTGATGTGGGCCCTCTGGTGCGAGTCTGATCCTGACTGGGTTCGTCACACTTCTCTGAGGTGGGCCCTCTGCTGTGAGGTCATTCGTGCCTGGTTGGCACACATCGCCTTGGCGACGTCAGCCCTCTGGTGGCAGTTGGAGCCTGCTGGGAGCCTCCTTCCCTTGGTGATGAGGGTCCTCTGGCGTCAGGCCCTAACTGCTGGTCGCTCAAAATTTTCTGATACGTTCTCAGTGGTGCGAGGACACTCCTACCAGAATTCCATCCCCATGGGGATGTGGGCCTCCTGCTCTGAGGTCCCAATGGCTGGGTTGCTCAGTTTCATGACATGGGCCCTCTTCTGTGAGTTCACTGTGGCCTGGATCCCATAGCCTCGGTGCTCTGGGCCGCCTGCTGGGAGGTTCCAACTGCTGGATTCCTCACTTTTTTATTCTATGTGCCCAGTGTTGTGAGGCTACTCCTGCCTGCCTCACTCCGAGGTCCTTGGTGATGTGGGTCCTCTGGTTTGAGGACACATGTGCTGAGTACCTCAGCTTTCGATGATGTGGCCCCACTGATGTGAAGACACTCCTGCCTGGTTCCCATCCCCTTGGTGATGTGGGCCCTCTGGTGAGAGTCTGATGTTGGCTGGGTTTCTCACCCTTCTGTGAGGTGGGACCTCTGCTGTGAGGTAACTCCTGCCTGGCATGCTCACGTTGCCTTGGCAATGTGAGCCCTCAGGTGGCAGTTGGAGCCTGCTGGGAATCTCCTCCCCTCAGTTATGAGAGCTCTGGATAAAACACATATGCCCTTTTTTGCCAAGTGCATTATTTTCCAAGTTCTGTCTCTTTTCCTATGCTTTAAGAGCTACTCCCGTGTACGTTCTGAAATCAGTTTCCAGCAATTCTGCCCCGCATTCAAGTCCTCTTCGCAGCCTTACTTCAGTATAATTTTGGATGATAGCTGTCATTTATAACTCCGCAGGTTTCTGAATTACAGTGCCCCTGAGCTCCTTTCTTCAACTCGCTTTCTTGTGAGCTGGCCGCAACACCGCAGGATCTCCTCAGGCCCTAATCTAGTTCCAGCATGGCACGCGGAGCCTTTGGTTCATTTGTCTTCCTGGTGAAAATGAGAGTTAAATTTGCCCGTCCAGACACCTACAGATAGTCTCCCATTGTTTCTCCTTATTCCTGTTCATCTTCCGAATAAATTGCAAACTGGGCCAAACAGGAGGTTAAAGGCACTGACTCTCCAAGTGGGGAGAGTGTTAGTAAAGCGTCTGGAATGTTGCACCCGAGTACCAGGGGACGAAAACTGAGACACATTTGAACACGTTTCCCGATGACACCGTGGATCATACTCTGGGTTCCACATGCATGTTTTAGCTGAAGGAAGAATCCCTTAAACCTGGAGAGTTGAGACCCATGGAATGGGTACCATGCAATATGACTTCAAAGGGTCTGCATTTGCTCACCGAACCTCACCAATCCTATCACTGCTGCGTTTATGCCACTGTACACACGCTTGATTCTCTTTCAGAGACATATAAATCCATAGGTTTTAAGATTCTTACTAGTCAGGTATATTCTTAGGCGTTTAATATGGGGTGTTGAGTCCACTTCGTTGAGCAAGGAGTAGCTCTTGTCTATTACATATTTGGCTTACGGAATGGTATCTGTGCTAATTTCAATCTCTGGTTTTATGCAGCACCCCAACTCACCTTTCCCCTTAAGCAAGTATAAGTTGGTTTTCTACATTTGACACCCTGTTCTGTTTTGTAATTCAGTTCCTGTGTAGCCAAGTTTACATTCCGTGTATTAGTGATACCTTATGATGTTTCTTTTTCTGTGTGACTTATTTCACTTAGAATCATCGTACCTGAATCCACTCATTATGCTGCTACGGGCCTGATGACATAGATTTCATTGCTGAGTGATATTGCATTGTACGTAAGTACCACAACTTCTTTATCCATTTTTCGCTTTCTGTGATATTGAACTTGTACAGTAAACGAGGTTCTTTTAAACAGAGCCGTCCCAAACTTTGGGGTGGCTGTGTCTTTTTGATTTTAATTTTCCTAAGCTATAGGACCATAAGTGGAAGTGCCCTAGGCTCTGTTGCTTTGTTTTTTCGATGTTTCAGGAAACACCATACACTTCTCCAGAGTGGCTGCTGGCAATTTACATCCCACCCATCAGCATAACAAGGCTCCCAGTTCTCCATGGCCTGTCCTGCCTTTCTGGATTTTACACTTTTTTCAGATGGCCCTTTTGACCGAGGGGCAGTGAGACTTCATTGTAGTGCAGATTTCCTTTGCAAGCTTGCTTGGTTGGCCAAAAAGGGCGTATGCGTTTTTTCCTGAATATATTCAGGAAAAAACGCATACGCCCTTTTTGGCCAAGTGCATCATTGTCGACGTTCTGAGTGTTTTCATATGTTTTCAGTGCAATTCCTGTCTACCTCCTGAAATCGGTTTCCTGCAGTTCTGCCTTGCTCTCAGTGCCTCTTCATAGCCTTACCCCAATATACTTTTGGAAAATAGTTGGCCTTTATAACGCTGCAGGTTTTTGAATTGCAGTGGCCCTTAGCTCCATTTTTCAGCTCTTATTTTTGTGATCTTGCCTCATATCCACAGGATTTCTTCAGGACCTATTCTTCTTCTGGGACGCCTTGCTCTGCCTTTGGTTAATTCTTCCTCCTGATGTGAAATTAGAGTGACATGTGCCCATTGAAACCGCTACAGCTATTTTCTCACTGGTTCCCCCTATTCCCATTCATCCTCCGCACTAACTGCAGACTGTGCGATACCGGAACTTAAAGGCATTGACTCTCCATGTGGAGATGTTGTTAGTAAAGTGGCTGGAATGTTGATCCGGAGCCCCAGGAGAGGAAAATGAGGTGCATTTTAGAAACCTTTCCCAATCATATGGTATACCATCCGCTGGATTTCCCATGCATGGTTTAGCTGTAGGAAGATTCCCTTCAACTTGGAGTGTTGGGACCCTTGGAATAAGTAGCATGAAGTATTGCATTAAACTTTCGGCAGTTGCTCACCAAAGCTCTCCAATCCTTTCAGCCCCAAGTGTCCAGCCTTATGTCTTATCCAGCTGTGGGTTTATATGTGGTCATTCCAGGTTGCATCACAGCCCCTGAGCGAATTTTGTAAGAATTTTTCTCTCTTTCATTGTTTCTGCGTTTTGGTTTTAAAATTTATTTCTATAATGGGGTTTAGCTCATTTTCACTGCTGTGTTTGTGCCGCTCTGCGCACACTTGATTCCCTTATGGAGATATATCAATACATGGGTTTTAAGATTCTTATTACTCAGATATATTTCTCTGCGGTGTATAGGGTGTGTTGAGGCCAGTTCATTGAGCGAGGTGTAGATCTTGTCTGATACCTATTTGGTTTATTGAACGGTATCTGTGCTAATTTCAAACTCTGGTTTTATGCATCACCCCACCTCTCCTTTCCCCTTAAGCTGACATAAGTGTGTTTTCTAAATGTGAGACACTGTTCTGTTTTGTAATTCATTTTTTGTGCAGCCATATTTATCCTCCCTCTATAAGTGATATCTTATGATATGTTTCTTTTTCTGTTTGACTTATTTCAAGTAGTATTATCGGACCTCAATCCACTCTTTATCCTTCTACTAGCCTTATTACATTGATTTCATGGTGAAGAGATATTCCATTGTACATAAGTACCACATTTTCTTTATCCATTGTTCTCTTTCCTGGGATATTTAAGGTGTACTGAAGTTGAGGTTCTTGTAAACAGAGTAGCCCTAAACTGTGGTGTGCTTGTGTCTTGTTGATTTTTAGACTTCCCTAGATATACTCCCGTGATTGGAAGTGCCCTATGCTCTGTCGCTCTGTTTTTTAGATGATTTAGGAACCACCATACACTTCTCCAGAGTGGCTCTCGGCAGTTCACACACTGTCCATCAGCGTATAAAGGCTCCCTGTTCTCCATGGCCTGTCCTGCATTTCTGGTTTTTACAATTTTTTCGGATGGCCCTTTTGACCGGTGGGAAATGAGACTTCTTTGTTGTGCACATTTGCATTGCTTGCTTGCTTGGTTGCCCATAAAGTGCGTATGCGTTTTTTCCTGGATATATTCAGGAAAAAACGCATACTCCCTTTTGGGCCAACTGCATCATTGTCGAAATTCTGCCGCTTTTCATGTGCTTTAAAGGCGAGTCCAATCTATCTCTTGAAATCTGTTTCTTGCAATTCTGTCTTGCATTCAGATCCTCTTCTTTGCCTTACCTCAACATATTTTTGGACGTTAGTTTTCATTTATAACTCTGCAGGTTTGTGAATTGCAGTGACCCTGAGCTCCATTTTTTAAGTTGCTCTTTTGTGAGCTGGCCTCAAAACCGCAGGATTGCTTCAGGCCCTATTTTGGCTCCGGCGAGGCGGGCTGAGCCTTTTTTTAATTCTTATTCTTAATGGGAAATTAGAGTGACATGTGCCCGTCCAAACCCCTACAACTATTCTCTCATTGTTTCCCCCTGTTCCCGTTCATCCTCCTCACAATTTGCAAAATGTGTGAAACAGAAGTTTAAATGTGCTGATTCTCTAAGTGGGGAGATTCTAAGTAACGTGGCTGGAATGATGAACAGGAGCACCAGGAGAGGATAAATGAGGTGCATTTTAGACACATCTCCCGATCACATGGTGTACAGTCCTCTGGGTTTTCCATGCATGTTTTAGCTGTAGGAAGATTCCTTGAACCTGCAGATTTGGGACCCATTGAATGGGTACCAGGTAGTATTACTTTAAAGGGTGTGCATTTCCTCACCCAACCTCACATTTCTCTTAGCGCGAACAGTTTCCAGCCTTATGTCTCATCCTGCTGTGGGTCTAGATGTGTTCAATCCATGTTGCATCACCGTCCCTGAGGAAAAGTTGTAAGAGGTTTTCTCTGTCTCTCTGTCGTTTATTTTTTTCAATTTATTACTATATTGGTTACAGCTGATTTTCAAAGCTCTGTTTCTTGCTGCTGTACATCCACTTGATTCACGTACAGAGAGACATCAATAAATTCTTTTTCAGATTCTTACCAGTCATAGATATTCTTTTCCGGTGACTTGAGTGTGCTGAGTGCAGTTCTTTTAGCTACCGTGTAGGCCTTGTTGATTATCAGTTTGGTATTTGGAATGGTATCTTTGCTAATCTCAACCTCCTGGATGATGCCTCACCCCTCCCCACCTTTCCCGTTTAGCAGCCTTACGCGTGTTTTCTACATATTTGACTATGTTTTTGTTTTGTAATTTATTTCATGTGTAGCCATTTTGGATTCCACCTTTAAGTGATATCTTATGATATGTGTCTTTTTCTTTTTGAATTATGTCACTTAGAATGATCATACGTAACTCCTCCGGAGTTGTTACAACTGGCCATATTTCATTGATTTCCAGGCTGAGTAATATTCCACTCTACATAAGTACCACATCTCTATCCATTTTTTCCCTCCAGAGACATTTAAGTTATATCCTAGTCGAGGATCTTTTAAACAGAGAGGCAGTAAACATTGGGGTGCCTGTGTCCTCTCGATTTTTGTTTTTCCCAAGATATACGCCCATGAGTGCAAGTGCCCTATGCTCTGTAGCTCATTTTTTAGATGCTTTAGTAAACACAATACACTTCTCCAGAATGGCCGTTGGCAATATACATTTCCACTATAAGCCTCACAGGGCTCCCTCTTCTCCTTGCCCTGTCCTGCATTTCTGGCGTTTACACTTTATGAGGATGGCTCTTCTGACTGATGCGAAGTGATATCTTTTGTAGTATTGATTTCCAGTGCCCACCTGTTTGGTTGGCTAAAAAAGTGTATGCCCTTTTCTTGAATATATACAGAAAAAAACGCATACAGCCTTTTTGGCCAACTGCAATGTCGGCAATGTTCAGCCCCTTTTCTTGTGCTTAATGGCGAGTCCTTTCTACCTCCTCAAATCCCTTTCCTGCCATTCTCCGTTGCTTGCCAATCCTTTTCTTTGACTTTCCTCAAGACATTTTTCAGTGATAGATATTTTCAACTCTGCAGTTTCGTGAATTTTACTGCCCCTGAGTTCCATTGTTCAACTTGTGTTTATGGGAACTGGCCACAAAGCAGTGGGATTTCCTCAAGCCCTATACTGTTTCCATGGGCAACCCTAGCCTTTGGTCAATTCATCTTCCTGATTGGAAATTAGAGTGACATGTGCCTGTCTGAACACCTAGGACTTGTCTCTCATTGTTCCTCATCCTTCCGCTTCATCCTCTGGACAAATTCCAAACTGTACACAACAGGATGTTGACAGTGTTGACATCTCCAAGTGGGGAGACTGTTAGTAAAGACGCTGGAGGGGTGAACCCGAGCACCAGGAGATGAGGAGATGAGATGCCTTTTCCAAACTCTTCCCGATCAGACGGTATACCATCCTCTGGATGTGACAGACATGTTTTAGCAGTAGGAAGAGTCCCATTCATGTAAGGAGAACACCAGGGCTTTTTCAAAATCAGTGTCTCCCCGAAACCCAAACTGGGGAGTTTTTTAAGCTACGGCTACACATATGTTCATTAAGGGCCTTGGGAAGTAGGCAGAGTCCAAACTTTAGATGACTGAAGTCTTCAGGGTCAGAAGCACTCACCACCGGCTTCCCTTAGGTTACACTTTAACTGTCATTGATAGATGATGTCAATAAAAATATCTGTTCTTTTTCCGATTATTTCCCCTTATAGGTTATTGCACAATATTGAGTGTAGTTCCCTGTGCTATACAGTAGTTCCTTGTTGATGATCTATTTTATACATAGCAGTGTGTATGTGTTAATTCCAAACTGTTAATTTATCCCTCCTCCCACCTTTCCCCTTTGGTAATAATAAATTATAAGATTTTATACTTCTCAGAAATGGGGGAGCTGAAAGAGAGGTATCATTTTCAATGGAAAAGCATTTAAAACAAGATTGAAGCTTTAACCAAGATTATTAGATGTACATCCTTGGAAAGAAATCACTTCATTTCTCTAATATTGACCTGACAAATAAGACAAACCTTTTCACTGAACTTGCTTATAATAAAGTGATGGAAATATCAAATGGAAGTGTTAGAAACATCTTATTTTACCCGAGCCTTATAAACTGTTCTATGTTAACTACAGTTTGGCTCACACATCTGTTCATTGAAGTTACAATAGTCTCAATTTCTGTTACTGATCCTCCAGAGTGGACCCCAACAAGGGTCCCCCTGCCCAGTGTCATTGGGGCCAACAGATCGAGACTGAGTTTGGTTCCCAAGCAAAGGAAACTTTATATTTTCATCAGAGAATGGAGAGGTGAGAGCATGCACTACCCCGTGGGCTGTGGGCTGGGCTGCTGTGTAGAGATCCTGTCAGAGTCAGTGAGAGGGAGGGGGTGGAGCTCTCAAGGGCCGGGTTGGCTGCAGCTCAGGCTCTATATCTCGGAGTCTGCACTGGGCCCCAGGAGCTGAGGTGTCGACCCAGCCATTCTGCACCAGGAAATCTGGTCTGAAGTGCCGGGTGTGGAACCTCTGCATGCGGGACCCTAGGAGCACGTGAAATTAGACAAAGCACAAAGGATAAAAAAGGTCAGACTTGACTTTATTGCCCACATTCTATTTTTATCTCCCAGGGATTTTTAATGGGCTTTGCTGGGGACAAACCCCTCCTCTGCCTTTTGTCCCGTTCCTCATTCTTGGAGTGCTGAGGGTGCAGACCCTTCTTCTGTAACTGCTGAGTGCTGAGTTGGGAGCCCTCATACCAGGGGACGAGGGTCAGAACTTCTCCCCAGCAGCCTCCAGGTGACGTTGATTGGCCCCAGGACCCCTGCCTCCCTGCTCGTCCGCCTGAGCACCAGCATTGGAAGTGTTATAGATTCTAATGACCTTTAAGGGTCCAGGAAAGAGATGTGCAGAGACGCTGTGGGGGCCGGTTTCACCCCGCCCCACATTTGTTCGGCCACCTTAGGCTGACCGTTTCTGCCAGCCTAGATGCTCTGACCAGTAGTCTGCTCTTTCTTCAATTAGGCCCCTGAATTAACGTAAAAACAGCACCAGGTGTCAGAGCCCTGCCCGCTCAACTCCCAGACAGTCCAGGGTCAGTGGTGATCGAGGACCATGATGGCCACTGAGTCAACAGCCAACAGTCAACAGTAAACAGGAGTCCAGCCGGTCTTATTGGCCACCATCATCACGGTGTCTGTAGGCTTTTCTATGGTGACAGTGTGATATACGGTTCCCCCGCCAAGATTATTAGCTCCCCTCCGGGTGCAGGAAGTCCTGCAAGCAGTAGTCTACTCCTTCGGGACACACTATTGTTGTTTTATGAGAGAAACTCCAGGTCAAGTGATGTTCACATGAGTCGTCATGGTGCCCTGTTGCCCCCGGTTATCTCTCTGGATGTTGGAGTTGGAGGGCCTCCTCACTCGAGGTCGGTGTGCCCACGGAGCGAACCCTGCAACTTCAGGGCATGGTTGGTGATTAGGATCACCACGTGGGGTCCTTTTCCCTTAGGAGGGAGGTGGCCTTTTGGGCTGCTGATTTCCAGGTTTTTAGATACCGCCAGTATCTTGGCCAGATGTGGCAGTGGGCCAAGCCCCTTGGTGACTGTAGTTTATCCTACCTGGATGGCATTCTTGCGTTGTTCCATTTCAAGTGGTCCCAGTTTTTGCACTAATTCTCCAATGGCGATTCACCTTTCACCGGGAATGGAAAGGTCAAAGGGTTTAGCTCAATTAGGGAGTTCCAGGGCAAGGGTCTGAATTGACTGCTCTTTCCATTCTTGAAAGGCCACTTCTGGATTCTGTTCCAAAGGATCATCATCTTTTCCTTTCAGTGTTTCATATAGAGGCCCAGCTAGTAGACTGTAGTTAGGGATCCAGAAGCAGCAAACCCTGGCCTCCCCAGGAACCCCTAAGCTGTCTTCTAGTTTTAGAAAGGGGTAAGGCTGCAAATGGTTTCTTCCCTTTCCTGGGATGGGCTTCTCTGACCTTGTGTGAGAATGAAGCCCAGGCAGGTCACCGCAGTCTGTGATATTTGAGCTTTTTCTTGGACAACTTCTATCCTTTATTGGCTTGGTAGTTCAGAGGCCTCCTTAGTAGGGCTGGCGATCAGAATGTCGTCTGCATATTGAAGGAGGGTTTCCTTTTCCAGAGGTAGAACTTTTCGGTCGTTAGCTAAGCTTTCCCCAAAGATGGTGTGGGAATTTTTGAACCCTTGGGGCAAGACGGCCCGGAAGTATTGTTTTAGTTGTATGTTGAGTCCTGCCACTCACAAGCCAAAATTTCTTGTGACTCTGGGACTAATGGAATACAAAAGAAGGCATCATTGAAGACTAATACAGAATACCATGTCCTGGTGGTTGGTAGAATGACCAGCAGGGTGTAGGAATCAGGAGTAACTGGAGGTATATCCTCGGTGGCTTCACTGACTGTCCTGACATCCTTTACCAGGTCCCCAGCAGCCCATGGGGCTCTCGTGGTCAGGCCAATCCCAGGATATGAAGCTCTCCTGGGCAGGTACCCCACCCCCAACCCAGCCCACGGGGCTCTCATGGTCAGGCCCCTCCCAGGATACAGAGCTACCCTTGCAGGTACCGTGGCAGGGCTGGGCACACAGGAACCGTGCACATAGCCCTCATTGAAGAGCACCCCCAGCTCACCTGTCGCTCAGAGCTGACACAGAGCACCTCAGAGCAGGACTTGAACTAACAAACAGCAGCTCCGACAGGTCTGTGACCCTGGGCATCACTCTGTGTGGCCTCCCTCCACCTGGTCTTCCAGAGACTTCCACTGCACCCAGGGCACCAGGCCTCTGTCTCCAACCACCACCCACCCCTCCTCTCCCTGACTCCTGGGTTCGTCTCATTAGGAGAGGGTTTTCTTGAAGTTGTCTCCCACTCATGGGCCAGATAAAATGATTAGAAAACAAGCCAAAGCTGCAGCCCCTTGTCTATCCTGACTCTCAGGAGCCCACACCTGTTCCTTGGACCTGGCCCGTTCAGCAAGTTCCATTTTCTGCAACTGTGAGCCCCTGAGGGGTGATGATTGGCTACCTGGGCAGCCTTACCATGCCGGCCGGCCCTCCCCAGGTGTGCCTGGGTTGAGATCAATATAAATACCACTCCAGGCAGCAAAAGCCCCTGCAGCTGTGCCTGACGCCATTTTCTCTGCCCTGTCAGCAGTCTCGGGGCTGGGCTGGTGGGAGGGAGTGAGAGGCCACGGCTTTGTGGGTGGCCCAGTGTGAGTGGGGCTCTGCTGGACTTTCTGCAGCAGTTGCCAGGCTGCCACCTGCTAAAGAAGAGGATGTGTCACCCATACCTGCTGCTGGAATTTCTCCCTGGGCAGAGGTGAGGAAGGAAAAAAGCAGTGGGGGCAGGGACAGGACGGGTATCTCAGGCAGGGAAATGGAAATCTTCCAGAAGAGCACCCAGGGCCAGGACCATCCTGGCTGGCCTGCAGGCACCAAGTCAGCTGGCATGCTGTCACTCGTGTGGCTCCATGGCCCTTCCTCTAGGCTTTCAAGTCCTTGTATATATTCAGGTGTTTTACCTGGGAAGGGTGGGAACAGTTCAGCAGCAACTGGCCTGGGGCTCAGCTCACGTTTACTCACAGATGCCTCGGCACGGTGCCCCAGCTTTGCAATGAGGACGCTTGTTGTGTGGGGGCTGCTGGCTGAATGGGAGACGATTCCCCACCACTGACCAACTTCAGAATTGTTTACAACTGGAGCAAGTGCCCTGATACGGTTTTCCTCTGAGTAACTGGTGGGTTCTGTTTTTTTTTTCTCTTTTTCGTTTTTGGTTCAAGGTAGATTTTATTCCTCTTTTTTGTATTTACAGATATAAGCATGGAAATAATTTATTCATATAAATACATGTATGTGAAGGGAATAATTGTTTTTTCTGTTTTATTTTTTAAATTTTATTTCTTTTTAATTTTGAATTTTATTTTATATTTTTATACAGCAGGTTCTCATTGGTTATCTATTTTATACATATAAATGTTTACATGCCAATCCCAATCTCTCAACTCCTCCCACCACCACCCCTCCAAGAGCTTTCCCCCCTTGTTGTCCATACGATTGTTGTCTACATCTGTTGCTCTATTTATGCCTTGCAAAACGGTTAATCTGTACAGTTTTTCTAGGTTCCACATATATGCATGAATATACAAGATTTGTTTTTCTCTTTCTGACTTACTTCACTCTGTATGACAGTCTCTAGATCCATCGACGTCTCTACAAATGACCCAATTTCATTCCTTTCATGGCTTAGTAATATTCCATTTTATATATGTACCACAGCTTTATGCATTCGTCTGTCTGTGGGCATTTAGGTTGCTTCCATTACCTCGATATTGTAAATAGTGATGCAATGAACATTGCGGTGAATGTCTCTTTTTGATTTATGGTTTTGTCTGAGTATATGTCCAGTCCTGGGATTGCTGTATCATATGGTAATTCTATTATTAGTTTCTTAAGAAACTCCATATTGTTCTCCATAGTGACTGTATCAATTTATATTCCCAACAATAGTGGAAGAGGCTTCCTTTTCTCCACACCCTTTCCAGCATTTGTTGTTTGTAGATTTTCAGATGATGCCCATTCTAACAGGTGTGAGGTGATACCTCATTGTTGAGTCCATTTCGTTGAGCAAGGGGTAGGTCTTGTCTATTACATATTTGGCTTATGGAACGGTATCTGTGCTAATTTCAAACTCTGGTTTTATGCAGCACCCCAACTCACCTTTCCCCTTAAGCAAGCATAAGTTGGTTTTCTAAACTTGAGACCCTGTTCTGTTTTGTAATTCAGTTCATGTGTAGCCAAGTTTACATTCCGTGCATTAGTGATACCTTATGATGTTTCTTTTTCTGTGTGACTTATTTCACTTAGAATCATCATGCCTCAATCCACTCATTATGCTGGTACAGGCCTGGTGACACAGATTTCATTGCTGAGTGGTATTGTGTTGTACATAAGTACCGCAACTTCTTTATCAATTATTTGTTCTCTGGGATATTTAACTTGTACTGTAGAAGAGGCTCCTGTAAACAGAGCCGTTGTAAATTTTGGGGTGGCTGTGTCTTTTTGATTTTAATTTCCCTAAGCTATAGGACCATAAGTGGAAATGCCCTAGACTCTGTTGCTTTGTTTTTCAGATGTATCAGGAAACACCATACACTTCTCCAGAGTGGCTGTTGGCAATGTACATCCCGCCCATCAGCATAACAAGGCTCCTTTTTCCCCATGGCCTGTCTTGCCTTTCTGGATTTTACACTTTTCTCAGATGGCCCTTTAGACCGGGGGGAAGTGACACTTCATAGTAGTTCGGATTTCCATTGCAAGCTTGCTTGGTTTGCCAAAAAGGGCGTATGTGTTTGTTCCTGAATATATTCAGGAACAAACTCATACGCCCTTTGTTGCCAAGTGCATCATTGTCGATGTTCTGCCTCTTTTCCTATGCTTTAAATGCAATTCCAGTCTACCTCCTGAAATCGGTTTCCTGCAATTCTGCCCCGCTTTCAAGTCCTCTTCGCAGCCTTACTTTAATATATTTTTGGACGTTATCTGTCATTTATAACTCTGCAGGTTTGTGAATTACAGGGCCCCTGAGCTCCTTTCTTCAACTCGCTTTCTTGTGAGCTGGCCGCAAACCCGCAAGACTGCTTCAGGCCCTAATCTGCTTCTGGCAGGGCACGCTGAGCCTTTGGTTAATTCCTCTTCCTGGTGGGAAATGAGTGTTAAATATGCCCGTCCAGACACCTACCTCACTCTCAACCCCTTGGTGATGTGGGTCCTCTGGTTTGTGGCCACTTTTGCTGGGTTCCTCACCTTTCGATGATGTGGCCCCACTAGTGTGAGGACACTCCTGCTTGGTTCTCATCCACGTGGTTATGTGGACCCCCTGGTGAGAGTCTGTTCCTGGCTTTGTTCCTGACCCACCTGTGAGGGAGACCCTCTGCTGATAGGTCACCCCTGCATGGCTGGCACACATTGCCTTGGTGAAGTCAGCCGTGTGGTGGCAGTTGGAGCGTGCTGGGAATCTCTTCCCCCCGGTGATGAGGGCCCTCTTGCGTCAGGCCCTAACTGCTGGGCTCACCAACTTTTCTTAGTGAGCCCAGTGATGCTTTGGCACTCCTCTTAGGATCCCATCTCCATGGGGATGTGGGCCTTCTGCTCTGAGGTCCCAACGGCTGGGTTGTTCACATTTTCATGATGTGGGCTCTCTGGTGTTAGTTCACAGAAGCCTGGATCCCATAGCCTCTGTGCTCTTGGCTGCCTGCTGGGAGGTTCCAACTGCTGGATTCCTCACTTTTTTAATTTTTTGGGCCCTCTGTTGTGAGGATCCTCCTGCCTGCCTCACTCCCAGCCCCTTCGTGATGTGTGTCGTCTGGTTTGAGGCCACATGTGCTGGGTTCCTCACCTTTTGATGATGTGGGACCAATGGTCTTAGGAGACTCCTGTCTGGTTCACATCCCCTTGGTGATGTGGGTCCTCTGTTGAGAGTCTGATCCTGGCTGGGTTCCTCACCCATCTGTGAGGTAGGCCGTCTGATGTGAGGTCACTCTTGCCTGGCTTGCTCACCTCGCCTTGTGGACATGAGCCCTCTGGTGGCACTTGGAGCCTGCTGGGAGCCTCCTCTCCTCGGTGATGAGGCCCCTCTGGCATCAGGCCCTAACTGCTGGGCTCCCCAACTTTTCTTAGTGAGCCCAGTGTTGCTCAAGCACTCCTCTTAGGTTCCCATCCCCATTGGGAAGTGGGCCTTCTGCTCTGAGGTTCCAACGGCTGGGTTGATCACAATTTCATGATGTGGGCTCTCTGGTGTTAGTTCACTGTGGCCTGGATCCCATAGCCTCTGTGGTCTTGGCTGCCTGCTGGGAGGTTCCAACTGCTCGATTCCTCAACTTTTGTATTCTATGGGTCCTGTGTTGTGATGCTCCTCCTGCCTGCCTCACTCGCAACCCCTTCGTGATGTGGGTCTTCTGGTTTGAGGCCACATGTGCTGGGTTAGGCAACTTTCAATGATGTGGCCCCACTGGTGTGAGGACACTCCTGCCTGGTTCCCATCCCCTTGGTGATGTGGGCCTTCTGGTGACAGTCTTATCCTGGCTGGGTTCCTCACTCTTCTGTGAGGTAGGCCCTCTGCTGTGAGGTCAATCCTGCCTGACTTGCACACATCACCTTGGCGACGTGGGCCCTCTGTTGGCACATGGAACCTGCTGGGAGCCTCCTGCCCTCGGTGATGACGGCCCTCTAGCATCAGGTTCTAACTGCTGGGCTCCCCACGTTTTCTGATGTGAGCCCAGTGATGCCAGGACACTCCTGTCAGGTTCCCATCCCCATGGGGATGTGGGCTTTCTGCTCTGAGGTCCCAATGCCTGGGTTGCTCACAGTTTCATGATGTGGGCTCTCTGGTGTTAGTTAACTCCTGCCTGCATCCCATAGCTTCTGTGCTCTCGGCCGCCTGCTGGGAGGTTCCAAATGCTGGATTCCTCACTTTTTTTATTCTTTGGGCCCTCTGTTTTTAGGCTACTCCTACCTGCCTCACTCCCATCCCCTTTGTGATGTATGTCCTCTGATATGAGGCCACATGTGCTGGGTTCCTCACCTTTCGATGATGTGGCCCCACTGGTGGGAGGACAGTCCTGACTGGTTCCCATCCCCTTGGTGTTGTGGGCCCTCTGGTGAGAGTCTCATCCTGCCTCGGTTCCTCACCCTTCTGTGAGATAGGCCCTCTGCTGTGAGGTCACTACTGCCTGGCTGGTGCATGCCACCTTGTAGACGTGGGCCCTCTGTTGGCAGTTGGAACCTGCTGGGAGTCTCCTCCCCTCAGTTATGAGGGCCCCCTGGCATCAGGCCCTAACTGCTGGGCTCCTAACATTTTCTGATATGTGCTAAGTGGTGCAAAGCCACTCCTGCCAGGTTCCCATCCCAATGGGGATGTGGGCCTTCTGTTCTGAGGTCCCAACAGCTGGGCTGCTCACAGGTTCATGATGTGGGCCCTCTGCTGTGAGTTCACTGCGGCCTGGATCCCATAGCCTCGGTGCTCTGGGCCACTTGCTGGGAGGTTCCAACTGCTGGATTCCTCAACTTTTATATTCTATGGACCCTGTGTTGTGAGGCCAGTCCTGCCAGCCTCATTCCGAACCCCTTGGTGATGTGGTTCCTCTGGTTTGAGGACACATGTGCTGGGATCCTCACCTTTCGATGATGTTGTCTCACTGGTGTGGGGACACTCCTGCCTGGTTCCCATCCCCTTGGTGATGTGGGCCCTCTGGTGAGAGTCTGATCCTGGCTGTGTTCCTCACCCTTCTGTGAGGTGGGCCCTCTGCTGTGAGGTCACTCCTGCCAGGCTGGCACACATCACCTTGGTGATGTTGGCCCTCTGGTGGCAGCTGGAGCCTGCTGGGAGCCTCCTCCTCTCGGTGATGAGTGCCCTCTAGCGTCAGGCCCTAACTTCTGAGCACCCCACGTTTTCTGATGTGAGCCCAGTGATGCCAGGACACTCCTGTCATGTTCCCATCACCATGGGGATATGGGCCTTCTGCTCTGAGGTCCCAATGTCTGGGTTGCTCACAGTTTCATGATGTGGGCTGTCTGGTGTTAGTTCACTCTGGCCTGGTTCCTCTAGCCTCTGTGCTCTGGGCCGCCTGCTGGGAGGTTCCAACTGCTGGATTCTTCACCTTTCTTATTTTTGGGCCCTCTGTTATGAGGCTCCTCCTGCCTGCCTCACTCCCAGCCCCTTGGTGATGGGTGTCCTATGGTTTGAAGCCACATGTTCTGGGTTCCTCACCTTTAGATGATGTGGCCCTACTCATGTGAGGACACTCCTGCCTGGTTCCAATCCATTTGGTGATGTGGGCCCTCTGGTGCGAGTCTGATCCTGACTGGGTTCGTCACACTTCTCTGAGGTGGGCCCTCTGCTGTGAGGTCATTCGTGCCTGGTTGGCACACATCGCCTTGGCGACGTCAGCCCTCTGGTGGCAGTTGGAGCCTGCTGGGAGCCTCCTTCCCTTGGTGATGAGGGTCCTCTGGCGTCAGGCCCTAACTGCTGGTCGCTCAAAATTTTCTGATACGTTCTCAGTGGTGCAAGGACACTCCTACCAGAATTCCATCCCCATGGGGATGTGAGCCTCCTGCTCTGAGGTCCCAATGGCTGGGTTGCTCAGTTTCATGACATGGGCCCTCTTCTGTGAGTTCACTGTGGCCTGGATCCCATAGCCTCGGTGCTCTGGGCCGCCTGCTGGGAGGTTCCAACTGCTGGATTCCTCACTTTTTTATTCTATGTGCCCAGTGTTGTGAGGCTACTCCTGCCTGCCTCACTCCGAGGTCCTTGGTGATGTGGGTCCTCTGGTTTGAGGACACATGTGCTGAGTACCTCAGCTTTCGATGATGTGGCCCCACTGATGTGAAGACACTCCTGCCTGGTTCCCATCCCCTTGGTGATGTGGGCCCTCTGGTGAGAGTCTGATGTTGGCTGGGTTTCTCACCCTTCTGTGAGGTGGGACCTCTGCTGTGAGGTAACTCCTGCCTGGCATGCTCACGTTGCCTTGGCAATGTGAGCCCTCAGGTGGCAGTTGGAGCCTGCTGGGAATCTCCTCCCCTCAGTTATGAGAGCTCTGGATAAAACACATATGCCCTTTTTTGCCAAGTGCATTATTTTCCAAGTTCTGTCTCTTTTCCTATGCTTTAAGAGCTACTCCCGTGTACGTTCTGAAATCAGTTTCCAGCAATTCTGCCCCGCATTCAAGTCCTCTTCGCAGCCTTACTTCAGTATAATTTTGGATGATAGCTGTCATTTATAACTCCGCAGGTTTCTGAATTACAGTGCCCCTGAGCTCCTTTCTTCAACTCGCTTTCTTGTGAGCTGGCCGCAACACCGCAGGATCTCCTCAGGCCCTAATCTAGTTCCAGCATGGCACGCGGAGCCTTTGGTTCATTTGTCTTCCTGGTGAAAATGAGAGTTAAATTTGCCCGTCCAGACACCTACAGATAGTCTCCCATTGTTTCTCCTTATTCCTGTTCATCTTCCGAATAAATTGCAAACTGGGCCAAACAGGAGGTTAAAGGCACTGACTCTCCAAGTGGGGAGAGTGTTAGTAAAGCGTCTGGAATGTTGCACCCGAGTACCAGGGGACGAAAACTGAGACACATTTGAACACGTTTCCCGATGACACCGTGGATCATACTCTGGGTTCCACATGCATGTTTTAGCTGAAGGAAGAATCCCTTAAACCTGGAGAGTTGAGACCCATGGAATGGGTACCATGCAATATGACTTCAAAGGGTCTGCATTTGCTCACCGAACCTCACCAATCCTATCACTGCTGCGTTTATGCCACTGTACACACGCTTGATTCTCTTTCAGAGACATATAAATCCATAGGTTTTAAGATTCTTACTAGTCAGGTATATTCTTAGGCGTTTAATATGGGGTGTTGAGTCCACTTCGTTGAGCAAGGAGTAGCTCTTGTCTATTACATATTTGGCTTACGGAATGGTATCTGTGCTAATTTCAATCTCTGGTTTTATGCAGCACCCCAACTCACCTTTCCCCTTAAGCAAGCATAAGTTGGTTTTCTACATTTGACACCCTGTTCTGTTTTGTAATTCAGTTCCTGTGTAGCCAAGTTTACATTCCGTGTATTAGTGATACCTTATGATGTTTCTTTTTCTGTGTGACTTATTTCACTTAGAATCATCGTACCTGAATCCACTCATTATGCTGCTACGGGCCTGATGACATAGATTTCATTGCTGAGTGATATTGCATTGTACGTAAGTACCACAACTTCTTTATCCATTTTTCGCTTTCTGTGATATTGAACTTGTACAGTAAACGAGGTTCTTGTAAACAGAGCCGTCCCAAACTTTGGGGTGGCTGTGTCTTTTTGATTTTAATTTCCCTAAGCTATAGGACCATAAGTGGAAGTGCCCTAGGCTCTGTTGCTTTGTTTTTTCGATGTTTCAGGAAACACCATACACTTCTCCAGAGTGGCTGCTGGCAATTTACATCCCACCCATCAGCATAACAAGGCTCCCAGTTCTCCATGGCCTGTCCTGCCTTTCTGGATTTTACACTTTTTTCAGATGGCCCTTTTGACCGGGGGGCAGTGAGACTTCATTGGAGTGCAGATTTCCTTTGCAAGCTTGCTTGGTTGGCCAAAAAGGGCGTATGCGTTTTTTCCTGAATATATTCAGGAAAAAACGCATACGCCCTTTTTGGCCAAGTGCATCATTGTCGACGTTCTGAGTGTTTTCATATGTTTTCAGTGCAATTCCTGTCTACCTCCTGAAATCGGTTTCCTGCAGTTCTGCCTTGCTCTCAGTGCCTCTTCATAGCCTTACCCCAATATACTTTTGGAAAATAGTTGGCCTTTATAACGCTGCAGGTTTTTGAATTGCAGTGGCCCTTAGCTCCATTTTTCAGCTCTTATTTTTGTGATCTTGCCTCATATCCACAGGATTTCTTCAGGACCTATTCTTCTTCTGGGACGCCTTGCTCTGCCTTTGGTTAATTCTTCCTCCTGATGTGAAATTAGAGTGACATGTGCCCATTGAAACCGCTACAGCTATTTTCTCACTGGTTCCCCCTATTCCCATTCATCCTCCGCACTAACTGCAGACTGTGCGATACCGGAACTTAAAGGCATTGACTCTCCATGTGGAGATGTTGTTAGTAAAGTGGCTGGAATGTTGATCCGGAGCCCCAGGAGAGGAAAATGAGGTGCATTTTAGAAACCTTTCCCAATCATATGGTATACCATCCGCTGGATTTCCCATGCATGGTTTAGCTGTAGGAAGATTCCCTTCAACTTGGAGTGTTGGGACCCTTGGAATAAGTAGCATGAAGTATTGCATTAAACTTTCGGCAGTTGCTCACCAAAGCTCTCCAATCCTTTCAGCCCCAAGTGTCCAGCCTTATGTCTTATCCAGCTGTGGGTTTATATGTGGTCATTCCAGGTTGCATCACAGCCCCTGAGCGAATTTTGTAAGAATTTTTCTCTCTTTCATTGTTTCTGCGTTTTGGTTTTAAAATTTATTTCTATAATGGGGTTTAGCTCATTTTCACTGCTGTGTTTGTGCCGCTCTGCGCACACTTGATTCCCTTATGGAGATATATCAATACATGGGTTTTAAGATTCTTATTACTCAGATATATTTCTCTGCGGTGTATAGGGTGTGTTGAGGCCAGTTCATTGAGCGAGGTGTAGATCTTGTCTGATACCTATTTGGTTTATTGAACGGTATCTGTGCTAATTTCAAACTCTGGTTTTATGCATCACCCCACCTCTCCTTTCCCCTTAAGCTGACATAAGTGTGTTTTCTAAATGTGAGACACTGTTCTGTTTTGTAATTCATTTTTTGTGCAGCCATATTTATCCTCCCTCTATAAGTGATATCTTATGATATGTTTCTTTTTCTGTTTGACTTATTTCAAGTAGTATTATCGGACCTCAATCCACTCTTTATCCTTCTACTAGCCTTATTACATTGATTTCATGGTGAAGAGATATTCCATTGTACATAAGTACCACATTTTCTTTATCCATTGTTCTCTTTCCTGGGATATTTAAGGTGTACTGAAGTTGAGGTTCTTGTAAACAGAGTAGCCCTAAACTGTGGTGTGCTTGTGTCTTGTTGATTTTTAGACTTCCCTAGATATACTCCCGTGATTGGAAGTGCCCTATGCTCTGTCGCTCTGTTTTTTAGATGATTTAGGAACCACCATACACTTCTCCAGAGTGGCTCTCGGCAGTTCACACACTGTCCATCAGCGTATAAAGGCTCCCTGTTCTCCATGGCCTGTCCTGCATTTCTGGTTTTTACAATTTTTTCGGATGGCCCTTTTGACCGGTGGGAAATGAGACTTCTTTGTTGTGCACATTTGCATTGCTTGCTTGCTTGGTTGCCCATAAAGTGCGTATGCGTTTTTTCCTGGATATATTCAGGAAAAAACGCATACTCCCTTTTGGGCCAACTGCATCATTGTCGAAATTCTGCCGCTTTTCATGTGCTTTAAAGGCGAGTCCAATCTATCTCTTGAAATCTGTTTCTTGCAATTCTGTCTTGCATTCAGATCCTCTTCTTTGCCTTACCTCAACATATTTTTGGACGTTAGTTTTCATTTATAACTCTGCAGGTTTGTGAATTGCAGTGACCCTGAGCTCCATTTTTTAAGTTGCTCTTTTGTGAGCTGGCCTCAAAACCGCAGGATTGCTTCAGGCCCTATTTTGGCTCCGGCGAGGCGGGCTGAGCCTTTTTTTAATTCTTATTCTTAATGGGAAATTAGAGTGACATGTGCCCGTCCAAACCCCTACAACTATTCTCTCATTGTTTCCCCCTGTTCCCGTTCATCCTCCTCACAATTTGCAAAATGTGTGAAACAGAAGTTTAAATGTGCTGATTCTCTAAGTGGGGAGATTCTAAGTAACGTGGCTGGAATGATGAACAGGAGCACCAGGAGAGGATAAATGAGGTGCATTTTAGACACATCTCCCGATCACATGGTGTACAGTCCTCTGGGTTTTCCATGCATGTTTTAGCTGTAGGAAGATTCCTTGAACCTGCAGATTTGGGACCCATTGAATGGGTACCAGGTAGTATTACTTTAAAGGGTGTGCATTTCCTCACCCAACCTCACATTTCTCTTAGCGCGAACAGTTTCCAGCCTTATGTCTCATCCTGCTGTGGGTCTAGATGTGTTCAATCCATGTTGCATCACCGTCCCTGAGGAAAAGTTGTAAGAGGTTTTCTCTGTCTCTCTGTCGTTTATTTTTTTCAATTTATTACTATATTGGTTACAGCTGATTTTCAAAGCTCTGTTTCTTGCTGCTGTACATCCACTTGATTCACGTACAGAGAGACATCAATAAATTCTTTTTCAGATTCTTACCAGTCATAGATATTCTTTTCCGGTGACTTGAGTGTGCTGAGTGCAGTTCTTTTAGCTACCGTGTAGGCCTTGTTGATTATCAGTTTGGTATTTGGAATGGTATCTTTGCTAATCTCAACCTCCTGGATGATGCCTCACCCCTCCCCACCTTTCCCGTTTAGCAGCCTTACGCGTGTTTTCTACATATTTGACTATGTTTTTGTTTTGTAATTTATTTCATGTGTAGCCATTTTGGATTCCACCTTTAAGTGATATCTTATGATATGTGTCTTTTTCTTTTTGAATTATGTCACTTAGAATGATCATACGTAACTCCTCCGGAGTTGTTACAACTGGCCATATTTCATTGATTTCCAGGCTGAGTAATATTCCACTCTACATAAGTACCACATCTCTATCCATTTTTTCCCTCCAGAGACATTTAAGTTATATCCTAGTCGAGGATCTTTTAAACAGAGAGGCAGTAAACATTGGGGTGCCTGTGTCCTCTCGATTTTTGTTTTTCCCAAGATATACGCCCATGAGTGCAAGTGCCCTATGCTCTGTAGCTCATTTTTTAGATGCTTTAGTAAACACAATACACTTCTCCAGAATGGCCGTTGGCAATATACATTTCCACTATAAGCCTCACAGGGCTCCCTCTTCTCCTTGCCCTGTCCTGCATTTCTGGCGTTTACACTTTATGAGGATGGCTCTTCTGACTGATGCGAAGTGATATCTTTTGTAGTATTGATTTCCAGTGCCCACCTGTTTGGTTGGCTAAAAAAGTGTATGCCCTTTTCTTGAATATATACAGAAAAAAACGCATACAGCCTTTTTGGCCAACTGCAATGTCGGAAATGTTCAGCCCCTTTTCTTGTGCTTAATGGCGAGTCCTTTCTACCTCCTCAAATCCCTTTCCTGCCATTCTCCGTTGCTTGCCAATCCTTTTCTTTGACTTTCCTCAAGACATTTTTCAGTGATAGATATTTTCAACTCTGCAGTTTCGTGAATTTTACTGCCCCTGAGTTCCATTGTTCAACTTGTGTTTATGGGAACTGGCCACAAAGCAGTGGGATTTCCTCAAGCCCTATACTGTTTCCATGGGCAACCCTAGCCTTTGGTCAATTCATCTTCCTGATTGGAAATTAGAGTGACATGTGCCTGTCTGAACACCTAGGACTTGTCTCTCATTGTTCCTCATCCTTCCGCTTCATCCTCTGGACAAATTCCAAACTGTACACAACAGGATGTTGACAGTGTTGACATCTCCAAGTGGGGAGACTGTTAGTAAAGACGCTGGAGGGGTGAACCCGAGCACCAGGAGATGAGGAGATGAGATGCCTTTTCCAAACTCTTCCCGATCAGACGGTATACCATCCTCTGGATGTGACAGACATGTTTTAGCAGTAGGAAGAGTCCCATTCATGTAAGGAGAACACCAGGGCTTTTTCAAAATCAGTGTCTCCCCGAAACCCAAACTGGGGAGTTTTTTAAGCTACGGCTACACATATGTTCATTAAGGGCCTTGGGAAGTAGGCAGAGTCCAAACTTTAGATGACTGAAGTCTTCAGGGTCAGAAGCACTCACCACCGGCTTCCCTTAGGTTACACTTTAACTGTCATTGATAGATGATGTCAATAAAAATATCTGTTCTTTTTCCGATTATTTCCCCTTATAGGTTATTGCACAATATTGAGTGTAGTTCCCTGTGCTATACAGTAGTTCCTTGTTGATGATCTATTTTATACATAGCAGTGTGTATGTGTTAATTCCAAACTGTTAATTTATCCCTCCTCCCACCTTTCCCCTTTGGTAATAATAAATTATAAGATTTTATACTTCTCAGAAATGGGGGAGCTGAAAGAGAGGTATCATTTTCAATGGAAAAGCATTTAAAACAAGATTGAAGCTTTAACCAAGATTATTAGATGTACATCCTTGGAAAGAAATCACTTCATTTCTCTAATATTGACCTGACAAATAAGACAAACCTTTTCACTGAACTTGCTTATAATAAAGTGATGGAAATATCAAATGGAAGTGTTAGAAACATCTTATTTTACCCGAGCCTTATAAACTGTTCTATGTTAACTACAGTTTGGCTCACACATCTGTTCATTGAAGTTACAATAGTCTCAATTTCTGTTACTGATCCTCCAGAGTGGACCCCAACAAGGGTCCCCCTGCCCAGTGTCATTGGGGCCAACAGATCGAGACTGAGTTTGGTTCCCAAGCAAAGGAAACTTTATATTTTCATCAGAGAATGGAGAGGTGAGAGCATGCACTACCCCGTGGGCTGTGGGCTGGGCTGCTGTGTAGAGATCCTGTCAGAGTCAGTGGGAGGGAGGGGGCGGAGCTCTCAAGGGCCGGGTTGGCTGCAGCTCAGGCTCTATATCTCGGAGTCTGCACTGGGCCCCAGGAGCTGAGGTGTCGACCCAGCCATTCTGCACCAGGAAATCTGGTCTGAAGTGCCGGGTGTGGAACCTCTGCATGCGGGACCCTAGGAGCACGTGAAATTAGACAAAGCACAAAGGATAAAAAAGGTCAGACTTGACTTTATTGCCCACATTCTATTTTTATCTCCCAGGGATTTTTAATGGGCTTTGCTGGGGACAAACCCCTCCTCTGCCTTTTGTCCCGTTCCTCATTCTTGGAGTGCTGAGGGTGCAGACCCTTCTTCTGTAACTGCTGAGTGCTGAGTTGGGAGCCCTCATACCAGGGGACGAGGGTCAGAACTTCTCCCCAGCAGCCTCCAGGTGACGTTGATTGGCCCCAGGACCCCTGCCTCCCTGCTCGTCCGCCTGAGCACCAGCATTGGAAGTGTTATAGATTCTAATGACCTTTAAGGGTCCAGGAAAGAGATGTGCAGAGACGCTGTGGGGGCCGGTTTCACCCCGCCCCACATTTGTTCGGCCACCTTAGGCTGACCGTTTCTGCCAGCCTAGATGCTCTGACCAGTAGTCTGCTCTTTCTTCAATTAGGCCCCTGAATTAACGTAAAAACAGCACCAGGTGTCAGAGCCCTGCCCGCTCAACTCCCAGACAGTCCAGGGTCAGTGGTGATCGAGGACCATGATGGCCACTGAGTCAACAGCCTTTTGAAGTAAACAGGAGTCCAGCCGGTCTTATTGGCCACCATCATCACGGTGTCTGTAGGCTTTTCTATGGTGACAGTGTGATATACGGTTCCCCCGCCAAGATTATTAGCTCCCCTCCGGGTGCAGGAAGTCCTGCAAGCAGTAGTCTACTCCTTCGGGACACACTATTGTTGTTTTATGAGAGAAACTCCAGGTCAAGTGATGTTCACATGAGTCGTCATGGTGCCCTGTTGCCCCCGGTTATCTCTCTGGATGTTGGAGTTGGAGGGCCTCCTCACTCGAGGTCGGTGTGCCCACGGAGCGAACCCTGCAACTTCAGGGCATGGTTGGTGATTAGGATCACCACGTGGGGTCCTTTTCCCTTAGGAGGGAGGTGGCCTTTTGGGCTGCTGATTTCCAGGTTTTTAGATACCGCCAGTATCTTGGCCAGATGTGGCAGTGGGCCAAGCCCCTTGGTGACTGTAGTTTATCCTACCTGGATGGCATTCTTGCGTTGTTCCATTTCAAGTGGTCCCAGTTTTTGCACTAATTCTCCAATGGCGATTCACCTTTCACCGGGAATGGAAAGGTCAAAGGGTTTAGCTCAATTAGGGAGTTCCAGGGCAAGGGTCTGAATTGACTGCTCTTTCCATTCTTGAAAGGCCACTTCTGGATTCTGTTCAAAAGGATCATCATCTTTTCCTTTCAGTGTTTCATATAGAGGCCCAGCTAGTAGACTGTAGTTAGGGATCCAGAAGCAGCAAACCCTGGCCTCCCCAGGAACCCCTAAGCTGTCTTCTAGTTTTAGAAAGGGGTAAGGCTGCAAATGGTTTCTTCCCTTTCCTGGGATGGGCTTCTCTGACCTTGTGTGAGAATGAAGCCCAGGCAGGTCACCGCAGTCTGTGATATTTGAGCTTTTTCTTGGACAACTTCTATCCTTTATTGGCTTGGTAGTTCAGAGGCCTCCTTAGTAGGGCTGGCGATCAGAATGTCGTCTGCATATTGAAGGAGGGTTTCCTTTTCCAGAGGTAGAACTTTTCGGTCGTTAGCTAAGCTTTCCCCAAAGATGGTGTGGGAATTTTTGAACCCTTGGGGCAAGACGGCCCGGAAGTATTGTTTTAGTTGTATGTTGAGTCCTGCCACTCACAAGCCAAAATTTCTTGTGACTCTGGGACTAATGGAATACAAAAGAAAGCATCATTGAAGACTAATACAGAATACCATGTCCTGGTGGTTGGTAGAATGACCAGCAGGGTGTAGGAATCAGGAGTAACTGGAGGTATATCCTCGGTGGCTTCACTGACTGTCCTGACATCCTTTACCAGGTCCCCAGCAGCCCATGGGGCTCTCGTGGTCAGGCCAATCCCAGGATATGAAGCTCTCCTGGGCAGGTACCCCACCCCCAACCCAGCCCACGGGGCTCTCATGGTCAGGCCCCTCCCAGGATACAGAGCTACCCTTGCAGGTACCGTGGCAGGGCTGGGCACACAGGAACCGTGCACATAGCCCTCATTGAAGAGCACCCCCAGCTCACCTGTCGCTCAGAGCTGACACAGAGCACCTCAGAGCAGGACTTGAACTAACAAACAGCAGCTCCGACAGGTCTGTGACCCTGGGCATCACTCTGTGTGGCCTCCCTCCACCTGGTCTTCCAGAGACTTCCACTGCACCCAGGGCACCAGGCCTCTGTCTCCAACCACCACCCACCCCTCCTCTCCCTGACTCCTGGGTTCGTCTCATTAGGAGAGGGTTTTCTTGAAGTTGTCTCCCACTCATGGGCCAGATAAAATGATTAGAAAACAAGCCAAAGCTGCAGCCCCTTGTCTATCCTGACTCTCAGGAGCCCACACCTGTTCCTTGGACCTGGCCCGTTCAGCAAGTTCCATTTTCTGCAACTGTGAGCCCCTGAGGGGTGATGATTGGCTACCTGGGCAGCCTTACCATGCCGGCCGGCCCTCCCCAGGTGTGCCTGGGTTGAGATCAATATAAATACCACTCCAGGCAGCAAAAGCCCCTGCAGCTGTGCCTGACGCCATTTTCTCTGCCCTGTCAGCAGTCTCGGGGCTGGGCTGGTGGGAGGGAGTGAGAGGCCACGGCTTTGTGGGTGGCCCAGTGTGAGTGGGGCTCTGCTGGACTTTCTGCAGCAGTTGCCAGGCTGCCACCTGCTAAAGAAGAGGATGTGTCACCCATACCTGCTGCTGGAATTTCTCCCTGGGCAGAGGTGAGGAAGGAAAAAAGCAGTGGGGGCAGGGACAGGACGGGTATCTCAGGCAGGGAAATGGAAATCTTCCAGAAGAGCACCCAGGGCCAGGACCATCCTGGCTGGCCTGCAGGCACCAAGTCAGCTGGCATGCTGTCACTCGTGTGGCTCCATGGCCCTTCCTCTAGGCTTTCAAGTCCTTGTATATATTCAGGTGTTTTACCTGGGAAGGGTGGGAACAGTTCAGCAGCAACTGGCCTGGGGCTCAGCTCACGTTTACTCACAGATGCCTCGGCACGGTGCCCCAGCTTTGCAATGAGGACGCTTGTTGTGTGGGGGCTGCTGGCTGAATGGGAGACGATTCCCCACCACTGACCAACTTCAGAATTGTTTACAACTGGAGCAAGTGCCCTGATACGGTTTTCCTCTGAGTAACTGGTGGGTTCTGTTTTTTTTTTCTCTTTTTCGTTTTTGGTTCAAGGTAGATTTTATTCCTCTTTTTTGTATTTACAGATATAAGCATGGAAATAATTTATTCATATAAATACATGTATGTGAAGGGAATAATTGTTTTTTCTGTTTTATTTTTTAAATTTTATTTCTTTTTAATTTTGAATTTTATTTTATATTTTTATACAGCAGGTTCTCATTGGTTATCTATTTTATACATATAAATGTTTACATGCCAATCCCAATCTCTCAACTCCTCCCACCACCACCCCTCCAAGAGCTTTCCCCCCTTGTTGTCCATACGATTGTTGTCTACATCTGTTGCTCTATTTATGCCTTGCAAAACGGTTAATCTGTACAGTTTTTCTAGGTTCCACATATATGCATGAATATACAAGATTTGTTTTTCTCTTTCTGACTTACTTCACTCTGTATGACAGTCTCTAGATCCATCGACGTCTCTACAAATGACCCAATTTCATTCCTTTCATGGCTTAGTAATATTCCATTTTATATATGTACCACAGCTTTATGCATTCGTCTGTCTGTGGGCATTTAGGTTGCTTCCATTACCTCGATATTGTAAATAGTGATGCAATGAACATTGCGGTGAATGTCTCTTTTTGATTTATGGTTTTGTCTGAGTATATGTCCAGTCCTGGGATTGCTGTATCATATGGTAATTCTATTATTAGTTTCTTAAGAAACTCCATATTGTTCTCCATAGTGACTGTATCAATTTATATTCCCAACAATAGTGGAAGAGGCTTCCTTTTCTCCACACCCTTTCCAGCATTTGTTGTTTGTAGATTTTCAGATGATGCCCATTCTAACAGGTGTGAGGTGATACCTCATTGTTGAGTCCATTTCGTTGAGCAAGGGGTAGGTCTTGTCTATTACATATTTGGCTTATGGAACGGTATCTGTGCTAATTTCAAACTCTGGTTTTATGCAGCACCCCAACTCACCTTTCCCCTTAAGCAAGCATAAGTTGGTTTTCTAAACTTGAGACCCTGTTCTGTTTTGTAATTCAGTTCATGTGTAGCCAAGTTTACATTCCGTGCATTAGTGATACCTTATGATGTTTCTTTTTCTGTGTGACTTATTTCACTTAGAATCATCATGCCTCAATCCACTCATTATGCTGGTACAGGCCTGGTGACACAGATTTCATTGCTGAGTGGTATTGTGTTGTACATAAGTACCGCAACTTCTTTATCAATTATTTGTTCTCTGGGATATTTAACTTGTACTGTAGAAGAGGCTCCTGTAAACAGAGCCGTTGTAAATTTTGGGGTGGCTGTGTCTTTTTGATTTTAATTTCCCTAAGCTATAGGACCATAAGTGGAAATGCCCTAGACTCTGTTGCTTTGTTTTTCAGATGTATCAGGAAACACCATACACTTCTCCAGAGTGGCTGTTGGCAATGTACATCCCGCCCATCAGCATAACAAGGCTCCTTTTTCCCCATGGCCTGTCTTGCCTTTCTGGATTTTACACTTTTCTCAGATGGCCCTTTAGACCGGGGGGAAGTGACACTTCATAGTAGTTCGGATTTCCATTGCAAGCTTGCTTGGTTTGCCAAAAAGGGCGTATGTGTTTGTTCCTGAATATATTCAGGAACAAACTCATACGCCCTTTGTTGCCAAGTGCATCATTGTCGATGTTCTGCCTCTTTTCCTATGCTTTAAATGCAATTCCAGTCTACCTCCTGAAATCGGTTTCCTGCAATTCTGCCCCGCTTTCAAGTCCTCTTCGCAGCCTTACTTTAATATATTTTTGGACGTTATCTGTCATTTATAACTCTGCAGGTTTGTGAATTACAGGGCCCCTGAGCTCCTTTCTTCAACTCGCTTTCTTGTGAGCTGGCCGCAAACCCGCAAGACTGCTTCAGGCCCTAATCTGCTTCTGGCAGGGCACGCTGAGCCTTTGGTTAATTCCTCTTCCTGGTGGGAAATGAGTGTTAAATATGCCCGTCCAGACACCTACCTCACTCTCAACCCCTTGGTGATGTGGGTCCTCTGGTTTGTGGCCACTTTTGCTGGGTTCCTCACCTTTCGATGATGTGGCCCCACTAGTGTGAGGACACTCCTGCTTGGTTCTCATCCACGTGGTTATGTGGACCCCCTGGTGAGAGTCTGTTCCTGGCTTTGTTCCTGACCCACCTGTGAGGGAGACCCTCTGCTGATAGGTCACCCCTGCATGGCTGGCACACATTGCCTTGGTGAAGTCAGCCGTGTGGTGGCAGTTGGAGCGTGCTGGGAATCTCTTCCCCCCGGTGATGAGGGCCCTCTTGCGTCAGGCCCTAACTGCTGGGCTCACCAACTTTTCTTAGTGAGCCCAGTGATGCTTTGGCACTCCTCTTAGGATCCCATCTCCATGGGGATGTGGGCCTTCTGCTCTGAGGTCCCAACGGCTGGGTTGTTCACATTTTCATGATGTGGGCTCTCTGGTGTTAGTTCACAGAAGCCTGGATCCCATAGCCTCTGTGCTCTTGGCTGCCTGCTGGGAGGTTCCAACTGCTGGATTCCTCACTTTTTTAATTTTTTGGGCCCTCTGTTGTGAGGATCCTCCTGCCTGCCTCACTCCCAGCCCCTTCGTGATGTGTGTCGTCTGGTTTGAGGCCACATGTGCTGGGTTCCTCACCTTTTGATGATGTGGGACCAATGGTCTTAGGAGACTCCTGTCTGGTTCACATCCCCTTGGTGATGTGGGTCCTCTGTTGAGAGTCTGATCCTGGCTGGGTTCCTCACCCATCTGTGAGGTGGGCCGTCTGATGTGAGGTCACTCTTGCCTGGCTTGCTCACCTCGCCTTGTGGACATGAGCCCTCTGGTGGCACTTGGAGCCTGCTGGGAGCCTCCTCTCCTCGGTGATGAGGCCCCTCTGGCATCAGGCCCTAACTGCTGGGCTCCCCAACTTTTCTTAGTGAGCCCAGTGTTGCTCAAGCACTCCTCTTAGGTTCCCATCCCCATTGGGAAGTGGGCCTTCTGCTCTGAGGTTCCAACGGCTGGGTTGATCACAATTTCATGATGTGGGCTCTCTGGTGTTAGTTCACTGTGGCCTGGATCCCATAGCCTCTGTGGTCTTGGCTGCCTGCTGGGAGGTTCCAACTGCTCGATTCCTCAACTTTTGTATTCTATGGGTCCTGTGTTGTGATGCTCCTCCTGCCTGCCTCACTCGCAACCCCTTCGTGATGTGGGTCTTCTGGTTTGAGGCCACATGTGCTGGGTTAGGCAACTTTCAATGATGTGGCCCCACTGGTGTGAGGACACTCCTGCCTGGTTCCCATCCCCTTGGTGATGTGGGCCTTCTGGTGACAGTCTTATCCTGGCTGGGTTCCTCACTCTTCTGTGAGGTAGGCCCTCTGCTGTGAGGTCAATCCTGCCTGACTTGCACACATCACCTTGGCGACGTGGGCCCTCTGTTGGCACATGGAACCTGCTGGGAGCCTCCTGCCCTCGGTGATGACGGCCCTCTAGCATCAGGTTCTAACTGCTGGGCTCCCCACGTTTTCTGATGTGAGCCCAGTGATGCCAGGACACTCCTGTCAGGTTCCCATCCCCATGGGGATGTGGGCTTTCTGCTCTGAGGTCCCAATGCCTGGGTTGCTCACAGTTTCATGATGTGGGCTCTCTGGTGTTAGTTAACTCCTGCCTGCATCCCATAGCTTCTGTGCTCTCGGCCGCCTGCTGGGAGGTTCCAAATGCTGGATTCCTCACTTTTTTTATTCTTTGGGCCCTCTGTTTTTAGGCTACTCCTACCTGCCTCACTCCCATCCCCTTTGTGATGTATGTCCTCTGATATGAGGCCACATGTGCTGGGTTCCTCACCTTTCGATGATGTGGCCCCACTGGTGGGAGGACAGTCCTGACTGGTTCCCATCCCCTTGGTGTTGTGGGCCCTCTGGTGAGAGTCTCATCCTGCCTCGGTTCCTCACCCTTCTGTGAGATAGGCCCTCTGCTGTGAGGTCACTACTGCCTGGCTGGTGCATGCCACCTTGTAGACGTGGGCCCTCTGTTGGCAGTTGGAACCTGCTGGGAGTCTCCTCCCCTCAGTTATGAGGGCCCCCTGGCATCAGGCCCTAACTGCTGGGCTCCTAACATTTTCTGATATGTGCTAAGTGGTGCAAAGCCACTCCTGCCAGGTTCCCATCCCAATGGGGATGTGGGCCTTCTGTTCTGAGGTCCCAACAGCTGGGCTGCTCACAGGTTCATGATGTGGGCCCTCTGCTGTGAGTTCACTGCGGCCTGGATCCCATAGCCTCGGTGCTCTGGGCCACTTGCTGGGAGGTTCCAACTGCTGGATTCCTCAACTTTTATATTCTATGGACCCTGTGTTGTGAGGCCAGTCCTGCCAGCCTCATTCCGAACCCCTTGGTGATGTGGTTCCTCTGGTTTGAGGACACATGTGCTGGGATCCTCACCTTTCGATGATGTTGTCTCACTGGTGTGGGGACACTCCTGCCTGGTTCCCATCCCCTTGGTGATGTGGGCCCTCTGGTGAGAGTCTGATCCTGGCTGTGTTCCTCACCCTTCTGTGAGGTGGGCCCTCTGCTGTGAGGTCACTCCTGCCAGGCTGGCACACATCACCTTGGTGATGTTGGCCCTCTGGTGGCAGCTGGAGCCTGCTGGGAGCCTCCTCCTCTCGGTGATGAGTGCCCTCTAGCGTCAGGCCCTAACTTCTGAGCACCCCACGTTTTCTGATGTGAGCCCAGTGATGCCAGGACACTCCTGTCATGTTCCCATCACCATGGGGATATGGGCCTTCTGCTCTGAGGTCCCAATGTCTGGGTTGCTCACAGTTTCATGATGTGGGCTGTCTGGTGTTAGTTCACTCTGGCCTGGTTCCTCTAGCCTCTGTGCTCTGGGCCGCCTGCTGGGAGGTTCCAACTGCTGGATTCTTCACCTTTCTTATTTTTGGGCCCTCTGTTATGAGGCTCCTCCTGCCTGCCTCACTCCCAGCCCCTTGGTGATGGGTGTCCTATGGTTTGAAGCCACATGTTCTGGGTTCCTCACCTTTAGATGATGTGGCCCTACTCATGTGAGGACACTCCTGCCTGGTTCCAATCCATTTGGTGATGTGGGCCCTCTGGTGCGAGTCTGATCCTGACTGGGTTCGTCACACTTCTCTGAGGTGGGCCCTCTGCTGTGAGGTCATTCGTGCCTGGTTGGCACACATCGCCTTGGCGACGTCAGCCCTCTGGTGGCAGTTGGAGCCTGCTGGGAGCCTCCTTCCCTTGGTGATGAGGGTCCTCTGGCGTCAGGCCCTAACTGCTGGTCGCTCAAAATTTTCTGATACGTTCTCAGTGGTGCAAGGACACTCCTACCAGAATTCCATCCCCATGGGGATGTGAGCCTCCTGCTCTGAGGTCCCAATGGCTGGGTTGCTCAGTTTCATGACATGGGCCCTCTTCTGTGAGTTCACTGTGGCCTGGATCCCATAGCCTCGGTGCTCTGGGCCGCCTGCTGGGAGGTTCCAACTGCTGGATTCCTCACTTTTTTATTCTATGTGCCCAGTGTTGTGAGGCTACTCCTGCCTGCCTCACTCCGAGGTCCTTGGTGATGTGGGTCCTCTGGTTTGAGGACACATGTGCTGAGTACCTCAGCTTTCGATGATGTGGCCCCACTGATGTGAAGACACTCCTGCCTGGTTCCCATCCCCTTGGTGATGTGGGCCCTCTGGTGAGAGTCTGATGTTGGCTGGGTTTCTCACCCTTCTGTGAGGTGGGACCTCTGCTGTGAGGTAACTCCTGCCTGGCATGCTCACGTTGCCTTGGCAATGTGAGCCCTCAGGTGGCAGTTGGAGCCTGCTGGGAATCTCCTCCCCTCAGTTATGAGAGCTCTGGATAAAACACATATGCCCTTTTTTGCCAAGTGCATTATTTTCCAAGTTCTGTCTCTTTTCCTATGCTTTAAGAGCTACTCCCGTGTACGTTCTGAAATCAGTTTCCAGCAATTCTGCCCCGCATTCAAGTCCTCTTCGCAGCCTTACTTCAGTATAATTTTGGATGATAGCTGTCATTTATAACTCCGCAGGTTTCTGAATTACAGTGCCCCTGAGCTCCTTTCTTCAACTCGCTTTCTTGTGAGCTGGCCGCAACACCGCAGGATCTCCTCAGGCCCTAATCTAGTTCCAGCATGGCACGCGGAGCCTTTGGTTCATTTGTCTTCCTGGTGAAAATGAGAGTTAAATTTGCCCGTCCAGACACCTACAGATAGTCTCCCATTGTTTCTCCTTATTCCTGTTCATCTTCCGAATAAATTGCAAACTGGGCCAAACAGGAGTTTAAAGGCACTGACTCTCCAAGTGGGGAGAGTGTTAGTAAAGCGTCTGGAATGTTGCACCCGAGTACCAGGGGACGAAAACTGAGACACATTTGAACACGTTTCCCGATCACACGGTGGATCATACTCTGGGTTCCACATGCATGTTTTAGCTGAAGGAAGAATCCCTTAAACCTGGAGAGTTGAGACCCATGGAATGGGTACCATGCAATATGACTTCAAAGGGTCTGCATTTGCTCACCGAACCTCACCAATCCTATCACTGCTGCGTTTATGCCACTGTACACACGCTTGATTCTCTTTCAGAGACATATAAATCCATAGGTTTTAAGATTCTTACTAGTCAGGTATATTCTTAGGCGTTTAATATGGGGTGTTGAGTCCACTTCGTTGAGCAAGGAGTAGCTCTTGTCTATTACATATTTGGCTTACGGAATGGTATCTGTGCTAATTTCAATCTCTGGTTTTATGCAGCACCCCAACTCACCTTTCCCCTTAAGCAAGCATAAGTTGGTTTTCTACATTTGACACCCTGTTCTGTTTTGTAATTCAGTTCCTGTGTAGCCAAGTTTACATTCCGTGTATTAGTGATACCTTATGATGTTTCTTTTTCTGTGTGACTTATTTCACTTAGAATCATCGTACCTGAATCCACTCATTATGCTGCTACGGGCCTGATGACATAGATTTCATTGCTGAGTGATATTGCATTGTACGTAAGTACCACAACTTCTTTATCCATTTTTCGCTTTCTGTGATATTGAACTTGTACAGTAAACGAGGTTCTTGTAAACAGAGCCGTCCCAAACTTTGGGGTGGCTGTGTCTTTTTGATTTTAATTTCCCTAAGCTATAGGACCATAAGTGGAAGTGCCCTAGGCTCTGTTGCTTTGTTTTTTCGATGTTTCAGGAAACACCATACACTTCTCCAGAGTGGCTGCTGGCAATTTACATCCCACCCATCAGCATAACAAGGCTCCCAGTTCTCCATGGCCTGTCCTGCCTTTCTGGATTTTACACTTTTTTCAGATGGCCCTTTTGACCGAGGGGCAGTGAGACTTCATTGTAGTGCAGATTTCCTTTGCAAGCTTGCTTGGTTGGCCAAAAAGGGCGTATGCGTTTTTTCCTGAATATATTCAGGAAAAAACGCATACGCCCTTTTTGGCCAAGTGCATCATTGTCGACGTTCTGAGTGTTTTCATATGTTTTCAGTGCAATTCCTGTCTACCTCCTGAAATCGGTTTCCTGCAGTTCTGCCTTGCTCTCAGTGCCTCTTCATAGCCTTACCCCAATATACTTTTGGAAAATAGTTGGCCTTTATAACGCTGCAGGTTTTTGAATTGCAGTGGCCCTTAGCTCCATTTTTCAGCTCTTATTTTTGTGATCTTGCCTCATATCCACAGGATTTCTTCAGGACCTATTCTTCTTCTGGGACGCCTTGCTCTGCCTTTGGTTAATTCTTCCTCCTGATGTGAAATTAGAGTGACATGTGCCCATTGAAACCGCTACAGCTATTTTCTCACTGGTTCCCCCTATTCCCATTCATCCTCCGCACTAACTGCAGACTGTGCGATACCGGAACTTAAAGGCATTGACTCTCCATGTGGAGATGTTGTTAGTAAAGTGGCTGGAATGTTGATCCGGAGCCCCAGGAGAGGAAAATGAGGTGCATTTTAGAAACCTTTCCCAATCATATGGTATACCATCCGCTGGATTTCCCATGCATGGTTTAGCTGTAGGAAGATTCCCTTCAACTTGGAGTGTTGGGACCCTTGGAATAAGTAGCATGAAGTATTGCATTAAACTTTCGGCAGTTGCTCACCAAAGCTCTCCAATCCTTTCAGCCCCAAGTGTCCAGCCTTATGTCTTATCCAGCTGTGGGTTTATATGTGGTCATTCCAGGTTGCATCACAGCCCCTGAGCGAATTTTGTAAGAATTTTTCTCTCTTTCATTGTTTCTGCGTTTTGGTTTTAAAATTTATTTCTATAATGGGGTTTAGCTCATTTTCACTGCTGTGTTTGTGCCGCTCTGCGCACACTTGATTCCCTTATGGAGATATATCAATACATGGGTTTTAAGATTCTTATTACTCAGATATATTTCTCTGCGGTGTATAGGGTGTGTTGAGGCCAGTTCATTGAGCGAGGTGTAGATCTTGTCTGATACCTATTTGGTTTATTGAACGGTATCTGTGCTAATTTCAAACTCTGGTTTTATGCATCACCCCACCTCTCCTTTCCCCTTAAGCTGACATAAGTGTGTTTTCTAAATGTGAGACACTGTTCTGTTTTGTAATTCATTTTTTGTGCAGCCATATTTATCCTCCCTCTATAAGTGATATCTTATGATATGTTTCTTTTTCTGTTTGACTTATTTCAAGTAGTATTATCGGACCTCAATCCACTCTTTATCCTTCTACTAGCCTTATTACATTGATTTCATGGTGAAGAGATATTCCATTGTACATAAGTACCACATTTTCTTTATCCATTGTTCTCTTTCCTGGGATATTTAAGGTGTACTGAAGTTGAGGTTCTTGTAAACAGAGTAGCCCTAAACTGTGGTGTGCTTGTGTCTTGTTGATTTTTAGACTTCCCTAGATATACTCCCGTGATTGGAAGTGCCCTATGCTCTGTCGCTCTGTTTTTTAGATGATTTAGGAACCACCATACACTTCTCCAGAGTGGCTCTCGGCAGTTCACACACTGTCCATCAGCGTATAAAGGCTCCCTGTTCTCCATGGCCTGTCCTGCATTTCTGGTTTTTACAATTTTTTCGGATGGCCCTTTTGACCGGTGGGAAATGAGACTTCTTTGTTGTGCACATTTGCATTGCTTGCTTGCTTGGTTGCCCATAAAGTGCGTATGCGTTTTTTCCTGGATATATTCAGGAAAAAACGCATACTCCCTTTTGGGCCAACTGCATCATTGTCGAAATTCTGCCGCTTTTCATGTGCTTTAAAGGCGAGTCCAATCTATCTCTTGAAATCTGTTTCTTGCAATTCTGTCTTGCATTCAGATCCTCTTCTTTGCCTTACCTCAACATATTTTTGGACGTTAGTTTTCATTTATAACTCTGCAGGTTTGTGAATTGCAGTGACCCTGAGCTCCATTTTTTAAGTTGCTCTTTTGTGAGCTGGCCTCAAAACCGCAGGATTGCTTCAGGCCTTATTTTGGCTCCGGCGAGGCGGGCTGAGCCTTTTTTTAATTCTTATTCTTAATGGGAAATTAGAGTGACATGTGCCCGTCCAAACCCCTACAACTATTCTCTCATTGTTTCCCCCTGTTCCCGTTCATCCTCCTCACAATTTGCAAAATGTGTGAAACAGAAGTTTAAATGTGCTGATTCTCTAAGTGGGGAGATTCTAAGTAACGTGGCTGGAATGATGAACAGGAGCACCAGGAGAGGATAAATGAGGTGCATTTTAGACACATCTCCCGATCACATGGTGTACAGTCCTCTGGGTTTTCCATGCATGTTTTAGCTGTAGGAAGATTCCTTGAACCTGCAGATTTGGGACCCATTGAATGGGTACCAGGTAGTATTACTTTAAAGGGTGTGCATTTCCTCACCCAACCTCACATTTCTCTTAGCGCGAACAGTTTCCAGCCTTATGTCTCATCCTGCTGTGGGTCTAGATGTGTTCAATCCATGTTGCATCACCGTCCCTGAGGAAAAGTTGTAAGAGGTTTTCTCTGTCTCTCTGTCGTTTATTTTTTTCAATTTATTACTATATTGGTTACAGCTGATTTTCAAAGCTCTGTTTCTTGCTGCTGTACATCCACTTGATTCACGTACAGAGAGACATCAATAAATTCTTTTTCAGATTCTTACCAGTCATAGATATTCTTTTCCGGTGACTTGAGTGTGCTGAGTGCAGTTCTTTTAGCTACCGTGTAGGCCTTGTTGATTATCAGTTTGGTATTTGGAATGGTATCTTTGCTAATCTCAACCTCCTGGATGATGCCTCACCCCTCCCCACCTTTCCCGTTTAGCAGCCTTACGCGTGTTTTCTACATATTTGACTATGTTTTTGTTTTGTAATTTATTTCATGTGTAGCCATTTTGGATTCCACCTTTAAGTGATATCTTATGATATGTGTCTTTTTCTTTTTGAATTATGTCACTTAGAATGATCATACGTAACTCCTCCGGAGTTGTTACAACTGGCCATATTTCATTGATTTCCAGGCTGAGTAATATTCCACTCTACATAAGTACCACATCTCTATCCATTTTTTCCCTCCAGAGACATTTAAGTTATATCCTAGTCGAGGATCTTTTAAACAGAGAGGCAGTAAACATTGGGGTGCCTGTGTCCTCTCGATTTTTGTTTTTCCCAAGATATACGCCCATGAGTGCAAGTGCCCTATGCTCTGTAGCTCATTTTTTAGATGCTTTAGTAAACACAATACACTTCTCCAGAATGGCCGTTGGCAATATACATTTCCACTATAAGCCTCACAGGGCTCCCTCTTCTCCTTGCCCTGTCCTGCATTTCTGGCATTTACACTTTATGAGGATGGCTCTTCTGACTGATGCGAAGTGATATCTTTTGTAGTATTGATTTCCAGTGCCCACCTGTTTGGTTGGCTAAAAAAGTGTATGCCCTTTTCTTGAATATATACAGAAAAAAACGCATACAGCCTTTTTGGCCAACTGCAATGTCGGCAATGTTCAGCCCCTTTTCTTGTGCTTAATGGCGAGTCCTTTCTACCTCCTCAAATCCCTTTCCTGCCATTCTCCGTTGCTTGCCAATCCTTTTCTTTGACTTTCCTCAAGACATTTTTCAGTGATAGATATTTTCAACTCTGCAGTTTCGTGAATTTTACTGCCCCTGAGTTCCATTGTTCAACTTGTGTTTATGGGAACTGGCCACAAAGCAGTGGGATTTCCTCAAGCCCTATACTGTTTCCATGGGCAACCCTAGCCTTTGGTCAATTCATCTTCCTGATTGGAAATTAGAGTGACATGTGCCTGTCTGAACACCTAGGACTTGTCTCTCATTGTTCCTCATCCTTCCGCTTCATCCTCTGGACAAATTCCAAACTGTACACAACAGGATGTTGACAGTGTTGACATCTCCAAGTGGGGAGACTGTTAGTAAAGACGCTGGAGGGGTGAACCCGAGCACCAGGAGATGAGGAGATGAGATGCCTTTTCCAAACTCTTCCCGATCAGACGGTATACCATCCTCTGGATGTGACAGACATGTTTTAGCAGTAGGAAGAGTCCCATTCATGTAAGGAGAACACCAGGGCTTTTTCAAAATCAGTGTCTCCCCGAAACCCAAACTGGGGAGTTTTTTAAGCTACGGCTACACATATGTTCATTAAGGGCCTTGGGAAGTAGGCAGAGTCCAAACTTTAGATGACTGAAGTCTTCAGGGTCAGAAGCACTCACCACCGGCTTCCCTTAGGTTACACTTTAACTGTCATTGATAGATGATGTCAATAAAAATATCTGTTCTTTTTCCGATTATTTCCCCTTATAGGTTATTGCACAATATTGAGTGTAGTTCCCTGTGCTATACAGTAGTTCCTTGTTGATGATCTATTTTATACATAGCAGTGTGTATGTGTTAATTCCAAACTGTTAATTTATCCCTCCTCCCACCTTTCCCCTTTGGTAATAATAAATTATAAGATTTTATACTTCTCAGAAATGGGGGAGCTGAAAGAGAGGTATCATTTTCAATGGAAAAGCATTTAAAACAAGATTGAAGCTTTAACCAAGATTATTAGATGTACATCCTTGGAAAGAAATCACTTCATTTCTCTAATATTGACCTGACAAATAAGACAAACCTTTTCACTGAACTTGCTTATAATAAAGTGATGGAAATATCAAATGGAAGTGTTAGAAACATCTTATTTTACCCGAGCCTTATAAACTGTTCTATGTTAACTACAGTTTGGCTCACACATCTGTTCATTGAAGTTACAATAGTCTCAATTTCTGTTACTGATCCTCCAGAGTGGACCCCAACAAGGGTCCCCCTGCCCAGTGTCATTGGGGCCAACAGATCGAGACTGAGTTTTGTTCCCAAGCAAAGGAAACTTTATATTTTCATCAGAGAATGGAGAGGTGAGAGCATGCACTACCCCGTGGGCTGTGGGCTGGGCTGCTGTGTAGAGATCCTGTCAGAGTCAGTGAGAGGGAGGGGGTGGAGCTCTCAAGGGCCGGGTTGGCTGCAGCTCAGGCTCTATATCTCGGAGTCTGCACTGGGCCCCAGGAGCTGAGGTGTCGACCCAGCCATTCTGCACCAGGAAATCTGGTCTGAAGTGCCGGGTGTGGAACCTCTGCATGCGGGACCCTAGGAGCACATGAAATTAGACAAAGCACAAAGGATAAAAAAGGTCAGACTTGACTTTATTGCCCACATTCTATTTTTATCTCCCAGGGATTTTTAATGGGCTTTGCTGGGGACAAACCCCTCCTCTGCCTTTTGTCCCGTTCCTCATTCTTGGAGTGCTGAGGGTGCAGACCCTTCTTCTGTAACTGCTGAGTGCTGAGTTGGGAGCCCTCATACCAGGGGACGAGGGTCAGAACTTCTCCCCAGCAGCCTCCAGGTGACGTTGATTGGCCCCAGGACCCCTGCCTCCCTGCTCGTCCGCCTGAGCACCAGCATTGGAAGTGTTATAGATTCTAATGACCTTTAAGGGTCCAGGAAAGAGATGTGCAGAGACGCTGTGGGGGCCGGTTTCACCCCGCCCCACATTTGTTCGGCCACCTTAGGCTGACCGTTTCTGCCAGCCTAGATGCTCTGACCAGTAGTCTGCTCTTTCTTCAATTAGGCCCCTGAATTAACGTAAAAACAGCACCAGGTGTCAGAGCCCTGCCCGCTCAACTCCCAGACAGTCCAGGGTCAGTGGTGATCGAGGACCATGATGGCCACTGAGTCAACAGCCTTTTGAAGTAAACAGGAGTCCAGCCGGTCTTATTGGCCACCATCATCACGGTGTCTGTAGGCTTTTCTATGGTGACAGTGTGATATACGGTTCCCCCGCCAAGATTATTAGCTCCCCTCCGGGTGCAGGAAGTCCTGCAAGCAGTAGTCTACTCCTTCGGGACACACTATTGTTGTTTTATGAGAGAAACTCCAGGTCAAGTGATGTTCACATGAGTCGTCATGGTGCCCTGTTGCCCCCGGTTATCTCTCTGGATGTTGGAGTTGGAGGGCCTCCTCACTCGAGGTCGGTGTGCCCACGGAGCGAACCCTGCAACTTCAGGGCATGGTTGGTGATTAGGATCACCACGTGGGGTCCTTTTCCCTTAGGAGGGAGGTGGCCTTTTGGGCTGCTGATTTCCAGGTTTTTAGATACCGCCAGTATCTTGGCCAGATGTGGCAGTGGGCCAAGCCCCTTGGTGACTGTAGTTTATCCTACCTGGATGGCATTCTTGCGTTGTTCCATTTCAAGTGGTCCCAGTTTTTGCACTAATTCTCCAATGGCGATTCACCTTTCACCGGGAATGGAAAGGTCAAAGGGTTTAGCTCAATTAGGGAGTTCCAGGGCAAGGGTCTGAATTGACTGCTCTTTCCATTCTTGAAAGGCCACTTCTGGATTCTGTTCAAAAGGATCATCATCTTTTCCTTTCAGTGTTTCATATAGAGGCCCAGCTAGTAGACTGTAGTTAGGGATCCAGAAGCAGCAAACCCTGGCCTCCCCAGGAACCCCTAAGCTGTCTTCTAGTTTTAGAAAGGGGTAAGGCTGCAAATGGTTTCTTCCCTTTCCTGGGATGGGCTTCTCTGACCTTGTGTGAGAATGAAGCCCAGGCAGGTCACCGCAGTCTGTGATATTTGAGCTTTTTCTTGGACAACTTCTATCCTTTATTGGCTTGGTAGTTCAGAGGCCTCCTTAGTAGGGCTGGCGATCAGAATGTCGTCTGCATATTGAAGGAGGGTTTCCTTTTCCAGAGGTAGAACTTTTCGGTCGTTAGCTAAGCTTTCCCCAAAGATGGTGTGGGAATTTTTGAACCCTTGGGGCAAGACGGCCCGGAAGTATTGTTTTAGTTGTATGTTGAGTCCTGCCACTCACAAGCCAAAATTTCTTGTGACTCTGGGACTAATGGAATACAAAAGAAGGCATCATTGAAGACTAATACAGAATACCATGTCCTGGTGGTTGGTAGAATGACCAGCAGGGTGTAGGAATCAGGAGTAACTGGAGGTATATCCTCGGTGGCTTCACTGACTGTCCTGACATCCTTTACCAGGTCCCCAGCAGCCCATGGGGCTCTCGTGGTCAGGCCAATCCCAGGATATGAAGCTCTCCTGGGCAGGTACCCCACCCCCAACCCAGCCCACGGGGCTCTCATGGTCAGGCCCCTCCCAGGATACAGAGCTACCCTTGCAGGTACCGTGGCAGGGCTGGGCACACAGGAACCGTGCACATAGCCCTCATTGAAGAGCACCCCCAGCTCACCTGTCGCTCAGAGCTGACACAGAGCACCTCAGAGCAGGACTTGAACTAACAAACAGCAGCTCCGACAGGTCTGTGACCCTGGGCATCACTCTGTGTGGCCTCCCTCCACCTGGTCTTCCAGAGACTTCCACTGCACCCAGGGCACCAGGCCTCTGTCTCCAACCACCACCCACCCCTCCTCTCCCTGACTCCTGGGTTCGTCTCATTAGGAGAGGGTTTTCTTGAAGTTGTCTCCCACTCATGGGCCAGATAAAATGATTAGAAAACAAGCCAAAGCTGCAGCCCCTTGTCTATCCTGACTCTCAGGAGCCCACACCTGTTCCTTGGACCTGGCCCGTTCAGCAAGTTCCATTTTCTGCAACTGTGAGCCCCTGAGGGGTGATGATTGGCTACCTGGGCAGCCTTACCATGCCGGCCAGCCCTCCCCAGGTGTGCCTGGGTTGAGATCAATATAAATACCACTCCAGGCAGCAAAAGCCCCTGCAGCTGTGCCTGACGCCATTTTCTCTGCCCTGTCAGCAGTCTCGGGGCTGGGCTGGTGGGAGGGAGTGAGAGGCCACGGCTTTGTGGGTGGCCCAGTGTGAGTGGGGCTCTGCTGGACTTTCTGCAGCAGTTGCCAGGCTGCCACCTGCTAAAGAAGAGGATGTGTCACCCATACCTGCTGCTGGAATTTCTCCCTGGGCAGAGGTGAGGAAGGAAAAAAGCAGTGGGGGCAGGGACAGGACGGGTATCTCAGGCAGGGAAATGGAAATCTTCCAGAAGAGCACCCAGGGCCAGGACCATCCTGGCTGGCCTGCAGGCACCAAGTCAGCTGGCATGCTGTCACTCGTGTGGCTCCATGGCCCTTCCTCTAGGCTTTCAAGTCCTTGTATATATTCAGGTGTTTTACCTGGGAAGGGTGGGAACAGTTCAGCAGCAACTGGCCTGGGGCTCAGCTCACGTTTACTCACAGATGCCTCGGCACGGTGCCCCAGCTTTGCAATGAGGACGCTTGTTGTGTGGGGGCTGCTGGCTGAATGGGAGACGATTCCCCACCACTGACCAACTTCAGAATTGTTTACAACTGGAGCAAGTGCCCTGATACGGTTTTCCTCTGAGTAACTGGTGGGTTCTGTTTTTTTTTTCTCTTTTTCGTTTTTGGTTCAAGGTAGATTTTATTCCTCTTTTTTGTATTTACAGATATAAGCATGGAAATAATTTATTCATATAAATACATGTATGTGAAGGGAATAATTGTTTTTTCTGTTTTATTTTTTAAATTTTATTTCTTTTTAATTTTGAATTTTATTTTATATTTTTATACAGCAGGTTCTCATTGGTTATCTATTTTATACATATAAATGTTTACATGCCAATCCCAATCTCTCAACTCCTCCCACCACCACCCCTCCAAGAGCTTTCCCCCCTTGTTGTCCATACGATTGTTGTCTACATCTGTTGCTCTATTTATGCCTTGCAAAACGGTTAATCTGTACAGTTTTTCTAGGTTCCACATATATGCATGAATATACAAGATTTGTTTTTCTCTTTCTGACTTACTTCACTCTGTATGACAGTCTCTAGATCCATCGACGTCTCTACAAATGACCCAATTTCATTCCTTTCATGGCTTAGTAATATTCCATTTTATATATGTACCACAGCTTTATGCATTCGTCTGTCTGTGGGCATTTAGGTTGCTTCCATTACCTCGATATTGTAAATAGTGATGCAATGAACATTGCGGTGAATGTCTCTTTTTGATTTATGGTTTTGTCTGAGTATATGTCCAGTCCTGGGATTGCTGTATCATATGGTAATTCTATTATTAGTTTCTTAAGAAACTCCATATTGTTCTCCATAGTGACTGTATCAATTTATATTCCCAACAATAGTGGAAGAGACTTCCTTTTCTCCACACCCTTTCCAGCATTTGTTGTTTGTAGATTTTCAGATGATGCCCATTCTAACAGGTGTGAGGTGATACCTCATTGTTGAGTCCATTTCGTTGAGCAAGGGGTAGGTCTTGTCTATTACATATTTGGCTTATGGAACGGTATCTGTGCTAATTTCAAACTCTGGTTTTATGCAGCACCCCAACTCACCTTTCCCCTTAAGCAAGCATAAGTTGGTTTTCTAAACTTGAGACCCTGTTCTGTTTTGTAATTCAGTTCATGTGTAGCCAAGTTTACATTCCGTGCATTAGTGATACCTTATGATGTTTCTTTTTCTGTGTGACTTATTTCACTTAGAATCATCATGCCTCAATCCACTCATTATGCTGGTACAGGCCTGGTGACACAGATTTCATTGCTGAGTGGTATTCTGTTGTACATAAGTACCGCAACTTCTTTATCAATTATTTGTTCTCTGGGATATTTAACTTGTACTGTAGAAGAGGCTCCTGTAAACAGAGCCGTTGTAAATTTTGGGGTGGCTGTGTCTTTTTGATTTTAATTTCCCTAAGCTATAGGACCATAAGTGGAAATGCCCTAGACTCTGTTGCTTTGTTTTTCAGATGTATCAGGAAACACCATACACTTCTCCAGAGTGGCTGTTGGCAATGTACATCCCGCCCATCAGCATAACAAGGCTCCTTTTTCCCCATGGCCTGTCTTGCCTTTCTGGATTTTACACTTTTCTCAGATGGCCCTTTAGACCGGGGGGAAGTGACACTTCATAGTAGTTCGGATTTCCATTGCAAGCTTGCTTGGTTTGCCAAAAAGGGCGTATGTGTTTGTTCCTGAATATATTCAGGAACAAACTCATACGCCCTTTGTTGCCAAGTGCATCATTGTCGATGTTCTGCCTCTTTTCCTATGCTTTAAATGCAATTCCAGTCTACCTCCTGAAATCGGTTTCCTGCAATTCTGCCCCGCTTTCAAGTCCTCTTCGCAGCCTTACTTCAATATATTTTTGGACGTTATCTGTCATTTATAACTCTGCAGGTTTGTGAATTACAGGGCCCCTGAGCTCCTTTCTTCAACTCGCTTTCTTGTGAGCTGGCCGCAAACCCGCAAGACTGCTTCAGGCCCTAATCTGCTTCTGGCAGGGCACGCTGAGCCTTTGGTTAATTCCTCTTCCTGGTGGGAAATGAGTGTTAAATATGCCCGTCCAGACACCTACCTCACTCTCAACCCCTTGGTGATGTGGGTCCTCTGGTTTGTGGCCACTTTTGCTGGGTTCCTCACCTTTCGATGATGTGGCCCCACTAGTGTGAGGACACTCCTGCTTGGTTCTCATCCACGTGGTTATGTGGACCCCCTGGTGAGAGTCTGTTCCTGGCTTTGTTCCTCACCCACCTGTGAGGGAGACCCTCTGCTGATAGGTCACTCCTGCATGGCTGGCACACATTGCCTTGGTGAAGTCAGCCGTGTGGTGGCAGTTGGAGCGTGCTGGGAATCTCTTCCCCCCAGTGATGAGGGCCCTCTTGCGTCAGGCCCTAACTGCTGGGCTCACCAACTTTTCTTAGTGAGCCCAGTGATGCTTTGGCACTCCTCTTAGGATCCCATCTCCATGGGGATGTGGGCCTTCTGCTCTGAGGTCCCAACGGCTGGGTTGTTCACATTTTCATGATGTGGGCTCTCTGGTGTTAGTTCACAGAAGCCTGGATCCCATAGCCTCTGTGCTCTTGGCTGCCTGCTGGGAGGTTCCAACTGCTGGATTCCTCACTTTTTTAATTTTTTGGGCCCTCTGTTGTGAGGATCCTCCTGCCTGCCTCACTCCCAGCCCCTTCGTGATGTGTGTCGTCTGGTTTGAGGCCACATGTGCTGGGTTCCTCACCTTTCGATGATGTGGGACCAATGGTCTTAGGAGACTCCTGCCTGGTTCACATCCCCTTGGTGATGTGGGCCCTCTGTTGAGAGTCTGATCCTGGCTGGGTTCCTCACCCATCTGTGAGGTAGGCCGTCTGATGTGAGGTCACTCTTGCCTGGCTTGCTCACCTCGCCTTGTGGACATGAGCCCTCTGGTGGCACTTGGAGCCTGCTGGGAGCCTCCTCTCCTCGGTGATGAGGGCCCTCTGGCATCAGGCCCTAACTGCTGGGCTCCCCACATTTTGTGATGTGCGCCCAGTGGTGCGAGGACACTCCAGCCAGGTTCACATCCCCATTGGGGTGTGGGCCTTCTGCTCTGAGGTCCCAAAGCCTGGGTTGCTCACAGTTTCATGATGTGGGCTCTCTGCTGTTAGTTCACTCCTGCCTGCATCCCATAGCTTCTGTGCTCTGGGCCGCCTGCTGGGAGGTTCCAACTGCTGGATTCCTCACCTTTCTTATTCTTTGGGCCCTCTGTTTTTAGGCTACTCCTGCCTGCCTCACTCCCATTCCCTTTGTGATATGTGTCCTCTGATTTGAGGCCACATGTGCTGGGTTCCGCACCTTTCGATGATGTGACCCCACTGGAGGGAAGACAGTCCTGACTGGTTCCCATCCCCTTGCTGATGTGGGCCCTCAGGTGAGAGTCTGATCCTGGCTGGGTTCCTCACCCTTCTGTGAGGTGGGCCCTCTGCTGTGAGGTCAATCATGCCTGTCTGGCACACGTCACCTTGGCGACGTGGGCCCTCTGGTGGCAGTTGGAGTGTGCTGGGATCCTCCTCCCCTCGGTGATGAGGGCCCCCTTGCCTTAGGCCATAACTGCTGGGCTCCCCACATTTTCTGATGTGCGCCAAGTGAGTGAGGAGACTCTTGCCAGGTTCCCATCCCCATGGCGATATGGGCCTTCTGCTCTGAGGTCAAAACGGCTGGCTTGCTCACAGTACCAAGATGTGGGCCCTCTGCTGTGAGTTCACTCCGGCAAGGATCCCTTATCATCGGTGCTCTGAGCCGCCTGCTGGGAGGTTCCAACTGCTGGATTCCTCAACTTTTTTATTCTATGTGCCCTCTGTTGTGAGGCTCCTCCTGCCTGCCTCACTGCCAGCCCCTTGGTGATGACTGTCCTATGGCTTGAGGCCACATGTGCTGCGTTCCTCACCTTTCGATGATGTGACCCCACTCGTGTGAGGACACTCCTGCCTGGTTCCCATCCCCTTGGTGAGGTGGGCCCTCTGGCGAGAGTCTAATCCTGGCTGGGTTCCTCAACGTTCTGTGAGGTAGGCCCTCTGCTGTGAGGTCACTCCTGCCTGGCTGGCACACGTCACCTTGGAGACGTGAGCCCTCTGGTGGCAGTTGGAGCGTGCAGGGCGCCTCCTCCTCTCGGTGATGACGGCCCTCTGGCGTCAGGCCCTAAATGGTGGGCTCCCCACATTTTCTGATGTGCGCCCAGTGGTGCGAGGACACTCCAGCCAGGTTCCCATTCCCATGGGGATGTGGTCCTTCTGCGCTGAGATCTCAACTCCTGGGTTGCTCACAGTTTTGTGATGTGGGCCCTCTGCTGTGAGTTCACTGTGGCCTGGATCCCATAGCCTCGGTGTTCTGGGCCGCCTGCTGGAAGGTCTAAATGCTGGAATCCTCACGTTTTTTATATTATGTACCCTGTGTTGTGAGGCTACTCCTGCCTGCCTCACTCCAAGGCCCTTGGTGATGTGGGTCCTCTGGTTTGAGGACACATGTGCTGGGTTCCTCACCTTAAGATGATGAGGCCCCACTGGTGTGAGGATAATCCTGACTGGGTCCCATCCCCTTTGTGATGTGGGCCCTCTGGTGAGAGTCTGATCCTGGCTGGGTTCCTCACCCATCTGTGAGGTGGGCCCTCTACTATCAGGTAACTCTTGCCTGGCTTGCTCACCTCGCCTTGTTGACATGAGCCCTCTGGTGGCAATTGGACCCTGCTGGGAGCCTCCTCAGCTCTGTGATGAGGGCCCCCTGACGTCAGGCCCTAACTGCTGGGCTCCCCAACTTTTCTTAGTGAGCCCAGTGTTGCTCAAGCACTCCTCTTAGGTTCCCATCCCCATGGGGATGTGGGCCTTCTGCTCTGAGGTTCCAACGGCTGGGTTGATCACAATTTCATGATGTGGGCTCTCTGGTGTTAGTTCACTGTGGCCTGGATCCCATAGCCTCTGTGGTCTTGGCTGCCTGCTGGGAGGTTCCAACTGCTCGATTCCTCAACTTTTGTATTCTATGGGTCCTGTGTTGTGATGCTCCTCCTGCCTGCCTCACTCGCAACCCCTTCGTGATGTGGGTCTTCTGGTTTGAGGCCACATGTGCTGGGTTAGGCAACTTTCAATGATGTGGCCCCACTGGTGTGAGGACACTCCTGCCTGGTTCCCATCCCCTTGGTGATGTGGGCCTTCTGGTGACAGTCTTATCCTGGCTGGGTTCCTCACTCTTCTGTGAGGTAGGCCCTCTGCTGTGAGGTCAATCCTGCCTGACTTGCACACATCACCTTGGCGACGTGGGCCCTCTGTTGGCACATGGAACCTGCTGGGAGCCTCCTGCCCTCGGTGATGATGGCCCTCTAGCATCAGGTTCTAACTGCTGGGCTCCCCACGTTTTCTGATGTGAGCCCAGTGATGCCAGGACACTCCTGTCAGGTTCCCATCCCCATGGGGATGTGGGCTTTCTGCTCTGAGGTCCCAATGCCTGGGTTGCTCACAGTTTCATGATGTGGGCTCTCTGGTGTTAGTTAACTCCTGCCTGCATCCCATAGCTTCTGTGCTCTCGGCCGCCTGCTGGGAGGTTCCAAATGCTGGATTCCTCACTTTTTTTATTCTTTGGGCCCTCTGTTTTTAGGCTACTCCTACCTGCCTCACTCCCATCCCCTTTGTGATGTATGTCCTCTGATATGAGGCCACATGTGCTGGGTTCCTCACCTTTCGATGATGTGGCCCCACTGGTGGGAGGACAGTCCTGACTGGTTCCCATCCCCTTGGTGTTGTGGGCCCTCTGGTGAGAGTCTCATCCTGCCTCGGTTCCTCACCCTTCTGTGAGATAGGCCCTCTGCTGTGAGGTCACTACTGCCTGGCTGGTGCATGCCACCTTGTAGACGTGGGCCCTCTGTTGGCAGTTGGAACCTGCTGGGAGTCTCCTCCCCTCAGTTATGAGGGCCCCCTGGCATCAGGCCCTAACTGCTGGGCTCCTAACATTTTCTGATATGTGCTAAGTGGTGCAAAGCCACTCCTGCCAGGTTCCCATCCCAATGGGGATGTGGGCCTTCTGTTCTGAGGTCCCAACAGCTGGGCTGCTCACAGGTTCATGATGTGGGCCCTCTGCTGTGAGTTCACTGCGGCCTGGATCCCATAGCCTCGGTGCTCTGGGCCACTTGCTGGGAGGTTCCAACTGCTGGATTCCTCAACTTTTATATTCTATGGACCCTGTGTTGTGAGGCCAGTCCTGCCAGCCTCATTCCGAACCCCTTGGTGATGTGGTTCCTCTGGTTTGAGGACACATGTGCTGGGATCCTCACCTTTCGATGATGTTGTCTCACTGGTGTGGGGACACTCCTGCCTGGTTCCCATCCCCTTGGTGATGTGGGCCCTCTGGTGAGAGTCTGATCCTGGCTGTGTTCCTCACCCTTCTGTGAGGTGGGCCCTCTGCTGTGAGGTCACTCCTGCCAGGCTGGCACACATCACCTTGGTGATGTTGGCCCTCTGGTGGCAGCTGGAGCCTGCTGGGAGCCTCCTCCTCTCGGTGATGAGTGCCCTCTAGCGTCAGGCCCTAACTTCTGAGCACCCCACGTTTTCTGATGTGAGCCCAGTGATGCCAGGACACTCCTGTCATGTTCCCATCACCATGGGGATATGGGCCTTCTGCTCTGAGGTCCCAATGTCTGGGTTGCTCACAGTTTCATGATGTGGGCTGTCTGGTGTTAGTTCACTCTGGCCTGGTTCCTCTAGCCTCTGTGCTCTGGGCCGCCTGCTGGGAGGTTCCAACTGCTGGATTCCTCACCTTTCTTATTTTTGGGCCCTCTGTTATGAGGCTCCTCCTGCCTGCCTCACTCCCAGCCCCTTGGTGATGGGTGTCCTATGGTTTGAAGCCACATGTTCTGGGTTCCTCACCTTTAGATGATGTGGCCCTACTCATGTGAGGACACTCCTGCCTGGTTCCAATCCATTTGGTGATGTGGGCCCTCTGGTGCGAGTCTGATCCTGACTGGGTTCGTCACACTTCTCTGAGGTGGGCCCTCTGCTGTGAGGTCATTCGTGCCTGGTTGGCACACATCGCCTTGGCGACGTCAGCCCTCTGGTGGCAGTTGGAGCCTGCTGGGAGCCTCCTTCCCTTGGTGATGAGGGTCCTCTGGCGTCAGGCCCTAACTGCTGGTCGCTCAAAATTTTCTGATACGTTCTCAGTGGTGCGAGGACACTCCTACCAGAATTCCATCCCCATGGGGATGTGGGCCTCCTGCTCTGAGGTCCCAATGGCTGGGTTGCTCAGTTTCATGACATGGGCCCTCTTCTGTGAGTTCACTGTGGCCTGGATCCCATAGCCTCGGTGCTCTGGGCCGCCTGCTGGGAGGTTCCAACTGCTGGATTCCTCACTTTTTTATTCTATGTGCCCAGTGTTGTGAGGCTACTCCTGCCTGCCTCACTCCGAGGTCCTTGGTGATGTGGGTCCTCTGGTTTGAGGACACATGTGCTGAGTACCTCAGCTTTCGATGATGTGGCCCCACTGATGTGAAGACACTCCTGCCTGGTTCCCATCCCCTTGGTGATGTGGGCCCTCTGGTGAGAGTCTGATGTTGGCTGGGTTTCTCACCCTTCTGTGAGGTGGGACCTCTGCTGTGAGGTAACTCCTGCCTGGCATGCTCACGTTGCCTTGGCAATGTGAGCCCTCAGGTGGCAGTTGGAGCCTGCTGGGAATCTCCTCCCCTCAGTTATGAGAGCTCTGGATAAAACACATATGCCCTTTTTTGCCAAGTGCATTATTTTCCAAGTTCTGTCTCTTTTCCTATGCTTTAAGAGCTACTCCCGTGTACGTTCTGAAATCAGTTTCCAGCAATTCTGCCCCGCATTCAAGTCCTCTTCGCAGCCTTACTTCAGTATAATTTTGGATGATAGCTGTCATTTATAACTCCGCAGGTTTCTGAATTACAGTGCCCCTGAGCTCCTTTCTTCAACTCGCTTTCTTGTGAGCTGGCCGCAACACCGCAGGATCTCCTCAGGCCCTAATCTAGTTCCAGCATGGCACGCGGAGCCTTTGGTTCATTTGTCTTCCTGGTGAAAATGAGAGTTAAATTTGCCCGTCCAGACACCTACAGATAGTCTCCCATTGTTTCTCCTTATTCCTGTTCATCTTCCGAATAAATTGCAAACTGGGCCAAACAGGAGGTTAAAGGCACTGACTCTCCAAGTGGGGAGAGTGTTAGTAAAGCGTCTGGAATGTTGCACCCGAGTACCAGGGGACGAAAACTGAGACACATTTGAACACGTTTCCCGATCACACGGTGGATCATACTCTGGGTTCCACATGCATGTTTTAGCTGAAGGAAGAATCCCTTAAACCTGGAGAGTTGAGACCCATGGAATGGGTACCATGCAATATGACTTCAAAGGGTCTGCATTTGCTCACCGAACCTCACCAATCCTATCACTGCTGCGTTTATGTCACTGTACACACGCTTGATTCTCTTTCGGAGACATATAAATCCATAGGTTTTAAGATTCTTACTAGTCAGGTATATTCTTAGGCGTTTAATATGGGGTGTTGAGTCCACTTCGTTGAGCAAGGAGTAGCTCTTGTCTATTACATATTTGGCTTACGGAATGGTATCTGTGCTAATTTCAATCTCTGGTTTTATGCAGCACCCCAACTCACCTTTCCCCTTAAGCAAGCATAAGTTGGTTTTCTACATTTGACACCCTGTTCTGTTTTGTAATTCAGTTCCTGTGTAGCCAAGTTTACATTCCGTGTATTAGTGATACCTTATGATGTTTCTTTTTCTGTGTGACTTATTTCACTTAGAATCATCGTACCTGAATCCACTCATTATGCTGCTACGGGCCTGATGACATAGATTTCATTGCTGAGTGATATTGCATTGTACGTAAGTACCCCAACTTCTTTATCCATTTTTCGCTTTCTGTGATATTGAACTTGTACAGTAAACGAGGTTCTTGTAAACAGAGCCGGCCCAAACTTTGGGGTGGCTGTGTCTTTTTGATTTTAATTTCCCTAAGCTATAGGACCATAAGTGGAAGTGCCCTAGGCTCTGTTGCTTTGTTTTTTCGATGTTTCAGGAAACACCATACACTTCTCCAGAGTGGCTGCTGGCAATTTACATCCCACCCATCAGCATAACAAGGCTCCCAGTTCTCCATGGCCTGTCCTGCCTTTCTGGATTTTACACTTTTTTCGGATGGCCCTTTTGACCGGGGGGCAGTGAGACTTCATTGGAGTGCAGATTTCCTTTGCAAGCTTGCTTGGTTGGCCAAAAAGGGCGTATGCGTTTTTTCCTGAATATATTCAGGAAAAAACGCATACGCCCTTTTTGGCCAAGTGCATCATTGTCGACGTTCTGAGTGTTTTCATATGTTTTCAGTGCAATTCCTGTCTACCTCCTGAAATCGGTTTCCTGCAGTTCTGCCTTGCTCTCAGTGCCTCTTCATAGCCTTACCCCAATATACTTTTGGAAAATAGTTGGCCTTTATAACGCTGCAGGTTTTTGAATTGCAGTGGCCCTTAGCTCCATTTTTCAGCTCTTATTTTTGTGATCTTGCCTCATATCCACAGGATTTCTTCAGGACCTATTCTTCTTCTGGGACGCCTTGCTCTGCCTTTGGTTAATTCTTCCTCCTGATGTGAAATTAGAGTGACATGTGCCCATTGAAACCGCTACAGCTATTTTCTCACTGGTTCCCCCTATTCCCATTCATCCTCCGCACTAACTGCAGACTGTGCGATACCGGAACTTAAAGGCATTGACTCTCCATGTGGAGATGTTGTTAGTAAAGTGGCTGGAATGTTGATCCGGAGCCCCAGGAGAGGAAAATGAGGTGCATTTTAGAAACCTTTCCCAATCATATGGTATACCATCCGCTGGATTTCCCATGCATGGTTTAGCTGTAGGAAGATTCCCTTCAACTTGGAGTGTTGGGACCCTTGGAATAAGTAGCATGAAGTATTGCATTAAACTTTCGGCAGTTGCTCACCAAAGCTCTCCAATCCTTTCAGCCCCAAGTGTCCAGCCTTATGTCTTATCCAGCTGTGGGTTTATATGTGGTCATTCCAGGTTGCATCACAGCCCCTGAGCGAATTTTGTAAGAATTTTTCTCTCTTTCATTGTTTCTGCGTTTTGGTTTTAAAATTTATTTCTATAATGGGGTTTAGCTCATTTTCACTGCTGTGTTTGTGCCGCTCTGCGCACACTTGATTCCCTTATGGAGATATATCAATACATGGGTTTTAAGATTCTTATTACTCAGATATATTTCTCTGCGGTGTATAGGGTGTGTTGAGGCCAGTTCATTGAGCGAGGTGTAGATCTTGTCTGATACCTATTTGGTTTATTGAACGGTATCTGTGCTAATTTCAAACTCTGGTTTTATGCATCACCCCACCTCTCCTTTCCCCTTAAGCTGACATAAGTGTGTTTTCTAAATGTGAGACACTGTTCTGTTTTGTAATTCATTTTTTGTGCAGCCATATTTATCCTCCCTCTATAAGTGATATCTTATGATATGTTTCTTTTTCTGTTTGACTTATTTCAAGTAGTATTATCGGACCTCAATCCACTCTTTATCCTTCTACTAGCCTTATTACATTGATTTCATGGTGAAGAGATATTCCATTGTACATAAGTACCACATTTTCTTTATCCATTGTTCTCTTTCCTGGGATATTTAAGGTGTACTGAAGTTGAGGTTCTTGTAAACAGAGTAGCCCTAAACTGTGGTGTGCTTGTGTCTTGTTGATTTTTAGACTTCCCTAGATATACTCCCGTGATTGGAAGTGCCCTATGCTCTGTCGCTCTGTTTTTTAGATGATTTAGGAACCACCATACACTTCTCCAGAGTGGCTCTCGGCAGTTCACACACTGTCCATCAGCGTATAAAGGCTCCCTGTTCTCCATGGCCTGTCCTGCATTTCTGGTTTTTACAATTTTTTCGGATGGCCCTTTTGACCGGTGGGAAATGAGACTTCTTTGTTGTGCACATTTGCATTGCTTGCTTGCTTGGTTGCCCATAAAGTGCGTATGCGTTTTTTCCTGGATATATTCAGGAAAAAACGCATACTCCCTTTTGGGCCAACTGCATCATTGTCGAAATTCTGCCGCTTTTCATGTGCTTTAAAGGCGAGTCCAATCTATCTCTTGAAATCTGTTTCTTGCAATTCTGTCTTGCATTCAGATCCTCTTCTTTGCCTTACCTCAACATATTTTTGGACGTTAGTTTTCATTTATAACTCTGCAGGTTTGTGAATTGCAGTGACCCTGAGCTCCATTTTTTAAGTTGCTCTTTTGTGAGCTGGCCTCAAAACCGCAGGATTGCTTCAGGCCCTATTTTGGCTCCGGCGAGGCGGGCTGAGCCTTTTTTTAATTCTTATTCTTAATGGGAAATTAGAGTGACATGTGCCCGTCCAAACCCCTACAACTATTCTCTCATTGGTTCCCCCTGTTCCCGTTCATCCTCCTCACAATTTGCAAAATGTGTGAAACAGAAGTTTAAATGTGCTGATTCTCTAAGTGGGGAGATTCTAAGTAACGTGGCTGGAATGATGAACAGGAGCACCAGGAGAGGATAAATGAGGTGCATTTTAGACACATCTCCCGATCACATGGTGTACAGTCCTCTGGGTTTTCCATGCATGTTTTAGCTGTAGGAAGATTCCTTGAACCTGCAGATTTGGGACCCATTGAATGGGTACCAGGTAGTATTACTTTAAAGGGTGTGCATTTCCTCACCCAACCTCACATTTCTCTTAGCGCGAACAGTTTCCAGCCTTATGTCTCATCCTGCTGTGGGTCTAGATGTGTTCAATCCATGTTGCATCACCGTCCCTGAGGAAAAGTTGTAAGAGGTTTTCTCTGTCTCTCTGTCGTTTATTTTTTTCAATTTATTACTATATTGGTTACAGCTGATTTTCAAAGCTCTGTTTCTTGCTGCTGTACATCCACTTGATTCACGTACAGAGAGACATCAATAAATTCTTTTTCAGATTCTTACCAGTCATAGATATTCTTTTCCGGTGACTTGAGTGTGCTGAGTGCAGTTCTTTTAGCTACCGTGTAGGCCTTGTTGATTATCAGTTTGGTATTTGGAATGGTATCTTTGCTAATCTCAACCTCCTGGATGATGCCTCACCCCTCCCCACCTTTCCCGTTTAGCAGCCTTACGCGTGTTTTCTACATATTTGACTATGTTTTTGTTTTGTAATTTATTTCATGTGTAGCCATTTTGGATTCCACCTTTAAGTGATATCTTATGATATGTGTCTTTTTCTTTTTGAATTATGTCACTTAGAATGATCATACGTAACTCCTCCGGAGTTGTTACAACTGGCCATATTTCATTGATTTCCAGGCTGAGTAATATTCCACTCTACATAAGTACCACATCTCTATCCATTTTTTCCCTCCAGAGACATTTAAGTTATATCCTAGTCGAGGATCTTTTAAACAGAGAGGCAGTAAACATTGGGGTGCCTGTGTCCTCTCGATTTTTGTTTTTCCCAAGATATACGCCCATGAGTGCAAGTGCCCTATGCTCTGTAGCTCATTTTTTAGATGCTTTAGTAAACACAATACACTTCTCCAGAATGGCCGTTGGCAATATACATTTCCACTATAAGCCTCACAGGGCTCCCTCTTCTCCTTGCCCTGTCCTGCATTTCTGGCGTTTACACTTTATGAGGATGGCTCTTCTGACTGATGCGAAGTGATATCTTTTGTAGTATTGATTTCCAGTGCCCACCTGTTTGGTTGGCTAAAAAAGTGTATGCCCTTTTCTTGAATATATACAGAAAAAAACGCATACAGCCTTTTTGGCCAACTGCAATGTCGGCAATGTTCAGCCCCTTTTCTTGTGCTTAATGGCGAGTCCTTTCTACCTCCTCAAATCCCTTTCCTGCCATTCTCCGTTGCTTGCCAATCCTTTTCTTTGACTTTCCTCAAGACATTTTTCAGTGATAGATATTTTCAACTCTGCAGTTTCGTGAATTTTACTGCCCCTGAGTTCCATTGTTCAACTTGTGTTTATGGGAACTGGCCACAAAGCAGTGGGATTTCCTCAAGCCCTATACTGTTTCCATGGGCAACCCTAGCCTTTGGTCAATTCATCTTCCTGATTGGAAATTAGAGTGACATGTGCCTGTCTGAACACCTAGGACTTGTCTCTCATTGTTCCTCATCCTTCCGCTTCATCCTCTGGACAAATTCCAAACTGTACACAACAGGATGTTGACAGTGTTGACATCTCCAAGTGGGGAGACTGTTAGTAAAGACGCTGGAGGGGTGAACCCGAGCACCAGGAGATGAGGAGATGAGATGCCTTTTCCAAACTCTTCCCGATCAGACGGTATACCATCCTCTGGATGTGACAGACATGTTTTAGCAGTAGGAAGAGTCCCATTCATGTAAGGAGAACACCAGGGCTTTTTCAAAATCAGTGTCTCCCCGAAACCCAAACTGGGGAGTTTTTTAAGCTACGGCTACACATATGTTCATTAAGGGCCTTGGGAAGTAGGCAGAGTCCAAACTTTAGATGACTGAAGTCTTCAGGGTCAGAAGCACTCACCACCGGCTTCCCTTAGGTTACACTTTAACTGTCATTGATAGATGATGTCAATAAAAATATCTGTTCTTTTTCCGATTATTTCCCCTTATAGGTTATTGCACAATATTGAGTGTAGTTCCCTGTGCTATACAGTAGTTCCTTGTTGATGATCTATTTTATACATAGCAGTGTGTATGTGTTAATTCCAAACTGTTAATTTATCCCTCCTCCCACCTTTCCCCTTTGGTAATAATAAATTATAAGATTTTATACTTCTCAGAAATGGGGGAGCTGAAAGAGAGGTATCATTTTCAATGGAAAAGCATTTAAAACAAGATTGAAGCTTTAACCAAGATTATTAGATGTACATCCTTGGAAAGAAATCACTTCATTTCTCTAATATTGACCTGACAAATAAGACAAACCTTTTCACTGAACTTGCTTATAATAAAGTGATGGAAATATCAAATGGAAGTGTTAGAAACATCTTATTTTACCCGAGCCTTATAAACTGTTCTATGTTAACTACAGTTTGGCTCACACATCTGTTCATTGAAGTTACAATAGTCTCAATTTCTGTTACTGATCCTCCAGAGTGGACCCCAACAAGGGTCCCCCTGCCCAGTGTCATTGGGGCCAACAGATCGAGACTGAGTTTTGTTCCCAAGCAAAGGAAACTTTATATTTTCATCAGAGAATGGAGAGGTGAGAGCATGCACTACCCCGTGGGCTGTGGGCTGGGCTGCTGTGTAGAGATCCTGTCAGAGTCAGTGAGAGGGAGGGGGTGGAGCTCTCAAGGGCCGGGTTGGCTGCAGCTCAGGCTCTATATCTCGGAGTCTGCACTGGGCCCCAGGAGCTGAGGTGTCGACCCAGCCATTCTGCACCAGGAAATCTGGTCTGAAGTGCCGGGTGTGGAACCTCTGCATGCGGGACCCTAGGAGCACGTGAAATTAGACAAAGCACAAAGGATAAAAAAGGTCAGACTTGACTTTATTGCCCAGATTCTATTTTTATCTCCCAGGGATTTTTAATGGGCTTTGCTGGGGACAAACCCCTCCTCTGCCTTTTGTCCCGTTCCTCATTCTTGGAGTGCTGAGGGTGCAGACCCTTCTTCTGTAACTGCTGAGTGCTGAGTTGGGAGCCCTCATACCAGGGGACGAGGGTCAGAACTTCTCCCCAGCAGCCTCCAGGTGACGTTGATTGGCCCCAGGACCCCTGCCTCCCTGCTCGTCCGCCTGAGCACCAGCATTGGAAGTGTTATAGATTCTAATGACCTTTAAGGGTCCAGGAAAGAGATGTGCAGAGACGCTGTGGGGGCCGGTTTCACCCCGCCCCACATTTGTTCGGCCACCTTAGGCTGACCGTTTCTGCCAGCCTAGATGCTCTGACCAGTAGTCTGCTCTTTCTTCAATTAGGCCCCTGAATTAACGTAAAAACAGCACCAGGTGTCAGAGCCCTGCCCGCTCAACTCCCAGACAGTCCAGGGTCAGTGGTGATCAAGGACCATGATGGCCACTGAGTCAACAGCCTTTTGAAGTAAACAGGAGTCCAGCCGGTCTTATTGGCCACCATCATCACGGTGTCTGTAGGCTTTTCTATGGTGACAGTGTGATATACGGTTCCCCCGCCAAGATTATTAGCTCCCCTCCGGGTGCAGGAAGTCCTGCAAGCAGTAGTCTACTCCTTCGGGACACACTATTGTTGTTTTATGAGAGAAACTCCAGGTCAAGTGATGTTCACATGAGTCGTCATGGTGCCCTGTTGCCCCCGGTTATCTCTCTGGATGTTGGAGTTGGAGGGCCTCCTCACTCGAGGTCGGTGTGCCCACGGAGCGAACCCTGCAACTTCAGGGCATGGTTGGTGATTAGGATCACCACGTGGGGTCCTTTTCCCTTAGGAGGGAGGTGGCCTTTTGGGCTGCTGATTTCCAGGTTTTTAGATACCGCCAGTATCTTGGCCAGATGTGGCAGTGGGCCAAGCCCCTTGGTGACTGTAGTTTATCCTACCTGGATGGCATTCTTGCGTTGTTCCATTTCAAGTGGTCCCAGTTTTTGTACTAATTCTCCAATGGCGATTCACCTTTCACCGGGAATGGAAAGGTCAAAGGGTTTAGCTCAATTAGGGAGTTCCAGGGCAAGGGTCTGAATTGACTGCTCTTTCCATTCTTGAAAGGCCACTTCTGGATTCTGTTCCAAAGGATCATCATCTTTTCCTTTCAGTGTTTCATATAGAGGCCCAGCTAGTAGACTGTAGTTAGGGATCCAGAAGCAGCAAACCCTGGCCTCCCCAGGAACCCCTAAGCTGTCTTCTAGTTTTAGAAAGGGGTAAGGCTGCAAATGGTTTCTTCCCTTTCCTGGGATGGGCTTCTCTGACCTTGTGTGAGAATGAAGCCCAGGCAGGTCACCGCAGTCTGTGATATTTGAGCTTTTTCTTGGACAACTTCTATCCTTTATTGGCTTGGTAGTTCAGAGGCCTCCTTAGTAGGGCTGGCGATCAGAATGTCGTCTGCATATTGAAGGAGGGTTTCCTTTTCCAGAGGTAGAACTTTTCGGTCGTTAGCTAAGCTTTCCCCAAAGATGGTGTGGGAATTTTTGAACCCTTGGGGCAAGACGGCCCGGAAGTATTGTTTTAGTTGTATGTTGAGTCCTGCCACTCACAAGCCAAAATTTCTTGTGACTCTGGGACTAATGGAATACAAAAGAAGGCATCATTGAAGACTAATACAGAATACCATGTCCTGGTGGTTGGTAGAATGACCAGCAGGGTGTAGGAATCAGGAGTAACTGGAGGTATATCCTCGGTGGCTTCACTGACTGTCCTGACATCCTTTACCAGGTCCCCAGCAGCCCATGGGGCTCTCGTGGTCAGGCCAATCCCAGGATATGAAGCTCTCCTGGGCAGGTACCCCACCCCCAACCCAGCCCACGGGGCTCTCATGGTCAGGCCCCTCCCAGGATACAGAGCTACCCTTGCAGGTACCGTGGCAGGGCTGGGCACACAGGAACCGTGCACATAGCCCTCATTGAAGAGCACCCCCAGCTCACCTGTCGCTCAGAGCTGACACAGAGCACCTCAGAGCAGGACTTGAACTAACAAACAGCAGCTCCGACAGGTCTGTGACCCTGGGCATCACTCTGTGTGGCCTCCCTCCACCTGGTCTTCCAGAGACTTCCACTGCACCCAGGGCACCAGGCCTCTGTCTCCAACCACCACCCACCCCTCCTCTCCCTGACTCCTGGGTTCGTCTCATTAGGAGAGGGTTTTCTTGAAGTTGTCTCCCACTCATGGGCCAGATAAAATGATTAGAAAACAAGCCAAAGCTGCAGCCCCTTGTCTATCCTGACTCTCAGGAGCCCACACCTGTTCCTTGGACCTGGCCCGTTCAGCAAGTTCCATTTTCTGCAACTGTGAGCCCCTGAGGGGTGATGATTGGCTACCTGGGCAGCCTTACCATGCCGGCCAGCCCTCCCCAGGTGTGCCTGGGTTGAGATCAATATAAATACCACTCCAGGCAGCAAAAGCCCCTGCAGCTGTGCCTGACGCCATTTTCTCTGCCCTGTCAGCAGTCTCGGGGCTGGGCTGGTGGGAGGGAGTGAGAGGCCACGGCTTTGTGGGTGGCCCAGTGTGAGTGGGGCTCTGCTGGACTTTCTGCAGCAGTTGCCAGGCTGCCACCTGCTAAAGAAGAGGATGTGTCACCCATACCTGCTGCTGGAATTTCTCCCTGGGCAGAGGTGAGGAAGGAAAAAAGCAGTGGGGGCAGGGACAGGACGGGTATCTCAGGCAGGGAAATGGAAATCTTCCAGAAGAGCACCCAGGGCCAGGACCATCCTGGCTGGCCTGCAGGCACCAAGTCAGCTGGCATGCTGTCACTCGTGTGGCTCCATGGCCCTTCCTCTAGGCTTTCAAGTCCTTGTATATATTCAGGTGTTTTACCTGGGAAGGGTGGGAACAGTTCAGCAGCAACTGGCCTGGGGCTCAGCTCACGTTTACTCACAGATGCCTCGGCACGGTGCCCCAGCTTTGCAATGAGGACGCTTGTTGTGTGGGGGCTGCTGGCTGAATGGGAGACGATTCCCCACCACTGACCAACTTCAGAATTATTTACAACTGGAGCAAGTGCCCTGATACGGTTTTCCTCTGAGTAACTGGTGGGTTCTGTTTTTTTTTTCTCTTTTTCGTTTTTGGTTCAAGGTAGATTTTATTCCTCTTTTTTGTATTTACAGATATAAGCATGGAAATAATTTATTCATATAAATACATGTATGTGAAGGGAATAATTGTTTTTTCAGTTTTATTTTTTAAATTTTATTTCTTTTTAATTTTGAATTTTATTTTATATTTTTATACAGCAGGTTCTCATTGGTTATCTATTTTATACATATAAATGTTTACATGCCAATCCCAATCTCTCAACTCCTCCCACCACCACCCCTCCAAGAGCTTTCCCCCCTTGTTGTCCATACGATTGTTGTCTACATCTGTTGCTCTATTTATGCCTTGCAAAACGGTTAATCTGTACAGTTTTTCTAGGTTCCACATATATGCATGAATATACAAGATTTGTTTTTCTCTTTCTGACTTACTTCACTCTGTATGACAGTCTCTAGATCCATCGACGTCTCTACAAATGACCCAATTTCATTCCTTTCATGGCTTAGTAATATTCCATTTTATATATGTACCACAGCTTTATGCATTCGTCTGTCTGTGGGCATTTAGGTTGCTTCCATTACCTCGATATTGTAAATAGTGATGCAATGAACATTGCGGTGAATGTCTCTTTTTGATTTATGGTTTTGTCTGAGTATATGTCCAGTCCTGGGATTGCTGTATCATATGGTAATTCTATTATTAGTTTCTTAAGAAACTCCATATTGTTCTCCATAGTGACTGTATCAATTTATATTCCCAACAATAGTGGAAGAGGTTTCCTTTTCTCCACACCCTTTCCAGCATTTGTTGTTTGTAGATTTTCAGATGATGCCCATTCTAACAGGTGTGAGGTGATACCTCATTGTTGAGTCCATTTCGTTGAGCAAGGGGTAGGTCTTGTCTATTACATATTTGGCTTATGGAACGGTATCTGTGCTAATTTCAAACTCTGGTTTTATGCAGCACCCCAACTCACCTTTCCCCTTAAGCAAGCATAAGTTGGTTTTCTAAACTTGAGACCCTGTTCTGTTTTGTAATTCAGTTCATGTGTAGCCAAGTTTACATTCCGTGCATTAGTGATACCTTATGATGTTTCTTTTTCTGTGTGACTTATTTCACTTAGAATCATCATGCCTCAATCCACTCATTATGCTGGTACAGGCCTGGTGACACAGATTTCATTGCTGAGTGGTATTCTGTTGTACATAAGTACCGCAACTTCTTTATCAATTATTTGTTCTCTGGGATATTTAACTTGTATTGTAGAAGAGGCTCCTGTAAACAGAGCCGTTGTAAATTTTGGGGTGGCTGTGTCTTTTTGATTTTAATTTCCCTAAGCTATAGGACCATAAGTGGAAATGCCCTAGACTCTGTTGCTTTGTTTTTCAGATGTATCAGGAAACACCATACACTTCTCCAGAGTGGCTGTTGGCAATGTACATCCCGCCCATCAGCATAACAAGGCTCCTTTTTCCCCATGGCCTGTCTTGCCTTTCTGGATTTTACACTTTTCTCAGATGGCCCTTTAGACCGGGGGGAAGTGACACTTCATAGTAGTTCGGATTTCCATTGCAAGCTTGCTTGGTTTGCCAAAAAGGGCGTATGTGTTTGTTCCTGAATATATTCAGGAACAAACTCATACGCCCTTTGTTGCCAAGTGCATCATTGTCGATGTTCTGCCTCTTTTCCTATGCTTTAAATGCAATTCCAGTCTACCTCCTGAAATCGGTTTCCTGCAATTCTGCCCCGCTTTCAAGTCCTCTTCGCAGCCTTACTTCAATATATTTTTGGACGTTATCTGTCATTTATAACTCTGCAGGTTTGTGAATTACAGGGCCCCTGAGCTCCTTTCTTCAACTCGCTTTCTTGTGAGCTGGCCGCAAACCCGCAAGACTGCTTCAGGCCCTAATCTGCTTCTGGCAGGGCACGCTGAGCCTTTGGTTAATTCCTCTTCCTGGTGGGAAATGAGTGTTAAATATGCCCGTCCAGACACCTACCTCACTCTCAACCCCTTGGTGATGTGGGTCCTCTGGTTTGTGGCCACTTTTGCTGGGTTCCTCACCTTTCGATGATGTGGCCCCACTAGTGTGAGGACACTCCTGCTTGGTTCTCATCCACGTGGTTATGTGGACCCCCTGGTGAGAGTCTGTTCCTGGCTTTGTTCCTCACCCACCTGTGAGGGAGACCCTCTGCTGATAGGTCACTCCTGCATGGCTGGCACACATTGCCTTGGTGAAGTCAGCCGTGTGGTGTCAGTTGGAGCGTGCTGGGAATCTCTTCCCCCCAGTGATGAGGGCCCTCTTGCGTCAGGCCCTAACTGCTGGGCTCACCAACTTTTCTTAGTGAGCCCAGTGATGCTTTGGCACTCCTCTTAGGATCCCATCTCCATGGGGATGTGGGCCTTCTGCTCTGAGGTCCCAACGGCTGGGTTGTTCACATTTTCATGATGTGGGCTCTCTGGTGTTAGTTCACAGAAGCCTGGATCCCATAGCCTCTGTGCTCTTGGCTGCCTGCTGGGAGGTTCCAACTGCTGGATTCCTCACTTTTTTAATTTTTTGGGCCCTCTGTTGTGAGGATCCTCCTGCCTGCCTCACTCCCAGCCCCTTCGTGATGTGTGTCGTCTGGTTTGAGGCCACATGTGCTGGGTTCCTCACCTTTCGATGATGTGGGACCAATGGTCTTAGGAGACTCCTGCCTGGTTCACATCCCCTTGGTGATGTGGGCCCTCTGTTGAGAGTCTGATCCTGGCTGGGTTCCTCACCCATCTGTGAGGTAGGCCGTCTGATGTGAGGTCACTCTTGCCTGGCTTGCTCACCTCGCCTTGTGGACATGAGCCCTCTGGTGGCACTTGGAGCCTGCTGGGAGCCTCCTCTCCTCGGTGATGAGGGCCCTCTGGCATCAGGCCCTAACTGCTGGGCTCCCCACATTTTGTGATGTGCGCCCAGTGGTGCGAGGACACTCCAGCCAGGTTCACATCCCCATTGGGGTGTGGGCCTTCTGCTCTGAGGTCCCAAAGCCTGGGTTGCTCACAATTTCATGATGTGGGCTCTCTGCTGTTAGTTCACTCCTGCCTGCATCCCATAGCTTCTGTGCTCTGGGCCGCCTGCTGGGAGGTTCCAACTGCTGGATTCCTCACCTTTCTTATTCTTTGGGCCCTCTGTTTTTAGGCTACTCCTGCCTGCCTCACTCCCATTCCCTTTGTGATATGTGTCCTCTGATTTGAGGCCACATGTGCTGGGTTCCGCACCTTTCGATGATGTGACCCCACTGGAGGGAAGACAGTCCTGACTGGTTCCCATCCCCTTGCTGATGTGGGCCCTCAGGTGAGAGTCTGATCCTGGCTGGGTTCCTCACCCTTCTGTGAGGTGGGCCCTCTGCTGTGAGGTCAATCATGCCTGTCTGGCACACGTCACCTTGGCGACGTGGGCCCTCTGGTGGCAGTTGGAGTGTGCTGGGATCCTCCTCCCCTCGGTGATGAGGGCCCCCTTGCCTTAGGCCATAACTGCTGGGCTCCCCACATTTTCTGATGTGCGCCAAGTGAGTGAGGAGACTCTTGCCAGGTTCCCATCCCCATGGCGATATGGGCCTTCTGCTCTGAGGTCAAAACGGCTGGCTTGCTCACAGTACCAAGATGTGGGCCCTCTGCTGTGAGTTCACTCCGGCAAGGATCCCTTATCATCGGTGCTCTGAGCCGCCTGCTGGGAGGTTCCAACTGCTGGATTCCTCAACTTTTTTATTCTATGTGCCCTCTGTTGTGAGGCTCCTCCTGCCTGCCTCACTGCCAGCCCCTTGGTGATGACTGTCCTATGGCTTGAGGCCACATGTGCTGCGTTCCTCACCTTTCGATGATGTGACCCCACTCGTGTGAGGACACTCCTGCCTGGTTCCCATCCCCTTGGTGAGGTGGGCCCTCTGGCGAGAGTCTAATCCTGGCTGGGTTCCTCAACGTTCTGTGAGGTAGGCCCTCTGCTGTGAGGTCACTCCTGCCTGGCTGGCACACGTCACCTTGGAGACGTGAGCCCTCTGGTGGCAGTTGGAGCGTGCAGGGCGCCTCCTCCTCTCGGTGATGACGGCCCTCTGGCGTCAGGCCCTAAATGTTGGGCTCCCCACATTTTCTGATGTGCGCCCAGTGGTGCGAGGACACTCCAGCCAGGTTCCCATTCCCATGGGGATGTGGTCCTTCTGCGCTGAGATCTCAACTCCTGGGTTGCTCACAGTTTTGTGATGTGGGCCCTCTGCTGTGAGTTCACTGTGGCCTGGATCCCATAGCCTCGGTGTTCTGGGCCGCCTGCTGGAAGGTCTAAATGCTGGAATCCTCACGTTTTTTATATTATGTACCCTGTGTTGTGAGGCTACTCCTGCCTGCCTCACTCCAAGGCCCTTGGTGATGTGGGTCCTCTGGTTTGAGGACACATGTGCTGGGTTCCTCACCTTAAGATGATGAGGCCCCACTGGTGTGAGGATAATCCTGACTGGGTCCCATCCCCTTTGTGATGTGGGCCCTCTGGTGAGAGTCTGATCCTGGCTGGGTTCCTCACCCATCTGTGAGGTGGGCCCTCTACTATCAGGTAACTCTTGCCTGGCTTGCTCACCTCGTCTTGTTGACATGAGCCCTCTGGTGGCAATTGGACCCTGCTGGGAGCCTCCTCAGCTCTGTGATGAGGGCCCCCTGACGTCAGGCCCTAACTGCTGGGCTCCCCAACTTTTCTTAGTGAGCCCAGTGTTGCTCAAGCACTCCTCTTAGGTTCCCATCCCCATGGGGATGTGGGCCTTCTGCTCTGAGGTTCCAACGGCTGGGTTGATCACAATTTCATGATGTGGGCTCTCTGGTGTTAGTTCACTGTGGCCTGGATCCCATAGCCTCTGTGGTCTTGGCTGCCTGCTGGGAGGTTCCAACTGCTCGATTCCTCAACTTTTGTATTCTATGGGTCCTGTGTTGTGATGCTCCTCCTGCCTGCCTCACTCGCAACCCCTTCGTGATGTGGGTCTTCTGGTTTGAGGCCACATGTGCTGGGTTAGGCAACTTTCAATGATGTGGCCCCACTGGTGTGAGGACACTCCTGCCTGGTTCCCATCCCCTTGGTGATGTGGGCCTTCTGGTGACAGTCTTATCCTGGCTGGGTTCCTCACTCTTCTGTGAGGTAGGCCCTCTGCTGTGAGGTCAATCCTGCCTGACTTGCACACATCACCTTGGCGACGTGGGCCCTCTGTTGGCACATGGAACCTGCTGGGAGCCTCCTGCCCTCGGTGATGACGGCCCTCTAGCATCAGGTTCTAACTGCTGGGCTCCCCACGTTTTCTGATGTGAGCCCAGTGATGCCAGGACACTCCTGTCAGGTTCCCATCCCCATGGGGATGTGGGCTTTCTGCTCTGAGGTCCCAATGCCTGGGTTGCTCACAGTTTCATGATGTGGGCTCTCTGGTGTTAGTTAACTCCTGCCTGCATCCCATAGCTTCTGTGCTCTCGGCCGCCTGCTGGGAGGTTCCAAATGCTGGATTCCTCACTTTTTTTATTCTTTGGGCCCTCTGTTTTTAGGCTACTCCTACCTGCCTCACTCCCATCCCCTTTGTGATGTATGTCCTCTGATATGAGGCCACATGTGCTGGGTTCCTCACCTTTCGATGATGTGGCCCCACTGGTGGGAGGACAGTCCTGACTGGTTCCCATCCCCTTGGTGTTGTGGGCCCTCTGGTGAGAGTCTCATCCTGCCTCGGTTCCTCACCCTTCTGTGAGATAGGCCCTCTGCTGTGAGGTCACTACTGCCTGGCTGGTGCATGCCACCTTGTAGACGTGGGCCCTCTGTTGGCAGTTGGAACCTGCTGGGAGTCTCCTCCCCTCAGTTATGAGGGCCCCCTGGCATCAGGCCCTAACTGCTGGGCTCCTAACATTTTCTGATATGTGCTAAGTGGTGCAAAGCCACTCCTGCCAGGTTCCCATCCCAATGGGGATGTGGGCCTTCTGTTCTGAGGTCCCAACAGCTGGGCTGCTCACAGGTTCATGATGTGGGCCCTCTGCTGTGAGTTCACTGCGGCCTGGATCCCATAGCCTCGGTGCTCTGGGCCACTTGCTGGGAGGTTCCAACTGCTGGATTCCTCAACTTTTATATTCTATGGACCCTGTGTTGTGAGGCCAGTCCTGCCAGCCTCATTCCGAACCCCTTGGTGATGTGGTTCCTCTGGTTTGAGGACACATGTGCTGGGATCCTCACCTTTCGATGATGTTGTCTCACTGGTGTGGGGACACTCCTGCCTGGTTCCCATCCCCTTGGTGATGTGGGCCCTCTGGTGAGAGTCTGATCCTGGCTGTGTTCCTCACCCTTCTGTGAGGTGGGCCCTCTGCTGTGAGGTCACTCCTGCCAGGCTGGCACACATCACCTTGGTGATGTTGGCCCTCTGGTGGCAGCTGGAGCCTGCTGGGAGCCTCCTCCTCTCGGTGATGAGTGCCCTCTAGCGTCAGGCCCTAACTTCTGAGCACCCCACGTTTTCTGATGTGAGCCCAGTGATGCCAGGACACTCCTGTCATGTTCCCATCACCATGGGGATATGGGCCTTCTGCTCTGAGGTCCCAATGTCTGGGTTGCTCACAGTTTCATGATGTGGGCTGTCTGGTGTTAGTTCACTCTGGCCTGGTTCCTCTAGCCTCTGTGCTCTGGGCCGCCTGCTGGGAGGTTCCAACTGCTGGATTCCTCACCTTTCTTATTTTTGGGCCCTCTGTTATGAGGCTCCTCCTGCCTGCCTCACTCCCAGCCCCTTGGTGATGGGTGTCCTATGGTTTGAAGCCACATGTTCTGGGTTCCTCACCTTTAGATGATGTGGCCCTACTCATGTGAGGACACTCCTGCCTGGTTCCAATCCATTTGGTGATGTGGGCCCTCTGGTGCGAGTCTGATCCTGACTGGGTTCGTCACACTTCTCTGAGGTGGGCCCTCTGCTGTGAGGTCATTCGTGCCTGGTTGGCACACATCGCCTTGGCGACGTCAGCCCTCTGGTGGCAGTTGGAGCCTGCTGGGAGCCTCCTTCCCTTGGTGATGAGGGTCCTCTGGCGTCAGGCCCTAACTGCTGGTCGCTCAAAATTTTCTGATACGTTCTCAGTGGTGCGAGGACACTCCTACCAGAATTCCATCCCCATGGGGATGTGGGCCTCCTGCTCTGAGGTCCCAATGGCTGGGTTGCTCAGTTTCATGACATGGGCCCTCTTCTGTGAGTTCACTGTGGCCTGGATCCCATAGCCTCGGTGCTCTGGGCCGCCTGCTGGGAGGTTCCAACTGCTGGATTCCTCACTTTTTTATTCTATGTGCCCAGTGTTGTGAGGCTACTCCTGCCTGCCTCACTCCGAGGTCCTTGGTGATGTGGGTCCTCTGGTTTGAGGACACATGTGCTGAGTACCTCAGCTTTCGATGATGTGGCCCCACTGATGTGAAGACACTCCTGCCTGGTTCCCATCCCCTTGGTGATGTGGGCCCTCTGGTGAGAGTCTGATGTTGGCTGGGTTTCTCACCCTTCTGTGAGGTGGGACCTCTGCTGTGAGGTAACTCCTGCCTGGCATGCTCACGTTGCCTTGGCAATGTGAGCCCTCAGGTGGCAGTTGGAGCCTGCTGAGAATCTCCTCCCCTCAGTTATGAGAGCTCTGGATAAAACACATATGCCCTTTTTTGCCAAGTGCATTATTTTCCAAGTTCTGTCTCTTTTCCTATGCTTTAAGAGCTACTCCCGTGTACGTTCTGAAATCAGTTTCCAGCAATTCTGCCCCGCATTCAAGTCCTCTTCGCAGCCTTACTTCAGTATAATTTTGGATGATAGCTGTCATTTATAACTCCGCAGGTTTCTGAATTACAGTGCCCCTGAGCTCCTTTCTTCAACTCGCTTTCTTGTGAGCTGGCCGCAACACCGCAGGATCTCCTCAGGCCCTAATCTAGTTCCAGCATGGCACGCGGAGCCTTTGGTTCATTTGTCTTCCTGGTGAAAATGAGAGTTAAATTTGCCCGTCCAGACACCTACAGATAGTCTCCCATTGTTTCTCCTTATTCCTGTTCATCTTCCGAATAAATTGCAAACTGGGCCAAACAGGAGGTTAAAGGCACTGACTCTCCAAGTGGGGAGAGTGTTAGTAAAGCGTCTGGAATGTTGCACCCGAGTACCAGGGGACGAAAACTGAGACACATTTGAACACGTTTCCCGATCACACGGTGGATCATACTCTGGGTTCCACATGCATGTTTTAGCTGAAGGAAGAATCCCTTAAACCTGGAGAGTTGAGACCCATGGAATGGGTACCATGCAATATGACTTCAAAGGGTCTGCATTTGCTCACCGAACCTCACCAATCCTATCACTGCTGCGTTTATGCCACTGTACACACGCTTGATTCTCTTTCGGAGACATATAAATCCATAGGTTTTAAGATTCTTACTAGTCAGGTATATTCTTAGGCGTTTAATATGGGGTGTTGAGTCCACTTCGTTGAGCAAGGAGTAGCTCTTGTCTATTACATATTTGGCTTACGGAATGGTATCTGTGCTAATTTCAATCTCTGGTTTTATGCAGCACCCCAACTCACCTTTCCCCTTAAGCAAGCATAAGTTGGTTTTCTACATTTGACACCCTGTTCTGTTTTGTAATTCAGTTCCTGTGTAGCCAAGTTTACATTCCGTGTATTAGTGATACCTTATGATGTTTCTTTTTCTGTGTGACTTATTTCACTTAGAATCATCGTACCTGAATCCACTCATTATGCTGCTACGGGCCTGATGACATAGATTTCATTGCTGAGTGATATTGCATTGTACGTAAGTACCCCAACTTCTTTATCCATTTTTCGCTTTCTGTGATATTGAACTTGTACAGTAAACGAGGTTCTTGTAAACAGAGCCGGCCCAAACTTTGGGGTGGCTGTGTCTTTTTGATTTTAATTTCCCTAAGCTATAGGACCATAAGTGGAAGTGCCCTAGGCTCTGTTGTTTTGTTTTTTCGATGTTTCAGGAAACACCATACACTTCTCCAGAGTGGCTGCTGGCAATTTACATCCCACCCATCAGCATAACAAGGCTCCCAGTTCTCCATGGCCTGTCCTGCCTTTCTGGATTTTACACTTTTTTCAGATGGCCCTTTTGACCGGGGGGCAGTGAGACTTCATTGGAGTGCAGATTTCCTTTGCAAGCTTGCTTGGTTGGCCAAAAAGGGCGTATGCGTTTTTTCCTGAATATATTCAGGAAAAAACGCATACGCCCTTTTTGGCCAAGTGCATCATTGTCGACGTTCTGAGTGTTTTCATATGTTTTCAGTGCAATTCCTGTCTACCTCCTGAAATCGGTTTCCTGCAGTTCTGCCTTGCTCTCAGTGCCTCTTCATAGCCTTACCCCAATATACTTTTGGAAAATAGTTGGCCTTTATAACGCTGCAGGTTTTTGAATTGCAGTGGCCCTTAGCTCCATTTTTCAGCTCTTATTTTTGTGATCTTGCCTCATATCCACAGGATTTCTTCAGGACCTATTCTTCTTCTGGGACGCCTTGCTCTGCCTTTGGTTAATTCTTCCTCCTGATGTGAAATTAGAGTGACATGTGCCCATTGAAACCGCTACAGCTATTTTCTCACTGGTTCCCCCTATTCCCATTCATCCTCCGCACTAACTGCAGACTGTGCGATACCGGAACTTAAAGGCATTGACTCTCCATGTGGAGATGTTGTTAGTAAAGTGGCTGGAATGTTGATCCGGAGCCCCAGGAGAGGAAAATGAGGTGCATTTTAGAAACCTTTCCCAATCATATGGTATACCATCCGCTGGATTTCCCATGCATGGTTTAGCTGTAGGAAGATTCCCTTCAACTTGGAGTGTTGGGACCCTTGGAATAAGTAGCATGAAGTATTGCATTAAACTTTCGGCAGTTGCTCACCAAAGCTCTCCAATCCTTTCAGCCCCAAGTGTCCAGCCTTATGTCTTATCCAGCTGTGGGTTTATATGTGGTCATTCCAGGTTGCATCACAGCCCCTGAGCGAATTTTGTAAGAATTTTTCTCTCTTTCATTGTTTCTGCGTTTTGGTTTTAAAATTTATTTCTATAATGGGGTTTAGCTCATTTTCACTGCTGTGTTTGTGCCGCTCTGCGCACACTTGATTCCCTTATGGAGATATATCAATACATGGGTTTTAAGATTCTTATTACTCAGATATATTTCTCTGCGGTGTATAGGGTGTGTTGAGGCCAGTTCATTGAGCGAGGTGTAGATCTTGTCTGATACCTATTTGGTTTATTGAACGGTATCTGTGCTAATTTCAAACTCTGGTTTTATGCATCACCCCACCTCTCCTTTCCCCTTAAGCTGACATAAGTGTGTTTTCTAAATGTGAGACACTGTTCTGTTTTGTAATTCATTTTTTGTGCAGCCATATTTATCCTCCCTCTATAAGTGATATCTTATGATATGTTTCTTTTTCTGTTTGACTTATTTCAAGTAGTATTATCGGACCTCAATCCACTCTTTATCCTTCTACTAGCCTTATTACATTGATTTCATGGTGAAGAGATATTCCATTGTACATAAGTACCACATTTTCTTTATCCATTGTTCTCTTTCCTGGGATATTTAAGGTGTACTGAAGTTGAGGTTCTTGTAAACAGAGTAGCCCTAAACTGTGGTGTGCTTGTGTCTTGTTGATTTTTAGACTTCCCTAGATATACTCCCGTGATTGGAAGTGCCCTATGCTCTGTCGCTCTGTTTTTTAGATGATTTAGGAACCACCATACACTTCTCCAGAGTGGCTCTCGGCAGTTCACACACTGTCCATCAGCGTATAAAGGCTCCCTGTTCTCCATGGCCTGTCCTGCATTTCTGGTTTTTACAATTTTTTCGGATGGCCCTTTTGACCGGTGGGAAATGAGACTTCTTTGTTGTGCACATTTGCATTGCTTGCTTGCTTGGTTGCCCATAAAGTGCGTATGCGTTTTTTCCTGGATATATTCAGGAAAAAACGCATACTCCCTTTTGGGCCAACTGCATCATTGTCGAAATTCTGCCGCTTTTCATGTGCTTTAAAGGCGAGTCCAATCTATCTCTTGAAATCTGTTTCTTGCAATTCTGTCTTGCATTCAGATCCTCTTCTTTGCCTTACCTCAACATATTTTTGGACGTTAGTTTTCATTTATAACTCTGCAGGTTTGTGAATTGCAGTGACCCTGAGCTCCATTTTTTAAGTTGCTCTTTTGTGAGCTGGCCTCAAAACCGCAGGATTGCTTCAGGCCCTATTTTGGCTCCGGCGAGGCGGGCTGAGCCTTTTTTTAATTCTTATTCTTAATGGGAAATTAGAGTGACATGTGCCCGTCCAAACCCCTACAACTATTCTCTCATTGTTTCCCCCTGTTCCCGTTCATCCTCCTCACAATTTGCAAAATGTGTGAAACAGAAGTTTAAATGTGCTGATTCTCTAAGTGGGGAGATTCTAAGTAACGTGGCTGGAATGATGAACAGGAGCACCAGGAGAGGATAAATGAGGTGCATTTTAGACACATCTCCCGATCACATGGTGTACAGTCCTCTGGGTTTTCCATGCATGTTTTAGCTGTAGGAAGATTCCTTGAACCTGCAGATTTGGGACCCATTGAATGGGTACCAGGTAGTATTACTTTAAAGGGTGTGCATTTCCTCACCCAACCTCACATTTCTCTTAGCGCGAACAGTTTCCAGCCTTATGTCTCATCCTGCTGTGGGTCTAGATGTGTTCAATCCATGTTGCATCACCGTCCCTGAGGAAAAGTTGTAAGAGGTTTTCTCTGTCTCTCTGTCGTTTATTTTTTTCAATTTATTACTATATTGGTTACAGCTGATTTTCAAAGCTCTGTTTCTTGCTGCTGTACATCCACTTGATTCACGTACAGAGAGACATCAATAAATTCTTTTTCAGATTCTTACCAGTCATAGATATTCTTTTCCGGTGACTTGAGTGTGCTGAGTGCAGTTCTTTTAGCTACCGTGTAGGCCTTGTTGATTATCAGTTTGGTATTTGGAATGGTATCTTTGCTAATCTCAACCTCCTGGATGATGCCTCACCCCTCCCCACCTTTCCCGTTTAGCAGCCTTACGCGTGTTTTCTACATATTTGACTATGTTTTTGTTTTGTAATTTATTTCATGTGTAGCCATTTTGGATTCCACCTTTAAGTGATATCTTATGATATGTGTCTTTTTCTTTTTGAATTATGTCACTTAGAATGATCATACGTAACTCCTCCGGAGTTGTTACAACTGGCCATATTTCATTGATTTCCAGGCTGAGTAATATTCCACTCTACATAAGTACCACATCTCTATCCATTTTTTCCCTCCAGAGACATTTAAGTTATATCCTAGTCGAGGATCTTTTAAACAGAGAGGCAGTAAACATTGGGGTGCCTGTGTCCTCTCGATTTTTGTTTTTCCCAAGATATACGCCCATGAGTGCAAGTGCCCTATGCTCTGTAGCTCATTTTTTAGATGCTTTAGTAAACACAATACACTTCTCCAGAATGGCCGTTGGCAATATACATTTCCACTATAAGCCTCACAGGGCTCCCTCTTCTCCTTGCCCTGTCCTGCATTTCTGGCGTTTACACTTTATGAGGATGGCTCTTCTGACTGATGCGAAGTGATATCTTTTGTAGTATTGATTTCCAGTGCCCACCTGTTTGGTTGGCTAAAAAAGTGTATGCCCTTTTCTTGAATATATACAGAAAAAAACGCATACAGCCTTTTTGGCCAACTGCAATGTCGGCAATGTTCAGCCCCTTTTCTTGTGCTTAATGGCGAGTCCTTTCTACCTCCTCAAATCCCTTTCCTGCCATTCTCCGTTGCTTGCCAATCCTTTTCTTTGACTTTCCTCAAGACATTTTTCAGTGATAGATATTTTCAACTCTGCAGTTTCGTGAATTTTACTGCCCCTGAGTTCCATTGTTCAACTTGTGTTTATGGGAACTGGCCACAAAGCAGTGGGATTTCCTCAAGCCCTATACTGTTTCCATGGGCAACCCTAGCCTTTGGTCAATTCATCTTCCTGATTGGAAATTAGAGTGACATGTGCCTGTCTGAACACCTAGGACTTGTCTCTCATTGTTCCTCATCCTTCCGCTTCATCCTCTGGACAAATTCCAAACTGTACACAACAGGATGTTGACAGTGTTGACATCTCCAAGTGGGGAGACTGTTAGTAAAGACGCTGGAGGGGTGAACCCGAGCACCAGGAGATGAGGAGATGAGATGCCTTTTCCAAACTCTTCCCGATCAGACGGTATACCATCCTCTGGATGTGACAGACATGTTTTAGCAGTAGGAAGAGTCCCATTCATGTAAGGAGAACACCAGGGCTTTTTCAAAATCAGTGTCTCCCCGAAACCCAAACTGGGGAGTTTTTTAAGCTACGGCTACACATATGTTCATTAAGGGCCTTGGGAAGTAGGCAGAGTCCAAACTTTAGATGACTGAAGTCTTCAGGGTCAGAAGCACTCACCACCGGCTTCCCTTAGGTTACACTTTAACTGTCATTGATAGATGATGTCAATAAAAATATCTGTTCTTTTTCCGATTATTTCCCCTTATAGGTTATTGCACAATATTGAGTGTAGTTCCCTGTGCTATACAGTAGTTCCTTGTTGATGATCTATTTTATACATAGCAGTGTGTATGTGTTAATTCCAAACTGTTAATTTATCCCTCCTCCCACCTTTCCCCTTTGGTAATAATAAATTATAAGATTTTATACTTCTCAGAAATGGGGGAGCTGAAAGAGAGGTATAATTTTCAATGGAAAAGCATTTAAAACAAGATTGAAGCTTTAACCAAGATTATTAGATGTACATCCTTGGAAAGAAATCACTTCATTTCTCTAATATTGACCTGACAAATAAGACAAACCTTTTCACTGAACTTGCTTATAATAAAGTGATGGAAATATCAAATGGAAGTGTTAGAAACATCTTATTTTACCCGAGCCTTATAAACTGTTCTATGTTAACTACAGTTTGGCTCACACATCTGTTCATTGAAGTTACAATAGTCTCAATTTCTGTTACTGATCCTCCAGAGTGGACCCCAACAAGGGTCCCCCTGCCCAGTGTCATTGGGGCCAACAGATCGAGACTGAGTTTTGTTCCCAAGCAAAGGAAACTTTATATTTTCATCAGAGAATGGAGAGGTGAGAGCATGCACTACCCCGTGGGCTGTGGGCTGGGCTGCTGTGTAGAGATCCTGTCAGAGTCAGTGAGAGGGAGGGGGTGGAGCTCTCAAGGGCCGGGTTGGCTGCAGCTCAGGCTCTATATCTCGGAGTCTGCACTGGGCCCCAGGAGCTGAGGTGTCGACCCAGCCATTCTGCACCAGGAAATCTGGTCTGAAGTGCCGGGTGTGGAACCTCTGCATGCGGGACCCTAGGAGCACGTGAAATTAGACAAAGCACAAAGGATAAAAAAGGTCAGACTTGACTTTATTGCCCAGATTCTATTTTTATCTCCCAGGGATTTTTAATGGGCTTTGCTGGGGACAAACCCCTCCTCTGCCTTTTGTCCCGTTCCTCATTCTTGGAGTGCTGAGGGTGCAGACCCTTCTTCTGTAACTGCTGAGTGCTGAGTTGGGAGCCCTCATACCAGGGGACGAGGGTCAGAACTTCTCCCCAGCAGCCTCCAGGTGACGTTGATTGGCCCCAGGACCCCTGCCTCCCTGCTCGTCCGCCTGAGCACCAGCATTGGAAGTGTTATAGATTCTAATGACCTTTAAGGGTCCAGGAAAGAGATGTGCAGAGACGCTGTGGGGGCCGGTTTCACCCCGCCCCACATTTGTTCGGCCACCTTAGGCTGACCGTTTCTGCCAGCCTAGATGCTCTGACCAGTAGTCTGCTCTTTCTTCAATTAGGCCCCTGAATTAACGTAAAAACAGCACCAGGTGTCAGAGCCCTGCCCGCTCAACTCCCAGACAGTCCAGGGTCGGTGGTGAACAAGGACCATGATGGCCACTGAGTCAACAGCCTTTTGAAGTAAACAGGAGTCCAGCCGGTCTTATTGGCCACCATCATCACGGTGTCTGTAGGCTTTTCTATGGTGACAGTGTGATATACGGTTCCCCCGCCAAGATTATTAGCTCCCCTCCGGGTGCAGGAAGTCCTGCAAGCAGTAGTCTACTCCTTCGGGACACACTATTGTTGTTTTATGAGAGAAACTCCAGGTCAAGTGATGTTCACATGAGTCGTCATGGTGCCCTGTTGCCCCCGGTTATCTCTCTGGATGTTGGAGTTGGAGGGCCTCCTCACTCGAGGTCGGTGTGCCCACGGAGCGAACCCTGCAACTTCAGGGCATGGTTGGTGATTAGGATCACCACGTGGGGTCCTTTTCCCTTAGGAGGGAGGTGGCCTTTTGGGCTGCTGATTTCCAGGTTTTTAGATACCGCCAGTATCTTGGCCAGATGTGGCAGTGGGCCAAGCCCCTTGGTGACTGTAGTTTATCCTACCTGGATGGCATTCTTGCGTTGTTCCATTTCAAGTGGTCCCAGTTTTTGCACTAATTCTCCAATGGCGATTCACCTTTCACCGGGAATGGAAAGGTCAAAGGGTTTAGCTCAATTAGGGAGTTCCAGGGCAAGGGTCTGAATTGACTGCTCTTTCCATTCTTGAAAGGCCACTTCTGGATTCTGTTCCAAAGGATCATCATCTTTTCCTTTCAGTGTTTCATATAGAGGCCCAGCTAGTAGACTGTAGTTAGGGATCCAGAAGCAGCAAACCCTGGCCTCCCCAGGAACCCCTAAGCTGTCTTCTAGTTTTAGAAAGGGGTAAGGCTGCAAATGGTTTCTTCCCTTTCCTGGGATGGGCTTCTCTGACCTTGTGTGAGAATGAAGCCCAGGCAGGTCACCGCAGTCTGTGATATTTGAGCTTTTTCTTGGACAACTTCTATCCTTTATTGGCTTGGTAGTTCAGAGGCCTCCTTAGTAGGGCTGGCGATCAGAATGTCGTCTGCATATTGAAGGAGGGTTTCCTTTTCCAGAGGTAGAACTTTTCGGTCGTTAGCTAAGCTTTCCCCAAAGATGGTGTGGGAATTTTTGAACCCTTGGGGCAAGACGGCCCGGAAGTATTGTTTTAGTTGTATGTTGAGTCCTGCCACTCACAAGCCAAAATTTCTTGTGACTCTGGGACTAATGGAATACAAAAGAAGGCATCATTGAAGACTAATACAGAATACCATGTCCTGGTGGTTGGTAGAATGACCAGCAGGGTGTAGGAATCAGGAGTAACTGGAGGTATATCCTCGGTGGCTTCACTGACTGTCCTGACATCCTTTACCAGGTCCCCAGCAGCCCATGGGGCTCTCGTGGTCAGGCCAATCCCAGGATATGAAGCTCTCCTGGGCAGGTACCCCACCCCCAACCCAGCCCACGGGGCTCTCATGGTCAGGCCCCTCCCAGGATACAGAGCTACCCTTGCAGGTACCATGGCAGGGCTGGGCACACAGGAACCGTGCACATAGCCCTCATTGAAGAGCACCCCCAGCTCACCTGTCGCTCAGAGCTGACACAGAGCACCTCAGAGCAGGACTTGAACTAACAAACAGCAGCTCCGACAGGTCTGTGACCCTGGGCGTCACTCTGTGTGGCCTCCCTCCACCTGGTCTTCCAGAGACTTCCACTGCACCCAGGGCACCAGGCCTCTGTCTCCAACCACCACCCACCCCTCCTCTCCCTGACTCCTGGGTTCGTCTCATTAGGAGAGGGTTTTCTTGAAGTTGTCTCCCACTCATGGGCCAGATAAAATGATTAGAAAACAAGCCAAAGCTGCAGCCCCTTGTCTATCCTGACTCTCAGGAGCCCACACCTGTTCCTTGGACCTGGCCCGTTCAGCAAGTTCCATTTTCTGCAACTGTGAGCCACTGAGGGGTGATGATTGGCTACCTGGGCAGCCTTACCATGCCGGCCAGCCCTCCCCAGGTGTGCCTGGGTTGAGATCAATATAAATACCACTCCAGGCAGCAAAAGCCCCTGCAGCTGTGCCTGACGCCATTTTCTCTGCCCTGTCAGCAGTCTCGGGGCTGGGCTGGTGGGAGGGAGTGAGAGGCCACGGCTTTGTGGGTGGCCCAGTGTGAGTGGGGCTCTGCTGGACTTTCTGCAGCAGTTGCCAGGCTGCCACCTGCTAAAGAAGAGGATGTGTCACCCATACCTGCTGCTGGAATTTCTCCCTGGGCAGAGGTGAGGAAGGAAAAAAGCAGTGGGGGCAGGGACAGGACGGGTATCTCAGGCAGGGAAATGGAAATCTTCCAGAAGAGCACCCAGGGCCAGGACCATCCTGGCTGGCCTGCAGGCACCAAGTCAGCTGGCATGCTGTCACTCGTGTGGCTCCATGGCCCTTCCTCTAGGCTTTCAAGTCCTTGTATATATTCAGGTGTTTTACCTGGGAAGGGTGGGAACAGTTCAGCAGCAACTGGCCTGGGGCTCAGCTCACGTTTACTCACAGATGCCTCGGCACGGTGCCCCAGCTTTGCAATGAGGACGCTTGTTGTGTGGGGGCTGCTGGCTGAATGGGAGACGATTCCCCACCACTGACCAACTTCAGAATTGTTTACAACTGGAGCAAGTGCCCTGATACGGTTTTCCTCTGAGTAACTGGTGGGTTCTGTTTTTTTTTTCTCTTTTTCGTTTTTGGTTCAAGGTAGATTTTATTCCTCTTTTTTGTATTTACAGATATAAGCATGGAAATAATTTATTCATATAAATACATGTATGTGAAGGGAATAATTGTTTTTTCTGTTTTATTTTTTAAATTTTATTTCTTTTTAATTTTGAATTTTATTTTATATTTTTATACAGCAGGTTCTCATTGGTTATCTATTTTATACATATAAATGTTTACATGCCAATCCCAATCTCTCAACTCCTCCCACCACCACCCCTCCAAGAGCTTTCCCCCCTTGTTGTCCATACGATTGTTGTCTACATCTGTTGCTCTATTTATGCCTTGCAAAACGGTTAATCTGTACAGTTTTTCTAGGTTCCACATATATGCATGAATATACAAGATTTGTTTTTCTCTTTCTGACTTACTTCACTCTGTATGACAGTCTCTAGATCCATCGACGTCTCTACAAATGACCCAATTTCATTCCTTTCATGGCTTAGTAATATTCCATTTTATATATGTACCACAGCTTTATGCATTCGTCTGTCTGTGGGCATTTAGGTTGCTTCCATTACCTCGATATTGTAAATAGTGATGCAATGAACATTGCGGTGAATGTCTCTTTTTGATTTATGGTTTTGTCTGAGTATATGTCCAGTCCTGGGATTGCTGTATCATATGGTAATTCTATTATTAGTTTCTTAAGAAACTCCATATTGTTCTCCATAGTGACTGTATCAATTTATATTCCCAACAATAGTGGAAGAGGTTTCCTTTTCTCCACACCCTTTCCAGCATTTGTTGTTTGTAGATTTTCAGATGATGCCCATTCTAACAGGTGTGAGGTGATACCTCATTGTTGAGTCCATTTCGTTGAGCAAGGGGTAGGTCTTGTCTATTACATATTTGGCTTATGGAACGGTATCTGTGCTAATTTCAAACTCTGGTTTTATGCAGCACCCCAACTCACCTTTCCCCTTAAGCAAGCATAAGTTGGTTTTCTAAACTTGAGACCCTGTTCTGTTTTGTAATTCAGTTCATGTGTAGCCAAGTTTACATTCCGTGCATTAGTGATACCTTATGATGTTTCTTTTTCTGTGTGACTTATTTCACTTAGAATCATCATGCCTCAATCCACTCATTATGCTGGTACAGGCCTGGTGACACAGATTTCATTGCTGAGTGGTATTCTGTTGTACGTAAGTACCGCAACTTCTTTATCAATTATTTGTTCTCTGGGATATTTAACTTGTACTGTAGAAGAGGCTCCTGTAAACAGAGCCGTTGTAAATTTTGGGGTGGCTGTGTCTTTTTGATTTTAATTTCCCTAAGCTATAGGACCATAAGTGGAAATGCCCTAGACTCTGTTGCTTTGTTTTTCAGATGTATCAGGAAACACCATACACTTCTCCAGAGTGGCTGTTGGCAATGTACATCCCGCCCATCAGCATAACAAGGCTCCTTTTTCCCCATGGCCTGTCTTGCCTTTCTGGATTTTACACTTTTCTCAGATGGCCCTTTAGACCGGGGGGAAGTGACACTTCATAGTAGTTCGGATTTCCATTGCAAGCTTGCTTGGTTTGCCAAAAAGGGCGTATGTGTTTGTTCCTGAATATATTCAGGAACAAACTCATACGCCCTTTGTTGCCAAGTGCATCATTGTCGATGTTCTGCCTCTTTTCCTATGCTTTAAATGCAATTCCAGTCTACCTCCTGAAATCGGTTTCCTGCAATTCTGCCCCGCTTTCAAGTCCTCTTCGCAGCCTTACTTCAATATATTTTTGGACGTTATCTGTCATTTATAACTCTGCAGGTTTGTGAATTACAGGGCCCCTGAGCTCCTTTCTTCAACTCGCTTTCTTGTGAGCTGGCCGCAAACCCGCAAGACTGCTTCAGGCCCTAATCTGCTTCTGGCAGGGCACGCTGAGCCTTTGGTTAATTCCTCTTCCTGGTGGGAAATGAGTGTTAAATATGCCCGTCCAGACACCTACCTCACTCTCAACCCCTTGGTGATGTGGGTCCTCTGGTTTGTGGCCACTTTTGCTGGGTTCCTCACCTTTCGATGATGTGGCCCCACTAGTGTGAGGACACTCCTGCTTGGTTCTCATCCACGTGGTTATGTGGACCCCCTGGTGAGAGTCTGTTCCTGGCTTTGTTCCTCACCCACCTGTGAGGGAGACCCTCTGCTGATAGGTCACTCCTGCATGGCTGGCACACATTGCCTTGGTGAAGTCAGCCGTGTGGTGGCAGTTGGAGCGTGCTGGGAATCTCTTCCCCCCGGTGATGAGGGCCCTCTTGCGTCAGGCCCTAACTGCTGGGCTCACCAACTTTTCTTAGTGAGCCCAGTGATGCTTTGGCACTCCTCTTAGGATCCCATCTCCATGGGGATGTGGGCCTTCTGCTCTGAGGTCCCAACGGCTGGGTTGTTCACATTTTCATGATGTGGGCTCTCTGGTGTTAGTTCACAGAAGCCTGGATCCCATAGCCTCTGTGCTCTTGGCTGCCTGCTGGGAGGTTCCAACTGCTGGATTCCTCACTTTTTTAATTTTTTGGGCCCTCTGTTGTGAGGATCCTCCTGCCTGCCTCACTCCCAGCCCCTTCGTGATGTGTGTCGTCTGGTTTGAGGCCACATGTGCTGGGTTCCTCACCTTTCGATGATGTGGGACCAATGGTCTTAGGAGACTCCTGCCTGGTTCACATCCCCTTGGTGATGTGGGCCCTCTGTTGAGAGTCTGATCCTGGCTGGGTTCCTCACCCATCTGTGAGGTAGGCCGTCTGATGTGAGGTCACTCTTGCCTGGCTTGCTCACCTCGCCTTGTGGACATGAGCCCTCTGGTGGCACTTGGAGCCTGCTGGGAGCCTCCTCTCCTCGGTGATGAGGGCCCTCTGGCATCAGGCCCTAACTGCTGGGCTCCCCACATTTTGTGATGTGCGCCCAGTGGTGCGAGGACACTCCAGCCAGGTTCACATCCCCATTGGGGTGTGGGCCTTCTGCTCTGAGGTCCCAAAGCCTGGGTTGCTCACAGTTTCATGATGTGGGCTCTCTGCTGTTAGTTCACTCCTGCCTGCATCCCATAGCTTCTGTGCTCTGGGCCGCCTGCTGGGAGGTTCCAACTGCTGGATTCCTCACCTTTCTTATTCTTTGGGCCCTCTGTTTTTAGGCTACTCCTGCCTGCCTCACTCCCATTCCCTTTGTGATATGTGTCCTCTGATTTGAGGCCACATGTGCTGGGTTCCGCACCTTTCGATGATGTGACCCCACTGGAGGGAAGACAGTCCTGACTGGTTCCCATCCCCTTGCTGATGTGGGCCCTCAGGTGAGAGTCTGATCCTGGCTGGGTTCCTCACCCTTCTGTGAGGTGGGCCCTCTGCTGTGAGGTCAATCATGCCTGTCTGGCACACGTCACCTTGGCGACGTGGGCCCTCTGGTGGCAGTTGGAGTGTGCTGGGATCCTCCTCCCCTCGGTGATGAGGGCCCCCTTGCCTTAGGCCATAACTGCTGGGCTCCCCACATTTTCTGATGTGCGCCAAGTGAGTGAGGAGACTCTTGCCAGGTTCCCATCCCCATGGCGATATGGGCCTTCTGCTCTGAGGTCAAAACGGCTGGCTTGCTCACAGTACCAAGATGTGGGCCCTCTGCTGTGAGTTCACTCCGGCAAGGATCCCTTATCATCGGTGCTCTGAGCCGCCTGCTGGGAGGTTCCAACTGCTGGATTCCTCAACTTTTTTATTCTATGTGCCCTCTGTTGTGAGGCTCCTCCTGCCTGCCTCACTGCCAGCCCCTTGGTGATGACTGTCCTATGGCTTGAGGCCACATGTGCTGCGTTCCTCACCTTTCGATGATGTGACCCCACTCGTGTGAGGACACTCCTGCCTGGTTCCCATCCCCTTGGTGAGGTGGGCCCTCTGGCGAGAGTCTAATCCTGGCTGGGTTCCTCAACGTTCTGTGAGGTAGGCCCTCTGCTGTGAGGTCACTCCTGCCTGGCTGGCACACGTCACCTTGGAGACGTGAGCCCTCTGGTGGCAGTTGGAGCGTGCAGGGCGCCTCCTCCTCTCGGTGATGACGGCCCTCTGGCGTCAGGCCCTAAATGTTGGGCTCCCCACATTTTCTGATGTGCGCCCAGTGGTGCGAGGACACTCCAGCCAGGTTCCCATTCCCATGGGGATGTGGTCCTTCTGCGCTGAGATCTCAACTCCTGGGTTGCTCACAGTTTTGTGATGTGGGCCCTCTGCTGTGAGTTCACTGTGGCCTGGATCCCATAGCCTCGGTGTTCTGGGCCGCCTGCTGGAAGGTCTAAATGCTGGAATCCTCACGTTTTTTATATTATGTACCCTGTGTTGTGAGGCTACTCCTGCCTGCCTCACTCCAAGGCCCTTGGTGATGTGGGTCCTCTGGTTTGAGGACACATGTGCTGGGTTCCTCACCTTAAGATGATGAGGCCCCACTGGTGTGAGGATAATCCTGACTGGGTCCCATCCCCTTTGTGATGTGGGCCCTCTGGTGAGAGTCTGATCCTGGCTGGGTTCCTCACCCATCTGTGAGGTGGGCCCTCTACTATCAGGTAACTCTTGCCTGGCTTGCTCACCTCGTCTTGTTGACATGAGCCCTCTGGTGGCAATTGGACCCTGCTGGGAGCCTCCTCAGCTCTGTGATGAGGGCCCCCTGACGTCAGGCCCTAACTGCTGGGCTCCCCAACTTTTCTTAGTGAGCCCAGTGTTGCTCAAGCACTCCTCTTAGGTTCCCATCCCCATGGGGATGTGGGCCTTCTGCTCTGAGGTTCCAACGGCTGGGTTGATCACAATTTCATGATGTGGGCTCTCTGGTGTTAGTTCACTGTGGCCTGGATCCCATAGCCTCTGTGGTCTTGGCTGCCTGCTGGGAGGTTCCAACTGCTCGATTCCTCAACTTTTGTATTCTATGGGTCCTGTGTTGTGATGCTCCTCCTGCCTGCCTCACTCGCAACCCCTTCGTGATGTGGGTCTTCTGGTTTGAGGCCACATGTGCTGGGTTAGGCAACTTTCAATGATGTGGCCCCACTGGTGTGAGGACACTCCTGCCTGGTTCCCATCCCCTTGGTGATGTGGGCCTTCTGGTGACAGTCTTATCCTGGCTGGGTTCCTCACTCTTCTGTGAGGTAGGCCCTCTGCTGTGAGGTCAATCCTGCCTGACTTGCACACATCACCTTGGCGACGTGGGCCCTCTGTTGGCACATGGAACCTGCTGGGAGCCTCCTGCCCTCGGTGATGACGGCCCTCTAGCATCAGGTTCTAACTGCTGGGCTCCCCACGTTTTCTGATGTGAGCCCAGTGATGCCAGGACACTCCTGTCAGGTTCCCATCCCCATGGGGATGTGGGCTTTCTGCTCTGAGGTCCCAATGCCTGGGTTGCTCACAGTTTCATGATGTGGGCTCTCTGGTGTTAGTTAACTCCTGCCTGCATCCCATAGCTTCTGTGCTCTCGGCCGCCTGCTGGGAGGTTCCAAATGCTGGATTCCTCACTTTTTTTATTCTTTGGGCCCTCTGTTTTTAGGCTACTCCTACCTGCCTCACTCCCATCCCCTTTGTGATGTATGTCCTCTGATATGAGGCCACATGTGCTGGGTTCCTCACCTTTCGATGATGTGGCCCCACTGGTGGGAGGACAGTCCTGACTGGTTCCCATCCCCTTGGTGTTGTGGGCCCTCTGGTGAGAGTCTCATCCTGCCTCGGTTCCTCACCCTTCTGTGAGATAGGCCCTCTGCTGTGAGGTCACTACTGCCTGGCTGGTGCATGCCACCTTGTAGACGTGGGCCCTCTGTTGGCAGTTGGAACCTGCTGGGAGTCTCCTCCCCTCAGTTATGAGGGCCCCCTGGCATCAGGCCCTAACTGCTGGGCTCCTAACATTTTCTGATATGTGCTAAGTGGTGCAAAGCCACTCCTGCCAGGTTCCCATCCCAATGGGGATGTGGGCCTTCTGTTCTGAGGTCCCAACAGCTGGGCTGCTCACAGGTTCATGATGTGGGCCCTCTGCTGTGAGTTCACTGCGGCCTGGATCCCATAGCCTCGGTGCTCTGGGCCACTTGCTGGGAGGTTCCAACTGCTGGATTCCTCAACTTTTATATTCTATGGACCCTGTGTTGTGAGGCCAGTCCTGCCAGCCTCATTCCGAACCCCTTGGTGATGTGGTTCCTCTGGTTTGAGGACACATGTGCTGGGATCCTCACCTTTCGATGATGTTGTCTCACTGGTGTGGGGACACTCCTGCCTGGTTCCCATCCCCTTGGTGATGTGGGCCCTCTGGTGAGAGTCTGATCCTGGCTGTGTTCCTCACCCTTCTGTGAGGTGGGCCCTCTGCTGTGAGGTCACTCCTGCCAGGCTGGCACACATCACCTTGGTGATGTTGGCCCTCTGGTGGCAGCTGGAGCCTGCTGGGAGCCTCCTCCTCTCGGTGATGAGTGCCCTCTAGCGTCAGGCCCTAACTTCTGAGCACCCCACGTTTTCTGATGTGAGCCCAGTGATGCCAGGACACTCCTGTCATGTTCCCATCACCATGGGGATGTGGGCCTTCTGCTCTGAGGTCCCAATGTCTGGGTTGCTCACAGTTTCATGATGTGGGCTGTCTGGTGTTAGTTCACTCTGGCCTGGTTCCTCTAGCCTCTGTGCTCTGGGCCGCCTGCTGGGAGGTTCCAACTGCTGGATTCCTCACCTTTCTTATTTTTGGGCCCTCTGTTATGAGGCTCCTCCTGCCTGCCTCACTCCCAGCCCCTTGGTGATGGGTGTCCTATGGTTTGAAGCCACATGTTCTGGGTTCCTCACCTTTAGATGATGTGGCCCTACTCATGTGAGGACACTCCTGCCTGGTTCCAATCCATTTGGTGATGTGGGCCCTCTGGTGCGAGTCTGATCCTGACTGGGTTCGTCACACTTCTCTGAGGTGGGCCCTCTGCTGTGAGGTCATTCGTGCCTGGTTGGCACACATCGCCTTGGCGACGTCAGCCCTCTGGTGGCAGTTGGAGCCTGCTGGGAGCCTCCTTCCCTTGGTGATGAGGGTCCTCTGGCGTCAGGCCCTAACTGCTGGTCGCTCAAAATTTTCTGATACGTTCTCAGTGGTGCGAGGACACTCCTACCAGAATTCCATCCCCATGGGGATGTGGGCCTCCTGCTCTGAGGTCCCAATGGCTGGGTTGCTCAGTTTCATGACATGGGCCCTCTTCTGTGAGTTCACTGTGGCCTGGATCCCATAGCCTCGGTGCTCTGGGCCGCCTGCTGGGAGGTTCCAACTGCTGGATTCCTCACTTTTTTATTCTATGTGCCCAGTGTTGTGAGGCTACTCCTGCCTGCCTCACTCCGAGGTCCTTGGTGATGTGGGTCCTCTGGTTTGAGGACACATGTGCTGAGTACCTCAGCTTTCGATGATGTGGCCCCACTGATGTGAAGACACTCCTGCCTGGTTCCCATCCCCTTGGTGATGTGGGCCCTCTGGTGAGAGTCTGATGTTGGCTGGGTTTCTCACCCTTCTGTGAGGTGGGACCTCTGCTGTGAGGTAACTCCTGCCTGGCATGCTCACGTTGCCTTGGCAATGTGAGCCCTCAGGTGGCAGTTGGAGCCTGCTGGGAATCTCCTCCCCTCAGTTATGAGAGCTCTGGATAAAACACATATGCCCTTTTTTGCCAAGTGCATTATTTTCCAAGTTCTGTCTCTTTTCCTATGCTTTAAGAGCTACTCCCGTGTACGTTCTGAAATCAGTTTCCAGCAATTCTGCCCCGCATTCAAGTCCTCTTCGCAGCCTTACTTCAGTATAATTTTGGATGATAGCTGTCATTTATAACTCCGCAGGTTTCTGAATTACAGTGCCCCTGAGCTCCTTTCTTCAACTCGCTTTCTTGTGAGCTGGCCGCAACACCGCAGGATCTCCTCAGGCCCTAATCTAGTTCCAGCATGGCACGCGGAGCCTTTGGTTCATTTGTCTTCCTGGTGAAAATGAGAGTTAAATTTGCCCGTCCAGACACCTACAGATAGTCTCCCATTGTTTCTCCTTATTCCTGTTCATCTTCCGAATAAATTGCAAACTGGGCCAAACAGGAGGTTAAAGGCACTGACTCTCCAAGTGGGGAGAGTGTTAGTAAAGCGTCTGGAATGTTGCACCCGAGTACCAGGGGACGAAAACTGAGACACATTTGAACACGTTTCCCGATCACACGGTGGATCATACTCTGGGTTCCACATGCATGTTTTAGCTGAAGGAAGAATCCCTTAAACCTGGAGAGTTGAGACCCATGGAATGGGTACCATGCAATATGACTTCAAAGGGTCTGCATTTGCTCACCGAACCTCACCAATCCTATCACTGCTGCGTTTATGCCACTGTACACACGCTTGATTCTCTTTCGGAGACATATAAATCCATAGGTTTTAAGATTCTTACTAGTCAGGTATATTCTTAGGCGTTTAATATGGGGTGTTGAGTCCACTTCGTTGAGCAAGGAGTAGCTCTTGTCTATTACATATTTGGCTTACGGAATGGTATCTGTGCTAATTTCAATCTCTGGTTTTATGCAGCACCCCAACTCACCTTTCCCCTTAAGCAAGCATAAGTTGGTTTTCTACATTTGACACCCTGTTCTGTTTTGTAATTCAGTTCCTGTGTAGCCAAGTTTACATTCCGTGTATTAGTGATACCTTATGATGTTTCTTTTTCTGTGTGACTTATTTCACTTAGAATCATCGTACCTGAATCCACTCATTATGCTGCTACGGGCCTGATGACATAGATTTCATTGCTGAGTGATATTGCATTGTACGTAAGTACCCCAACTTCTTTATCCATTTTTCGCTTTCTGTGATATTGAACTTGTACAGTAAACGAGGTTCTTGTAAACAGAGCCGGCCCAAACTTTGGGGTGGCTGTGTCTTTTTGATTTTAATTTCCCTAAGCTATAGGACCATAAGTGGAAGTGCCCTAGGCTCTGTTGCTTTGTTTTTTCGATGTTTCAGGAAACACCATACACTTCTCCAGAGTGGCTGCTGGCAATTTACATCCCACCCATCAGCATAACAAGGTTCCCAGTTCTCCATGGCCTGTCCTGCCTTTCTGGATTTTACACTTTTTTCGGATGGCCCTTTTGACCGGGGGGCAGTGAGACTTCATTGGAGTGCAGATTTCCTTTGCAAGCTTGCTTGGTTGGCCAAAAAGGGCGTATGCGTTTTTTCCTGAATATATTCAGGAAAAAACGCATACGCCCTTTTTGGCCAAGTGCATCATTGTCGACGTTCTGAGTGTTTTCATATGTTTTCAGTGCAATTCCTGTCTACCTCCTGAAATCGGTTTCCTGCAGTTCTGCCTTGCTCTCAGTGCCTCTTCATAGCCTTACCCCAATATACTTTTGGAAAATAGTTGGCCTTTATAACGCTGCAGGTTTTTGAATTGCAGTGGCCCTTAGCTCCATTTTTCAGCTCTTATTTTTGTGATCTTGCCTCATATCCACAGGATTTCTTCAGGACCTATTCTTCTTCTGGGACGCCTTGCTCTGCCTTTGGTTAATTCTTCCTCCTGATGTGAAATTAGAGTGACATGTGCCCATTGAAACCGCTACAGCTATTTTCTCACTGGTTCCCCCTATTCCCATTCATCCTCCGCACTAACTGCAGACTGTGCGATACCGGAACTTAAAGGCATTGACTCTCCATGTGGAGATGTTGTTAGTAAAGTGGCTGGAATGTTGATCCGGAGCCCCAGGAGAGGAAAATGAGGTGCATTTTAGAAACCTTTCCCAATCATATGGTATACCATCCGCTGGATTTCCCATGCATGGTTTAGCTGTAGGAAGATTCCCTTCAACTTGGAGTGTTGGGACCCTTGGAATAAGTAGCATGAAGTATTGCATTAAACTTTCGGCAGTTGCTCACCAAAGCTCTCCAATCCTTTCAGCCCCAAGTGTCCAGCCTTATGTCTTATCCAGCTGTGGGTTTATATGTGGTCATTCCAGGTTGCATCACAGCCCCTGAGCGAATTTTGTAAGAATTTTTCTCTCTTTCATTGTTTCTGCGTTTTGGTTTTAAAATTTATTTCTATAATGGGGTTTAGCTCATTTTCACTGCTGTGTTTGTGCCGCTCTGCGCACACTTGATTCCCTTATGGAGATATATCAATACATGGGTTTTAAGATTCTTATTACTCAGATATATTTCTCTGCGGTGTATAGGGTGTGTTGAGGCCAGTTCATTGAGCGAGGTGTAGATCTTGTCTGATACCTATTTGGTTTATTGAACGGTATCTGTGCTAATTTCAAACTCTGGTTTTATGCATCACCCCACCTCTCCTTTCCCCTTAAGCTGACATAAGTGTGTTTTCTAAATGTGAGACACTGTTCTGTTTTGTAATTCATTTTTTGTGCAGCCATATTTATCCTCCCTCTATAAGTGATATCTTATGATATGTTTCTTTTTCTGTTTGACTTATTTCAAGTAGTATTATCGGACCTCAATCCACTCTTTATCCTTCTACTAGCCTTATTACATTGATTTCATGGTGAAGAGATATTCCATTGTACATAAGTACCACATTTTCTTTATCCATTGTTCTCTTTCCTGGGATATTTAAGGTGTACTGAAGTTGAGGTTCTTGTAAACAGAGTAGCCCTAAACTGTGGTGTGCTTGTGTCTTGTTGATTTTTAGACTTCCCTAGATATACTCCCGTGATTGGAAGTGCCCTATGCTCTGTCGCTCTGTTTTTTAGATGATTTAGGAACCACCATACACTTCTCCAGAGTGGCTCTCGGCAGTTCACACACTGTCCATCAGCGTATAAAGGCTCCCTGTTCTCCATGGCCTGTCCTGCATTTCTGGTTTTTACAATTTTTTCGGATGGCCCTTTTGACCGGTGGGAAATGAGACTTCTTTGTTGTGCACATTTGCATTGCTTGCTTGCTTGGTTGCCCATAAAGTGCGTATGCGTTTTTTCCTGGATATATTCAGGAAAAAACGCATACTCCCTTTTGGGCCAACTGCATCATTGTCGAAATTCTGCCGCTTTTCATGTGCTTTAAAGGCGAGTCCAATCTATCTCTTGAAATCTGTTTCTTGCAATTCTGTCTTGCATTCAGATCCTCTTCTTTGCCTTACCTCAACATATTTTTGGACGTTAGTTTTCATTTATAACTCTGCAGGTTTGTGAATTGCAGTGACCCTGAGCTCCATTTTTTAAGTTGCTCTTTTGTGAGCTGGCCTCAAAACCGCAGGATTGCTTCAGGCCCTATTTTGGCTCCGGCGAGGCGGGCTGAGCCTTTTTTTAATTCTTATTCTTAATGGGAAATTAGAGTGACATGTGCCCGTCCAAACCCCTACAACTATTCTCTCATTGTTTCCCCCTGTTCCCGTTCATCCTCCTCACAATTTGCAAAATGTGTGAAACAGAAGTTTAAATGTGCTGATTCTCTAAGTGGGGAGATTCTAAGTAACGTGGCTGGAATGATGAACAGGAGCACCAGGAGAGGATAAATGAGGTGCATTTTAGACACATCTCCCGATCACATGGTGTACAGTCCTCTGGGTTTTCCATGCATGTTTTAGCTGTAGGAAGATTCCTTGAACCTGCAGATTTGGGACCCATTGAATGGGTACCAGGTAGTATTACTTTAAAGGGTGTGCATTTCCTCACCCAACCTCACATTTCTCTTAGCGCGAACAGTTTCCAGCCTTATGTCTCATCCTGCTGTGGGTCTAGATGTGTTCAATCCATGTTGCATCACCGTCCCTGAGGAAAAGTTGTAAGAGGTTTTCTCTGTCTCTCTGTCGTTTATTTTTTTCAATTTATTACTATATTGGTTACAGCTGATTTTCAAAGCTCTGTTTCTTGCTGCTGTACATCCACTTGATTCACGTACAGAGAGACATCAATAAATTCTTTTTCAGATTCTTACCAGTCATAGATATTCTTTTCCGGTGACTTGAGTGTGCTGAGTGCAGTTCTTTTAGCTACCGTGTAGGCCTTGTTGATTATCAGTTTGGTATTTGGAATGGTATCTTTGCTAATCTCAACCTCCTGGATGATGCCTCACCCCTCCCCACCTTTCCCGTTTAGCAGCCTTACGCGTGTTTTCTACATATTTGACTATGTTTTTGTTTTGTAATTTATTTCATGTGTAGCCATTTTGGATTCCACCTTTAAGTGATATCTTATGATATGTGTCTTTTTCTTTTTGAATTATGTCACTTAGAATGATCATACGTAACTCCTCCGGAGTTGTTACAACTGGCCATATTTCATTGATTTCCAGGCTGAGTAATATTCCACTCTACATAAGTACCACATCTCTATCCATTTTTTCCCTCCAGAGACATTTAAGTTATATCCTAGTCGAGGATCTTTTAAACAGAGAGGCAGTAAACATTGGGGTGCCTGTGTCCTCTCGATTTTTGTTTTTCCCAAGATATACGCCCATGAGTGCAAGTGCCCTATGCTCTGTAGCTCATTTTTTAGATGCTTTAGTAAACACAATACACTTCTCCAGAATGGCCGTTGGCAATATACATTTCCACTATAAGCCTCACAGGGCTCCCTCTTCTCCTTGTCCTGTCCTGCATTTCTGGCGTTTACACTTTATGAGGATGGCTCTTCTGACTGATGCGAAGTGATATCTTTTGTAGTATTGATTTCCAGTGCCCACCTGTTTGGTTGGCTAAAAAAGTGTATGCCCTTTTCTTGAATATATACAGAAAAAAACGCATACAGCCTTTTTGGCCAACTGCAATGTCGGAAATGTTCAGCCCCTTTTCTTGTGCTTAATGGCGAGTCCTTTCTACCTCCTCAAATCCCTTTCCTGCCATTCTCCGTTGCTTGCCAATCCTTTTCTTTGACTTTCCTCAAGACATTTTTCAGTGATAGATATTTTCAACTCTGCAGTTTCGTGAATTTTACTGCCCCTGAGTTCCATTGTTCAACTTGTGTTTATGGGAACTGGCCACAAAGCAGTGGGATTTCCTCAAGCCCTATACTGTTTCCATGGGCAACCCTAGCCTTTGGTCAATTCATCTTCCTGATTGGAAATTAGAGTGACATGTGCCTGTCTGAACACCTAGGACTTGTCTCTCATTGTTCCTCATCCTTCCGCTTCATCCTCTGGACAAATTCCAAACTGTACACAACAGGATGTTGACAGTGTTGACATCTCCAAGTGGGGAGACTGTTAGTAAAGACGCTGGAGGGGTGAACCCGAGCACCAGGAGATGAGGAGATGAGATGCCTTTTCCAAACTCTTCCCGATCAGACGGTATACCATCCTCTGGATGTGACAGACATGTTTTAGCAGTAGGAAGAGTCCCATTCATGTAAGGAGAACACCAGGGCTTTTTCAAAATCAGTGTCTCCCCGAAACCCAAACTGGGGAGTTTTTTAAGCTACGGCTACACATATGTTCATTAAGGGCCTTGGGAAGTAGGCAGAGTCCAAACTTTAGATGACTGAAGTCTTCAGGGTCAGAAGCACTCACCACCGGCTTCCCTTAGGTTACACTTTAACTGTCATTGATAGATGATGTCAATAAAAATATCTGTTCTTTTTCCGATTATTTCCCCTTATAGGTTATTGCACAATATTGAGTGTAGTTCCCTGTGCTATACAGTAGTTCCTTGTTGATGATCTATTTTATACATAGCAGTGTGTATGTGTTAATTCCAAACTGTTAATTTATCCCTCCTCCCACCTTTCCCCTTTGGTAATAATAAATTATAAGATTTTATACTTCTCAGAAATGGGGGAGCTGAAAGAGAGGTATCATTTTCAATGGAAAAGCATTTAAAACAAGATTGAAGCTTTAACCAAGATTATTAGATGTACATCCTTGGAAAGAAATCACTTCATTTCTCTAATATTGACCTGACAAATAAGACAAACCTTTTCACTGAACTTGCTTATAATAAAGTGATGGAAATATCAAATGGAAGTGTTAGAAACATCTTATTTTACCCGAGCCTTATAAACTGTTCTATGTTAACTACAGTTTGGCTCACACATCTGTTCATTGAAGTTACAATAGTCTCAATTTCTGTTACTGATCCTCCAGAGTGGACCCCAACAAGGGTCCCCCTGCCCAGTGTCATTGGGGCCAACAGATCGAGACTGAGTTTTGTTCCCAAGCAAAGGAAACTTTATATTTTCATCAGAGAATGGAGAGGTGAGAGCATGCACTACCCCGTGGGCTGTGGGCTGGGCTGCTGTGTAGAGATCCTGTCAGAGTCAGTGAGAGGGAGGGGGTGGAGCTCTCAAGGGCCGGGTTGGCTGCAGCTCAGGCTCTATATCTCGGAGTCTGCACTGGGCCCCAGGAGCTGAGGTGTCGACCCAGCCATTCTGCACCAGGAAATCTGGTCTGAAGTGCCGGGTGTGGAACCTCTGCATGCGGGACCCTAGGAGCACGTGAAATTAGACAAAGCACAAAGGATAAAAAAGGTCAGACTTGACTTTATTGCCCACATTCTATTTTTATCTCCCAGGGATTTTTAATGGGCTTTGCTGGGGACAAACCCCTCCTCTGCCTTTTGTCCCGTTCCTCATTCTTGGAGTGCTGAGGGTGCAGACCCTTCTTCTGTAACTGCTGAGTGCTGAGTTGGGAGCCCTCATACCAGGGGACGAGGGTCAGAACTTCTCCCCAGCAGCCTCCAGGTGACGTTGATTGGCCCCAGGACCCCTGCCTCCCTGCTCGTCCGCCTGAGCACCAGCATTGGAAGTGTTATAGATTCTAATGACCTTTAAGGGTCCAGGAAAGAGATGTGCAGAGACGCTGTGGGGGCCGGTTTCACCCCGCCCCACATTTGTTCGGCCACCTTAGGCTGACCGTTTCTGCCAGCCTAGATGCTCTGACCAGTAGTCTGCTCTTTCTTCAATTAGGCCCCTGAATTAACGTAAAAACAGCACCAGGTGTCAGAGCCCTGCCCGCTCAACTCCCAGACAGTCCAGGGTCAGTGGTGATCAAGGACCATGATGGCCACTGAGTCAACAGCCTTTTGAAGTAAACAGGAGTCCAGCCGGTCTTATTGGCCACCATCATCACGGTGTCTGTAGGCTTTTCTATGGTGACAGTGTGATATACGGTTCCCCCGCCAAGATTATTAGCTCCCCTCCGGGTGCAGGAAGTCCTGCAAGCAGTAGTCTACTCCTTCGGGACACACTATTGTTGTTTTATGAGAGAAACTCCAGGTCAAGTGATGTTCACATGAGTCGTCATGGTGCCCTGTTGCCCCCGGTTATCTCTCTGGATGTTGGAGTTGGAGGGCCTCCTCACTCGAGGTCGGTGTGCCCACGGAGCGAACCCTGCAACTTCAGGGCATGGTTGGTGATTAGGATCACCACGTGGGGTCCTTTTCCCTTAGGAGGGAGGTGGCCTTTTGGGCTGCTGATTTCCAGGTTTTTAGATACCGCCAGTATCTTGGCCAGATGTGGCAGTGGGCCAAGCCCCTTGGTGACTGTAGTTTATCCTACCTGGATGGCATTCTTGCGTTGTTCCATTTCAAGTGGTCCCAGTTTTTGCACTAATTCTCCAATGGCGATTCACCTTTCACCGGGAATGGAAAGGTCAAAGGGTTTAGCTCAATTAGGGAGTTCCAGGGCAAGGGTCTGAATTGACTGCTCTTTCCATTCTTGAAAGGCCACTTCTGGATTCTGTTCCAAAGGATCATCATCTTTTCCTTTCAGTGTTTCATATAGAGGCCCAGCTAGTAGACTGTAGTTAGGGATCCAGAAGCAGCAAACCCTGGCCTCCCCAGGAACCCCTAAGCTGTCTTCTAGTTTTAGAAAGGGGTAAGGCTGCAAATGGTTTCTTCCCTTTCCTGGGATGGGCTTCTCTGACCTTGTGTGAGAATGAAGCCCAGGCAGGTCACCGCAGTCTGTGATATTTGAGCTTTTTCTTGGACAACTTCTATCCTTTATTGGCTTGGTAGTTCAGAGGCCTCCTTAGTAGGGCTGGCGATCAGAATGTCGTCTGCATATTGAAGGAGGGTTTCCTTTTCCAGAGGTAGAACTTTTCGGTCGTTAGCTAAGCTTTCCCCAAAGATGGTGTGGGAATTTTTGAACCCTTGGGGCAAGACGGCCCGGAAGTATTGTTTTAGTTGTATGTTGAGTCCTGCCACTCACAAGCCAAAATTTCTTGTGACTCTGGGACTAATGGAATACAAAAGAAGGCATCATTGAAGACTAATACAGAATACCATGTCCTGGTGGTTGGTAGAATGACCAGCAGGGTGTAGGAATCAGGAGTAACTGGAGGTATATCCTCGGTGGCTTCACTGACTGTCCTGACATCCTTTACCAGGTCCCCAGCAGCCCATGGGGCTCTCGTGGTCAGGCCAATCCCAGGATATGAAGCTCTCCTGGGCAGGTACCCCACCCCCAACCCAGCCCACGGGGCTCTCATGGTCAGGCCCCTCCCAGGATACAGAGCTACCCTTGCAGGTACCGTGGCAGGGCTGGGCACACAGGAACCGTGCACATAGCCCTCATTGAAGAGCACCCCCAGCTCACCTGTCGCTCAGAGCTGACACAGAGCACCTCAGAGCAGGACTTGAACTAACAAACAGCAGCTCCGACAGGTCTGTGACCCTGGGCATCACTCTGTGTGGCCTCCCTCCACCTGGTCTTCCAGAGACTTCCACTGCACCCAGGGCACCAGGCCTCTGTCTCCAACCACCACCCACCCCTCCTCTCCCTGACTCCTGGGTTCGTCTCATTAGGAGAGGGTTTTCTTGAAGTTGTCTCCCACTCATGGGCCAGATAAAATGATTAGAAAACAAGCCAAAGCTGCAGCCCCTTGTCTATCCTGACTCTCAGGAGCCCACACCTGTTCCTTGGACCTGGCCCGTTCAGCAAGTTCCATTTTCTGCAACTGTGAGCCCCTGAGGGGTGATGATTGGCTACCTGGGCAGCCTTACCATGCCGGCCGGCCCTCCCCAGGTGTGCCTGGGTTGAGATCAATATAAATACCACTCCAGGCAGCAAAAGCCCCTGCAGCTGTGCCTGACGCCATTTTCTCTGCCCTGTCAGCAGTCTCGGGGCTGGGCTGGTGGGAGGGAGTGAGAGGCCACGGCTTTGTGGGTGGCCCAGTGTGAGTGGGGCTCTGCTGGACTTTCTGCAGCAGTTGCCAGGCTGCCACCTGCTAAAGAAGAGGATGTGTCACCCATACCTGCTGCTGGAATTTCTCCCTGGGCAGAGGTGAGGAAGGAAAAAAGCAGTGGGGGCAGGGACAGGACGGGTATCTCAGGCAGGGAAATGGAAATCTTCCAGAAGAGCACCCAGGGCCAGGACCATCCTGGCTGGCCTGCAGGCACCAAGTCAGCTGGCATGCTGTCACTCGTGTGGCTCCATGGCCCTTCCTCTAGGCTTTCAAGTCCTTGTATATATTCAGGTGTTTTACCTGGGAAGGGTGGGAACAGTTCAGCAGCAACTGGCCTGGGGCTCAGCTCACGTTTACTCACAGATGCCTCGGCACGGTGCCCCAGCTTTGCAATGAGGACGCTTGTTGTGTGGGGGCTGCTGGCTGAATGGGAGACGATTCCCCACCACTGACCAACTTCAGAATTGTTTACAACTGGAGCAAGTGCCCTGATACGGTTTTCCTCTGAGTAACTGGTGGGTTCTGTTTTTTTTTTCTCTTTTTCGTTTTTGGTTCAAGGTAGATTTTATTCCTCTTTTTTGTATTTACAGATATAAGCATGGAAATAATTTATTCATATAAATACATGTATGTGAAGGGAATAATTGTTTTTTCTGTTTTATTTTTTAAATTTTATTTCTTTTTAATTTTGAATTTTATTTTATATTTTTATACAGCAGGTTCTCATTGGTTATCTATTTTATACATATAAATGTTTACATGCCAATCCCAATCTCTCAACTCCTCCCACCACCACCCCTCCAAGAGCTTTCCCCCCTTGTTGTCCATACGATTGTTGTCTACATCTGTTGCTCTATTTATGCCTTGCAAAACGGTTAATCTGTACAGTTTTTCTAGGTTCCACATATATGCATGAATATACAAGATTTGTTTTTCTCTTTCTGACTTACTTCACTCTGTATGACAGTCTCTAGATCCATCGACGTCTCTACAAATGACCCAATTTCATTCCTTTCATGGCTTAGTAATATTCCATTTTATATATGTACCACAGCTTTATGCATTCGTCTGTCTGTGGGCATTTAGGTTGCTTCCATTACCTCGATATTGTAAATAGTGATGCAATGAACATTGCGGTGAATGTCTCTTTTTGATTTATGGTTTTGTCTGAGTATATGTCCAGTCCTGGGATTGCTGTATCATATGGTAATTCTATTATTAGTTTCTTAAGAAACTCCATATTGTTCTCCATAGTGACTGTATCAATTTATATTCCCAACAATAGTGGAAGAGGTTTCCTTTTCTCCACACCCTTTCCAGCATTTGTTGTTTGTAGATTTTCAGATGATGCCCATTCTAACAGGTGTGAGGTGATACCTCATTGTTGAGTCCATTTCGTTGAGCAAGGGGTAGGTCTTGTCTATTACATATTTGGCTTATGGAACGGTATCTGTGCTAATTTCAAACTCTGGTTTTATGCAGCACCCCAACTCACCTTTCCCCTTAAGCAAGCATAAGTTGGTTTTCTAAACTTGAGACCCTGTTCTGTTTTGTAATTCAGTTCATGTGTAGCCAAGTTTACATTCCGTGCATTAGTGATACCTTATGATGTTTCTTTTTCTGTGTGACTTATTTCACTTAGAATCATCATGCCTCAATCCACTCATTATGCTGGTACAGGCCTGGTGACACAGATTTCATTGCTGAGTGGTATTCTGTTGTACATAAGTACCGCAACTTCTTTATCAATTATTTGTTCTCTGGGATATTTAACTTGTACTGTAGAAGAGGCTCCTGTAAACAGAGCCGTTGTAAATTTTGGGGTGGCTGTGTCTTTTTGATTTTAATTTCCCTAAGCTATAGGACCATAAGTGGAAATGCCCTAGACTCTGTTGCTTTGTTTTTCAGATGTATCAGGAAACACCATACACTTCTCCAGAGTGGCTGTTGGCAATGTACATCCCGCCCATCAGCATAACAAGGCTCCTTTTTCCCCATGGCCTGTCTTGCCTTTCTGGATTTTACACTTTTCTCAGATGGCCCTTTAGACCGGGGGGAAGTGACACTTCATAGTAGTTCGGATTTCCATTGCAAGCTTGCTTGGTTTGCCAAAAAGGGCGTATGTGTTTGTTCCTGAATATATTCAGGAACAAACTCATACGCCCTTTGTTGCCAAGTGCATCATTGTCGATGTTCTGCCTCTTTTCCTATGCTTTAAATGCAATTCCAGTCTACCTCCTGAAATCGGTTTCCTGCAATTCTGCCCCGCTTTCAAGTCCTCTTCGCAGCCTTACTTTAATATATTTTTGGACGTTATCTGTCATTTATAACTCTGCAGGTTTGTGAATTACAGGGCCCCTGAGCTCCTTTCTTCAACTCGCTTTCTTGTGAGCTGGCCGCAAACCCGCAAGACTGCTTCAGGCCCTAATCTGCTTCTGGCAGGGCACGCTGAGCCTTTGGTTAATTCCTCTTCCTGGTGGGAAATGAGTGTTAAATATGCCCGTCCAGACACCTACCTCACTCTCAACCCCTTGGTGATGTGGGTCCTCTGGTTTGTGGCCACTTTTGCTGGGTTCCTCACCTTTCGATGATGTGGCCCCACTAGTGTGAGGACACTCCTGCTTGGTTCTCATCCACGTGGTTATGTGGACCCCCTGGTGAGAGTCTGTTCCTGGCTTTGTTCCTCACCCACCTGTGAGGGAGACCCTCTGCTGATAGGTCACTCCTGCATGGCTGGCACACATTGCCTTGGTGAAGTCAGCCGTGTGGTGGCAGTTGGAGCGTGCTGGGAATCTCTTCCCCCCGGTGATGAGGGCCCTCTTGCGTCAGGCCCTAACTGCTGGGCTCACCAACTTTTCTTAGTGAGCCCAGTGATGCTTTGGCACTCCTCTTAGGATCCCATCTCCATGGGGATGTGGGCCTTCTGCTCTGAGGTCCCAACGGCTGGGTTGTTCACATTTTCATGATGTGGGCTCTCTGGTGTTAGTTCACAGAAGCCTGGATCCCATAGCCTCTGTGCTCTTGGCTGCCTGCTGGGAGGTTCCAACTGCTGGATTCCTCACTTTTTTAATTTTTTGGGCCCTCTGTTGTGAGGATCCTCCTGCCTGCCTCACTCCCAGCCCCTTCGTGATGTGTGTCGTCTGGTTTGAGGCCACATGTGCTGGGTTCCTCACCTTTCGATGATGTGGGACCAATGGTCTTAGGAGACTCCTGCCTGGTTCACATCCCCTTGGTGATGTGGGCCCTCTGTTGAGAGTCTGATCCTGGCTGGGTTCCTCACCCATCTGTGAGGTAGGCCGTCTGATGTGAGGTCACTCTTGCCTGGCTTGCTCACCTCGCCTTGTGGACATGAGCCCTCTGGTGGCACTTGGAGCCTGCTGGGAGCCTCCTCTCCTCGGTGATGAGGGCCCTCTGGCATCAGGCCCTAACTGCTGGGCTCCCCACATTTTGTGATGTGCGCCCAGTGGTGCGAGGACACTCCAGCCAGGTTCACATCCCCATTGGGGTGTGGGCCTTCTGCTCTGAGGTCCCAAAGCCTGGGTTGCTCACAGTTTCATGATGTGGGCTCTCTGCTGTTAGTTCACTCCTGCCTGCATCCCATAGCTTCTGTGCTCTGGGCCGCCTGCTGGGAGGTTCCAACTGCTGGATTCCTCACCTTTCTTATTCTTTGGGCCCTCTGTTTTTAGGCTACTCCTGCCTGCCTCACTCCCATTCCCTTTGTGATATGTGTCCTCTGATTTGAGGCCACATGTGCTGGGTTCCGCACCTTTCGATGATGTGACCCCACTGGAGGGAAGACAGTCCTGACTGGTTCCCATCCCCTTGCTGATGTGGGCCCTCAGGTGAGAGTCTGATCCTGGCTGGGTTCCTCACCCTTCTGTGAGGTGGGCCCTCTGCTGTGAGGTCAATCATGCCTGTCTGGCACACGTCACCTTGGCGACGTGGGCCCTCTGGTGGCAGTTGGAGTGTGCTGGGATCCTCCTCCCCTCGGTGATGAGGGCCCCCTTGCCTTAGGCCATAACTGCTGGGCTCCCCACATTTTCTGATGTGCGCCAAGTGAGTGAGGAGACTCTTGCCAGGTTCCCATCCCCATGGCGATATGGGCCTTCTGCTCTGAGGTCAAAACGGCTGGCTTGCTCACAGTACCAAGATGTGGGCCCTCTGCTGTGAGTTCACTCCGGCAAGGATCCCTTATCATCGGTGCTCTGAGCCGCCTGCTGGGAGGTTCCAACTGCTGGATTCCTCAACTTTTTTATTCTATGTGCCCTCTGTTGTGAGGCTCCTCCTGCCTGCCTCACTGCCAGCCCCTTGGTGATGACTGTCCTATGGCTTGAGGCCACATGTGCTGCGTTCCTCACCTTTCGATGATGTGACCCCACTCGTGTGAGGACACTCCTGCCTGGTTCCCATCCCCTTGGTGAGGTGGGCCCTCTGGCGAGAGTCTAATCCTGGCTGGGTTCCTCAACGTTCTGTGAGGTAGGCCCTCTGCTGTGAGGTCACTCCTGCCTGGCTGGCACACGTCACCTTGGAGACGTGAGCCCTCTGGTGGCAGTTGGAGCGTGCAGGGCGCCTCCTCCTCTCGGTGATGACGGCCCTCTGGCGTCAGGCCCTAAATGGTGGGCTCCCCACATTTTCTGATGTGCGCCCAGTGGTGCGAGGACACTCCAGCCAGGTTCCCATTCCCATGGGGATGTGGTCCTTCTGCGCTGAGATCTCAACTCCTGGGTTGCTCACAGTTTTGTGATGTGGGCCCTCTGCTGTGAGTTCACTGTGGCCTGGATCCCATAGCCTCGGTGTTCTGGGCCGCCTGCTGGAAGGTCTAAATGCTGGAATCCTCACGTTTTTTATATTATGTACCCTGTGTTGTGAGGCTACTCCTGCCTGCCTCACTCCAAGGCCCTTGGTGATGTGGGTCCTCTGGTTTGAGGACACATGTGCTGGGTTCCTCACCTTAAGATGATGAGGCCCCACTGGTGTGAGGATAATCCTGACTGGGTCCCATCCCCTTTGTGATGTGGGCCCTCTGGTGAGAGTCTGATCCTGGCTGGGTTCCTCACCCATCTGTGAGGTGGGCCCTCTACTATCAGGTAACTCTTGCCTGGCTTGCTCACCTCGTCTTGTTGACATGAGCCCTCTGGTGGCAATTGGACCCTGCTGGGAGCCTCCTCAGCTCTGTGATGAGGGCCCCCTGACGTCAGGCCCTAACTGCTGGGCTCCCCAACTTTTCTTAGTGAGCCCAGTGTTGCTCAAGCACTCCTCTTAGGTTCCCATCCCCATGGGGATGTGGGCCTTCTGCTCTGAGGTTCCAACGGCTGGGTTGATCACAATTTCATGATGTGGGCTCTCTGGTGTTAGTTCACTGTGGCCTGGATCCCATAGCCTCTGTGGTCTTGGCTGCCTGCTGGGAGGTTCCAACTGCTCGATTCCTCAACTTTTGTATTCTATGGGTCCTGTGTTGTGATGCTCCTCCTGCCTGCCTCACTCGCAACCCCTTCGTGATGTGGGTCTTCTGGTTTGAGGCCACATGTGCTGGGTTAGGCAACTTTCAATGATGTGGCCCCACTGGTGTGAGGACACTCCTGCCTGGTTCCCATCCCCTTGGTGATGTGGGCCTTCTGGTGACAGTCTTATCCTGGCTGGGTTCCTCACTCTTCTGTGAGGTAGGCCCTCTGCTGTGAGGTCAATCCTGCCTGACTTGCACACATCACCTTGGCGACGTGGGCCCTCTGTTGGCACATGGAACCTGCTGGGAGCCTCCTGCCCTCGGTGATGACGGCCCTCTAGCATCAGGTTCTAACTGCTGGGCTCCCCACGTTTTCTGATGTGAGCCCAGTGATGCCAGGACACTCCTGTCAGGTTCCCATCCCCATGGGGATGTGGGCTTTCTGCTCTGAGGTCCCAATGCCTGGGTTGCTCACAGTTTCATGATGTGGGCTCTCTGGTGTTAGTTAACTCCTGCCTGCATCCCATAGCTTCTGTGCTCTCGGCCGCCTGCTGGGAGGTTCCAAATGCTGGATTCCTCACTTTTTTTATTCTTTGGGCCCTCTGTTTTTAGGCTACTCCTACCTGCCTCACTCCCATCCCCTTTGTGATGTATGTCCTCTGATATGAGGCCACATGTGCTGGGTTCCTCACCTTTCGATGATGTGGCCCCACTGGTGGGAGGACAGTCCTGACTGGTTCCCATCCCCTTGGTGTTGTGGGCCCTCTGGTGAGAGTCTCATCCTGCCTCGGTTCCTCACCCTTCTGTGAGATAGGCCCTCTGCTGTGAGGTCACTACTGCCTGGCTGGTGCATGCCACCTTGTAGACGTGGGCCCTCTGTTGGCAGTTGGAACCTGCTGGGAGTCTCCTCCCCTCAGTTATGAGGGCCCCCTGGCATCAGGCCCTAACTGCTGGGCTCCTAACATTTTCTGATATGTGCTAAGTGGTGCAAAGCCACTCCTGCCAGGTTCCCATCCCAATGGGGATGTGGGCCTTCTGTTCTGAGGTCCCAACAGCTGGGCTGCTCACAGGTTCATGATGTGGGCCCTCTGCTGTGAGTTCACTGCGGCCTGGATCCCATAGCCTCGGTGCTCTGGGCCACTTGCTGGGAGGTTCCAACTGCTGGATTCCTCAACTTTTATATTCTATGGACCCTGTGTTGTGAGGCCAGTCCTGCCAGCCTCATTCCGAACCCCTTGGTGATGTGGTTCCTCTGGTTTGAGGACACATGTGCTGGGATCCTCACCTTTCGATGATGTTGTCTCACTGGTGTGGGGACACTCCTGCCTGGTTCCCATCCCCTTGGTGATGTGGGCCCTCTGGTGAGAGTCTGATCCTGGCTGTGTTCCTCACCCTTCTGTGAGGTGGGCCCTCTGCTGTGAGGTCACTCCTGCCAGGCTGGCACACATCACCTTGGTGATGTTGGCCCTCTGGTGGCAGCTGGAGCCTGCTGGGAGCCTCCTCCTCTCGGTGATGAGTGCCCTCTAGCGTCAGGCCCTAACTTCTGAGCACCCCACGTTTTCTGATGTGAGCCCAGTGATGCCAGGACACTCCTGTCATGTTCCCATCACCATGGGGATGTGGGCCTTCTGCTCTGAGGTCCCAATGTCTGGGTTGCTCACAGTTTCATGATGTGGGCTGTCTGGTGTTAGTTCACTCTGGCCTGGTTCCTCTAGCCTCTGTGCTCTGGGCCGCCTGCTGGGAGGTTCCAACTGCTGGATTCCTCACCTTTCTTATTTTTGGGCCCTCTGTTATGAGGCTCCTCCTGCCTGCCTCACTCCCAGCCCCTTGGTGATGGGTGTCCTATGGTTTGAAGCCACATGTTCTGGGTTCCTCACCTTTAGATGATGTGGCCCTACTCATGTGAGGACACTCCTGCCTGGTTCCAATCCATTTGGTGATGTGGGCCCTCTGGTGCGAGTCTGATCCTGACTGGGTTCGTCACACTTCTCTGAGGTGGGCCCTCTGCTGTGAGGTCATTCGTGCCTGGTTGGCACACATCGCCTTGGCGACATCAGCCCTCTGGTGGCAGTTGGAGCCTGCTGGGAGCCTCCTTCCCTTGGTGATGAGGGTCCTCTGGCGTCAGGCCCTAACTACTGGTCGCTCAAAATTTTCTGATACGTTCTCAGTGGTGCGAGGACACTCCTACCAGAATTCCATCCCCATGGGGATGTGGGCCTCCTGCTCTGAGGTCCCAATGGCTGGGTTGCTCAGTTTCATGACATGGGCCCTCTTCTGTGAGTTCACTGTGGCCTGGATCCCATAGCCTCGGTGCTCTGGGCCGCCTGCTGGGAGGTTCCAACTGCTGGATTCCTCACTTTTTTATTCTATGTGCCCAGTGTTGTGAGGCTACTCCTGCCTGCCTCACTCCGAGGTCCTTGGTGATGTGGGTCCTCTGGTTTGAGGACACATGTGCTGAGTACCTCAGCTTTCGATGATGTGGCCCCACTGATGTGAAGACACTCCTGCCTGGTTCCCATCCCCTTGGTGATGTGGGCCCTCTGGTGAGAGTCTGATGTTGGCTGGGTTTCTCACCCTTCTGTGAGGTGGGACCTCTGCTGTGAGGTAACTCCTGCCTGGCATGCTCACGTTGCCTTGGCAATGTGAGCCCTCAGGTGGCAGTTGGAGCCTGCTGGGAATCTCCTCCCCTCAGTTATGAGAGCTCTGGATAAAACACATATGCCCTTTTTTGCCAAGTGCATTATTTTCCAAGTTCTGTCTCTTTTCCTATGCTTTAAGAGCTACTCCCGTGTACGTTCTGAAATCAGTTTCCAGCAATTCTGCCCCGCATTCAAGTCCTCTTCGCAGCCTTACTTCAGTATAATTTTGGATGATAGCTGTCATTTATAACTCCGCAGGTTTCTGAATTACAGTGCCCCTGAGCTCCTTTCTTCAACTCGCTTTCTTGTGAGCTGGCCGCAACACCGCAGGATCTCCTCAGGCCCTAATCTAGTTCCAGCATGGCACGCGGAGCCTTTGGTTCATTTGTCTTCCTGGTGAAAATGAGAGTTAAATTTGCCCGTCCAGACACCTACAGATAGTCTCCCATTGTTTCTCCTTATTCCTGTTCATCTTCCGAATAAATTGCAAACTGGGCCAAACAGGAGGTTAAAGGCACTGACTCTCCAAGTGGGGAGAGTGTTAGTAAAGCGTCTGGAATGTTGCACCCGAGTACCAGGGGACGAAAACTGAGACACATTTGAACACGTTTCCCGATCACACGGTGGATCATACTCTGGGTTCCACATGCATGTTTTAGCTGAAGGAAGAATCCCTTAAACCTGGAGAGTTGAGACCCATGGAATGGGTACCATGCAATATGACTTCAAAGGGTCTGCATTTGCTCACCGAACCTCACCAATCCTATCACTGCTGCGTTTATGCCACTGTACACACGCTTGATTCTCTTTCGGAGACATATAAATCCATAGGTTTTAAGATTCTTACTAGTCAGGTATATTCTTAGGCGTTTAATATGGGGTGTTGAGTCCACTTCGTTGAGCAAGGAGTAGCTCTTGTCTATTACATATTTGGCTTACAGAATGGTATCTGTGCTAATTTCAATCTCTGGTTTTATGCAGCACCCCAACTCACCTTTCCCCTTAAGCAAGCATAAGTTGGTTTTCTACATTTGACACCCTGTTCTGTTTTGTAATTCAGTTCCTGTGTAGCCAAGTTTACATTCCGTGTATTAGTGATACCTTATGATGTTTCTTTTTCTGTGTGACTTATTTCACTTAGAATCATCGTACCTGAATCCACTCATTATGCTGCTACGGGCCTGATGACATAGATTTCATTGCTGAGTGATATTGCATTGTACGTAAGTACCCCAACTTCTTTATCCATTTTTCGCTTTCTGTGATATTGAACTTGTACAGTAAACGAGGTTCTTGTAAACAGAGCCGGCCCAAACTTTGGGGTGGCTGTGTCTTTTTGATTTTAATTTCCCTAAGCTATAGGACCATAAGTGGAAGTGCCCTAGGCTCTGTTGCTTTGTTTTTTCGATGTTTCAGGAAACACCATACACTTCTCCAGAGTGGCTGCTGGCAATTTACATCCCACCCATCAGCATAACAAGGCTCCCAGTTCTCCATGGCCTGTCCTGCCTTTCTGGATTTTACACTTTTTTCGGATGGCCCTTTTGACCGGGGGGCAGTGAGACTTCATTGGAGTGCAGATTTCCTTTGCAAGCTTGCTTGGTTGGCCAAAAAGGGCGTATGCGTTTTTTCCTGAATATATTCAGGAAAAAACGCATACGCCCTTTTTGGCCAAGTGCATCATTGTCGACGTTCTGAGTGTTTTCATATGTTTTCATTGCAATTCCTGTCTACCTCCTGAAATCGGTTTCCTGCAGTTCTGCCTTGCTCTCAGTGCCTCTTCATAGCCTTACCCCAATATACTTTTGGAAAATAGTTGGCCTTTATAACGCTGCAGGTTTTTGAATTGCAGTGGCCCTTAGCTCCATTTTTCAGCTCTTATTTTTGTGATCTTGCCTCATATCCACAGGATTTCTTCAGGACCTATTCTTCTTCTGGGACGCCTTGCTCTGCCTTTGGTTAATTCTTCCTCCTGATGTGAAATTAGAGTGACATGTGCCCATTGAAACCGCTACAGCTATTTTCTCACTGGTTCCCCCTATTCCCATTCATCCTCCGCACTAACTGCAGACTGTGCGATACCGGAACTTAAAGGCATTGACTCTCCATGTGGAGATGTTGTTAGTAAAGTGGCTGGAATGTTGATCCGGAGCCCCAGGAGAGGAAAATGAGGTGCATTTTAGAAACCTTTCCCGATCATATGGTATACCATCCGCTGGATTTCCCATGCATGGTTTAGCTGTAGGAAGATTCCCTTCAACTTGGAGTGTTGGGACCCTTGGAATAAGTAGCATGAAGTATTGCATTAAACTTTCGGCAGTTGCTCACCAAAGCTCTCCAATCCTTTCAGCCCCAAGTGTCCAGCCTTATGTCTTATCCAGCTGTGGGTTTATATGTGGTCATTCCAGGTTGCATCACAGCCCCTGAGCGAATTTTGTAAGAATTTTTCTCTCTTTCATTGTTTCTGCGTTTTGGTTTTAAAATTTATTTCTATAATGGGGTTTAGCTCATTTTCACTGCTGTGTTTGTGCCGCTCTGCGCACACTTGATTCCCTTATGGAGATATATCAATACATGGGTTTTAAGATTCTTATTACTCAGATATATTTCTCTGCGGTGTATAGGGTGTGTTGAGGCCAGTTCATTGAGCGAGGTGTAGATCTTGTCTGATACCTATTTGGTTTATTGAACGGTATCTGTGCTAATTTCAAACTCTGGTTTTATGCATCACCCCACCTCTCCTTTCCCCTTAAGCTGACATAAGTGTGTTTTCTAAATGTGAGACACTGTTCTGTTTTGTAATTAATTTTTTGTGCAGCCATATTTATCCTCCCTCTATAAGTGATATCTTATGATATGTTTCTTTTTCTGTTTGACTTATTTCAAGTAGTATTATCGGACCTCAATCCACTCTTTATCCTTCTACTAGCCTTATTACATTGATTTCATGGTGAAGAGATATTCCATTGTACATAAGTACCACATTTTCTTTATCCATTGTTCTCTTTCCTGGGATATTTAAGGTGTACTGAAGTTGAGGTTCTTGTAAACAGAGTAGCCCTAAACTGTGGTGTGCTTGTGTCTTGTTGATTTTTAGACTTCCCTAGATATACTCCCGTGATTGGAAGTGCCCTATGCTCTGTCGCTCTGTTTTTTAGATGATTTAGGAACCACCATACACTTCTCCAGAGTGGCTCTCGGCAGTTCACACACTGTCCATCAGCGTATAAAGGCTCCCTGTTCTCCATGGCCTGTCCTGCATTTCTGGTTTTTACAATTTTTTCGGATGGCCCTTTTGACCGGTGGGAAATGAGACTTCTTTGTTGTGCACATTTGCATTGCTTGCTTGCTTGGTTGCCCATAAAGTGCGTATGCGTTTTTTCCTGGATATATTCAGGAAAAAACGCATACTCCCTTTTGGGCCAACTGCATCATTGTCGAAATTCTGCCGCTTTTCATGTGCTTTAAAGGCGAGTCCAATCTATCTCTTGAAATCTGTTTCTTGCAATTCTGTCTTGCATTCAGATCCTCTTCTTTGCCTTACCTCAACATATTTTTGGACGTTAGTTTTCATTTATAACTCTGCAGGTTTGTGAATTGCAGTGACCCTGAGCTCCATTTTTTAAGTTGCTCTTTTGTGAGCTGGCCTCAAAACCGCAGGATTGCTTCAGGCCCTATTTTGGCTCCGGCGAGGCGGGCTGAGCCTTTTTTTAATTCTTATTCTTAATGGGAAATTAGAGTGACATGTGCCCGTCCAAACCCCTACAACTATTCTCTCATTGTTTCCCCCTGTTCCCGTTCATCCTCCTCACAATTTGCAAAATGTGTGAAACAGAAGTTTAAATGTGCTGATTCTCTAAGTGGGGAGATTCTAAGTAACGTGGCTGGAATGATGAACAGGAGCACCAGGAGAGGATAAATGAGGTGCATTTTAGACACATCTCCCGATCACATGGTGTACAGTCCTCTGGGTTTTCCATGCATGTTTTAGCTGTAGGAAGATTCCTTGAACCTGCAGATTTGGGACCCATTGAATGGGTACCAGGTAGTATTACTTTAAAGGGTGTGCATTTCCTCACCCAACCTCACATTTCTCTTAGCGCGAACAGTTTCCAGCCTTATGTCTCATCCTGCTGTGGGTCTAGATGTGTTCAATCCATGTTGCATCACCGTCCCTGAGGAAAAGTTGTAAGAGGTTTTCTCTGTCTCTCTGTCGTTTATTTTTTTCAATTTATTACTATATTGGTTACAGCTGATTTTCAAAGCTCTGTTTCTTGCTGCTGTACATCCACTTGATTCACGTACAGAGAGACATCAATAAATTCTTTTTCAGATTCTTACCAGTCATAGATATTCTTTTCCGGTGACTTGAGTGTGCTGAGTGCAGTTCTTTTAGCTACCGTGTAGGCCTTGTTGATTATCAGTTTGGTATTTGGAATGGTATCTTTGCTAATCTCAACCTCCTGGATGATGCCTCACCCCTCCCCACCTTTCCCGTTTAGCAGCCTTACGCGTGTTTTCTACATATTTGACTATGTTTTTGTTTTGTAATTTATTTCATGTGTAGCCATTTTGGATTCCACCTTTAAGTGATATCTTATGATATGTGTCTTTTTCTTTTTGAATTATGTCACTTAGAATGATCATACGTAACTCCTCCGGAGTTGTTACAACTGGCCATATTTCATTGATTTCCAGGCTGAGTAATATTCCACTCTACATAAGTACCACATCTCTATCCATTTTTTCCCTCCAGAGACATTTAAGTTATATCCTAGTCGAGGATCTTTTAAACAGAGAGGCAGTAAACATTGGGGTGCCTGTGTCCTCTCGATTTTTGTTTTTCCCAAGATATACGCCCATGAGTGCAAGTGCCCTATGCTCTGTAGCTCATTTTTTAGATGCTTTAGTAAACACAATACACTTCTCCAGAATGGCCGTTGGCAATATACATTTCCACTATAAGCCTCACAGGGCTCCCTCTTCTCCTTGCCCTGTCCTGCATTTCTGGCGTTTACACTTTATGAGGATGGCTCTTCTGACTGATGCGAAGTGATATCTTTTGTAGTATTGATTTCCAGTGCCCACCTGTTTGGTTGGCTAAAAAAGTGTATGCCCTTTTCTTGAATATATACAGAAAAAAACGCATACAGCCTTTTTGGCCAACTGCAATGTCGGCAATGTTCAGCCCCTTTTCTTGTGCTTAATGGCGAGTCCTTTCTACCTCCTCAAATCCCTTTCCTGCCATTCTCCGTTGCTTGCCAATCCTTTTCTTTGACTTTCCTCAAGACATTTTTCAGTGATAGATATTTTCAACTCTGCAGTTTCGTGAATTTTACTGCCCCTGAGTTCCATTGTTCAACTTGTGTTTATGGGAACTGGCCACAAAGCAGTGGGATTTCCTCAAGCCCTATACTGTTTCCATGGGCAACCCTAGCCTTTGGTCAATTCATCTTCCTGATTGGAAATTAGAGTGACATGTGCCTGTCTGAACACCTAGGACTTGTCTCTCATTGTTCCTCATCCTTCCGCTTCATCCTCTGGACAAATTCCAAACTGTACACAACAGGATGTTGACAGTGTTGACATCTCCAAGTGGGGAGACTGTTAGTAAAGACGCTGGAGGGGTGAACCCGAGCACCAGGAGATGAGGAGATGAGATGCCTTTTCCAAACTCTTCCCGATCAGACGGTATACCATCCTCTGGATGTGACAGACATGTTTTAGCAGTAGGAAGAGTCCCATTCATGTAAGGAGAACACCAGGGCTTTTTCAAAATCAGTGTCTCCCCGAAACCCAAACTGGGGAGTTTTTTAAGCTACGGCTACACATATGTTCATTAAGGGCCTTGGGAAGTAGGCAGAGTCCAAACTTTAGATGACTGAAGTCTTCAGGGTCAGAAGCACTCACCACCGGCTTCCCTTAGGTTACACTTTAACTGTCATTGATAGATGATGTCAATAAAAATATCTGTTCTTTTTCCGATTATTTCCCCTTATAGGTTATTGCACAATATTGAGTGTAGTTCCCTGTGCTATACAGTAGTTCCTTGTTGATGATCTATTTTATACATAGCAGTGTGTATGTGTTAATTCCAAACTGTTAATTTATCCCTCCTCCCACCTTTCCCCTTTGGTAATAATAAATTATAAGATTTTATACTTCTCAGAAATGGGGGAGCTGAAAGAGAGGTATCATTTTCAATGGAAAAGCATTTAAAACAAGATTGAAGCTTTAACCAAGATTATTAGATGTACATCCTTGGAAAGAAATCACTTCATTTCTCTAATATTGACCTGACAAATAAGACAAACCTTTTCACTGAACTTGCTTATAATAAAGTGATGGAAATATCAAATGGAAGTGTTAGAAACATCTTATTTTACCCGAGCCTTATAAACTGTTCTATGTTAACTACAGTTTGGCTCACACATCTGTTCATTGAAGTTACAATAGTCTCAATTTCTGTTACTGATCCTCCAGAGTGGACCCCAACAAGGGTCCCCCTGCCCAGTGTCATTGGGGCCAACAGATCGAGACTGAGTTTTGTTCCCAAGCAAAGGAAACTTTATATTTTCATCAGAGAATGGAGAGGTGAGAGCATGCACTACCCCGTGGGCTGTGGGCTGGGCTGCTGTGTAGAGATCCTGTCAGAGTCAGTGAGAGGGAGGGGGTGGAGCTCTCAAGGGCCGGGTTGGCTGCAGCTCAGGCTCTATATCTCGGAGTCTGCACTGGGCCCCAGGAGCTGAGGTGTCGACCCAGCCATTCTGCACCAGGAAATCTGGTCTGAAGTGCCGGGTGTGGAACCTCTGCATGCGGGACCCTAGGAGCACGTGAAATTAGACAAAGCACAAAGGATAAAAAAGGTCAGACTTGACTTTATTGCCCACATTCTATTTTTATCTCCCAGGGATTTTTAATGGGCTTTGCTGGGGACAAACCCCTCCTCTGCCTTTTGTCCCGTTCCTCATTCTTGGAGTGCTGAGGGTGCAGACCCTTCTTCTGTAACTGCTGAGTGCTGAGTTGGGAGCCCTCATACCAGGGGACGAGGGTCAGAACTTCTCCCCAGCAGCCTCCAGGTGACGTTGATTGGCCCCAGGACCCCTGCCTCCCTGCTCGTCCGCCTGAGCACCAGCATTGGAAGTGTTATAGATTCTAATGACCTTTAAGGGTCCAGGAAAGAGATGTGCAGAGACGCTGTGGGGGCCGGTTTCACCCCGCCCCACATTTGTTCGGCCACCTTAGGCTGACCGTTTCTGCCAGCCTAGATGCTCTGACCAGTAGTCTGCTCTTTCTTCAATTAGGCCCCTGAATTAACGTAAAAACAGCACCAGGTGTCAGAGCCCTGCCCGCTCAACTCCCAGACAGTCCAGGGTCAGTGGTGATCAAGGACCATGATGGCCACTGAGTCAACAGCCTTTTGAAGTAAACAGGAGTCCAGCCGGTCTTATTGGCCACCATCATCACGGTGTCTGTAGGCTTTTCTATGGTGACAGTGTGATATACGGTTCCCCCGCCAAGATTATTAGCTCCCCTCCGGGTGCAGGAAGTCCTGCAAGCAGTAGTCTACTCCTTCGGGACACACTATTGTTGTTTTATGAGAGAAACTCCAGGTCAAGTGATGTTCACATGAGTCGTCATGGTGCCCTGTTGCCCCCGGTTATCTCTCTGGATGTTGGAGTTGGAGGGCCTCCTCACTCGAGGTCGGTGTGCCCACGGAGCGAACCCTGCAACTTCAGGGCATGGTTGGTGATTAGGATCACCACGTGGGGTCCTTTTCCCTTAGGAGGGAGGTGGCCTTTTGGGCTGCTGATTTCCAGGTTTTTAGATACCGCCAGTATCTTGGCCAGATGTGGCAGTGGGCCAAGCCCCTTGGTGACTGTAGTTTATCCTACCTGGATGGCATTCTTGCGTTGTTCCATTTCAAGTGGTCCCAGTTTTTGCACTAATTCTCCAATGGCGATTCACCTTTCACCGGGAATGGAAAGGTCAAAGGGTTTAGCTCAATTAGGGAGTTCCAGGGCAAGGGTCTGAATTGACTGCTCTTTCCATTCTTGAAAGGCCACTTCTGGATTCTGTTCCAAAGGATCATCATCTTTTCCTTTCAGTGTTTCATATAGAGGCCCAGCTAGTAGACTGTAGTTAGGGATCCAGAAGCAGCAAACCCTGGCCTCCCCAGGAACCCCTAAGCTGTCTTCTAGTTTTAGAAAGGGGTAAGGCTGCAAATGGTTTCTTCCCTTTCCTGGGATGGGCTTCTCTGACCTTGTGTGAGAATGAAGCCCAGGCAGGTCACCGCAGTCTGTGATATTTGAGCTTTTTCTTGGACAACTTCTATCCTTTATTGGCTTGGTAGTTCAGAGGCCTCCTTAGTAGGGCTGGCGATCAGAATGTCGTCTGCATATTGAAGGAGGGTTTCCTTTTCCAGAGGTAGAACTTTTCGGTCGTTAGCTAAGCTTTCCCCAAAGATGGTGTGGGAATTTTTGAACCCTTGGGGCAAGACGGCCCGGAAGTATTGTTTTAGTTGTATGTTGAGTCCTGCCACTCACAAGCCAAAATTTCTTGTGACTCTGGGACTAATGGAATACAAAAGAAGGCATCATTGAAGACTAATACAGAATACCATGTCCTGGTGGTTGGTAGAATGACCAGCAGGGTGTAGGAATCAGGAGTAACTGGAGGTATATCCTCGGTGGCTTCACTGACTGTCCTGACATCCTTTACCAGGTCCCCAGCAGCCCATGGGGCTCTCGTGGTCAGGCCAATCCCAGGATATGAAGCTCTCCTGGGCAGGTACCCCACCCCCAACCCAGCCCACGGGGCTCTCATGGTCAGGCCCCTCCCAGGATACAGAGCTACCCTTGCAGGTACCGTGGCAGGGCTGGGCACACAGGAACCGTGCACATAGCCCTCATTGAAGAGCACCCCCAGCTCACCTGTCGCTCAGAGCTGACACAGAGCACCTCAGAGCAGGACTTGAACTAACAAACAGCAGCTCCGACAGGTCTGTGACCCTGGGCATCACTCTGTGTGGCCTCCCTCCACCTGGTCTTCCAGAGACTTCCACTGCACCCAGGGCACCAGGCCTCTGTCTCCAACCACCACCCACCCCTCCTCTCCCTGACTCCTGGGTTCGTCTCATTAGGAGAGGGTTTTCTTGAAGTTGTCTCCCACTCATGGGCCAGATAAAATGATTAGAAAACAAGCCAAAGCTGCAGCCCCTTGTCTATCCTGACTCTCAGGAGCCCACACCTGTTCCTTGGACCTGGCCGGTTCAGCAAGTTCCATTTTCTGCAACTGTGAGCCCCTGAGGGGTGATGATTGGCTACCTGGGCAGCCTTACCATGCCGGCCAGCCCTCCCCAGGTGTGCCTGGGTTGAGATCAATATAAATACCACTCCAGGCAGCAAAAGCCCCTGCAGCTGTGCCTGACGCCATTTTCTCTGCCCTGTCAGCAGTCTCGGGGCTGGGCTGGTGGGAGGGAGTGAGAGGCCACGGCTTTGTGGGTGGCCCAGTGTGAGTGGGGCTCTGCTGGACTTTCTGCAGCAGTTGCCAGGCTGCCACCTGCTAAAGAAGAGGATGTGTCACCCATACCTGCTGCTGGAATTTCTCCCTGGGCAGAGGTGAGGAAGGAAAAAAGCAGTGGGGGCAGGGACAGGACGGGTATCTCAGGCAGGGAAATGGAAATCTTCCAGAAGAGCACCCAGGGCCAGGACCATCCTGGCTGGCCTGCAGGCACCAAGTCAGCTGGCATGCTGTCACTCGTGTGGCTCCATGGCCCTTCCTCTAGGCTTTCAAGTCCTTGTATATATTCAGGTGTTTTACCTGGGAAGGGTGGGAACAGTTCAGCAGCAACTGGCCTGGGGCTCAGCTCACGTTTACTCACAGATGCCTCGGCACGGTGCCCCAGCTTTGCAATGAGGACGCTTGTTGTGTGGGGGCTGCTGGCTGAATGGGAGACGATTCCCCACCACTGACCAACTTCAGAATTGTTTACAACTGGAGCAAGTGCCCTGATACGGTTTTCCTCTGAGTAACTGGTGGGTTCTGTTTTTTTTTTCTCTTTTTCGTTTTTGGTTCAAGGTAGATTTTATTCCTCTTTTTTGTATTTACAGATATAAGCATGGAAATAATTTATTCATATAAATACATGTATGTGAAGGGAATAATTGTTTTTTCTGTTTTATTTTTTAAATTTTATTTCTTTTTAATTTTGAATTTTATTTTATATTTTTATACAGCAGGTTCTCATTGGTTATCTATTTTATACATATAAATGTTTACATGCCAATCCCAATCTCTCAACTCCTCCCACCACCACCCCTCCAAGAGCTTTCCCCCCTTGTTGTCCATACGATTGTTGTCTACATCTGTTGCTCTATTTATGCCTTGCAAAACGGTTAATCTGTACAGTTTTTCTAGGTTCCACATATATGCATGAATATACAAGATTTGTTTTTCTCTTTCTGACTTACTTCACTCTGTATGACAGTCTCTAGATCCATCGACGTCTCTACAAATGACCCAATTTCATTCCTTTCATGGCTTAGTAATATTCCATTTTATATATGTACCACAGCTTTATGCATTCGTCTGTCTGTGGGCATTTAGGTTGCTTCCATTACCTCGATATTGTAAATAGTGATGCAATGAACATTGCGGTGAATGTCTCTTTTTGATTTATGGTTTTGTCTGAGTATATGTCCAGTCCTGGGATTGCTGTATCATATGGTAATTCTATTATTAGTTTCTTAAGAAACTCCATATTGTTCTCCATAGTGACTGTATCAATTTATATTCCCAACAATAGTGGAAGAGGCTTCCTTTTCTCCACACCCTTTCCAGCATTTGTTGTTTGTAGATTTTCAGATGATGCCCATTCTAACAGGTGTGAGGTGATACCTCATTGTTGAGTCCATTTCGTTGAGCAAGGGGTAGGTCTTGTCTATTACATATTTGGCTTATGGAACGGTATCTGTGCTAATTTCAAACTCTGGTTTTATGCAGCACCCCAACTCACCTTTCCCCTTAAGCAAGCATAAGTTGGTTTTCTAAACTTGAGACCCTGTTCTGTTTTGTAATTCAGTTCATGTGTAGCCAAGTTTACATTCCGTGCATTAGTGATACCTTATGATGTTTCTTTTTCTGTGTGACTTATTTCACTTAGAATCATCATGCCTCAATCCACTCATTATGCTGGTACAGGCCTGGTGACACAGATTTCATTGCTGAGTGGTATTCTGTTGTACATAAGTACCGCAACTTCTTTATCAATTATTTGTTCTCTGGGATATTTAACTTGTACTGTAGAAGAGGCTCCTGTAAACAGAGCCGTTGTAAATTTTGGGGTGGCTGTGTCTTTTTGATTTTAATTTCCCTAAGCTATAGGACCATAAGTGGAAATGCCCTAGACTCTGTTGCTTTGTTTTTCAGATGTATCAGGAAACACCATACACTTCTCCAGAGTGGCTGTTGGCAATGTACATCCCGCCCATCAGCATAACAAGGCTCCTTTTTCCCCATGGCCTGTCTTGCCTTTCTGGATTTTACACTTTTCTCAGATGGCCCTTTAGACCGGGGGGAAGTGACACTTCATAGTAGTTCGGATTTCCATTGCAAGCTTGCTTGGTTTGCCAAAAAGGGCGTATGTGTTTGTTCCTGAATATATTCAGGAACAAACTCATACGCCCTTTGTTGCCAAGTGCATCATTGTCGATGTTCTGCCTCTTTTCCTATGCTTTAAATGCAATTCCAGTCTACCTCCTGAAATCGGTTTCCTGCAATTCTGCCCCGCTTTCAAGTCCTCTTCGCAGCCTTACTTCAATATATTTTTGGACGTTATCTGTCATTTATAACTCTGCAGGTTTGTGAATTACAGGGCCCCTGAGCTCCTTTCTTCAACTCGCTTTCTTGTGAGCTGGCCGCAAACCCGCAAGACTGCTTCAGGCCCTAATCTGCTTCTGGCAGGGCACGCTGAGCCTTTGGTTAATTCCTCTTCCTGGTGGGAAATGAGTGTTAAATATGCCCGTCCAGACACCTACCTCACTCTCAACCCCTTGGTGATGTGGGTCCTCTGGTTTGTGGCCACTTTTGCTGGGTTCCTCACCTTTCGATGATGTGGCCCCACTAGTGTGAGGACACTCCTGCTTGGTTCTCATCCACGTTGTTATGTGGACCCCCTGGTGAGAGTCTGTTCCTGGCTTTGTTCCTCACCCACCTGTGAGGGAGACCCTCTGCTGATAGGTCACCCCTGCATGGCTGGCACACATTGCCTTGGTGAAGTCAGCCGTGTGGTGGCAGTTGGAGCGTGCTGGGAATCTCTTCCCCCCGGTGATGAGGGCCCTCTTGCGTCAGGCCCTAACTGCTGGGCTCACCAACTTTTCTTAGTGAGCCCAGTGATGCTTTGGCACTCCTCTTAGGATCCCATCTCCATGGGGATGTGGGCCTTCTGCTCTGAGGTCCCAACGGCTGGGTTGTTCACATTTTCATGATGTGGGCTCTCTGGTGTTAGTTCACAGAAGCCTGGATCCCATAGCCTCTGTGCTCTTGGCTGCCTGCTGGGAGGTTCCAACTGCTGGATTCCTCACTTTTTTAATTTTTTGGGCCCTCTGTTGTGAGGATCCTCCTGCCTGCCTCACTCCCAGCCCCTTCGTGATGTGTGTCGTCTGGTTTGAGGCCACATGTGCTGGGTTCCTCACCTTTTGATGATGTGGGACCAATGGTCTTAGGAGACTCCTGCCTGGTTCACATCCCCTTGGTGATGTGGGTCCTCTGTTGAGAGTCTGATCCTGGCTGGGTTCCTCACCCATCTGTGAGGTAGGCTGTCTGATGTGAGGTCACTCTTGCCTGGCTTGCTCACCTCGCCTTGTGGACATGAGCCCTCTGGTGGCACTTGGAACCTGCTGGGAGCCTCCTCTCCTCGGTGATGAGGGCCCTCTGGCATCAGGCCCTAACTGCTGGGCTCCCCAACTTTTCTTAGTGAGCCCAGTGTTGCTCAAGCACTCCTCTTAGGTTCCCATCCCCATTGGGAAGTGGGCCTTCTGCTCTGAGGTTCCAACGGCTGGGTTGATCACAATTTCATGATGTGGGCTCTCTGGTGTTAGTTCACTGTGGCCTGGATCCCATAGCCTCTGTGGTCTTGGCTGCCTGCTGGGAGGTTCCAACTGCTCGATTCCTCAACTTTTGTATTCTATGGGTCCTGTGTTGTGATGCTCCTCCTGCCTGCCTCACTCGCAACCCCTTCGTGATGTGGGTCTTCTGGTTTGAGGCCACATGTGCTGGGTTAGGCAACTTTCAATGATGTGGCCCCACTGGTGTGAGGACACTCCTGCCTGGTTCCCATCCCCTTGGTGATGTGGGCCTTCTGGTGACAGTCTTATCCTGGCTGGGTTCCTCACTCTTCTGTGAGGTAGGCCCTCTGCTGTGAGGTCAATCCTGCCTGACTTGCACACATCACCTTGGCGACGTGGGCCCTCTGTTGGCACATGGAACCTGCTGGGAGCCTCCTGCCCTCGGTGATGACGGCCCTCTAGCATCAGGTTCTAACTGCTGGGCTCCCCACGTTTTCTGATGTGAGCCCAGTGATGCCAGGACACTCCTGTCAGGTTCCCATCCCCATGGGGATGTGGGCTTTCTGCTCTGAGGTCCCAATGCCTGGGTTGCTCACAGTTTCATGATGTGGGCTCTCTGGTGTTAGTTAACTCCTGCCTGCATCCCATAGCTTCTGTGCTCTCGGCCGCCTGCTGGGAGGTTCCAAATGCTGGATTCCTCACTTTTTTTATTCTTTGGGCCCTCTGTTTTTAGGCTACTCCTACCTGCCTCACTCCCATCCCCTTTGTGATGTATGTCCTCTGATATGAGGCCACATGTGCTGGGTTCCTCACCTTTCGATGATGTGGCCCCACTGGTGGGAGGACAGTCCTGACTGGTTCCCATCCCCTTGGTGTTGTGGGCCCTCTGGTGAGAGTCTCATCCTGCCTCGGTTCCTCACCCTTCTGTGAGATAGGCCCTCTGCTGTGAGGTCACTACTGCCTGGCTGGTGCATGCCACCTTGTAGACGTGGGCCCTCTGTTGGCAGTTGGAACCTGCTGGGAGTCTCCTCCCCTCAGTTATGAGGGCCCCCTGGCATCAGGCCCTAACTGCTGGGCTCCTAACATTTTCTGATATGTGCTAAGTGGTGCAAAGCCACTCCTGCCAGGTTCCCATCCCAATGGGGATGTGGGCCTTCTGTTCTGAGGTCCCAACAGCTGGGCTGCTCACAGGTTCATGATGTGGGCCCTCTGCTGTGAGTTCACTGCGGCCTGGATCCCATAGCCTCGGTGCTCTGGGCCACTTGCTGGGAGGTTCCAACTGCTGGATTCCTCAACTTTTATATTCTATGGACCCTGTGTTGTGAGGCCAGTCCTGCCAGCCTCATTCCGAACCCCTTGGTGATGTGGTTCCTCTGGTTTGAGGACACATGTGCTGGGATCCTCACCTTTCGATGATGTTGTCTCACTGGTGTGGGGACACTCCTGCCTGGTTCCCATCCCCTTGGTGATGTGGGCCCTCTGGTGAGAGTCTGATCCTGGCTGTGTTCCTCACCCTTCTGTGAGGTGGGCCCTCTGCTGTGAGGTCACTCCTGCCAGGCTGGCACACATCACCTTGGTGATGTTGGCCCTCTGGTGGCAGCTGGAGCCTGCTGGGAGCCTCCTCCTCTCGGTGATGAGTGCCCTCTAGCGTCAGGCCCTAACTTCTGAGCACCCCACGTTTTCTGATGTGAGCCCAGTGATGCCAGGACACTCCTGTCATGTTCCCATCACCATGGGGATATGGGCCTTCTGCTCTGAGGTCCCAATGTCTGGGTTGCTCACAGTTTCATGATGTGGGCTGTCTGGTGTTAGTTCACTCTGGCCTGGTTCCTCTAGCCTCTGTGCTCTGGGCCGCCTGCTGGGAGGTTCCAACTGCTGGATTCTTCACCTTTCTTATTTTTGGGCCCTCTGTTATGAGGCTCCTCCTGCCTGCCTCACTCCCAGCCCCTTGGTGATGGGTGTCCTATGGTTTGAAGCCACATGTTCTGGGTTCCTCACCTTTAGATGGTGTGGCCCTACTCATGTGAGGACACTCCTGCCTGGTTCCAATCCATTTGGTGATGTGGGCCCTCTGGTGCGAGTCTGATCCTGACTGGGTTCGTCACACTTCTCTGAGGTGGGCCCTCTGCTGTGAGGTCATTCGTGCCTGGTTGGCACACATCGCCTTGGCGACGTCAGCCCTCTGGTGGCAGTTGGAGCCTGCTGGGAGCCTCCTTCCCTTGGTGATGAGGGTCCTCTGGCGTCAGGCCCTAACTGCTGGTCGCTCAAAATTTTCTGATACGTTCTCAGTGGTGCAAGGACACTCCTACCAGAATTCCATCCCCATGGGGATGTGAGCCTCCTGCTCTGAGGTCCCAATGGCTGGGTTGCTCAGTTTCATGACATGGGCCCTCTTCTGTGAGTTCACTGTGGCCTGGATCCCATAGCCTCGGTGCTCTGGGCCGCCTGCTGGGAGGTTCCAACTGCTGGATTCCTCACTTTTTTATTCTATGTGCCCAGTGTTGTGAGGCTACTCCTGCCTGCCTCACTCCGAGGTCCTTGGTGATGTGGGTCCTCTGGTTTGAGGACACATGTGCTGAGTACCTCAGCTTTCGATGATGTGGCCCCACTGATGTGAAGACACTCCTGCCTGGTTCCCATCCCCTTGGTGATGTGGGCCCTCTGGTGAGAGTCTGATGTTGGCTGGGTTTCTCACCCTTCTGTGAGGTGGGACCTCTGCTGTGAGGTAACTCCTGCCTGGCATGCTCACGTTGCCTTGGCAATGTGAGCCCTCAGGTGGCAGTTGGAGCCTGCTGGGAATCTCCTCCCCTCAGTTATGAGAGCTCTGGATAAAACACATATGCCCTTTTTTGCCAAGTGCATTATTTTCCAAGTTCTGTCTCTTTTCCTATGCTTTAAGAGCTACTCCCGTGTACGTTCTGAAATCAGTTTCCAGCAATTCTGCCCCGCATTCAAGTCCTCTTCGCAGCCTTACTTCAGTATAATTTTGGATGATAGCTGTCATTTATAACTCCGCAGGTTTCTGAATTACAGTGCCCCTGAGCTCCTTTCTTCAACTCGCTTTCTTGTGAGCTGGCCGCAACACCGCAGGATCTCCTCAGGCCCTAATCTAGTTCCAGCATGGCACGCGGAGCCTTTGGTTCATTTGTCTTCCTGGTGAAAATGAGAGTTAAATTTGCCCGTCCAGACACCTACAGATAGTCTCCCATTGTTTCTCCTTATTCCTGTTCATCTTCCGAATAAATTGCAAACTGGGCCAAACAGGAGGTTAAAGGCACTGACTCTCCAAGTGGGGAGAGTGTTAGTAAAGCGTCTGGAATGTTTCACCCGAGTACCAGGGGACGAAAACTGAGACACATTTGAACACGTTTCCCGATCACACGGTGGATCATACTCTGGGTTCCACATGCATGTTTAGCTGAAGGAAGAATCCCTTAAACCTGGAGAGTTGAGACCCATGGAATGGGTACCATGCAATATGATTTCAAAGGGTCTGCATTTGCTCACCTAACCTCACCAATCCTATCACTGCTGCGTTTATGCCGCTGTACACATGATTGATTCTCTTTTGGAGACATATAAATCCATAGGTTTTAAGATTCTTACTAGTCAGGTATATTCTTAGGCGTTTATTATGGGGTGTTGAGTGCACTTCGTTGAGCAAGGAGTAGCTCTTGTCTATTACATATTTGGCTTACGGAACGGTATCTGTGCTAATTTCAATCTCTGGTTTTATGCAGCACCCCAACTCACCTTTCCCCTTAAGTAAGCATAAGTTGGTTTTCTACATTTGAGACCCTGTTCTGTTTTGTAATTCAGTTCCTTTGTAGCCAAGTTTACATTCCGTGTATTAGTGATATCTTATGATGCTTCTTTTTCTGTGTGTCTTATTTCACTTACAATCATCGTACCTGTATCCACTCATTATGCTGCTACGGGCCTGATGACATAGATTTCATTGCTGAGTGATATTGCATTGTACGTAAGTACCACAACTTCTTTATCCATTTTTCGCTTTCTGTGATATTGAACTTGTACCCTAAACGAGGTTCTTGTAAACAGAGCCGGCCCAAACTTTGGGGTGGCTGTGTCTTTTTGATTTTAATTTCCCTAAGCTATAGGACCATATGTGGAAGTGCCCTAGGCTCTGTTGCTTTGTTTTTTAGATGTTTCAGGAAACACCATACACTTCTCCACAGTGGCTGTTGGCAATTTACATCCCGCCCATCAGCATAACAAGGCTCCCAGTTCTCCATGGCCTGTCCTGCCTTTCTGGATTTCACACTTTTTTCAGATGTCCCTTTTGACCGGGGGGCAGTGAGACTTCATTGTAGTGCAGATTTCCTTTGCAAGCTTGCTTGGTTGGCCAAAAAGTGCGTATGCGTTTTTTCCTGAATATGTTCAGGAAAAAACGCATACGCACTTTTTGGCCAAGTGCATCATTGTGGACGTTCTGCCTCTTTTCCTATGCTTTACATGCAATTCCAGTCTACCTCCTGAAATCGGTTTCCTGCAATTCTGCACCGCTTTCAAGTCCTCTTGGCAGCCTTCCTTCAATATATTTTTGGACGATAGCTATCATTTATAACTCTGCAGGTTTGTGAATTACAGTGCCCCTGAGTTCCTTCCTTCAACTCGCTTTCTTGTGAGCTGGCCGCAACACCACAGGATTGCTTCTGGCCCTAGTGTGGTTCCGGCATGGCACGCTGAGCCTTTGGTTAATTCCTCTTCCTGGTGGGAAATGAGAGTTAAATTTGCCCGTCCAGACACCTCCACCTAGTCTCTCATTGGTTCTCCCTATTCCTGTTCATTTTCCACAGAAATTGCAAACTGGGCCAAACAGGAGTTTAAAGGCACTGACTCTCCAAGTGGGGAGAGTGTTAGTAAAGCGTCTGGAATGTTGCACCCGAGTACCAGGGGACGAAAACTGAGACACATTTGAACACGTTTCCCGATCACACGGTGGATCATACTCTGGGTTCCACATGCATGTTTTAGCTGAAGGAAGAATCCCTTAAACCTGGAGAGTTGAGACCCATGGAATGGGTACCATGCAATATGACTTCAAAGGGTCTGCATTTGCTCACCGAACCTCACCAGTCCTATCACTGCTGCGTTTATGCCGCTGTACACACGCTTGATTCTCTTTCAGAGACATATAAATCCATAGGTTTTAAGATTCTTACTAGTCAGGTATATTCTTAGGCGTTTAATATGGGGTGTTGAGTCCACTTCGTTGAGCAAGGAGTAGCTCTTGTCTATTACATATTTGGCTTATGGAACGGTATCTGTGCTAATTTCAATCTCTGGTTTTATGCACCACCCCAACTCACCTTTCCACTTAAGCAAGCATAACTTGGGTTTCTACTTTTGAGACCCTGTTCTGTTTTGTAATTCAGTTCCTGTGTAGCCAAGTTTACATTCCATATATTAGTGATACCTTATGATATTTCTTTTTCTGTGTGACTTATTTCACTTAGAATCATCGTACCTGAATCCACTCATTATGCTGCTACGGGCCTGATGACATAGATTTCATTGCTGAGTGATATTGCATTGTACGTAAGTACCACAACTTCTTTATCCATTTTTCGCTTTCTGTGATATTGAACTTGTAAGGTAAATGAGGTTCTTGTAAACAGAGCCGTCCCAAACATTGGGGTGGCTGTGTCTTTTTGATTTTAATTTCCCTAAGCTATAGGACCATATGTGGAAGTGCCCTAGGCTCTGTTGCTTTGTTTTTTAGATGTTTCAGGAAACACCATACACTTCTCCAGAGTGGGTGTTGGCAATTTACATCCCGCCCATCAGCATAACAAGGCTCCCAGTTCTCCATGGCCTGTCCTGCCTTTCTGGATTTTACACTTTTTTCAGATGGCCCTTTTGACCAGGGGGCAGTGAGACTTCATTGTAGTGCAGATTTCCTTTGCAAGCTTGCTTGGTTGGCCAAAAAGGACGTATGCGTTTTTTCCTGAATCATACGCCCTTTTTGGCCAAGTGCATCATTGTGGACGTTCTGCCTCTTTTCCTATGCTTTACATGCAATTCCAGTCTACCTCCTGAAATCGGTTTCCTGCAATCCTGCCCCACTTTCAACTCTTCTTGGCAGCCTTCCTTCAATATATTTTAGGACGATAGCTGTCATTTATAACTCTGCAGGTTTGTGAATTACAGTGCCCCTTAGCTCCTTTCTTCAACTCGCTTTCTTGTGAGCTGGCCGCAACACCACAGGATTGCTTCAGGCCCTAGTTTGGTTCCGGCATGGCATGTTGAGCCTTTGGTTAATTCCTCTTCCTGGTGGGAAATGAGAGTTAAATTTGCCTGTCCAGACACCTCCACCTAGTCTCTCCTTGGTTCTCCCTATTCCTGTTCATTTTCCACAGAAATTGCAAACTGGGCCAAACAGGAGTTTAAAGGCACTGACTCTCCAAGTGGGGAGAGTGTTAGTAAAGCGTCTGGAATGTTGCACCCGAGTACCAGGGGACGAAAACTGAGACACATTTGAACACGTTTCCCGATGACACCGTGGATCATACTCTGGGTTCCACATGCATGTTTTAGCTGAAGGAAGAATACCTTAAACCTGGAGAGTTGAGACCCATGGAATGGGTACCATGCAATATGACTTCAAAGAGTTTGCATTTGCTCACCTAACCTCACCAATCCTATCACTGCTGCGTTTATACCGCTGTACACACGCTTGATTCTCTTTCGGAGACATATAAATCCATAGGTTTTAAGATTCTTACTAGTCAGGTATATTCTTAGGCGTTTAATATGGTGTGTTGAGTCCACTTCGTTGAGCAAGTAATAGCTCTTGTCTATTACATATTTGGCTTATGGAACGGTATCTGTGCAAATTTCAATCTCTGGTTTCATGCAGCACCCCAACTCACCATTCCCCTTAAGGAAGCATAAGTTGGTTTTCTACATTTGAGACCCTATTCTGTTTTGTAATTCAGTTCCTTTGTAGCCAAGTTTAAATTCCGTGTGTTAGTGATATCTTATGATGTTTCTTTTTCTGTGTGACTTATTTCACTTAGAATCATCATACCTGAATCCACTCATTATGCTGCTACGGGCCTGATGACATAGATTTTATTGCTGAGTGATACTGCATTGTACGTAAGTACCACAACTTCTTTATCCATTTTTCGCTTTCTGTGATATTCAACTTGTACCGTAAACGAGGTTCTTGTAAACAGAGCCCGCCCAAACTTTGGGGTGGCTGTGTCTTTTTGATTTTAATTTCCCTAAGCTATAGGACCATAAGTGGAAGTGCCCTAGGCTCTGTTGCTTTGTTTTTTGGATGTTTCAGGAAACACCATACACTTCTCCACAGTGGCTGCTGGCAATTTACATCCCGCCCATCAGCATAACTAGGCTCCCAGTTCTCCATGGCCTGTCCTGCCTTTCTGGATTTTACACTTTTTTCAGATGGCCCTTTTGACCGGGGAGCAGTGAGACTTCTTTGTAGTGCAGATTTCCTTTGCAAGCTTGCTTGGTTGGCCAAAAAGGGCGTATGCGTTTTTTCCTGAATATATTCAGGAAAAAACGCATACGCCCTTTTTGGCCAAGTGCATCATTGTGGACGTTCTGCCTCTTTTCCTATGGTTTACATGCAATTCCAGTCTACCTCCTGAAATCGGTTTCCTGCAATTCTGCCCTGCTTTCGACTCCTCTTGGCAGCCTTCCTTCAATATATTTTTGGAAGATAGCTGTCATTTATAACTCTGCAGGTTTGTGAATTACAGTGCCCCTGAGCTCCTTTCTTCAACTCGCTTTCTTGTGAGCTGGCCGCAACACCACAGGATTGCTTCTGGCCCTAGTGTGGTTCCGGCATGGCACGCTGAGCCTTTGGTTAATTCCTCTTCCTGGTGGGAAATGAGAGTTAAATTTGCCCGTCCAGACACCTCCACCTAGTCTCTCATTGGTTCTCCCTATTCCTGTTCATTTTCCACAGAAATTGCAAACTGGGCCAAACAGGAGGTTAAAGGCACTGACTCTCCAAGTGGGGAGAGTGTTAGTAAAGCGTCTGGAATGTTGCACCCGAGTACCAGGGGACGAAAACTGAGACACATTTGAACACGTTTCCCGATCACACGGTGGATCATACTCTGGGTTCCACATGCATGTTTTCGCTGAAGGAAGAATCCCTTAAACCTGGAGAGTTGAGACCCATGGAATGGGTACCATGCAATATGACTTCAAAGGGTCTGCATTTGCTCACCGAACCTCACCAGTCCTATCACTGCTGCGTTTATGCCGCTGTACACACGCTTGATTCTCTTTCAGAGACAAAAAATCCATAGGTTTTAAGATTCTTACTAGTCAGGTATATTCTTAGGCGTTTAATATGGGGTGTTGAGTCCACTTCGTTGAGCAAGGAGTAGCTCTTGTCTATTACATATTTGGCTTATGGAACGGTATCTGTGCTAATTTCAATCTCTGGTTTTATGCACCACCCCAACTCACCTTTCCACTTAAGCAAGCATAACTTGGGTTTCTACTTTTGAGACCCTGTTCTGTTTTGTAATTCAGTTCCTGTGTAGCCAAGTTTACATTCCGTATATTAGTGATACCTTATGATATTTCTTTTTCTGTGTGACTTATTTCACTTAGAATCATCGTACCTGAATCCACTCATTATGCTGCTACGGGCCTGATGACATAGATTTCATTGCTGAGTGATATTGCATTGTACGTAAGTACCACAACTTCTTTATCCATTTTTCGCTTTCTGTGATATTGAACTTGTAAGGTAAATGAGGTTCTTGTAAACAGAGCCGTCCCAAACTTTGGGGTGGCTGTGTCTTTTTGATTTTAATTTCCCTAAGCTATAGGACCATATGTGGAAGTGCCCTAGGCTCTGTTGCTTTGTTTTTTAGATGTTTCAGGAAACACCATACACTTCTCCAGAGTGGGTGTTGGCAATTTACATCCCGCCCATCAGCATAACAAGGCTCCCAGTTCTCCATGGCCTGTCCTGCCTTTCTGGATTTTACACTTTTTTCAGATGGCCCTTTTGACCAGGGGGCAGTGAGACTTCATTGTAGTGCAGATTTCCTTTGCAAGCTTGCTTGGTTGGCCAAAAAGGACGTATGCGTTTTTTCCTGAATATATTCAGGAAAAAACGCATACGCCCTTTTTGGCCAAGTGCATCATTGTGGACGTTCTGCCTCTTTTCCTATGCTTTACATGCAATTCCAGTCTACCTCCTGAAATCGGTTTCCTGCAATCCTGCCCCACTTTCAACTCCTCTTGGCAGCCTTCCTTCAATATATTTTAGGACGATAGCTGTCATTTATAACTCTGCAGGTTTGTGAATTACAGTGCCCCTTAGCTCCTTTCTTCAACTCGCTTTCTTGTGAGCTGGCCGCAACACCACAGGATTGCTTCAGGCCCTAGTTTGGTTCCGGCATGGCATGTTGAGCCTTTGGTTAATTCCTCTTCCTGGTGGGAAATGAGAGTTAAATTTGCCTGTCCAGACACCTCCACCTAGTCTCTCCTTGGTTCTCCCTATTCCTGTTCATTTTCCACAGAAATTGCAAACTGGGCCAAACAGGAGTTTAAAGGCACTGACTCTCCAAGTGGGGAGAGTGTTAGTAAAGCGTCTGGAATGTTGCACCCGAGTACCAGGGGACGAAAACTGAGACACATTTGAACACGTTTCCCGATGACACCGTGGATCATACTCTGGGTTCCACATGCATGTTTTAGCTGAAGGAAGAATACCTTAAACCTGGAGAGTTGAGACCCATGGAATGGGTACCATGCAATATGACTTCAAAGAGTTTGCATTTGCTCACCTAACCTCACCAATCCTATCACTGCTGCGTTTATACCGCTGTACACACGCTTGATTCTCTTTCGGAGACATATAAATCCATAGGTTTTAAGATTCTTACTAGTCAGGTATATTCTTAGGCGTTTAATACGGTGTGTTGAGTCCAGTTCGTTGAGCAAGTAATAGCTCTTGTCTATTACATATTTGGCTTATGGAACGGTATCTGTGCAAATTTCAATCTCTGGTTTCATGCAGCACCCCAACTCACCATTCCCCTTAAGGAAGCATAAGTTGGTTTTCTACATTTGAGACCCTATTCTGTTTTGTAATTCAGTTCCTTTGTAGCCAAGTTTAAATTCCGTGTGTTAGTGATATCTTATGATGTTTCTTTTTCTGTGTGACTTATTTCACTTAGAATCATCATACCTGAATCCACTCATTATGCTGCTACGGGCCTGATGACATAGATTTCATTGCTGAGTGATACTGCATTGTACGTAAGTACCAAAACTTCTTTATCCATTTTTCGCTTTCTGTGATATTCAACTTGTACCGTAAACGAGGTTCTTGTAAACAGAGCCGGCCCAAACTTTGGGGTGGCTGTGTCTTTTTGATTTTAATTTCCCTAAGCTATAGGACCATATGTGGAAGTGTCCTAGGCTCTGTTGCTTTGTTTTTTGGATGTTTCAGGAAACAACATACACTTCTCCAGAGTGGGTGTTGGCAATTTACATCCCACCCATCAGCATAACAAGGCTCCCAGTTCTCCATGGCTTGTCCTGCCTTTCTGGATTTTACACTTTTTTCAGATAGCCCTTTTGACCGGGGGGCAGTGAGACTTCATTGTAGTGCAGATTTCCTTTGCAAGCTTGCTTGTTTGGCCAAAAAGGGCGTATGCGTTTTTTCCTGAATATGTTCAGGAAAAAACGCATACGCCCTTTTTGGCCAAGTGCATCATTGTGGACCTTCTGCCTCTTTTCCTATGGTTTACATGCAATTCCAGTCTACCTCCTGAAATCGGTTTCCTGCAATTCTGTCCCACTTTCAAGTCCTCTTGGCAGCCTTCCTTCAATATATTTTTGGACGATAGCTGTCATTTATAACTCTGCAGGTTTGTGAATTACAGTGCCCCTGAGTTCCTTCCTTCAACTCACTTTCTTGTGAGCTGGCCGCAACACCGCAGGATTGTTTCAGGCCCTAGTGTGCTTCTGGCATGCCACGCTGAACCTTTGGTTAATTCTTCTTCCTGGTGGGAAATGAGAGTTAAATTTACCCTTCCAGACACCTCCACCTAGTCTCTCATTGGTTCTCCCTATTCCTGTTCATCTTACGCAGAAATTGCAAACTCGGCCAAACAGGAGGTTAAAGGCACTGACTCTCCAAGTGGGGAGAGTGTTAGTAAAGCGTCTGGAATGTTGCACCCGAGTACCAGGGGACGAAAACTGAGACACATTTGAACACGTTTCCCGATCACACGGTGGATCATACTCTGGGTTCCACATGCATGTTTAGCTGAAGGAAGAATCCCTTAAACCTGGAGAGTTGAGACCCATGGAATGGGTACCATGCAATATGATTTCAAAGGGTCTGCATTTGCTCACCTAACCTCACCAATCCTATCACTGCTGCGTTTATGCCGCTGTACACACGATTGATTCTCTTTTGGAGACATATAAATCCATAGCTTTTAAGATTCTTACTAGTCAGGTATATTCTTTGGCCTTTATTATGGGGTGTTGAGTGCACTTCGTTGAGCAAGGAGTAGCTCTTGTCTATTACATATTTGGCTTATGGAACGGTATCTGTGCTAATTTCAATCTCTGGTTTTATGCAGCACCCCAACTCACCTTTCCCCTTAAGCAAGCATAAGTTGGTTTTCTACATTTGAGACCCTGTTCTGTTTTGTAATTCAGTTCCTGTGTAGCCAAGTTTACATTCCGTGTAGTAGTGATATCTTATGATGTTTCTTTTTCTGTGTGATTTATTTCACTTAGAATCATCGTACCTGAATCCACTCATTATGCTGCTACGGGCCTGATGACATAGATTTCATTGCTGAGTGATATTGCATTGTACGTAGTACCACAACTTCTTTATCCATTTTTCGCTTTCTGTGATATTGAACTTGTACCGTAAACGAGGTTCTTGTAAACAGAGCCGGCCAAAACTTTGGGGTGGCTGTGTCTTTTTGATTTTAATTTCCCTAAGCTATAGGACCATAAGTGGAAATGCACTAGGCTCTGTTGCTTTGTTTTTTGGATGTTTTAGGAAACACCATACACTTCTCCAGAGTGGCTGCTGGCAATTTACATCCCGCCCATCAGCATAACAAGGCTCCCAGTTCTCCATGGCCTGTCCTGCATTTCTGGATTTTACACTTTTTTCAGATGGCCCTTTTGACCGGGGGGCAGTGAGACTTCATTGTAGTGCAGATTTCCTTTGCAAGCTTGCTTGGTTGGCCAAAAAGGGCGTATGCGTTTCTTCCTGAATATATTCAGGAAAAAACGCATACGCCCTTTTTGGCCAAGTGCATCATTGTGGACGTTCTGCCTCTTTTCCTATGCTTTACATGCAATTCCAGTCTACCTCCTGAAATCGGTTTCCTGCAATTCTGCCCCGCTTTCAACTCCTCTTGGCAGCCTTACTTCAATATATTTTTGGAAGATAGCTGTCATTTATAACTCTGCAGGTTTGTGAATTACAGTGCCCCTGAGCTCCTTTCTTCAACTCGCTTTCTTGTGAGCTGGCCGCAACACCGCAGGATTGCTTCAGACCCTAGTTTGGTTCCGGTATGGCATGCTGAGCCTTTGGTTAATTCCTCTTCCTGGTGGGAAATGAGAGTTAAATTTGCCTTTCCAGACACCTCCACCTAGTCTCTCATTGGTTCTCCCTATTCCTGTTCATTTTCCACAGAAATTGCAAACTGGCCAAACAGGAGGTTAAAGGCACTGACTCTCCAAGTGGGGAGAGTGTTAGTAAAGCGTCTGGAATGTTGCACCCGAGTACCAGGGGACGAAAACTGAGACACATTTGAACACGTTTCCCGATCACACCATGGATCATACTCTGGGTTCCACATGCATGTTTTAGCTGAAGGAAGAATCCCTTAAACCTGGAGAGTTGAGACCCATGGAATGGGTACCATGCAATATGACTTCAAAGGGTCTGCATTTGCTCACCGAACCTCACCAATCCTATCACTGCTGCGTTTATGCCGCTGTACACACGTTTGATTCTCTTTCGGAGACATATAAATCCATAGGTTTTAAGATTCTTACTAGTCAGGTATATTCTTAAGCGTTTAATATGTGGTGTTGAGTCCACTTCGTTGAGCAAGGAGTAGCTCTTGTCTATTACATATTTGGCTTATGGAACAGTATCTGTGCTAATTTCAATCTCTGGTTTTATTCAGCACCCCAACTCACCTTTCCCCTTAAGCAAGCATAAGTTGGTATTCTACATTTGAGACCCTGTTCTGTTTTGTAATTCAGTTCCTGTGTAGCCAAGTTTACATTCCGTGTATTAGTGATATCTTATGATGCTTCTTTTTCTGTGTGACTTATTTCACTTAGAATCATCGTACCTGAATCCACTCATTATGCTGCTACGGGCCTGATGACATAGATTTCATTGCTGAGTGATATTGCATTGTACGTAAGTACCACAACTTCTTTATCCATTTTTCGCTTTCTGTGATATTGAACTTGTACCGTAAACGAGGTTCTTGTAAACAGAGCCGGCCCAAACTTTGGGGTGGCTGTGTCTTTTTGATTTTAATTTCCCTAAGCTATAGGACCATATGTGGAAGTGCACTAGGCTCTGTTGCTTTGTTTTTTAGATGTTTCAGGAAACACCATACACTTCTCCACAGTGGCTGTTGGCAATTTACATCCCGCCCATCAGCATAACAAGGCTCCCAGTTTCCATGGCCTGTCCTGCCTTTCTGGATTTTACACTTTTTTCAGATGGCCCTTTTGACCGGGGGGCAGTGAGACTTCATGGTAGTGCAGATTTCCTTTGCAAGCTTGCTTGGTTGGCCAAAAAGGGCGTATGCGTTTTTTCCTAAATATATTCAGGAAAAAACGCATACGCCCTTTTTGGCCAAGTGCATCATTGTGGACGTTCTGCCTCTTTTCCTATGCTTTACATGCAATTCCAGTCTACCTCCTGAAATCAGTTTCCTGCAATTCTGCCCCGCTTTCAACTCCTCTTGGCAGCCTTACTTCAATATATTTTTGGAAGATAGCTGTCATTTATAACTCTGCAGGTTTGTGAATTACAGTGCCCCTGAGCTCCTTTCTTCAACTCGCTTTCTTGTGAGCTGGCCGCAACACCGCAGGATTGCTTCAGACCCTAGTTTGGTTCCGGCATGGCATGCTGAGCCTTTGGTTAATTCCTCTTCCTGGTGGGAAATGAGAGTTAAATTTGCCTGTCCAGACACCTCCACCTAGTCTCTCATTGGTTCTCCCTATTCCTGTTCATTTTCCACAGAAATTGCAAACTGGCCAAACAGGAGGTTAAAGGCACTGACTCTCCAAGTGGGGAGAGTGTTAGTAAAGCGTCTGGAATGTTGCACCCGAGTACCAGGGGACGAAAACTGAGACACATTTGAACACGTTTCCCGATCACACCATGGATCATACTCTGGGTTCCACATGCATGTTTTAGCTGAAGGAAGAATCCCTTAAACCTGGAGAGTTGAGACCCATGGAATGGGTACCATGCAATATGACTTCAAAGGGTCTGCATTTGCTCACCGAACCTCACCAATCCTATCACTGCTGCGTTTATGCCGCTGTACACACGTTTGATTCTCTTTCGGAGACATATAAATCCATAGGTTTTAAGATTCTTACTAGTCAGGTATATTCTTAAGCGTTTAATATGTGGTGTTGAGTCCACTTCGTTGAGCAAGGAGTAGCTCTTGTCTATTACATATTTGGCTTATGGAACAGTATCTGTGCTAATTTCAATCTCTGGTTTTATTCAGCACCCCAACTCACCTTTCCCCTTAAGCAAGCATAAGTTGGTATTCTACATTTGAGACCCTTTTCTGTTTTGTAATTCAGTTCCTGTGTAGCCAAGTTTACATTCCGTGTATTAGTGATATCTTATGATGCTTCTTTTTCTGTGTGACTTATTTCACTTAGAATCATCGTACCTGAATCCACTCATTATGCTGCTACGGGCCTGATGACATAGATTTCATTGCTGAGTGATATTGCATTGTACGTAAGTACCACAACTTCTTTATCCATTTTTCGCTTTCTGTGATATTGAACTTGTACCGTAAACGAGGTTCTTGTAAACAGAGCCGGCCCAAACTTTGGGGTGGCTGTGTCTTTTTGATTTTAATTTCCCTAAGCTATAGGACCATATGTGGAAGTGCACTAGGCTCTGTTGCTTTGTTTTTTAGATGTTTCAGGAAACACCATACACTTCTCCACAGTGGCTGTTGGCAATTTACATCCCGCCCATCAGCATAACAAGGCTCCCAGTTTCCATGGCCTGTCCTGCCTTTCTGGATTTTACACTTTTTTCAGATGGCCCTTTTGACCGGGGGGCAGTGAGACTTCATGGTAGTGCAGATTTCCTTTGCAAGCTTGCTTGGTTGGCCAAAAAGGGCGTATGCGTTTTTTCCTGAATATATTCAGGAAAAAACGCATACGCCCTTTTTGGCCAAGTGCATCATTGTGGACGTTCTGCCTCTTTTCCTATGCTTTACATGCAATTCCAGTCTACCTCCTGAAATCAGTTTCCTGCAATTCTGCCCCGCTTTCAACTCCTCTTGGCAGCCTTACTTCAATATATTTTTGGAAGATAGCTGTCATTTATAACTCTGCAGGTTTGTGAATTACAGTGCCCCTGAGCTCCTTTCTTCAACTCGCTTTCTTGTGAGCTGGCCGCAACACCGCAGGATTGCTTCAGACCCTAGTTTGGTTCCGGCATGGCATGCTGAGCCTTTGGTTAATTCCTCTTCCTGGTGGGAAATGAGAGTTAAATTTGCCTGTCCAGACACCTCCACCTAGTCTCTCATTGGTTCTCCCTATTCCTGTTCATTTTCCACAGAAATTGCAAACTGGCCAAACAGGAGGTTAAAGGCACTGACTCTCCAAGTGGGGAGAGTGTTAGTAAAGCGTCTGGAATGTTGCACCCGAGTACCAGGGGACGAAAACTGAGACACATTTGAACACGTTTCCCGATGACACCGTGGATCATACTCTGGGTTCCACATGCATGTTTTAGCTGAAGGAAGAATCCCTTAAACCTGGAGAGTTGAGACCCATGGAATGGGTACCATGCAATATGACTTCAAAGGGTCTGCATTTGCTCACCGAACGTCACCAATCCTATCACTGCTGCGTTTATGCCGCTGTACACACGCTTGATTCTCTATCGGAGACCTATAAATCCATAGGTTTTAAGATTCTTACTAGTCAGGTATATTCTTAGGCGTTTAATATGGGGTGTTGAGTCCACTTCGTTGAGCAAGGAGTAGCTCTTGTCTATTACATATTTGGCTTATGGAACAGTATCTGTGCTAATTTCAATCTCTGGTTTTATGCACCACCCCAACTCACCTTTCCACTTAAGCAAGCATAACTTGGGTTTCTACTTTTGAGACCCTGTTTTGTTTTGTAATTCAGTTCCTGTGTAGCCAAGTTTACATTCCGTTTATTAGTGATACCTTATGATATTTCTTTTTCTGTGTGACTTATTTCACTTAGAATCATCGTACCTGAATCCACTCATTATGCTGCTACGGGCCTGATGACATAGATTTCATTGCTGAGTGATATTGCATTGTACGTATGTACCACAACTTCTTTATCCATTTTTCGCTTTCTGTGATATTGAACTTGTAAGGTAAATGAGGTTCTTGTAAACAGAGCCGTCCCAAACTTTGGGGTGGCTGTGTCTTTTTGATTTTAATTTCCCTAAGCTATAGGACCATATGTGGAAGTGCCCTAGGCTCTGTTGCTTTGTTTTTAGATGTTTCAGGAAACACCATACACTTCTCCAGAGTGGCTGCTGGCAATTTACATCCCGCCCATCAGCATAACAAGGCTCCCAGTTTTCCATGGCCTGTCTTGCCTTTCTGGATTTTACACTTTTTTCAGATGGCCCTTTTGACTGGGGGGCAGTGAGACTTCATTGTAGTGCAGATTTCCTTTGCAAGCTTGCTTGGTTGGCCAAAAAGGACGTATGCGTTTTTTGCTGAATATATTCAGGAAAAAACGCATACGCCCTTTTTGGCCAAGTGCATCATTGTGGACGTTCTGCCTCTTTTCCTATGCTTTACATGCAATTCCAGTCTACCTCCTGAAATCGGTTTCCTGCAATCCTGCCCCACTTTCAACTCCTCTTGGCAGCCTTCCTTCAATATATTTTAGGACGATAGCTGTCATTTATAACTCTGCAGGTTTGTGAATTACAGTGCCCCTTAGCTCCTTTCTTCAACTCGCTTTCTTGTGAGCTGGCCGCAACACCACAGGATTGCTTCAGGCCCTAGTTTGGTTCCGGCATGGCATGTTGAGCCTTTGGTTAATTCCTCTTCCTGGTGGGAAATGAGAGTTAAATTTGCCTGTCCAGACACCTCCACCTAGTCTCTCCTTGGTTCTCCCTATTCCTGTTCATTTTCCACAGAAATTGCAAACTGGGCCAAACAGGAGTTTAAAGGCACTGACTCTCCAAGTGGGGAGAGTGTTAGTAAAGCGTCTGGAATGTTGCACCCGAGTACCAGGGGACGAAAACTGAGACACATTTGAACACGTTTCCCGATGACACCGTGGATCATACTCTGGGTTCCACATGCATGTTTTAGCTGAAGGAAGAATACCTTAAACCTGGAGAGTTGAGACCCATGGAATGGGTACCATGCAATATGACTTCAAAGAGTTTGCATTTGCTCACCTAACCTCACCAATCCTATCACTGCTGCGTTTATACCGCTGTACACACGCTTGATTCTCTTTCGGAGACATATAAATCCATAGGTTTTAAGATTCTTACTAGTCAGGTATATTCTTAGGCGTTTAATACGGTGTGTTGAGTCCAGTTCGTTGAGCAAGTAATAGCTCTTGTCTATTACATATTTGGCTTATGGAACGGTATCTGTGCAAATTTCAATCTCTGGTTTCATGCAGCACCCCAACTCACCATTCCCCTTAAGGAAGCATAAGTTGGTTTTCTACATTTGGGACCCTATTCTGTTTTGTAATTCAGTTCCTTTGTAGCCAAGTTTAAATTCCGTGTGTTAGTGATATCTTATGATGTTTCTTTTTCTGTGTGACTTATTTCACTTAGAATCATCATACCTGAATCCACTCATTATGCTGCTACGGGCCTGATGACATAGATTTCATTGCTGAGTGATACTGCATTGTACGTAAGTACCAAAACTTCTTTATCCATTTTTCGCTTTCTGTGATATTCAACTTGTACCGTAAACGAGGTTCTTGTAAACAGAGCCGGCCCAAACTTTGGGGTGGCTGTGTCTTTTTGATTTTAATTTCCCTAAGCTATAGGACCATATGTGGAAGTGTCCTAGGCTCTGTTGCTTTGTTTTTTGGATGTTTCAGGAAACAACATACACTTCTCCAGAGTGGGTGTTGGCAATTTACATCCCACCCATCAGCATAACAAGGCTCCCAGTTCTCCATGGCTTGTCCTGCCTTTCTGGATTTTACACTTTTTTCAGATAGCCCTTTTGACCGGGGGGCAGTGAGACTTCATTGTAGTGCAGATTTCCTTTGCAAGCTTGCTTGTTTGGCCAAAAAGGGCGTATGCGTTTTTTCCTGAATATGTTCAGGAAAAAACGCATACGCCCTTTTTGGCCAAGTGCATCATTGTGGACCTTCTGCCTCTTTTCCTATGGTTTACATGCAATTCCAGTCTACCTCCTGAAATCGGTTTCCTGCAATTCTGTCCCACTTTCAAGTCCTCTTGGCAGCCTTCCTTCAATATATTTTTGGACGATAGCTGTCATTTATAACTCTGCAGGTTTGTGAATTACAGTGCCCCTGAGTTCCTTCCTTCAACTCACTTTCTTGTGAGCTGGCCGCAACACCGCAGGATTGTTTCAGGCCCTAGTGTGCTTCTGGCATGCCACGCTGAACCTTTGGTTAATTCTTCTTCCTGGTGGGAAATGAGAGTTAAATTTACCCTTCCAGACACCTCCACCTAGTCTCTCATTGGTTCTCCCTATTCCTGTTCATCTTACGCAGAAATTGCAAACTCGGCCAAACAGGAGGTTAAAGGCACTGACTCTCCAAGTGGGGAGAGTGTTAGTAAAGCGTCTGGAATGTTGCACCCGAGTACCAGGGGACGAAAACTGAGACACATTTGAACACGTTTCCCGATCACACGGTGGATCATACTCTGGGTTCCACATGCATGTTTAGCTGAAGGAAGAATCCCTTAAACCTGGAGAGTTGAGACCCATGGAATGGGTACCATGCAATATGATTTCAAAGGGTCTGCATTTGCTCACCTAACCTCACCAATCCTATCACTGCTGCGTTTATGCCGCTGTACACACGATTGATTCTCTTTTGGAGACATATAAATCCATAGCTTTTAAGATTCTTACTAGTCAGGTATATTCTTTGGCCTTTATTATGGGGTGTTGAGTGCACTTCGTTGAGCAAGGAGTAGCTCTTGTCTATTACATATTTGGCTTATGGAACGGTATCTGTGCTAATTTCAATCTCTGGTTTTATGCAGCACCCCAACTCACCTTTCCCCTTAAGCAAGCATAAGTTGGTTTTCTACATTTGAGACCCTGTTCTGTTTTGTAATTCAGTTCCTGTGTAGCCAAGTTTACATTCCGTGTAGTAGTGATATCTTATGATGTTTCTTTTTCTGTGTGATTTATTTCACTTAGAATCATCGTACCTGAATCCACTCATTATGCTGCTACGGGCCTGATGACATAGATTTCATTGCTGAGTGATATTGCATTGTACGTAGTACCACAACTTCTTTATCCATTTTTCGCTTTCTGTGATATTGAACTTGTACCGTAAACGAGGTTCTTGTAAACAGAGCCGGCCAAAACTTTGGGGTGGCTGTGTCTTTTTGATTTTAATTTCCCTAAGCTATAGGACCATAAGTGGAAATGCACTAGGCTCTGTTGCTTTGTTTTTTGGATGTTTTAGGAAACACCATACACTTCTCCAGAGTGGCTGCTGGCAATTTACATCCCGCCCATCAGCATAACAAGGCTCCCAGTTCTCCATGGCCTGTCCTGCCTTTCTGGATTTTACACTTTTTTCAGATGGCCCTTTTGACCGGGGGGCAGTGAGACTTCATTGTAGTGCAGATTTCCTTTGCAAGCTTGCTTGGTTGGCCAAAAAGGGCGTATGCGTTTCTTCCTGAATATATTCAGGAAAAAACGCATACGCCCTTTTTGGCCAAGTGCATCATTGTGGACGTTCTGCCTCTTTTCCTATGCTTTACATGCAATTCCAGTCTACCTCCTGAAATCGGTTTCCTGCAATTCTGCCCCGCTTTCAACTCCTCTTGGCAGCCTTACTTCAATATATTTTTGGAAGATAGCTGTCATTTATAACTCTGCAGGTTTGTGAATTACAGTGCCCCTGAGCTCCTTTCTTCAACTCGCTTTCTTGTGAGCTGGCCGCAACACCGCAGGATTGCTTCAGACCCTAGTTTGGTTCCGGTATGGCATGCTGAGCCTTTGGTTAATTCCTCTTCCTGGTGGGAAATGAGAGTTAAATTTGCCTTTCCAGACACCTCCACCTAGTCTCTCATTGGTTCTCCCTATTCCTGTTCATTTTCCACAGAAATTGCAAACTGGCCAAACAGGAGGTTAAAGGCACTGACTCTCCAAGTGGGGAGAGTGTTAGTAAAGCGTCTGGAATGTTGCACCCGAGTACCAGGGGACGAAAACTGAGACACATTTGAACACGTTTCCCGATCACACCATGGATCATACTCTGGGTTCCACATGCATGTTTTAGCTGAAGGAAGAATCCCTTAAACCTGGAGAGTTGAGACCCATGGAATGGGTACCATGCAATATGACTTCAAAGGGTCTGCATTTGCTCACCGAACCTCACCAATCCTATCACTGCTGCGTTTATGCCGCTGTACACACGTTTGATTCTCTTTCGGAGACATATAAATCCATAGGTTTTAAGATTCTTACTAGTCAGGTATATTCTTAAGCGTTTAATATGTGGTGTTGAGTCCACTTCGTTGAGCAAGGAGTAGCTCTTGTCTATTACATATTTGGCTTATGGAACAGTATCTGTGCTAATTTCAATCTCTGGTTTTATTCAGCACCCCAACTCACCTTTCCCCTTAAGCAAGCATAAGTTGGTATTCTACATTTGAGACCCTGTTCTGTTTTGTAATTCAGTTCCTGTGTAGCCAAGTTTACATTCCGTGTATTAGTGATATCTTATGATGCTTCTTTTTCTGTGTGACTTATTTCACTTAGAATCATCGTACCTGAATCCACTCATTATGCTGCTACGGGCCTGATGACATAGATTTCATTGCTGAGTGATATTGCATTGTACGTAAGTACCACAACTTCTTTATCCATTTTTCGCTTTCTGTGATATTGAACTTGTACCGTAAACGAGGTTCTTGTAAACAGAGCCGGCCCAAACTTTGGGGTGGCTGTGTCTTTTTGATTTTAATTTCCCTAAGCTATAGGACCATATGTGGAAGTGCACTAGGCTCTGTTGCTTTGTTTTTTAGATGTTTCAGGAAACACCATACACTTCTCCACAGTGGCTGTTGGCAATTTACATCCCGCCCATCAGCATAACAAGGCTCCCAGTTTCCATGGCCTGTCCTGCCTTTCTGGATTTTACACTTTTTTCAGATGGCCCTTTTGACCGGGGGGCAGTGAGACTTCATGGTAGTGCAGATTTCCTTTGCAAGCTTGCTTGGTTGGCCAAAAAGGGCGTATGCGTTTTTTCCTAAATATATTCAGGAAAAAACGCATACGCCCTTTTTGGCCAAGTGCATCATTGTGGACGTTCTGCCTCTTTTCCTATGCTTTACATGCAATTCCAGTCTACCTCCTGAAATCAGTTTCCTGCAATTCTGCCCCGCTTTCAACTCCTCTTGGCAGCCTTACTTCAATATATTTTTGGAAGATAGCTGTCATTTATAACTCTGCAGGTTTGTGAATTACAGTGCCCCTGAGCTCCTTTCTTCAACTCGCTTTCTTGTGAGCTGGCCGCAACACCGCAGGATTGCTTCAGACCCTAGTTTGGTTCCGGCATGGCATGCTGAGCCTTTGGTTAATTCCTCTTCCTGGTGGGAAATGAGAGTTAAATTTGCCTGTCCAGACACCTCCACCTAGTCTCTCATTGGTTCTCCCTATTCCTGTTCATTTTCCACAGAAATTGCAAACTGGCCAAACAGGAGGTTAAAGGCACTGACTCTCCAAGTGGGGAGAGTGTTAGTAAAGCGTCTGGAATGTTGCACCCGAGTACCAGGGGACGAAAACTGAGACACATTTGAACACGTTTCCCGATCACACCATGGATCATACTCTGGGTTCCACATGCATGTTTTAGCTGAAGGAAGAATCCCTTAAACCTGGAGAGTTGAGACCCATGGAATGGGTACCATGCAATATGACTTCAAAGGGTCTGCATTTGCTCACCGAACCTCACCAATCCTATCACTGCTGCGTTTATGCCGCTGTACACACGTTTGATTCTCTTTCGGAGACATATAAATCCATAGGTTTTAAGATTCTTACTAGTCAGGTATATTCTTAAGCGTTTAATATGTGGTGTTGAGTCCACTTCGTTGAGCAAGGAGTAGCTCTTGTCTATTACATATTTGGCTTATGGAACAGTATCTGTGCTAATTTCAATCTCTGGTTTTATTCAGCACCCCAACTCACCTTTCCCCTTAAGCAAGCATAAGTTGGTATTCTACATTTGAGACCCTTTTCTGTTTTGTAATTCAGTTCCTGTGTAGCCAAGTTTACATTCCGTGTATTAGTGATATCTTATGATGCTTCTTTTTCTGTGTGACTTATTTCACTTAGAATCATCGTACCTGAATCCACTCATTATGCTGCTACGGGCCTGATGACATAGATTTCATTGCTGAGTGATATTGCATTGTACGTAAGTACCACAACTTCTTTATCCATTTTTCGCTTTCTGTGATATTGAACTTGTACCGTAAACGAGGTTCTTGTAAACAGAGCCGGCCCAAACTTTGGGGTGGCTGTGTCTTTTTGATTTTAATTTCCCTAAGCTATAGGACCATATGTGGAAGTGCACTAGGCTCTGTTGCTTTGTTTTTTAGATGTTTCAGGAAACACCATACACTTCTCCACAGTGGCTGTTGGCAATTTACATCCCGCCCATCAGCATAACAAGGCTCCCAGTTTCCATGGCCTGTCCTGCCTTTCTGGATTTTACACTTTTTTCAGATGGCCCTTTTGACCGGGGGGCAGTGAGACTTCATGGTAGTGCAGATTTCCTTTGCAAGCTTGCTTGGTTGGCCAAAAAGGGCGTATGCGTTTTTTCCTGAATATATTCAGGAAAAAACGCATACGCCCTTTTTGGCCAAGTGCATCATTGTGGACGTTCTGCCTCTTTTCCTATGCTTTACATGCAATTCCAGTCTACCTCCTGAAATCAGTTTCCTGCAATTCTGCCCCGCTTTCAAGTCCTCTTGGCAGCCTTACTTCAATATATTTTTGGAAGATAGCTGTCATTTATAACTCTGCAGGTTTGTGAATTACAGTGCCCCTGAGCTCCTTTCTTCAACTCGCTTTCTTGTGAGCTGGCCGCAACACCGCAGGATTGCTTCAGACCCTAGTTTGGTTCCGGCATGGCATGCTGAGCCTTTGGTTAATTCCTCTTCCTGGTGGGAAATGAGAGTTAAATTTGCCTGTCCAGACACCTCCACCTAGTCTCTCATTGGTTCTCCCTATTCCTGTTCATTTTCCACAGAAATTGCAAACTGGCCAAACAGGAGGTTAAAGGCACTGACTCTCCAAGTGGGGAGAGTGTTAGTAAAGCGTCTGGAATGTTGCACCCGAGTACCAGGGGACGAAAACTGAGACACATTTGAACACGTTTCCCGATGACACCGTGGATCATACTCTGGGTTCCACATGCATGTTTTAGCTGAAGGAAGAATCCCTTAAACCTGGAGAGTTGAGACCCATGGAATGGGTACCATGCAATATGACTTCAAAGGGTCTGCATTTGCTCACCGAACGTCACCAATCCTATCACTGCTGCGTTTATGCCGCTGTACACACGCTTGATTCTCTATCGGAGACCTATAAATCCATAGGTTTTAAGATTCTTACTAGTCAGGTATATTCTTAGGCGTTTAATATGGGGTGTTGAGTCCACTTCGTTGAGCAAGGAGTAGCTCTTGTCTATTACATATTTGGCTTATGGAACAGTATCTGTGCTAATTTCAATCTCTGGTTTTATGCACCACCCCAACTCACCTTTCCACTTAAGCAAGCATAACTTGGGTTTCTACTTTTGAGACCCTGTTTTGTTTTGTAATTCAGTTCCTGTGTAGCCAAGTTTACATTCCGTATATTAGTGATACCTTATGATATTTCTTTTTCTGTGTGACTTATTTCACTTAGAATCATCGTACCTGAATCCACTCATTATGCTGCTACGGGCCTGATGACATAGATTTCATTGCTGAGTGATATTGCATTGTACGTATGTACCACAACTTCTTTATCCATTTTTCGCTTTCTGTGATATTGAACTTGTAAGGTAAATGAGGTTCTTGTAAACAGAGCCGTCCCAAACTTTGGGGTGGCTGTGTCTTTTTGATTTTAATTTCCCTAAGCTATAGGACCATATGTGGAAGTGCCCTAGGCTCTGTTGCTTTGTTTTTAGATGTTTCAGGAAACACCATACACTTCTCCAGAGTGGCTGCTGGCAATTTACATCCCGCCCATCAGCATAACAAGGCTCCCAGTTTTCCATGGCCTGTCTTGCCTTTCTGGATTTTACACTTTTTTCAGATGGCCCTTTTGACTGGGGGGCAGTGAGACTTCATTGTAGTGCAGATTTCCTTTGCAAGCTTGCTTGGTTGGCCAAAAAGGACGTATGCGTTTTTTGCTGAATATATTCAGGAAAAAACGCATACGCCCTTTTTGGCCAAGTGCATCATTGTGGACGTTCTGCCTCTTTTCCTATGCTTTACATGCAATTCCAGTCTACCTCCTGAAATCGGTTTCCTGCAATCCTGCCCCACTTTCAACTCCTCTTGGCAGCCTTCCTTCAATATATTTTAGGACGATAGCTGTCATTTATAACTCTGCAGGTTTGTGAATTACAGTGCCCCTTAGCTCCTTTCTTCAACTCGCTTTCTTGTGAGCTGGCCGCAACACCACAGGATTGCTTCAGGCCCTAGTTTGGTTCCGGCATGGCATGTTGAGCCTTTGGTTAATTCCTCTTCCTGGTGGGAAATGAGAGTTAAATTTGCCCGTCCAGACACCTCCACCTAGTCTCTCCTTGGTTCTCCCTATTCCTGTTCATTTTCTACAGAAATTGCAAACTGGGCCAAACAGGAGTTTAAAGGCACTGACTCTCCAAGTGGGGAGAGTGTTAGTAAAGCGTCTGGAATGTTGCACCCGAGTACCAGGGGACGAAAACTGAGACACATTTGAACACGTTTCCCGATCACACCGTGGATCATACTCTGGGTTCCACATGCATGTTTTAGCTGAAGGAAGAATACCTTAAACCTGGAGAGTTGAGACCCATGGAATGGGTACCATGCAATATGACTTCAAAGAGTCTGCATTTGCTCACCTAACCTCACCAATCCTATCACTGCTGCGTTTATACCGCTGTACACACGCTTGATTCTCTTTTGGAGACATATAAATCCATAGGTTTTAAGATTCTTACTAGTCAGGTATATTCTTAGGCGTTTAATATGGTGTGTTGAGTCCACTTCGTTGAGCAAGTAATAGCTCTTGTCTATTACATATTTGGCTTATGGAACGGTATCTGTGCAAATTTCAATCTCTGGTTTCATGCAGCATCCCAACTCACCATTCCCCTTAAGGAAGCATAAGTTGGTTTTCTACATTTGAGACCCTATTCTGTTTTGTAATTCAGTTCCTTTGTAGCCAAGTTTAAATTCCGTGTGTTAGTGATATCTTATGATGTTTCTTTTTCTGTGTGACTTATTTCACTTAGAATCATCATACCTGAATCCACTCATTATGCTGCTACGGGCCTGATGACATAGATTTCATTGCTGAGTGATACTGCATTGTACGTAAGTACCACAACTTCTTTATCCATTTTTCGCATTCTGTGATATTCACTTGTACCGTAAACGAGGTTCTTGTAAACAGAGCCGGCCCAAACTTTGGGGTGGCTGTGTCTTTTTGATTTTAATTTCCCTAAGCTATAGGACCATAAGTGGAAGTGTCCTAGGCTCTGTTGCTTTGTTTTTTGGATGTTTCAGGAAACAACATACACTTCTCCAGAGTGGGTGTTGGCAATTTACATCCCGCCCATCAGCATAACAAGGCTCCCAGTTCTCCATGGCCTGTCCTGCCTTTCTGGATTTTACACTTTTTTCAGATAGCCCTTTTGACCGGGGGGCAGTGAGACTTCATTGTAGTGCAGATTTCCTTTGCAAGCTTGCTTGGTTGGCCAAAAAGGGCGTATGCGTTTTTTCCTGAATATGTTCAGGAATAAACGCATACGCCCTTTTTGGCCAAGTGCATCATTGTGGACCTTCTGCTTCTTTTCCTATGGTTTACATGCAATTCCAGTCTACCTCCTGAAATCGGTTTCCTGCAATTCTGCCCCACTTTCAAGTCCTCTTGGCAGCCTTCCTTCAATATATTTTAGGACGATAGCTGTCATTTATAACTCTGCCGGTTTGTGAATTACAGTGCCCCTGAGTTCCTTCCTTCAACTCGCTTTCTTGTGAGCTGGCTGCAACACCGCAGGATTGTTTCAGGCCCTAGTGTGCTTCTGGCATGCCACGCTGAGCCTTTGGTTAATTCTTCTTCCTGGTGGGAAATGAGAGTTAAATTTACCCTTCCAGACACCTCCACCTAGTCTCTCATTGTTTCTCCCTGTTCCTGTTCATCTTACGCAGAAATTGCAAACTCGGCCAAACAGGAGGTTAAAGGCACTGACTCTCCAAGTGGGGAGAGTGTTAGTAAAGCGTCTGGAATGTTGCACCCGAGTACCAGGGGACGAAAACTGAGACACATTTGAACACGTTTCCCGATCACACGGTGGATCATACTCTGGGTTCCACATGCATGTTTTAGCTGAAGGAAGAATCCCTTAAACATGGAGAGTTTAGACCCATGGAATGGGTACCATGCAATATGATTTCAAAGGTTCTGCATTTGCTCACCTAACCTCAACATTCCTATCACTGCTGCGTTTATGCCGCTGTACACACGATTGATTCTCTTTTGGAGACATATAAATCCATAGCTTTTAAGATTCTTACTAGTCAGGTATATTCTTTGGCCTTTATTATGGGGTGTTGAGTGCACTTCGTTGAGCAAGGAGTAGCTCTTGTCTATTACATATTTGGCTTATGGAACGGTATCTGTGCTAATTTCAATCTCTGGTTTTATGCAGCACCCCAACTCACCTTTCCCCTTAAGCAAGCATAAGTTGGTTTTCTACATTTGACACCCTGTTCTGTTTTGTAATTCAGTTCCTGTGTAGCTAAGTTTACATTCCGTGTAGTAGTGATATCTTATGATGTTTCTTTTTCTGTGTGATTTATTTCACTTAGAATCATCGTACCTGAATCCACTCATTATGCTGCTACGGGCCTGATGACATAGATTTCATTGCTGAGTGATATTGCATTGTACGTAAGTACCACAACTTCTTTATCCATTTTTCGCTTTCTGTGATATTGAACTTGTACTGTAAACGAAGTTCTTGTAAACAGAGCCGGCCAAAACTTTGGGGTGGCTGTGTCTTTTTGATTTTAATTTCCCTAAGCTATAGGACCATAAGTGGAAATGCACTAGGCTCTGTTGCTTTGTTTTTTGGATGTTTCAGGAAACACCATACACTTCTCCAGAGTGGCTGCTGGCAATTTACATCCCGCCCATCAGCATAACAAGGCTCCCAGTTCTCCATGGCCTGTCCTGCCTTTCTGGATTTTACACTTTTTTCAGATGGCCCTTTTGACCGGGGGGCAGTGAGACTTCATTGTAGTGCAGATTTCCTTTGCAAGCTTGCTTGGTTGGCCAAAAAGGGCGTATGCGTTTTTTCCTGAATATATTCAGGAAAAAACGCATACGCCCTTTTTGGCCAAGTGCATCATTGTGGACGTTCTGCCTCTTTTCCTATGCTTTACATGCAATTCCACTCTACCTCCTGAAATCGGTTTCCTGCAATTCTGCCCCGCTTTCAACTCCTCTTGGCAGCCTTACTTCAATATATTTTTGGAAGATAGCTGTCATTTATAACTCTGCAGGTTTGTGAATTACAGTGCCCCTGAGCTCCTTTCTTCAACTCGCTTTCTTGTGAGCTGGCCGCAACACCGCAGGATTGCTTCAGACCCTAGTTTGGTTCCGGTATGGCATGCTGAGCCTTTGGTTAATTCCTCTTCCTGGTGGGAAATGAGAGTTAAATTTGCCTGTCCAGACACCTCCACCTAGTCTCTCATTGGTTCTCCCTATTCCTGTTCATTTTCCACAGAAATTGCAAACTGGCCAAACAGGACGTTAAAGGCACTGACTCTCCAAGTGGGGAGAGTGTTAGTAAAGCGTCTGGAATGTTGCACCCGAGTACCAGGGGACGAAAACTGAGACACATTTGAACACGTTTCCCGATCACACGGTGGATCATACTCTGGGTTCCACATGCATGTTTTCGCTGAAGGAAGAATCCCTTAAACCTGGAGAGTTGAGACCCATGGAATGGGTACCATGCAATATGACTTCAAAGGGTCTGCATTTGCTCACCGAACCTCACCAGTCCTATCACTGCTGCGTTTATGCCGCTGTACACACGCTTGATTCTCTTTCAGAGACATATAAATCCATAGGTTTTAAGATTCTTACTAGTCAGGTATATTCTTAGGCGTTTAATATGGGGTGTTGAGTCCACTTCGTTGAGCAAGGAGTAGCTCTTGTCTATTACATATTTGGCTTATGGAACGGTATCTGTGCTAATTTCAATCTCTGGTTTTATGCACCACCCCAACTCACCTTTCCACTTAAGCAAGCATAACTTGGGTTTCTACTTTTGAGACCCTGTTCTGTTTTGTAATTCAGTTCCTGTGTAGCCAAGTTTACATTCCGTATATTAGTGATACCTTATGATATTTCTTTTTCTGTGTGACTTATTTCACTTAGAATCATCGTACCTGAATCCACTCATTATGCTGCTACGGGCCTGATGACATAGATTTCATTGCTGAGTGATATTGCATTGTACGTAAGTACCACAACTTCTTTATCCATTTTTCGCTTTCTGTGATATTGAACTTGTAAGGTAAATGAGGTTCTTGTAAACAGAGCCGTCCCAAACTTTGGGGTGGCTGTGTCTTTTTGATTTTAATTTCCCTAAGCTATAGGACCATATGTGGAAGTGCCCTAGGCTCTGTTGCTTTGTTTTTTAGATGTTTCAGGAAACACCATACACTTCTCCAGAGTGGGTGTTGGCAATTTACATCCCGCCCATCAGCATAACAAGGCTCCCAGTTCTCCATGGCCTGTCCTGCCTTTCTGGATTTTACACCTTTTTCAGATGGCCCTTTTGACCGGGGGGCAGTGAGACTTCATTGTAGTGCAGATTTCCTTTGCAAGCTTGCTTGGTTGGCCAAAAAGGACGTATGCGTTTTTTGCTGAATATATTCAGGAAAAAACGCATACGCCCTTTTTGGCCAAGTGCATCATTGTGGACGTTCTGCCTCTTTTCCTATGCTTTACATGCAATTCCAGTCTACCTCCTGAAATCGGTTTCCTGCAATCCTGCCCCGCTTTCAACTCCTCTTGGCAGCCTTCCTTCAATATATTTTAGGACGATAGCTGTCATTTATAACTCTGCAGGTTTGTGAATTACAGTGCCCCTTAGCTCCTTTCTTCAACTCGCTTTCTTGTGAGCTGGCCGCAACACCACAGGATTGCTTCAGGCCCTAGTTTGGTTCCGGCATGGCATGTTGAGCCTTTGGTTAATTCCTCTTCCTGGTGGGAAATGAGAGTTAAATTTGCCCGTCCAGACACCTCCACCTAGTCTCTCCTTGGTTCTCCCTATTCCTGTTCATTTTCCACAGAAATTGCAAACTGGGCCAAACAGGAGTTTAAAGGCACTGACTCTCCAAGTGGGGAGAGTGTTAGTAAAGCGTCTGGAATGTTGCACCCGAGTACCAGGGGACGAAAACTGAGAAACATTTGAACACGTTTCCCGATGACACCGTGGATCATACTCTGGGTTCCACATGCATGTTTTAGCTGAAGGAAGAATACCTTAAACATGGAGAGTTGAGACCCATGGAATGGGTACCATGCAATATGACTTCAAAGAGTTTGCATTTGCTCACCTAACCTCACCAATCCTATCACTGCTGCGTTTATACCGCTGTACACACGCTTGATTCTCTTTCGGAGACATATAAATCCATAGGTTTTAAGATTCTTACTAGTCAGGTATATTCTTAGGCGTTTAATATGGTGTGTTGAGTCCACTTCGTTGAGCAAGTAATAGCTCTTGTCTATTACATATTTGGCTTATGGAACGGTATCTGTGCAAATTTCAATCTCTGGTTTCATGCAGCACCCCAACTCACCATTCCCCTTAAGGAAGCATAAGTTGGTTTTCTACATTTGAGACCCTATTCTGTTTTGTAATTCAGTTCCTTTGTAGCCAAGTTTAAATTCCGTGTGTTAGTGATATCTTATGATGTTTCTTTTTCTGTGTGACTTATTTCACTTAGAATCATCATACCTGAATCCACTCATTATGCTGCTACGGGCCTGATGACATAGATTTCATTGCTGAGTGATACTGCATTGTACGTAAGTACCACAACTTCTTTATCCATTTTTCGCTTTCTGTGATATTCAACTTGTACCATAAACGAGGTTCTTGTAAACAGAGCCGGCCCAAACTTTGGGGTGGCTGTGTCTTTTTGATTTTAATTTCCCTAAGCTATAGGACCATAAGTGGAAGTGCCCTAGGCTCTGTTGCTTTGTTTTTTGGATGTTTCAGGAAACACCATACACTTCTCCACAGTGGCTGCTGGCAATTTACATCCCGCCCATCAGCATAACTAGGCTCCCAGTTCTCCATGGCCTGTCCTGCCTTTCTGGATTTTACACTTTTTTCAGATGGCCCTTTTGACCGGGGAGCAGTGAGACTTCTTTGTAGTGCAGATTTCCTTTGCAAGCTTGCTTGGTTGGCCAAAAAGGGCGTATGCGTTTTTTCCTGAATATATTCAGGAAAAAACGCATACGCCCTTTTTGGCCAAGTGCATCATTGTGGACGTTCTGCCTCTTTTCCTATGCTTTACATGCATTTCCAGTCTACCTCCTGAAATCGGTTTCCTGCAATTCTGCCCCGCTTTCAACTCCTCTTGGCAGCCTTACTTCAATATATTTTTGGAAGATAGCTGTCATTTATAACTCTGCAGGTTTGTGAATTACAGTGCCCCTGAGCTCCTTTCTTCAACTCGCTTTCTTGTGAGCTGGCCGCAACACCGCAGGATTGCTTCAGACCCTAGTTTGGTTCCGGCATGGCATGCTGAGCCTTTGGTTAATTCCTCTTCCTGGTGGGAAATGAGAGTTAAATTTGCCTGTCCAGACACCTCCACCTAGTCTCTCATTGGTTCTCCCTATTCCTGTTCATTTTCCACAGAAATTGCAAACTGGCCAAACAGGAGGTTAAAGGCACTGACTCTCCAAGTGGGGAGAGTGTTAGTAAAGCGTCTGGAATGTTGCACCCGAGTACCAGGGGACGAAAACTGAGACACATTTGAACACGTTTCCCGATGACACCGTGGATCATACTCAGGGTTCCACATGCATGTTTTAGCTGAAGGAAGAATCCCTTAAACCTGGAGAGTTGAGACCCATGGAATGGGTACCATGCAATATGACTTCAAAGGGTCTGCATTTGCTCACCGAACCTCACCAGTCCTATCACTGCTGCGTTTATGCCGCTGTACACACGCTTGATTCTCTTTCAGAGACATATAAATCCATAGGCTTTAAGATTCTTACTAGTCAGGTATATTCTTAGGCGTTTAATATGGGGTGTTGAGTCCACTTCGTTGAGCAAGGAGTAGCTCTTGTCTATTACATATTTGGCTTATGGAACGGTATCTGTGCTAATTTCAATCTCTGGTTTTATGCACCACCCCAACTCACCTTTCCACTTAAGCAAGCATAACTTGGGTTTCTACTTTTGAGACCCTGTTCTGTTTTGTAATTCAGTTCCTGTGTAGCCAAGTTTACATTCCGTATATTAGTGATACCTTATGATATTTCTTTTTCTGTGTGACTTATTTCACTTAGAATCATCGTACCTGAATCCACTCATTATGCTGCTACGGGCCTGATGACATAGATTTCATTGCTGAGTGATATTGCATTGTACGTAAGTACCACAACTTCTTTATCCATTTTTCGCTTTCTGTGATATTGAACTTGTAAGGTAAATGAGGTTCTTGTAAACAGAGCCGTCCCAAACTTTGGGGTGGCTGTGTCTTTTTGATTTTAATTTCCCTAAGCTATAGGACCATATGTGGAAGTGCCCTAGGCTCTGTTGCTTTGTTTTTTAGATGTTTCAGGAAACACCATACACTTCTCCAGAGTGGGTGTTGGCAATTTACATCCCGCCCATCAGCATAACAAGGCTCCCAGTTCTCCATGGCCTGTCCTGCCTTTCTGGATTTTACACTTTTTTCAGATGGCCCTTTTGACCGGGGGGCAGTGAGACTTCATTGTAGTGCAGATTTCCTTTGCAAGCTTGCTTGGTTGGCCAAAAAGGACGTATGCGTTTTTTGCTGAATATATTCAGGAAAAAACGCATACGCCCTTTTTGGCCAAGTGCATCATTGTGGACGTTCTGCCTCTTTTCCTATGCTTTACATGCAATTCCAGTCTACCTCCTGAAATCGGTTTCCTGCAATCCTGCCCCGCTTTCAACTCCTCTTGGCAGCCTTCCTTCAATATATTTTAGGACGATAGCTGTCATTTATAACTCTGCAGGTTTGTGAATTACAGTGCCCCTTAGCTCCTTTCTTCAACTCGCTTTCTTGTGAGCTGGCCGCAACACCACAGGATTGCTTCAGGCCCTAGTTTGGTTCCGGCATGGCATGTTGAGCCTTTGGTTAATTCCTCTTCCTGGTGGGAAATGAGAGTTAAATTTGCCCGTCCAGACACCTCCACCTAGTCTCTCCTTGGTTCTCCCTATTCCTGTTCATTTTCCACAGAAATTGCAAACTGGGCCAAACAGGAGTTTAAAGGCACTGACTCTCCAAGTGGGGAGAGTGTTAGTAAAGCGTCTGGAATGTTGCACCCGAGTACCAGGGGACGAAAACTGAGAAACATTTGAACACGTTTCCCGATGACACCGTGGATCATACTCTGGGTTCCACATGCATGTTTTAGCTGAAGGAAGAATACCTTAAACCTGGAGAGTTGAGACCCATGGAATGGGTACCATGCAATATGACTTCAAAGAGTTTGCATTTGCTCACCTAACCTCACCAATCCTATCACTGCTGCGTTTATACCGCTGTACACACGCTTGATTCTCTTTCGGAGACATATAAATCCATAGGTTTTAAGATTCTTACTAGTCAGGTATATTCTTAGGCGTTTAATATGGTGTGTTGAGTCCACTTCGTTGAGCAAGTAATAGCTCTTGTCTATTACATATTTGGCTTATGGAACGGTATCTGTGCAAATTTCAATCTCTGGTTTCATGCAGCACCCCAACTCACCATTCCCCTTAAGGAAGCATAAGTTGGTTTTCTACATTTGAGACCCTATTCTGTTTTGTAATTCAGTTCCTTTGTAGCCAAGTTTAAATTCCGTGTGTTAGTGATATCTTATGATGTTTCTTTTTCTGTGTGACTTATTTCACTTAGAATCATCATACCTGAATCCACTCATTATGCTGCTACGGGCCTGATGACATAGATTTCATTGCTGAGTGATACTGCATTGTACGTAAGTACCACAACTTCTTTATCCATTTTTTGCTTTCTGTGATATTCAACTTGTACCATAAACGAGGTTCTTGTAAACAGAGCCGGCCCAAACTTTGGGGTGGCTGTGTCTTTTTGATTTTAATTTCCCTAAGCTATAGGACCATAAGTGGAAGTGCCCTAGGCTCTGTTGCTTTGTTTTTTGGATGTTTCAGGAAACACCATACACTTCTCCACAGTGGCTGCTGGCAATTTACATCCCGCCCATCAGCATAACTAGGCTCCCAGTTCTCCATGGCCTGTCCTGCCTTTCTGGATTTTACACTTTTTTCAGATGGCCCTTTTGACCGGGGAGCAGTGAGACTTCTTTGTAGTGCAGATTTCCTTTGCAAGCTTGCTTGGTTGGCCAAAAAGGGCGTATGCGTTTTTTCCTGAATATATTCAGGAAAAAACGCATACGCCCTTTTTGGCCAAGTGCATCATTGTGGACGTTCTGCCTCTTTTCCTATGCTTTACATGCATTTCCAGTCTACCTCCTGAAATCGGTTTCCTGCAATTCTGCCCCGCTTTCAACTCCTCTTGGCAGCCTTACTTCAATATATTTTTGGAAGATAGCTGTCATTTATAACTCTGCAGGTTTGTGAATTACAGTGCCCCTGAGCTCCTTTCTTCAACTCGCTTTCTTGTGAGCTGGCCGCAACACCGCAGGATTGCTTCAGACCCTAGTTTGGTTCCGGCATGGCATGCTGAGCCTTTGGTTAATTCCTCTTCCTGGTAGGAAATGAGAGTTAAATTTGCCTGTCCAGACACCTCCACCTAGTCTCTCCTTGGTTCTCCCTATTCCTGTTCATTTTCCACAGAAATTGCAAACTGGCCAAACAGGAGGTTAAAGGCACTGACTCTCCAAGTGGGGAGAGTGTTAGTAAAGTGTCTGGAATGTTGCACCCGAGTACCAGGGGACGAAAACTGAGACACATTTGAACACGTTTCCCGATGACACCGTGGATCATACTCTGGGTTCCACATGCATGTTTTAGCTGAAGGAAGAATCCCTTAAACCTGGAGAGTTGAGACCCATGGAATGGTTACCATGCAATATGACTTCAAAGGGTCTGCATTTGCTCACCGAACCTCACCAATCCTATCACTGCTGCGTTTATGCCGCTGTACACACGCTTGATTCTCTTTCGGAGACATATAAATCCATAGGTTTTAAGATTCTTACTAATCAGGTATATTCTTAGGCGTTTAATATGGGGTGTTGAGTCCACTTCGTTGAGCAAGGAGTAGCTCTTGTCTATTACATATTTGGCTTATGGAACGGTATCTGTGCTAATTTCAATCTCTGGTTTTATGCACCACCCCAACTCACCTTTCCACTTAAGCAAGCATAACTTGGGTTTCTACTTTTGAGACCCTGTTTTGTTTTGTAATTCAGTTCCTGTGTAGCCAAGTTTACATTCCGTATATTAGTGATACCTTATGATATTTCTTTTTCTGTGTGACTTATTTCACTTAGAATCATCGTACCTGAATCCACTCATTATGCTGCTACGGGCCTGATGACATAGATTTCATTGCTGAGTGATATTGCATTGTACGTAAGTACCACAACTTCTTTATCCATTTTCCGCTTTCTGTGATATTGAACTTGTAAGGTAAATGAGGTTCTTGTAAACAGAGCCATCTCAAACTTTGGGGTGGCTGTGTCTTTTTGATTTTAATTTCCCTAAGCTATAGGACCATATGTGGAAGTGCCCTAGGCTCTGTTGCTTTGTTTTTTCGATGTTTCAGGAAACACCATACACTTCTCCAGAGTGGCTGCTGGCAATTTACATCCCGCCCATCAGCATAACAAGGCTCCCAGTTCTCCATGGCCTGTCCTGCCTTTCTGGATTTTACACTTTTTTCAGATGGCCCTTTTGACCGGGGGGCAGTGAGACTTCATTGTAGTGCAGATTTCCTTTGCAAGCTTGCTTGGTTGGCCAAAAAGGACGTATGCGTTTTTTCCTGAATATATTCAGGAAAAAACGCATACGCCCTTTTTGGCCAAGTGCATCATTGTGGACGTTCTGCCTCTTTTCCTATGCTTTACATGCAATTCCAGTCTACCTCCTGAAATCGGTTTCCTGCAATCCTGCCCCACTTTCAACTCCTCTTGGCAGCCTTCCTTCAATATATTTTAGGACGATAGCTGTCATTTATAACTCTGCAGGTTTGTGAATTACAGTGCCCCTTAGCTCCTTTCTTCAACTCGCTTTCTTGTGAGCTGGCCGCAACACCACAGGATTGCTTCAGGCCCTAGTTTGGTTCCGGCATGGCATGTTGAGCCTTTGGTTAATTCCTCTTCCTGGTGGGAAATGAGAGTTAAATTTGCCTGTCCAGACACCTCCACCTAGTCTCTCCTTGGTTCTCCCTATTCCTGTTCATTTTCCACAGAAATTGCAAACTGGGCCAAACAGGAGTTTAAAGGCACTGACTCTCCAAGTGGGGAGAGTGTTAGTAAAGCGTCTGGAATGTTGCACCCGAGTACCAGGGGACGAAAACTGAGACACATTTGAACACGTTTCCCGATCACACGGTGGATCATACTCTGGGTTCCACATGCATGTTTTCGCTGAAGGAAGAATCCCTTAAACCTGGAGAGTTGAGACCCATGGAATGGGTACCATGCAATATGACTTCAAAGGGTCTGCATTTGCTCACCGAACCTCACCAGTCCTATCACTGCTGCGTTTATGCCGCTGTACACACGCTCGATTCTCTTTCAGAGACATATAAATCCATAGGTTTTAAGATTCTTACTAGTCAGGTATATTCTTAGGCGTTTAATATGGGGTGTTGAGTCCACTTCGTTGAGCAAGGAGTAGCTCTTGTCTATTACATATTTGGCTTATGGAACGGTATCTGTGCTAATTTCAATCTCTGGTTTTATGCACCACCCCAACTCACCTTTCCACTTAAGCAAGCATAACTTGGGTTTCTACTTTTGAGACCCTGTTCTGTTTTGTAATTCAGTTCCTGTGTAGCCAAGTTTACATTCCGTATATTAGTGATACCTTATGATATTTCTTTTTCTGTGTGACTTATTTCACTTAGAATCATCGTACCTGAATCCACTCATTATGCTGCTACGGGCCTGATGACATAGATTTCATTGCTGAGTGATATTGCATTGTACGTAAGTACCACAACTTCTTTATCCATTTTTCGCTTTCTGTGATATTGAACTTGTAAGGTAAATGAGGTTCTTGTAAACAGAGCCGTCCCAAACTTTGGGGTGGCTGTGTCTTTTTGATTTTAATTTCCCTAAGCTATAGGACCATATGTGGAAGTGCCCTTGGCTCTGTTGCTTTGTTTTTTAGATGTTTCAGGAAACACCATACACTTCTCCACAGTGGGTGTTGGCAATTTACATCCCGCCCATCAGCATAACAAGGCTCCCAGTTCTCCATGGCCTGTCCTGCCTTTCTGGATTTTACACTTTTTTCAGATGGCCCTTTTGACCAGGGGGCAGTGAGACTTCATTGTAGTGCAGATTTCCTTTGCAAGCTTGCTTGGTTGGCCAAAAAGGACGTATGCGTTTTTTCCTGAATATATTCAGGAAAAAACGCATACGCCCTTTTTGGCCAAGTGCATCATTGTGGACGTTCTGCCTCTTTTCCTATGCTTTACATGCAATTCCAGTCTACCTCCTGAAATCGGTTTCCTGCAATCCTGCCCCACTTTCAACTCCTCTTGGCAGCCTTCCTTCAATATATTTTAGGACGATAGCTGTCATTTATAACTCTGCAGGTTTGTGAATTACAGTGCCCCTTAGCTCCTTTCTTCAACTCGCTTTCTTGTGAGCTGGCCGCAACACCACAGGATTGCTTCAGGCCCTAGTTTGGTTCCGGCATGGCATGTTGAGCCTTTGGTTAATTCCTCTTCCTGGTGGGAAATGAGAGTTAAATTTGCCTGTCCAGACACCTCCACCTAGTCTCTCCTTGGTTCTCCCTATTCCTGTTCATTTTCCACAGAAATTGCAAACTGGGCCAAACAGGAGTTTAAAGGCACTGACTCTCCAAGTGGGGAGAGTGTTAGTAAAGCGTCTGGAATGTTGCACCCGAGTACCAGGGGACGAAAACTGAGACACATTTGAACACGTTTCCCGATGACACCGTGGATCATACTCTGGGTTCCACATGCATGTTTTAGCTGAAGGAAGAATACCTTAAACCTGGAGAGTTGAGACCCATGGAATGGGTACCATGCAATATGACTTCAAAGAGTTTACATTTGCTCACCTAACCTCACCAATCCTATCACTGCTGCGTTTATACCGCTGTACACACGCTTGATTCTCTTTCGGAGACATATAAATCCATAGGTTTTAAGATTCTTACTAGTCAGGTATATTCTTAGGCGTTTAATATGGTGTGTTGAGTCCACTTCGTTGAGCAAGTAATAGCTCTTGTCTATTACATATTTGGCTTATGGAACGGTATCTGTGCAAATTTCAATCTCTGGTTTCATGCAGCACCCCAACTCACCATTCCCCTTAAGGAAGCATAAGTTGGTTTTCTACATTTGAGACCCTATTCTGTTTTGTAATTCAGTTCCTTTGTAGCCAAGTTTAAATTCCGTGTGTTAGTGATATCTTATGATGTTTCTTTTTCTGTGTGACTTATTTCACTTAGAATCATCATACCTGAATCCACTCATTATGCTGCTACGGGCCTGATGACATAGATTTTATTGCTGAGTGATACTGCATTGTACGTAAGTACCACAACTTCTTTATCCATTTTTCGCTTTCTGTGATATTCAACTTGTACCGTAAACGAGGTTCTTGTAAACAGAGCCCGCCCAAACTTTGGGGTGGCTGTGTCTTTTTGATTTTAATTTCCCTAAGCTATAGGACCATATGTGGAAGTGCCCTAGGCTCTGTTGCTTTGTTTTTTGGATGTTTCAGGAAACACCATACACTTCTCCACAGTGGCTGCTGGCAATTTACATCCCGCCCATCAGCATAACTAGGCTCCCAGTTCTCCATGGCCTGTCCTGCCTTTCTGGATTTTACACTTTTTTCAGATGGCCCTTTTGACCGGGGAGCAGTGAGACTTCTTTGTAGTGCAGATTTCCTTTGCAAGCTTGCTTGGTTGGCCAAAAAGGGCGTATGCGTTTTTTCCTGAATATATATATATATATATTCAGGAAAAAACGCATACGCCCTTTTTGGCCAAGTGCATCATTGTGGACGTTCTGCCTCTTTTCCTATGGTTTACATGCAATTCCAGTCTACCTCCTGAAATCGGTTTCCTGCAATTCTGCCCCGCTTTCGACTCCTCTTGGCAGCCTTCCTTCAATATATTTTTGGAAGATAGCTGTCATTTATAACTCTGCAGGTTTGTGAATTACAGTGCCCCTGAGCTCCTTTCTTCAACTCGCTTTCTTGTGAGCTGGCCGCAACACCACAGGATTGCTTCTGGCCCTAGTGTGGTTCCGGCATGGCACGCTGAGCCTTTGGTTAATTCCTCTTCCTGGTGGGAAATGAGAGTTAAATTTGCCCGTCCAGACACCTCCACCTAGTCTCTCATTGCTTCTCCCTATTCCTGTTCATTTTCCACAGAAATTGCAAACTGGGCCAAACAAGAGGTTAAAGGCACTGACTCTCCAAGTGGGGAGACTGTTAGTAAAGCGTCTGGAATGTTGCACCCGAGTACCAGGGGACGAAAACTGAGACACATTTGAACACGTATCCCGATCACATGGTGGATTATACTCTGGGTTCCACATGCATGTTTTAGCTGAAGGAAAAATCCCTTAAACCTGGAGAGTTGAGACCCATGGAATGGGTACCATGCAGTATGACTTCAAAAGGTCTGCATTTGCTCACCGAACCTCACCAATCCTATCACTGCTGCGTTTATGCCGCTGTACACACGATTGATTCTCTTTTGGAGACATATAAATCCATAGGTTTTAAGATTCTTACTAGTCAGGTATATTCTTTGGCCTTTATTATGGGGTGTTGAGTGCACTTCGTTGAGCAAGGAGTAGCTCTTGTCTATTACATATTTGGCTTATGGAACGGTATCTGTGCTAATTTCAATCACTGGTTTTATGCAGCACCCCAACTCACCTTTCCCCTTAAGCAAGCATAAGTTGGTTTTCTACATTTGAGACCCTGTTCTGTTTTGTAATTCAGTTCCTGTGTAGCCAAGTTTACATTCCGTGTAGTAGTGATATCTTATGATGTTTCTTTTTCTGTGTGATTTATTTCACTTAGAATCATCGTACCTGAATCCACTCATTATGCTGCTACGGGCCTGATGACATAGATTTCATTGCTGAGTGATATTGCATTGTACGTAAGTACCACAACTTCTTTATCCATTTTTCGCTTTCTGTGATATTGAACTTGTAAGGTAAATGAGGTTCTTGTAAACAGAGCCGTCCCAAACTTTGGGGTGGCTGTGTCTTTTTGATTTTAATTTCCCTAAGCTATAGGACCATATGTGGAAGTGCCCTAGGCTCTGTTGCTTTGTTTTTTAGATGTTTCAGGAAACACCATACACTTCTCCAGAGTGGGTGTTGGCAATTTACATCCCGCCCATCAGCATAACAAGGCTCCCAGTTCTCCATGGCCTGTCCTGCCTTTCTGGATTTTACACTTTTTTCAGATGGCCCTTTTGACCAGGGGGCAGTGAGACTTCATTGTAGTGCAGATTTCCTTTGCAAGCTTGCTTGGTTGGCCAAAAAGGACGTATGCGTTTTTTCCTGAATATATTCAGGAAAAAACGCATACGCCCTTTTTGGCCAAGTGCATCATTGTGGACGTTCTGCCTCTTTTCCTATGCTTTACATGCAATTCCAGTCTACCTCCTGAAATCGGTTTCCTGCAATCCTGCCCCACTTTCAACTCCTCTTGGCAGCCTTCCTTCAATATATTTTAGGACGATAGCTGTCATTTATAACTCTGCAGGTTTGTGAATTACAGTGCCCCTTAGCTCCTTTCTTCAACTCGCTTTCTTGTGAGCTGGCCGCAACACCACAGGATTGCTTCAGGCCCTAGTTTGGTTCCGGCATGGCATGTTGAGCCTTTGGTTAATTCCTCTTCCTGGTGGGAAATGAGAGTTAAATTTGCCTGTCCAGACACCTCCACCTAGTCTCTCCTTGGTTCTCCCTATTCCTGTTCATTTTCCACAGAAATTGCAAACTGGGCCAAACAGGAGTTTAAAGGCACTGACTCTCCAAGTGGGGAGAGTGTTAGTAAAGCGTCTGAAATGTTGCACCCGAGTACCAGGGGACGAAAACTGAGACACATTTGAACACGTTTCCCGATGACACCGTGGATCATACTCTGGGTTCCACATGCATGTTTTAGCTGAAGGAAGAATACCTTAAACCTGGAGAGTTGAGACCCATGGAATGGGTACCATGCAACATGACTTCAAAGAGTTTACATTTGCTCACCTAACCTCACCAATCCTATCACTGCTGCGTTTATACCGCTGTACACACGCTTGATTCTCTTTCGGAGACATATAAATCCATAGGTTTTAAGATTCTTACTAGTCAGGTATATTCTTAGGCGTTTAATATGGTGTGTTGAGTCCACTTCGTTGAGCAAGTAATAGCTCTTGTCTATTACATATTTGGCTTATGGAACGGTATCTGTGCAAATTTCAATCTCTGGTTTCATGCAGCACCCCAACTCACCATTCCCCTTAAGGAAGCATAAGTTGGTTTTCTACATTTGAGACCCTATTCTGTTTTGTAATTCAGTTCCTTTGTAGCCAAGTTTAAATTCCGTGTGTTAGTGATATCTTATGATGTTTCTTTTTCTGTGTGACTTATTTCACTTAGAATCATCATACCTGAATCCACTCATTATGCTGCTACGGGCCTGATGACATAGATTTTATTGCTGAGTGATACTGCATTGTACGTAAGTACCACAACTTCTTTATCCATTTTTCGCTTTCTGTGATATTCAACTTGTACCGTAAACGAGGTTCTTGTAAACAGAGCCCGCCCAAACTTTGGGGTGGCTGTGTCTTTTTGATTTTAATTTCCCTAAGCTATAGGACCATAAGTGGAAGTGCCCTAGGCTCTGTTGCTTTGTTTTTTGGATGTTTCAGGAAACACCATACACTTCTCCACAGTGGCTGCTGGCAATTTACATCCCGCCCATCAGCATAACTAGGCTCCCAGTTCTCCATGGCCTGTCCTGCCTTTCTGGATTTTACACTTTTTTCAGATGGCCCTTTTGACCGGGGAGCAGTGAGACTTCTTTGTAGTGCAGATTTCCTTTGCAAGCTTGCTTGGTTGGCCAAAAAGGGCGTATGCGTTTTTTCCTGAATATATTCAGGAAAAAACGCATACGCCCTTTTTGGCCAAGTGCATCATTGTGGACGTTCTGCCTCTTTTCCTATGGTTTACATGCAATTCCAGTCTACCTCCTGAAATCGGTTTCCTGCAATTCTGCCCCGCTTTCGACTCCTCTTGGCAGCCTTCCTTCAATATATTTTTGGAAGATAGCTGTCATTTATAACTCTGCAGGTTTGTGAATTACAGTGCCCCTGAGCTCCTTTCTTCAACTCGCTTTCTTGTGAGCTGGCCGCAACACCACAGGATTGCTTCTGGCCCTAGTGTGGTTCCGGCATGGCACGCTGAGCCTTTGGTTAATTCCTCTTCCTGGTGGGAAATGAGAGTTAAATTTGCCCGTCCAGACACCTCCACCTAGTCTCTCATTGGTTCTCCCTATTCCTGTTCATTTTCCACAGAAATTGCAAACTGGGCCAAACAAGAGGTTAAAGGCACTGACTCTCCAAGTGGGGAGAGTGTTAGTAAAGCGTCTGGAATGTTGCACCCGAGTACCAGGGGACGAAAACTGAGACACATTTGAACACGTATCCCGATCACATGGTGGATTATACTCTGGGTTCCACATGCATGTTTTAGCTGAAGGAAAAATCCCTTAAACCTGGAGAGTTGAGACCCATGGAATGGGTACCATGCAGTATGACTTCAAAAGGTCTGCATTTGCTCACTGAACCTCACCAATCCTATCACTGCTGCGTTTATGCCGCTGTACACACGATTGATTCTCTTTTGGAGACATATAAATCCATAGGTTTTAAGATTCTTACTAGTCAGGTATATTCTTTGGCCTTTATTATGGGGTGTTGAGTGCACTTCGTTGAGCAAGGAGTAGCTCTTGTCTATTACATATTTGGCTTATGGAACGGTATCTGTGCTAATTTCAATCACTGGTTTTATGCAGCACCCCAACTCACCTTTCCCCTTAAGCAAGCATAAGTTGGTTTTCTACATTTGAGACCCTGTTCTGTTTTGTAATTCAGTTCCTGTGTAGCCAAGTTTACATTCCGTGTAGTAGTGATATCTTATGATGTTTCTTTTTCTGTGTGATTTATTTCACTTAGAATCATCGTACCTGAATCCACTCATTATGCTGCTACGGGCCTGATGACATAGATTTCATTGCTGAGTGATATTGCATTGTACGTAGTACCACAACTTCTTTATCCATTTTTCGCTTTCTGTGATATTGAACTTGTACCGTAAACGAGGTTCTTGTAAACAGAGCCGGCCAAAACTTTGGGGTGGCTGTGTCTTTTTGATTTTAATTTCCCTAAGCTATAGGACCATAAGTGGAAATGCACTAGGCTCTGTTGCTTTGTTTTTTGGATGTTTTAGGAAACACCATACACTTCTCCAGAGTGGCTGCTGGCAATTTACATCCCGCCCATCAGCATAACAAGGCTCCCAGTTCTCCATGGCCTGTCCTGCCTTTCTGGATTTTACACTTTTTTCAGATGGCCCTTTTGACCGGGGAGCAGTGAGACTTCATTGTAGTGCAGATTTCCTTTGCAAGCTTGCTTGGTTGGCCAAAAAGGGCATATGCGTTTTTTCCTGAATATATTCAGGAAAAAACGCATATGCCCTTTTTGGCCAAGTGCATCATTGTGGACGTTCTGCCTCTTTTCCTATGCTTTACATGCAATTCCACTCTACCTCCTGAAATCGGTTTCCTGCAATTCTGCCCCGCTTTCAACTCCTCTTGGCAGCCTTACTTCAATATATTTTTGGAAGATAGCTGTCATTTATAACACTGCAGGTTTGTGAATTACAGTGCCCCTGAGCTCCTTTCTTCAACTCGCTTTCTTGTGAGCTGGCCGCAACACTGCAGGATTGCTTCTGGCCCTAGTGTGGTTCCGGCATGGCACGCTGAGCCTTTGGTTAATTCCTCTTCCTGGTGGGAAATGAGAGTTAAATTTGCCCGTCCAGACACCTCCACCTAGTCTCTCATTGTTTCTCCCTATTCCTGTTCATTTTCCACAGAAATTGCAAACTGGGCCAAACAAGAGGTTAAAGGCACTGACTCTCCAAGTGGGGAGACTGTTAGTAAAGCGTCTGGAATGTTGCACCCGAGTACCAGGGGACGAAAACTGAGACACATTTGAACACGTATCCCGATCACATGGTGGATTATACTCTGGGTTCCACATGCATGTTTTAGCTGAAGGAAAAATCCCTTAAACCTGGAGAGTTGAGACCCATGGAATGGGTACCATGCAGTATGACTTCAAAAGGTCTGCATTTGCTCACCGAACCTCACCAATCCTATCACTGCTGCGTTTATGCCGCTGTACACACGATTGATTCTCTTTTGGAGACATATAAATCCATAGGTTTTAAGATTCTTACTAGTCAGGTATATTCTTTGGCCTTTATTATGGGGTGTTGAGTGCACTTCGTTGAGCAAGGAGTAGCTCTTGTCTATTACATATTTGGCTTATGGAACGGTATCTGTGCTAATTTCAATCACTGGTTTTATGCAGCACCCCAACTCACCTTTCCCCTTAAGCAAGCATAAGTTGGTTTTCTACATTTGAGACCCTGTTCTGTTTTGTAATTCAGTTCCTGTGTAGCCAAGTTTACATTCCGTGTAGTAGTGATATCTTATGATGTTTCTTTTTCTGTGTGATTTATTTCACTTAGAATCATCGTACCTGAATCCACTCATTATGCTGCTACGGGCCTGATGACATAGATTTCATTGCTGAGTGATATTGCATTGTACGTAGTACCACAACTTCTTTATCCATTTTTCGCTTTCTGTGATATTGAACTTGTACCGTAAACGAGGTTCTTGTAAACAGAGCCGGCCAAAACTTTGGTGTGGCTGTGTCTTTTTGATTTTAATTTCCCTAAGCTATAGGACCATAAGTGGAAATGCACTAGGCTCTGTTGCTTTGTTTTTTGGATGTTTTAGGAAATACCATACACTTCTCCAGAGTGGCTGCTGGCAATTTACATCCCGCCCATCAGCATAACAAGGCTCCCAGTTCTCCATGGCCTGTCCTGCCTTTCTGGATTTTACACTTTTTTCAGATGGCCCTTTTGACCGGGGGGCAGTGAGACTTCATTGTAGTGCAGATTTCCTTTGCAAGCTTGCTTGGTTGGCCAAAAAGGGCATATGCGTTTTTTCCTGAATATATTCAGGAAAAAACGCATACGCCCTTTTTGGCCAAGTGCATCATTGTGGACGTTCTGCCTCTTTTCCTATGCTTTACATGCAATTCCACTCTACCTCCTGAAATCGGTTTCCTGCAATTCTGCCCCGCTTTCAACTCCTCTTGGCAGCCTTACTTCAATATATTTTTGGAAGATAGCTGTCATTTATAACACTGCAGGTTTGTGAATTACAGTGCCCCTGAGCTCCTTTCTTCAACTCGCTTTCTTGTGAGCTGGCCGCAACACCGCAGGATTGCTTCAGACCCTAGTTTGGTTCCGGTATGGCATGCTGAGCCTTTGGTTAATTCCTCTTCCTGGTGGGAAATGAGAGTTAAATTTGCCTGTCCAGACACCTCCACCTAGTCTCTCATTGGTTCTCCCTATTCCTGTTCATTTTCCACAGAAATTGCAAACTGGCCAAACAGGAGGTTAAAGGCACTGACTCTCCAAGTGGGGAGAGTGTTAGTAAAGCGTCTGGAATGTTGCACCCGAGTACCAGGGGACGAAAACTGAGACACATTTGAACACATTTCCCGATCACACCATGGATCATACTCTGGGTTCCACATGCATGTTTTAGCTGAAGGAAGAATCCCTTAAACCTGGAGAGTTGAGACCCATGGAATGGGTACCATGCAATATGACTTCAAAGGGTCTGCATTTGCTCACCGAACCTCACCAGTCCTATCACTGCTGCGTTTATGCCGCTGTACACACGTTTGATTCTCTTTCGGAGACATATAAATCCATAGGTTTTAAGATTCTTACTAGTCAGGTATATTCTTAGGCGTTTAATATGTGGTGTTGAGTCCACTTCGTGGAGCAAGGAGTAGCTCTTGTCTATTACATATTTGGCTTATGGAACAGTATCTGTGCTAATTTCAATCTCTGGTTTTATGCAGCACCCCAACTCACCTTTCCCCTTAAGCAAGCATAAGTTGGTTTTCTACATTTGACACCCTGTTCTGTTTTGTAATTCAGTTCCTGTGTAGCCAAGTTTACATTCCGTATATTAGTGATACCTTATGATATTTCTTTTTCTGTGTGACTTATTTCACTTAGAATCATCGTACCTGAATCCACTCATTATGCTGCTACGGGCCTGATGACATAGATTTCATTGCTGAGTGATATTGCATTGTACGTATGTACCACAACTTCTTTATCCATTTTTCGCTTTCTGTGATATTGAACTTGTAAGGTAAATGAGGTTCTTGTAAACAGAGCCGTCCCAAACTTTGGGGTGGCTGTGTCTTTTTGATTTTAATTTCCCTAAGCTATAGGACCATATGTGGAAGTGCCCTAGGCTCTGTTGCTTTGTTTTTAGATGTTTCAGGAAACACCATACACTTCTCCAGAGTGGCTGCTGGCAATTTACATCCCGCCCATCAGCATAACAAGGCTCCCAGTTCTCCATGGCCTGTCCTGCCTTTCTGGATTTTACACTTTTTTCAGATGGCCCTTTTGACCGGGGGGCAGTGAGACTTCATTGTAGTGCAGATTTCCTTTGCAAGCTTGCTTGGTTGGCCAAAAAGGGCGTATGCGTTTTTTCCTGAATATATTCAGGAAAAAACGCATACGCCCTTTTTGGCCAAGTGCATCATTGTGGACGTTCTGCCTCTTTTCCTATGCTTTACATGCAATTCCAGTCTACCTCCTGAAATCGGTTTCCTGCAATTCTGCCCCGCTTTCAAGTCCTCTTGGCAGCCTTACTTCAATATATTTTTGGAAGATAGCTGTCATTTATAACTCTGCAGGTTTGTGAATTACAGTGCCCCTGAGCTCCTTTCTTCAACTCGCTTTCTTGTGAGCTGGCCGCAACACCGCAGGATTGCTTCAGACCCTAGTTTGGTTCCGGTATGGCATGCTGAGCCTTTGGTTAATTCCTCTTCCTGGTGGGAAATGAGAGTTAAATTTGCCTTTCCAGACACCTCCACCTAGTCTCTCATTGGTTCTCCCTATTCCTGTTCATTTTCCACAGAAATTGCAAACTGGCCAAACAGGAGGTTAAAGGCACTGACTCTCCAAGTGGGGAGAGTGTTAGTAAAGCGTCTGGAATGTTGCACCCGAGTACCAGGGGACGAAAACTGAGACACATTTGAACACGTTTCCCGATCACACCATGGATCATACTCTGGGTTCCACATGCATGTTTTAGCTGAAGGAAGAATCCCTTAAACCTGGAGAGTTGAGACCCATGGAATGGGTACCATGCAATATGACTTCAAAGGGTCTGCATTTGCTCACCGAACCTCACCAATCCTATCACTGCTGCGTTTATGCCGCTGTACACACGTTTGATTCTCTTTCAGAGACATATAAATCCATAGGTTTTAAGATTCTTACTAGTCAGGTATATTCTTAAGCGTTTAATATGTGGTGTTGAGTCCACTTCGTTGAGCAAGGAGTAGCTCTTGTCTATTACATATTTGGCTTATGGAACGGTATCTGTGCTAATTTCAATCTCTGGTTTTATGCACCACCCCAACTCACCTTTCCCCTTAAGCAAGCATAAGTTGGTATTCTACATTTGAGACCCTGTTCTGTTTTGTAATTCAGTTCCTGTGTAGCCAAGTTTACATTCCGTGTATTAGTGATATCTTATGATGCTTCTTTTTCTGTGTGACTTATTTCACTTAGAATCATCGTACCTGAATCCACTCATTATGCTGCTACGGGCCTGATGACATAGATTTCATTGCTGAGTGATATTGCATTGTACGTAAGTACCACAACTTCTTTATCCATTTTTCGCTTTCTGTGATATTGAACTTGTACCGTAAACGAGGTTCTTATAAACAGAGCCGGCCCAAACTTTGGGGTGGCTGTGTCTTTTTGATTTTAATTTCCCTAAGCTATAGGACCATATGTGGAAGTGCACTAGGCTCTGTTGCTTTGTTTTTTAGATGTTTCAGGAAACACCATACACTTCTCCACAGTGGCTGTTGGCAATTTACATCCCGCCCATCAGCATAACAAGGCTCCCAGTTTCCATGGCCTGTCCTGCCTTTCTGGATTTTACACTTTTTTCAGATGGCCCTTTTGACCGGGGGGCAGTGAGACTTCATGGTAGTGCAGATTTCCTTTGCAAGCTTGCTTGGTTGGCCAAAAAGGGCGTATGCGTTTTTTCCTGAATATATTCAGGAAAAAACGCATACGCCCTTTTTGGCCAAGTGCATCATTGTGGACGTTCTGCCTCTTTTCCTATGCTTTACATGCATTTCCAGTCTACCTCCTGAAATCGGTTTCCTGCAATTCTGCCCCGCTTTCAACTCCTCTTGGCAGCCTTACTTCAATATATTTTTGGAAGATAGCTGTCATTTATAACTCTGCAGGTTTGTGAATTACAGTGCCCCTGAGCTCCTTTCTTCAACTCGCTTTCTTGTGAGCTGGCCGCAACACCGCAGGATTGCTTCAGACCCTAGTTTGGTTCCGGCATGGCATGCTGAGCCTTTGGTTAATTCCTCTTCCTGGTGGGAAATGAGAGTTAAATTTGCCTGTCCAGACACCTCCACCTAGTCTCTCATTGGTTCTCCCTATTCCTGTTCATTTTCCACAGAAATTGCAAACTGGCCAAACAGGAGGTTAAAGGCACTGACTCTCCAAGTGGGGAGAGTGTTAGTAAAGCGTCTGGAATGTTGCACCCGAGTACCAGGGGACGAAAACTGAGACACATTTGAACACGTTTCCCGATGACACCGTGGATCATACTCTGGGTTCCACATGCATGTTTTAACTGAAGGAAGAATCCCTTAAACCTGGAGAGTTGAGACCCATGGAATGGGTACCATGCAATATGACTTCAAAGGGTCTGCATTTGCTCACCGAACCTCACCAATCCTATCACTGCTGCGTTTATGCCGCTGTACACACGCTTGATTCACTATCGGAGACATATAAATCCATAGGTTTTAAGATTCTTACTAGTCAGGTATATTCTTAGGCGTTTAATATGGGGTGTTGAGTCCACTTCGTTGAGCAAGGAGTAGCTCTTGTCTATTACATATTTGGCTTATGGAACGGTATCTGTGCTAATTTCAATCTCTGGTTTTATGCACCACCCCAACTCACCTTTCCACTTAAGCAAGCATAACTTGGGTTTCTACTTTTGAGACCCTGTTTTGTTTTGTAATTCAGTTCCTGTGTAGCCAAGTTTACATTCCGTATATTAGTGATACCTTATGATATTTCTTTTTCTGTGTGACTTATTTCACTTAGAATCATCGTACCTGAATCCACTCATTATGCTGCTACGGGCCTGATGACATAGATTTCATTGCTGAGTGATATTGCATTGTACGTATGTACCACAACTTCTTTATCCATTTTTCGCTTTCTGTGATATTGAACTTGTAAGGTAAATGAGGTTCTTGTAAACAGAGCCGTCCCAAACTTTGGGGTGGCTGTGTCTTTTTGATTTTAATTTCCCTAAGCTATAGGACCATATGTGGAAGTGCCCTAGGCTCTGTTGCTTTGTTTTTAGATGTTTCAGGAAACACCATACACTTCTCCAGAGTGGCTGCTGGCAATTTACATCCCGCCCATCAGCATAACAAGGCTCCCAGTTTTCCATGGCCTGTCCTGCCTTTCTGGATTTTACACTTTTTTCAGATGGCCCTTTTGACTGGGGGGCAGTGAGACTTCATTGTAGTGCAGATTTCCTTTGCAAGCTTGCTTGGTTGGCCTAAAAGGACGTATGCGTTTTTTCCTGAATATATTCAGGAAAAAACGCATACGCCCTTTTTGGCCAAGTGCATCATTGTGGACGTTCTGCCTCTTTTCCTATGCTTTACATGCAATTCCAGTCTACCTCCTGAAATCGGTTTCCTGCAATCCTGCCCCACTTTCAACTCCTCTTGGCAGCCTTCCTTCAATATATTTTAGGACGATAGCTGTCATTTATAACTCTGCAGGTTTGTGAATTACAGTGCCCCTTAGCTCCTTTCTTCAACTCGCTTTCTTGTGAGCTGGCCGCAACACCACAGGATTGCTTCAGGCCCTAGTTTGGTTCCGGCATGGCATGTTGAGCCTTTGGTTAATTCCTCTTCCTGGTGGGAAATGAGAGTTAAATTTGCCCGTCCAGACACCTCCACCTAGTCTCTCCTTGGTTCTCCCTATTCCTGTTCATTTTCTACAGAAATTGCAAACTGGGCCAAACAGGAGTTTAAAGGCACTGACTCTCCAAGTGGGGAGAGTGTTAGTAAAGCGTCTGGAATGTTGCACCCGAGTACCAGGGGACGAAAACTGAGACACATTTGAACACATTTCCCGATCACACCATGGATCATACTCTGGGTTCCACATGCATGTTTTAGCTGAAGGAAGAATCCCTTAAACCTGGAGAGTTGAGACCCATGGAATGGGTACCATGCAATATGACTTCAAAGGGTCTGCATTTGCTCACCGAACCTCACCAGTCCTATCACTGCTGCGTTTATGCCGCTGTACACACGTTTGATTCTCTTTCGGAGACATATAAATCCATAGGTTTTAAGATTCTTACTAGTCAGGTATATTCTTAGGCGTTTAATATGTGGTGTTGAGTCCACTTCGTGGAGCAAGGAGTAGCTCTTGTCTATTACATATTTGGCTTATGGAACAGTATCTGTGCTAATTTCAATCTCTGGTTTTATGCAGCACCCCAACTCACCTTTCCCCTTAAGCAAGCATAAGTTGGTATTCTACATTTGAGACCCTGTTCTGTTTTGTAATTCAGTTCCTGTGTAGCCAAGTTTACATTCCGTGTAGTAGTGATATCTTATGATGTTTCTTTTTCTGTGTGATTTATTTCACTTAGAATCATCGTACCTGAATCCACTCATTATGCTGCTACGGGCCTGATGACATAGATTTCATTGCTGAGTGATATTGCATTGTACGTAAGTACCACAACTTCTTTATCCATTTTTCACTTTCTGTGATATTGAACTTGTACCGTAAACGAGGTTCTTGTAAACAGAGCCGGCCAAAACTTTGGGGTGGCTGTGTCTTTTTGATTTTAATTTCCCTAAGCTATAGGACCATAAGTGGAAATGCACTAGGCTCTGTTGCTTTGTTTTTTGGATGTTTCAGGAAACACCATACACTTCTCCAGAGTGGCTGCTGGCAATTTACATCCCGCCCATCAGCATAACAAGGCTCCCAGTTCTCCATGGCCTGTCCTGCCTTTCTGGATTTTACACTTTTTTCAGATGGCCCTTTTGACCGGGGGGCAGTGAGACTTCATTGTAGTGCAGATTTCCTTTGCAAGCTTGCTTGGTTGGCCAAAAAGGGCGTATGCGTTTTTTCCTGAATATATTCAGGAAAAAACGCATACGCCCTTTTTGGCCAAGTGCATCATTGTGGACGTTCTGCCTCTTTTCCTATGCTTTACATGCAATTCCAGTCTACCTCCTGAAATCGGTTTCCTGCAATTCTGCCCCGCTTTCAAGTCCTCTTGGCAGCCTTACTTCAATATATTTTTGGAAGATAGCTGTCATTTATAACTCTGCAGGTTTGTGAATTACAGTGCCCCTGAGCTCCTTTCTTCAACTCGCTTTCTTGTGAGCTGGCCGCAACACCGCAGGATTGCTTCAGACCCTAGTTTGGTTCCGGTATGGCATGCTGAGCCTTTGGTTAATTCCTCTTCCTGGTGGGAAATGAGAGTTAAATTTGCCTTTCCAGACACCTCCACCTAGTCTCTCATTGGTTCTCCCTATTCCTGTTCATTTTCCACAGAAATTGCAAACTGGCCAAACAGGAGGTTAAAGGCACTGACTCTCCAAGTGGGGAGAGTGTTAGTAAAGCGTCTGGAATGTTGCACCCGAGTACCAGGGGACGAAAACTGAGACACATTTGAACACGTTTCCCGATCACACCATGGATCATACTCTGGGTTCCACATGCATGTTTTAGCTGAAGGAAGAATCCCTTAAACCTGGAGAGTTGAGACCCATGGAATGGGTACCATGCAATATGACTTCAAAGGGTCTGCATTTGCTCACCGAACCTCACCAATCCTATCACTGCTGCGTTTATGCCGCTGTACACACGTTTGATTCTCTTTCAGAGACATATAAATCCATAGGTTTTAAGATTCTTACTAGTCAGGTATATTCTTAAGCGTTTAATATGTGGTGTTGAGTCCACTTCGTTGAGCAAGGAGTAGCTCTTGTCTATTACATATTTGGCTTATGGAACGGTATCTGTGCTAATTTCAATCTCTGGTTTTATGCACCACCCCAACTCACCTTTCCCCTTAAGCAAGCATAAGTTGGTATTCTACATTTGAGACCCTGTTCTGTTTTGTAATTCAGTTCCTGTGTAGCCAAGTTTACATTCCGTGTATTAGTGATATCTTATGATGCTTCTTTTTCTGTGTGACTTATTTCACTTAGAATCATCGTACCTGAATCCACTCATTATGCTGCTACGGGCCTGATGACATAGATTTCATTGCTGAGTGATATTGCATTGTACGTAAGTACCACAACTTCTTTATCCATTTTTCGCTTTCTGTGATATTGAACTTGTACCGTAAACGAGGTTCTTATAAACAGAGCCGGCCCAAACTTTGGGGTGGCTGTGTCTTTTTGATTTTAATTTCCCTAAGCTATAGGACCATATGTGGAAGTGCACTAGGCTCTGTTGCTTTGTTTTTTAGATGTTTCAGGAAACACCATACACTTCTCCACAGTGGCTGTTGGCAATTTACATCCCGCCCATCAGCATAACAAGGCTCCCAGTTTCCATGGCCTGTCCTGCCTTTCTGGATTTTACACTTTTTTCAGATGGCCCTTTTGACCGGGGGGCAGTGAGACTTCATGGTAGTGCAGATTTCCTTTGCAAGCTTGCTTGGTTGGCCAAAAAGGGCGTATGCGTTTTTTCCTGAATATATTCAGGAAAAAACGCATACGCCCTTTTTGGCCAAGTGCATCATTGTGGACGTTCTGCCTCTTTTCCTATGCTTTACATGCAATTCCAGTCTACCTCCTGAAATCGGTTTCCTGCAATTCTGCCCCGCTTTCAACTCCTCTTGGCAGCCTTCCTTCAATATATTTTTGGAAGATAGCTGTCATTTATAACTCTGCAGGTTTGTGAATTACAGTGCCCCTGAGCTCCTTTCTTCAACTCGCTTTCTTGTGAGCTGGCCGCAACACCACAGGATTGCTTCAGGCCCTAGTTTGGTTCCGGCATGGCATGTTGAGCCTTTGGTTAATTCCTCTTCCTGGTGGGAAATGAGAGTTAAATTTGCCCGTCCAGACACCTCCACCTAGTCTCTCCTTGGTTCTCCCTATTCCTGTTCATTTTCTACAGAAATTGCAAACTGGGCCAAACAGGAGTTTAAAGGCACTGACTCTCCAAGTGGGGAGAGTGTTAGTAAAGCGTCTGGAATGTTGCACCCGAGTACCAGGGGACGAAAACTGAGACACATTTGAACACGTTTCCCGATCACACCGTGGATCATACTCTGGGTTCCACATGCATGTTTTAGCTGAAGGAAGAATACCTTAAACCTGGAGAGTTGAGACCCATGGAATGGGTACCATGCAATATGACTTCAAAGAGTCTGCATTTGCTCACCTAACCTCACCAATCCTATCACTGCTGCGTTTATACCGCTGTACACATGCTTGATTCTCTTTTGGAGACATATAAATCCATAGGTTTTAAGATTCTTACTAGTCAGGTATATTCTTAGGCGTTTAATATGGTGTGTTGAGTCCACTTCGTTGAGCAAGTAATAGCTCTTGTCTATTACATATTTGGCTTATGGAACGGTATCTGTGCAAATTTCAATCTCTGGTTTCATGCAGCATCCCAACTCACCATTCCCCTTAAGGAAGCATAAGTTGGTTTTCTACATTTGAGACCCTATTCTGTTTTGTAATTCAGTTCCTTTGTAGCCAAGTTTAAATTCCGTGTGTTAGTGATATCTTATGATGTTTCTTTTTCTGTGTGACTTATTTCACTTAGAATCATCATACCTGAATCCACTCATTATGCTGCTACGGGCCTGATGACATAGATTTCATTGCTGAGTGATACTGCATTGTACGTAAGTACCACAACTTCTTTATCCATTTTTCGCATTCTGTGATATTCAACTTGTACCGTAAACGAGGTTCTTGTAAACAGAGCCGGCCCAAACTTTGGGGTGGCTGTGTCTGTTTGATTTTAATTTCCCTAAGCTATAGGACCATAAGTGGAAGTGTCCTAGGCTCTGTTGCTTTGTTTTTTGGATGTTTCAGGAAACAACATACACTTCTCCAGAGTGGGTGTTGGCAATTTACATCCCGCCCATCAGCATAACAAGGCTCCCAGTTCTCCATGGCCTGTCCTGCCTTTCTGGATTTTACACTTTTTTCAGATAGCCCTTTTGACCGGGGGGCAGTGAGACTTCATTGTAGTGCAGATTTCCTTTGCAAGCTTGCTTGGTTGGCCAAAAAGGGCGTATGCGTTTTTTCCTGAATATGTTCAGGAATAAACGCATACGCCCTTTTTGGCCAAGTGCATCATTGTGGACCTTCTGCTTCTTTTCCTATGGTTTACATGCAATTCCAGTCTACCTCCTGAAATCGGTTTCCTGCAATTCTGCCCCACTTTCAAGTCCTCTTGGCAGCCTTCCTTCAATATATTTTTGGACGATAGCTGTCATTTATAACTCTGCCGGTTTGTGAATTACAGTGCCCCTGAGTTCCTTCCTTCAACTCGCTTTCTTGTGAGCTGGCTGCAACACCGCAGGATTGTTTCAGGCCCTAGTGTGCTTCTGGCATGCCACGCTGAGCCTTTGGTTAATTCTTCTTCCTGGTGGGAAATGAGAGTTAAATTTACCCTTCCAGACACCTCCACCTAGTCTCTCATTGGTTCTCCCTGTTCCTGTTCATCTTACGCAGAAATTGCAAACTCGGCCAAACAGGAGGTTAAAGGCACTGACTCTCCAAGTGGGGAGAGTGTTAGTAAAGCGTCTGGAATGTTGCACCCGAGTACCAGGGGACGAAAACTGAGACACATTTGAACACGTTTCCCGATCACACGGTGGATCATACTCTGGGTTCCACATGCATGTTTTCGCTGAAGGAAGAATCCCTTAAACCTGGAGAGTTGAGACCCATGGAATGGGTACCATGCAATATGACTTCAAAGGGTCTGCATTTGCTCACCGAACCTCACCAATCCTATCACTGCTGCGTTTATGCCGCTTTACACACGTTTGATTCTCTTTCGGAGACATATAAATCCATAGGTTTTAAGATTCTTACTAGTCAGGTATATTCTTAGGCGTTTAATATGTGGTGTTGAGTCCACTTCGTTGAGCAAGGAGTAGCTCTTGTCTATTACATATTTGGCTTATGGAACAGTATCTGTGCTAATTTCAATCTCTGGTTTTATGCAGCACCCCAACTCACCTTTCCCCTTAAGCAAGCATAAGTTGGTATTCTACATTTGAGACCCTGTTCTGTTTTGTAATTCAGTTCCTTTGTAGCCAAGTTTACATTCCGTGTATTAATGATATCTTATGATGCTTCTTTTTCTGTGTGACTTATTTCACTTAGAATCATCGTACCTGAATCCACTCATTATGCTGCTACGGGCCTGATGACATAGATTTCATTGCTGAGTGATATTGCATTGTACGTAAGTACCACAACTTCTTTATCCATTTTTCGCTTTCTGTGATATTGAACTTGTACCGTAAACGAGGTTCTTGTAAACAGAGCCGGCCAAAACTTTGGGGTGGCTGTGTCTTTTTGATTTTAATTTCCCTAAGCTATAGGACCATATGTGGAAGTGCACTAGGCTCTGTTGCTTTGTTTTTTAGATGTTTCAGGAAATACCATACACTTCTCCAGAGTGGGTGTTGGCAATTTACATCCCGCCCATCAGCATAACAAGGCTCCCAGTTTCCATGGCCTGTCCTGCCTTTCTGGATTTTACACTTTTTTCAGATGGCCCTTTTGACCGGGGGGCAGTGAGACTTCATTGTAGTGCAGATTTCCTTTGCAAGCTTGCTTGGTTGGCCAAAAAGGGCGTATGCGTTTTTTCCTGAATATATTCAGGAAAAAACGCATACGCCCTTTTTGGCCAAGTGCATCATTGTGGACGTTCTGCCTCTTTTCCTATGCTTTACATGCAATTCCAGTCTACCTCCTGAAATCGGTTTCCTGCAATTCTGCCCCGCTTTCAACTCCTCTTGGCAGCCTTACTTCAATATATTTTTGGAAGATAGCTGTCATTTATAACTCTGCAGGTTTGTGAATTACAGTGCCCCTTAGCTCCTTTCTTCAACTCGCTTTCTTGTGAACTGGCCGCAACACCGCAGGATTGCTTCAGACCCTAGTTTGGTTCCGGCATGGCATGCTGAGCCTTTGGTTAATTCCTCTTCCTGGTGGGAAATGAGAGTTAAATTTGCCTGTCCAGACACCTCCACCTAGTCTCTCATTGGTTCTCCCTATTCCTGTTCATTTTCCACAGAAATTGCAAACTGGCCAAACAGGACGTTAAAGGCACTGACTCTCCAAGTGGGGAGAGTGTTAGTAAAGCGTCTGGAATGTTGCACCCGAGTACCAGGGGACGAAAACTGAGACACATTTGAACACGTTTCCCAATCACACGGTGGATCATACTCTGGGTTCCACATGCATGTTTTCGCTGAAGGAAGAATCCCTTAAACCTGGAGAGTTGAGACCCATGGAATGGGTACCATGCAATATGACTTCAAAGGGTCTGCATTTGCTCACCGAACCTCACCAGTCCTATCACTGCTGCGTTTATGCCGCTGTACACACGCTTGATTCTCTTTCAGAGACATATAAATCCATAGGTTTTAAGATTCTTACTAGTCAGGTATATTCTTAGGCGTTTAATATGGGGTGTTGAGTCCACTTCGTTGAGCAAGGAGTAGCTCTTGTCTATTACATATTTGGCTTATGGATCGGTATCTGTGCTAATTTCAATCTCTGGTTTTATGCACCACCCCAACTCACCTTTCCACTTAAGCAAGCATAACTTGGGTTTCTACTTTTGAGACCCTGTTCTGTTTTGTAATTCAGTTCCTGTGTAGCCAAGTTTACATTCCGTATATTAGTGATACCTTATGATATTTCTTTTTCTGTGTGACTTATTTCACTTAGAATCATCGTACCTGAATCCACTCATTATGCTGCTACGGGCCTGATGACATAGATTTCATTGCTGAGTGATATTGCATTGTACGTAAGTACCACAACTTCTTTATCCATTTTTCGCTTTCTGTGATATTGAACTTGTAAGGTAAATGAGGTTCTTGTAAACAGAGCCGTCCCAAACTTTGGGGTGGCTGTGTCTTTTTGATTTTAATTTCCCTAAGCTATAGGACCATATGTGGAAGTGCCCTAGGCTCTGTTGCTTTGTTTTTTAGATGTTTCAGGAAACACCATACACTTCTCCAGAGTGGGTGTTGGCAATTTACATCCCGCCCATCAGCATAACAAGGCTCCCAGTTCTCCATGGCCTGTCCTGCCTTTCTGGATTTTACACTTTTTTCAGATGGCCCTTTTGACCGGGGGGCAGTGAGACTTCATTGTAGTGCAGATTTCCTTTGCAAGCTTGCTTGGTTGGCCAAAAAGGACGTATGCGTTTTTTGCTGAATATATTCAGGAAAAAACGCATACGCCCTTTTTGGCCAAGTGCATCATTGTGGACGTTCTGCCTCTTTTCCTATGCTTTACATGCAATTCCAGTCTACCTCCTGAAATCGGTTTCCTGCAATCCTGCCCCGCTTTCAACTCCTCTTGGCAGCCTTCCTTCAATATATTTTAGGACGATAGCTGTCATTTATAACTCTGCAGGTTTGTGAATTACAGTGCCCCTTAGCTCCTTTCTTCAACTCGCTTTCTTGTGAGCTGGCCGCAACACCACAGGATTGCTTCAGGCCCTAGTTTGGTTCCGGCATGGCATGTTGAGCCTTTGGTTAATTCCTCTTCCTGGTGGGAAATGAGAGTTAAATTTGCCCGTCCAGACACCTCCACCTAGTCTCTCCTTGGTTCTCCCTATTCCTGTTCATTTTCCACAGAAATTGCAAACTGGGCCAAACAGGAGTTTAAAGGCACTGACTCTCCAAGTGGGGAGAGTGTTAGTAAAGCGTCTGGAATGTTGCACCCGAGTACCAGGGGACGAAAACTGAGAAACATTTGAACACGTTTCCCGATGACACCGTGGATCATACTCTGGGTTCCACATGCATGTTTTAGCTGAAGGAAGAATACCTTAAACCTGGAGAGTTGAGACCCATGGAATGGGTACCATGCAATATGACTTCAAAGAGTTTGCATTTGCTCACCTAACCTCACCAATCCTATCACTGCTGCGTTTATACCGCTGTACACACGCTTGATTCTCTTTCGGAGACATATAAATCCATAGGTTTTAAGATTCTTACTAGTCAGGTATATTCTTAGGCGTTTAATATGGTGTGTTGAGTCCACTTCGTTGAGCAAGTAATAGCTCTTGTCTATTACATATTTGGCTTATGGAACGGTATCTGTGCAAATTTCAATCTCTGGTTTCATGCAGCACCCCAACTCACCATTCCCCTTAAGGAAGCATAAGTTGGTTTTCTACATTTGAGACCCTATTCTGTTTTGTAATTCAGTTCCTTTGTAGCCAAGTTTAAATTCCGTGTGTTAGTGATATCTTATGATGTTTCTTTTTCTGTGTGACTTATTTCACTTAGAATCATCATACCTGAATCCACTCATTATGCTGCTACGGGCCTGATGACATAGATTTCATTGCTGAGTGATACTGCATTGTACGTAAGTACCACAACTTCTTTATCCATTTTTCGCTTTCTGTGATATTCAACTTGTACCATAAACGAGGTTCTTGTAAACAGAGCCGGCCCAAACTTTGGGGTGGCTGTGTCTTTTTGATTTTAATTTCCCTAAGCTATAGGACCATAAGTGGAAGTGCCCTAGGCTCTGTTGCTTTGTTTTTTGGATGTTTCAGGAAACACCATACACTTCTCCACAGTGGCTGCTGGCAATTTACATCCCGCCCATCAGCATAACTAGGCTCCCAGTTCTCCATGGCCTGTCCTGCCTTTCTGGATTTTACACTTTTTTCAGATGGCCCTTTTGACCGGGGAGCAGTGAGACTTCTTTGTAGTGCAGATTTCCTTTGCAAGCTTGCTTGGTTGGCCAAAAAGGGCGTATGCGTTTTTTCCTGAATATATTCAGGAAAAAACGCATACGCCCTTTTTGGCCAAGTGCATCATTGTGGACGTTCTGCCTCTTTTCCTATGCTTTACATGCATTTCCAGTCTACCTCCTGAAATCGGTTTCCTGCAATTCTGCCCCGCTTTCAACTCCTCTTGGCAGCCTTACTTCAATATATTTTTGGAAGATAGCTGTCATTTATAACTCTGCAGGTTTGTGAATTACAGTGCCCCTGAGCTCCTTTCTTCAACTCGCTTTCTTGTGAGCTGGCCGCAACACCGCAGGATTGCTTCAGACCCTAGTTTGGTTCCGGCATGGCATGCTGAGCCTTTGGTTAATTCCTCTTCCTGGTGGGAAATGAGAGTTAAATTTGCCTGTCCAGACACCTCCACCTAGTCTCTCATTGGTTCTCCCTATTCCTGTTCATTTTCCACAGAAATTGCAAACTGGCCAAACAGGAGGTTAAAGGCACTGACTCTCCAAGTGGGGAGAGTGTTAGTAAAGCGTCTGGAATGTTGCACCCGAGTACCAGGGGACGAAAACTGAGACACATTTGAACACGTTTCCCGATGACACCGTGGATCATACTCTGGGTTCCACATGCATGTTTTAGCTGAAGGAAGAATCCCTTAAACCTGGAGAGTTGAGACCCATGGAATGGGTACCATGCAATATGACTTCAAAGGGTCTGCATTTGCTCACCGAACCTCACCAGTCCTATCACTGCTGCGTTTATGCCGCTGTACACACGCTTGATTCTCTTTCAGAGACATATAAATCCATAGGCTTTAAGATTCTTACTAGTCAGGTATATTCTTAGGCGTTTAATATGGGGTGTTGAGTCCACTTCGTTGAGCAAGGAGTAGCTCTTGTCTATTACATATTTGGCTTATGGAACGGTATCTGTGCTAATTTCAATCTCTGGTTTTATGCACCACCCCAACTCACCTTTCCACTTAAGCAAGCATAACTTGGGTTTCTACTTTTGAGACCCTGTTCTGTTTTGTAATTCAGTTCCTGTGTAGCCAAGTTTACATTCCGTATATTAGTGATACCTTATGATATTTCTTTTTCTGTGTGACTTATTTCACTTAGAATCATCGTACCTGAATCCACTCATTATGCTGCTACGGGCCTGATGACATAGATTTCATTGCTGAGTGATATTGCATTGTACGTAAGTACCACAACTTCTTTATCCATTTTTCGCTTTCTGTGATATTGAACTTGTAAGGTAAATGAGGTTCTTGTAAACAGAGCCGTCCCAAACTTTGGGGTGGCTGTGTCTTTTTGATTTTAATTTCCCTAAGCTATAGGACCATATGTGGAAGTGCCCTAGGCTCTGTTGCTTTGTTTTTTAGATGTTTCAGGAAACACCATACACTTCTCCAGAGTGGGTGTTGGCAATTTACATCCCGCCCATCAGCATAACAAGGCTCCCAGTTCTCCATGGCCTGTCCTGCCTTTCTGGATTTTACACTTTTTTCAGATGGCCCTTTTGACCGGGGGGCAGTGAGACTTCATTGTAGTGCAGATTTCCTTTGCAAGCTTGCTTGGTTGGCCAAAAAGGACGTATGCGTTTTTTGCTGAATATATTCAGGAAAAAACGCATACGCCCTTTTTGGCCAAGTGCATCATTGTGGACGTTCTGCCTCTTTTCCTATGCTTTACATGCAATTCCAGTCTACCTCCTGAAATCGGTTTCCTGCAATCCTGCCCCGCTTTCAACTCCTCTTGGCAGCCTTCCTTCAATATATTTTAGGACGATAGCTGTCATTTATAACTCTGCAGGTTTGTGAATTACAGTGCCCCTTAGCTCCTTTCTTCAACTCGCTTTCTTGTGAGCTGGCCGCAACACAACAGGATTGCTTCAGGCCCTAGTTTGGTTCCGGCATGGCATGTTGAGCCTTTGGTTAATTCCTCTTCCTGGTGGGAAATGAGAGTTAAATTTGCCCGTCCAGACACCTCCACCTAGTCTCTCCTTGGTTCTCCCTATTCCTGTTCATTTTCCACAGAAATTGCAAACTGGGCCAAACAGGAGTTTAAAGGCACTGACTCTCCAAGTGGGGAGAGTGTTAGTAAAGCGTCTGGAATGTTGCACCCGAGTACCAGGGGACGAAAACTGAGAAACATTTGAACACGTTTCCCGATGACACCGTGGATCATACTCTGGGTTCCACATGCATGTTTTAGCTGAAGGAAGAATACCTTAAACCTGGAGAGTTGAGACCCATGGAATGGGTACCATGCAATATGACTTCAAAGAGTTTGCATTTGCTCACCTAACCTCACCAATCCTATCACTGCTGCGTTTATACCGCTGTACACACGCTTGATTCTCTTTCGGAGACATATAAATCCATAGGTTTTAAGATTCTTACTAGTCAGGTATATTCTTAGGCGTTTAATATGGTGTGTTGAGTCCACTTCGTTGAGCAAGTAATAGCTCTTGTCTATTACATATTTGGCTTATGGAACGGTATCTGTGCAAATTTCAATCTCTGGTTTCATGCAGCACCCCAACTCACCATTCCCCTTAAGGAAGCATAAGTTGGTTTTCTACATTTGAGACCCTATTCTGTTTTGTAATTCAGTTCCTTTGTAGCCAAGTTTAAATTCCGTGTGTTAGTGATATCTTATGATGTTTCTTTTTCTGTGTGACTTATTTCACTTAGAATCATCATACCTGAATCCACTCATTATGCTGCTACGGGCCTGATGACATAGATTTCATTGCTGAGTGATACTGCATTGTACGTAAGTACCACAACTTCTTTATCCATTTTTCGCTTTCTGTGATATTCAACTTGTACCATAAACGAGGTTCTTGTAAACAGAGCCGGCCCAAACTTTGGGGTGGCTGTGTCTTTTTGATTTTAATTTCCCTAAGCTATAGGACCATAAGTGGAAGTGCCCTAGGCTCTGTTGCTTTGTTTTTTGGATGTTTCAGGAAACACCATACACTTCTCCACAGTGGCTGCTGGCAATTTACATCCCGCCCATCAGCATAACTAGGCTCCCAGTTCTCCATGGCCTGTCCTGCCTTTCTGGATTTTACACTTTTTTCAGATGGCCCTTTTGACCGGGGAGCAGTGAGACTTCTTTGTAGTGCAGATTTCCTTTGCAAGCTTGCTTGGTTGGCCAAAAAGGGCGTATGCGTTTTTTCCTGAATATATTCAGGAAAAAACGCATACGCCCTTTTTGGCCAAGTGCATCATTGTGGACGTTCTGCCTCTTTTCCTATGCTTTACATGCATTTCCAGTCTACCTCCTGAAATCGGTTTCCTGCAATTCTGCCCCGCTTTCAACTCCTCTTGGCAGCCTTACTTCAATATATTTTTGGAAGATAGCTGTCATTTATAACTCTGCAGGTTTGTGAATTACAGTGCCCCTGAGCTCCTTTCTTCAACTCGCTTTCTTGTGAGCTGGCCGCAACACCGCAGGATTGCTTCAGACCCTAGTTTGGTTCCGGCATGGCATGCTGAGCCTTTGGTTAATTCCTCTTCCTGGTGGGAAATGAGAGTTAAATTTGCCTGTCCAGACACCTCCACCTAGTCTCTCCTTGGTTCTCCCTATTCCTGTTCATTTTCCACAGAAATTGCAAACTGGCCAAACAGGAGGTTAAAGGCACTGACTCTCCAAGTGGGGAGAGTGTTAGTAAAGCGTCTGGAATGTTGCACCCGAGTACCAGGGGACGAAAACTGAGACACATTTGAACACGTTTCCCGATGACACCGTGGATCATACTCTGGGTTCCACATGCATGTTTTAGCTGAAGGAAGAATCCCTTAAACCTGGAGAGTTGAGACCCATGGAATGGGTACCATGCAATATGACTTCAAAGGGTCTGCATTTGCTCACCGAACCTCACCAGTCCTATCACTGCTGCGTTTATGCCGCTGTACACACGCTTGATTCTCTTTCGGAGACATATAAATCCATAGGTTTTAAGATTCTTACTAGTCAGGTATATTCTTAGGCGTTTAATATGGGGTGTTGAGTCCACTTCGTTGAGCAAGGAGTAGCTCTTGTCTATTACATATTTGGCTTATGGAACGGTATCTGTGCTAATTTCAATCTCTGGTTTTATGCACCACCCCAACTCACCTTTCCACTTAAGCAAGCATAACTTGGGTTTCTACTTTTGAGACCCTGTTCTGTTTTGTAATTCAGTTCCTGTGTAGCCAAGTTTACATTCCGTATATTAGTGATACCTTATGATATTTCTTTTTCTGTGTGACTTATTTCACTTAGAATCATCGTACCTGAATCCACTCATTATGCTGCTACGGGCCTGATGACATAGATTTCATTGCTGAGTGATATTGCATTGTACGTAAGTACCACAACTTCTTTATCCATTTTTCGCTTTCTGTGATATTGAACTTGTAAGGTAAATGAGGTTCTTGTAAACAGAGCCGTCCCAAACTTTGGGGTGGCTGTGTCTTTTTGATTTTAATTTCCCTAAGCTATAGGACCATATGTGGAAGTGCCCTAGGCTCTGTTGCTTTGTTTTTTAGATGTTTCAGGAAACACCATACACTTCTCCAGAGTGGGTGTTGGCAATTTACATCCCGCCCATCAGCATAACAAGGCTCCCAGTTCTCCATGGCCTGTCCTGCCTTTCTGGATTTTACACTTTTTTCAGATGGCCCTTTTGACCAGGGGGCAGTGAGACTTCATTGTAGTGCAGATTTCCTTTGCAAGCTTGCTTGGTTGGCCAAAAAGGACGTATGCGTTTTTTCCTGAATATATTCAGGAAAAAACGCATACGCCCTTTTTGGCCAAGTGCATCATTGTGGACGTTCTGCCTCTTTTCCTATGCTTTACATGCAATTCCAGTCTACCTCCTGAAATCGGTTTCCTGCAATCCTGCCCCACTTTCAACTCCTCTTGGCAGCCTTCCTTCAATATATTTTAGGACGATAGCTGTCATTTATAACTCTGCAGGTTTGTGAATTACAGTGCCCCTTAGCTCCTTTCTTCAACTCGCTTTCTTGTGAGCTGGCCGCAACACCACAGGATTGCTTCAGGCCCTAGTTTGGTTCCGGCATGGCATGTTGAGCCTTTGGTTAATTCCTCTTCCTGGTGGGAAATGAGAGTTAAATTTGCCTGTCCAGACACCTCCACCTAGTCTCTCCTTGGTTCTCCCTATTCCTGTTCATTTTCCACAGAAATTGCAAACTGGGCCAAACAGGAGTTTAAAGGCACTGACTCTCCAAGTGGGGAGAGTGTTAGTAAAGCGTCTGGAATGTTGCACCCGAGTACCAGGGGACGAAAACTGAGACACATTTGAACACGTTTCCCGATGACACCGTGGATCATACTCTGGGTTCCACATGCATGTTTTAGCTGAAGGAAGAATACCTTAAACCTGGAGAGTTGAGACCCATGGAATGGGTACCATGCAATATGACTTCAAAGAGTTTGCATTTGCTCACCTAACCTCACCAATCCTATCACTGCTGCGTTTATACCGCTGTACACACGCTTGATTCTCTTTCGGAGACATATAAATCCATAGGTTTTAAGATTCTTACTAGTCAGGTATATTCTTAGGCGTTTAATACGGTGTGTTGAGTCCAGTTCGTTGAGCAAGTAATAGCTCTTGTCTATTACATATTTGGCTTATGGAACGGTATCTGTGCAAATTTCAATCTCTGGTTTCATGCAGCACCCCAACTCACCATTCCCCTTAAGGAAGCATAAGTTGGTTTTCTACATTTGAGACCCTATTCTGTTTTGTAATTCAGTTCCTTTGTAGCCAAGTTTAAATTCCGTGTGTTAGTGATATCTTATGATGTTTCTTTTTCTGTGTGACTTATTTCACTTAGAATCATCATACCTGAATCCACTCATTATGCTGCTACGGGCCTGATGACATAGATTTCATTGCTGAGTGATACTGCATTGTACGTAAGTACCAAAACTTCTTTATCCATTTTTCGCTTTCTGTGATATTCAACTTGTACCGTAAACGAGGTTCTTGTAAACAGAGCCGGCCCAAACTTTGGGGTGGCTGTGTCTTTTTGATTTTAATTTCCCTAAGCTATAGGACCATATGTGGAAGTGTCCTAGGCTCTGTTGCTTTGTTTTTTGGATGTTTCAGGAAACAACATACACTTCTCCAGAGTGGGTGTTGGCAATTTACATCCCACCCATCAGCATAACAAGGCTCCCAGTTCTCCATGGCTTGTCCTGCCTTTCTGGATTTTACACTTTTTTCAGATAGCCCTTTTGACCGGGGGGCAGTGAGACTTCATTGTAGTGCAGATTTCCTTTGCAAGCTTGCTTGTTTGGCCAAAAAGGGCGTATGCGTTTTTTCCTGAATATGTTCAGGAAAAAACGCATACGCCCTTTTTGGCCAAGTGCATCATTGTGGACCTTCTGCCTCTTTTCCTATGGTTTACATGCAATTCCAGTCTACCTCCTGAAATCGGTTTCCTGCAATTCTGCCCCACTTTCAAGTCCTCTTGGCAGCCTTCCTTCAATATATTTTTGGACGATAGCTGTCATTTATAACTCTGCAGGTTTGTGAATTACAGTGCCCCTGAGTTCCTTCCTTCAACTCACTTTCTTGTGAGCTGGCCGCAACACCGCAGGATTGTTTCAGGCCCTAGTGTGCTTCTGGCATGCCACGCTGAGCCTTTGGTTAATTCTTCTTCCTGGTGGGAAATGAGAGTTAAATTTACCCTTCCAGACACCTCCACCTAGTCTCTCATTGGTTCTCCCTATTCCTGTTCATCTTACGCAGAAATTGCAAACTCGGCCAAACAGGAGGTTAAAGGCACTGACTCTCCAAGTGGGGAGAGTGTTAGTAAAGCGTCTGGAATGTTGCACCCGAGTACCAGGGGACGAAAACTGAGACACATTTGAACACGTTTCCCGATCACACGGTGGATCATACTCTGGGTTCCACATGCATGTTTAGCTGAAGGAAGAATCCCTTAAACCTGGAGAGTTGAGACCCATGGAATGGGTACCATGCAATATGATTTCAAAGGGTCTGCATTTGCTCACCTAACCTCACCAATCCTATCACTGCTGCGTTTATGCCGCTGTACACACGATTGATTCTCTTTTGGAGACATATAAATCCATAGGTTTTAAGATTCTTACTAGTCAGGTATATTCTTTGGCCTTTATTATGGGGTGTTGAGTGCACTTCGTTGAGCAAGGAGTAGCTCTTGTCTATTACATATTTGGCTTATGGAACGGTATCTGTGCTAATTTCAATCTCTGGTTTTATGCAGCACCCCAACTCACCTTTCCCCTTAAGCAAGCATAAGTTGGTTTTCTACATTTGAGACCCTGTTCTGTTTTGTAATTCAGTTCCTGTGTAGCCAAGTTTACATTCCGTGTAGTAGTGATATCTTATGATGTTTCTTTTTCTGTGTGATTTATTTCACTTAGAATCATCGTACCTGAATCCACTCATTATGCTGCTACGGGCCTGATGACATAGATTTCATTGCTGAGTGATATTGCATTGTACGTAGTACCACAACTTCTTTATCCATTTTTCGCTTTCTGTGATATTGAACTTGTACCGTAAACGAGGTTCTTGTAAACAGAGCCGGCCAAAACTTTGGGGTGGCTGTGTCTTTTTGATTTTAATTTCCCTAAGCTATAGGACCATAAGTGGAAATGCACTAGGCTCTGTTGCTTTGTTTTTTGGATGTTTTAGGAAACACCATACACTTCTCCAGAGTGGCTGCTGGCAATTTACATCCCGCCCATCAGCATAACAAGGCTCCCAGTTCTCCATGGCCTGTCCTGCCTTTCTGGATTTTACACTTTTTTCAGATGGCCCTTTTGACCGGGGGGCAGTGAGACTTCATTGTAGTGCAGATTTCCTTTGCAAGCTTGCTTGGTTGGCCAAAAAGGGCGTATGCGTTTTTTCCTGAATATATTCAGGAAAAAACGCATACGCCCTTTTTGGCCAAGTGCATCATTGTGGACGTTCTGCCTCTTTTCCTATGCTTTACATGCAATTCCAGTCTACCTCCTGAAATCGGTTTCCTGCAATTCTGCCCCGCTTTCAACTCCTCTTGGCAGCCTTACTTCAATATATTTTTGGAAGATAGCTGTCATTTATAACTCTGCAGGTTTGTGAATTACAGTGCCCCTGAGCTCCTTTCTTCAACTCGCTTTCTTGTGAGCTGGCCGCAACACCGCAGGATTGCTTCAGACCCTAGTTTGGTTCCGGTATGGCATGCTGAGCCTTTGGTTAATTCCTCTTCCTGGTGGGAAATGAGAGTTAAATTTGCCTTTCCAGACACCTCCACCTAGTCTCTCATTGGTTCTCCCTATTCCTGTTCATTTTCCACAGAAATTGCAAACTGGCCAAACAGGAGGTTAAAGGCACTGACTCTCCAAGTGGGGAGAGTGTTAGTAAAGCGTCTGGAATGTTGCACCCGAGTACCAGGGGACGAAAACTGAGACACATTTGAACACGTTTCCCGATCACACCATGGATCATACTCTGGGTTCCACATGCATGTTTTAGCTGAAGGAAGAATCCCTTAAACCTGGAGAGTTGAGACCCATGGAATGGGTACCATGCAATATGACTTCAAAGGGTCTGCATTTGCTCACCGAACCTCACCAATCCTATCACTGCTGCGTTTATGCCGCTGTACACACGTTTGATTCTCCTTCGGAGACATATAAATCCATAGGTTTTAAGATTCTTACTAGTCAGGTATATTCTTAAGCGTTTAATATGTGGTGTTGAGTCCACTTCGTTGAGCAAGGAGTAGCTCTTGTCTATTACATATTTGGCTTATGGAACAGTATCTGTGCTAATTTCAATCTCTGGTTTTATGCAGCACCCCAACTCACCTTTCCCCTTAAGCAAGCATAAGTTGGTATTCTACATTTGAGACCCTGTTCTGTTTTGTAATTCAGTTCCTGTGTAGCCAAGTTTACATTCCGTGTATTAGTGATATCTTATGATGCTTCTTTTTCTGTGTGACTTATTTCACTTAGAATCATCGTACCTGAATCCACTCATTATGCTGCTACGGGCCTGATGACATAGATTTCATTGCTGAGTGATATTGCATTGTACGTAAGTACCACAACTTCTTTATCCATTTTTCGCTTTCTGTGATATTGAACTTGTACCGTAAACGAGGTTCTTGTAAACAGAGCCGGCCCAAACTTTGGGGTGGCTGTGTCTTTTTGATTTTAATTTCCCTAAGCTATAGGACCATATGTGGAAGTGCACTAGGCTCTGTTGCTTTGTTTTTTAGATGTTTCAGGAAACACCATACACTTCTCCACAGTGGCTGTTGGCAATTTACATCCCGCCCATCAGCATAACAAGGCTCCCAGTTTCCATGGCCTGTCCTGCCTTTCTGGATTTTACACTTTTTTCAGATGGCCCTTTTGACCGGGGGGCAGTGAGACTTCATGGTAGTGCAGATTTCCTTTGCAAGCTTGCTTGGTTGGCCAAAAAGGGCGTATGCGTTTTTTCCTGAATATATTCAGGAAAAAACGCATACGCCCTTTTTGGCCAAGTGCATCATTGTGGACGTTCTGCCTCTTTTCCTATGCTTTACATGCAATTCCAGTCTACCTCCTGAAATCGGTTTCCTGCAATTCTGCCCCGCTTTCAACTCCTCTTGGCAGCCTTACTTCAATATATTTTTGGAAGATAGCTGTCATTTATAACTCTGCAGGTTTGTGAATTACAGTGCCCCTGAGCTCCTTTCTTCAACTCGCTTTCTTGTGAGCTGGCCGCAACACCGCAGGATTGCTTCAGACCCTAGTTTGGTTCCGGCATGGCATGCTGAGCCTTTGGTTAATTCCTCTTCCTGGTGGGAAATGAGAGTTAAATTTGCCTGTCCAGACACCTCCACCTAGTCTCTCATTGGTTCTCCCTATTCCTGTTCATTTTCCACAGAAATTGCAAACTGGCCAAACAGGAGGTTAAAGGCACTGACTCTCCAAGTGGGGAGAGTGTTAGTAAAGCGTCTGGAATGTTGCACCCGAGTACCAGGGGACGAAAACTGAGACACATTTGAACACGTTTCCCGATGACACCGTGGATCATACTCTGGGTTCCACATGCATGTTTTCGCTGAAGGAAGAATCCCTTAAACCTGGAGAGTTGAGACCCATGGAATGGGTACCATGCAATATGACTTCAAAGGGTCTGCATTTGCTCACCGAACCTCACCAATCCTATCACTGCTGCGTTTATGCCGCTGTACACACGCTTGATTCTCTATCGGAGACATATAAATCCATAGGTTTTAAGATTCTTACTAGTCAGGTATATTCTTAGGCGTTTAATATGGGGTGTTGAGTCCACTTCGTTGAGCAAGGAGTAGCTCTTGTCTATTACATATTTGGCTTATGGAACGGTATCTGTGCTAATTTCAATCTCTGGTTTTATGCACCACCCCAACTCACCTTTCCACTTAAGCAAGCATAACTTGGGTTTCTACTTTTGAGACCCTGTTTTGTTTTGTAATTCAGTTCCTGTGTAGCCAAGTTTACATTCCGTATATTAGTGATACCTTATGATATTTCTTTTTCTGTGTGACTTATTTCACTTAGAATCATCGTACCTGAATCCACTCATTATGCTGCTACGGGCCTGATGACATAGATTTCATTGCTGAGTGATATTGCATTGTACGTATGTACCACAACTTCTTTATCCATTTTTCGCTTTCTGTGATATTGAACTTGTAAGGTAAATGAGGTTCTTGTAAACAGAGCCGTCCCAAACTTTGGGGTGGCTGTGTCTTTTTTATTTTAATTTCCCTAAGCTATAGGACCATATGTGGAAGTGCCCTAGGCTCTGTTGCTTTGTTTTTAGATGTTTCAGGAAACACCATACACTTCTCCAGAGTGGCTGCTGGCAATTTACATCCCGCCCATCAGCATAACAAGGCTCCCAGTTTTCCATGGCCTGTCTTGCCTTTCTGGATTTTACACTTTTTTCAGATGGCCCTTTTGACTGGGGGGCAGTGAGACTTCATTGTAGTGCAGATTTCCTTTGCAAGCTTGCTTGGTTGGCCAAAAAGGACGTATGCGTTTTTTGCTGAATATATTCAGGAAAAAACGCATACGCCCTTTTTGGCCAAGTGCATCATTGTGGACGTTCTGCCTCTTTTCCTATGCTTTACATGCAATTCCAGTCTACCTCCTGAAATCGGTTTCCTGCAATCCTGCCCCACTTTCAACTCCTCTTGGCAGCCTTCCTTCAATATATTTTAGGACGATAGCTGTCATTTATAACTCTGCAGGTTTGTGAATTACAGTGCCCCTTAGCTCCTTTCTTCAACTCGCTTTCTTGTGAGCTGGCCGCAACACCACAGGATTGCTTCAGGCCCTAGTTTGGTTCCGGCATGGCATGTTGAGCCTTTGGTTAATTCCTCTTCCTGGTGGGAAATGAGAGTTAAATTTGCCCGTCCAGACACCTCCACCTAGTCTCTCCTTGGTTCTCCCTATTCCTGTTCATTTTCTACAGAAATTGCAAACTGGGCCAAACAGGAGTTTAAAGGCACTGACTCTCCAAGTGGGGAGAGTGTTAGTAAAGCGTCTGGAATGTTGCACCCGAGTACCAGGGGACGAAAACTGAGACACATTTGAACACGTTTCCCGATCACACCGTGGATCATACTCTGGGTTCCACATGCATGTTTTAGCTGAAGGAAGAATACCTTAAACCTGGAGAGTTGAGACCCATGGAATGGGTACCATGCAATATGACTTCAAAGAGTCTGCATTTGCTCACCTAACCTCACCAATCCTATCACTGCTGCGTTTATACCGCTGTACACACGCTTGATTCTCTTTTGGAGACATATAAATCCATAGGTTTTAAGATTCTTACTAGTCAGGTATATTCTTAGGCGTTTAATATGGTGTGTTGAGTCCACTTCGTTGAGCAAGTAATAGCTCTTGTCTATTACATATTTGGCTTATGGAACGGTATCTGTGCAAATTTCAATCTCTGGTTTCATGCAGCATCCCAACTCACCATTCCCCTTAAGGAAGCATAAGTTGGTTTTCTACATTTGAGACCCTATTCTGTTTTGTAATTCAGTTCCTTTGTAGCCAAGTTTAAATTCCGTGTGTTAGTGATATCTTATGATGTTTCTTTTTCTGTGTGACTTATTTCACTTAGAATCATCATACCTGAATCCACTCATTATGCTGCTACGGGCCTGATGACATAGATTTCATTGCTGAGTGATACTGCATTGTACGTAAGTACCACAACTTCTTTATCCATTTTTCGCATTCTGTGATATTCACTTGTACCGTAAACGAGGTTCTTGTAAACAGAGCCGGCCCAAACTTTGGGGTGGCTGTGTCTTTTTGATTTTAATTTCCCTAAGCTATAGGACCATAAGTGGAAGTGTCCTAGGCTCTGTTGCTTTGTTTTTTGGATGTTTCAGGAAACAACATACACTTCTCCAGAGTGGGTGTTGGCAATTTACATCCCGCCCATCAGCATAACAAGGCTCCCAGTTCTCCATGGCCTGTCCTGCCTTTCTGGATTTTACACTTTTTTCAGATAGCCCTTTTGACCGGGGGGCAGTGAGACTTCATTGTAGTGCAGATTTCCTTTGCAAGCTTGCTTGGTTGGCCAAAAAGGGCGTATGCGTTTTTTCCTGAATATGTTCAGGAAAAAACGCATACGCCCTTTTTGGCCAAGTGCATCATTGTGGACCTTCTGCTTCTTTTCCTATGGTTTACATGCAATTCCAGTCTACCTCCTGAAATCGGTTTCCTGCAATTCTGCCCCACTTTCAAGTCCTCTTGGCAGCCTTCCTTCAATATATTTTAGGACGATAGCTGTCATTTATAACTCTGCCGGTTTGTGAATTACAGTGCCCCTGAGTTCCTTCCTTCAACTCGCTTTCTTGTGAGCTGGCTGCAACACCGCAGGATTGTTTCAGGCCCTAGTGTGCTTCTGGCATGCCACGCTGAGCCTTTGGTTAATTCTTCTTCCTGGTGGGAAATGAGAGTTAAATTTACCCTTCCAGACACCTCCACCTAGTCTCTCATTGGTTCTCCCTGTTCCTGTTCATCTTACGCAGAAATTGCAAACTCGGCCAAACAGGAGGTTAAAGGCACTCACTCTCCAAGTGGGGAGAGTGTTAGTAAAGCGTCTGGAATGTTGCACCCGAGTACCAGGGGACGAAAACTGAGACACATTTGAACACGTTTCCCGATCACACGGTGGATCATACTCTGGGTTCCACATGCATGTTTTAGCTGAAGGAAGAATCCCTTAAACATGGAGAGTTGAGACCCATGGAATGGGTACCATGCAATATGATTTCAAAGGTTCTGCATTTGCTCACCTAACCTCAACATTCCTATCACTGCTGCGTTTATGCCGCTGTACACACGATTGATTCTCTTTTGGAGACATATAAATCCATAGCTTTTAAGATTCTTACTAGTCAGGTATATTCTTTGGCCTTTATTATGGGGTGTTGAGTGCACTTCGTTGAGCAAGGAGTAGCTCTTGTCTATTACATATTTGGCTTATGGAACGGTATCTGTGCTAATTTCAATCTCTGGTTTTATGCAGCACCCCAACTCACCTTTCCCCTTAAGCAAGCATAAGTTGGTTTTCTACATTTGACACCCTGTTCTGTTTTGTAATTCAGTTCCTGTGTAGCTAAGTTTACATTCCGTGTAGTAGTGATATCTTATGATGTTTCTTTTTCTGTGTGATTTATTTCACTTAGAATCATCGTACCTGAATCCACTCATTATGCTGCTACGGGCCTGATGACATAGATTTCATTGCTGAGTGATATTGCATTGAACGTAAGTACCACAACTTCTTTATCCATTTTTCGCTTTCTGTGATATTGAACTTGTACTGTAAACGAAGTTCTTGTAAACAGAGCCGGCCAAAACTTTGGGGTGGCTGTGTCTTTTTGATTTTAATTTCCCTAAGCTATAGGACCATAAGTGGAAATGCACTAGGCTCTGTTGCTTTGTTTTTTGGATGTTTCAGGAAACACCATACACTTCTCCAGAGTGGCTGCTGGCAATTTACATCCCGCCCATCAGCATAACAAGGCTCCCAGTTCTCCATGGCCTGTCCTGCCTTTCTGGATTTTACACTTTTTTCAGATGGCCCTTTTGACCAGGGGGCAGTGAGACTTCATTGTAGTGCAGATTTCCTTTGCAAGCTTGCTTGGTTGGCCAAAAAGGGCATATGCGTTTTTTCCTGAATATATTCAGGAAAAAACGCATACGCCCTTTTTGGCCAAGTGCATCATTGTGGACGTTCTGCCTCTTTTCCTATGCTTTACATGCAATTCCACTCTACCTCCTGAAATCGGTTTCCTGCAATTCTGCCCCGCTTTCAACTCCTCTTGGCAGCCTTACTTCAATATATTTTTGGAAGATAGCTGTCATTTATAACTCTGCAGGTTTGTGAATTACAGTGCCCCTGAGCTCCTTTCTTCAACTCGCTTTCTTGTGAGCTGGCCGCAACACCGCAGGATTGCTTCAGACCCTAGTTTGGTTCCGGTATGGCATGCTGAGCCTTTGGTTAATTCCTCTTCCTGGTGGGAAATGAGAGTTAAATTTGCCCGTCCAGACACCTCCACCTAGTCTCTCATTGGTTCTCCCTATTCCTGTTCATTTTCCACAGAAATTGCAAACTGGCCAAACAGGACGTTAAAGGCACTGACTCTCCAAGTGGGGAGAGTGTTAGTAAAGCTTCTGGAATGTTGCACCCGAGTACCAGGGGACGAAACCTGAGACACATTTGAACACGTTTCCCGATCACACGGTGGATCATACTCTGGGTTCCACATGCATGTTTTCGCTGAAGGAAGAATCCCTTAAACCTGGAGAGTTGAGACCCATGGAATGGGTACCATGCAATATGACTTCAAAGGGTCTGCATTTGCTCACCGAACCTCACCAGTCCTATCACTGCTGCGTTTATGCCGCTGTACACACGCTTGATTCTCTTTCAGAGACATATAAATCCATAGGTTTTAAGATTCTTACTAGTCAGGTATATTCTTAGGCGTTTAATATGGGGTGTTGAGTCCACTTCGTTGAGCAAGGAGTAGCTCTTGTCTATTACATATTTGGCTTATGGATCGGTATCTGTGCTAATTTCAATCTCTGGTTTTATGCACCACCCCAACTCACCTTTCCACTTAAGCAAGCATAACTTGGGTTTCTACTTTTGAGACCCTGTTCTGTTTTGTAATTCAGTTCCTGTGTAGCCAAGTTTACATTCCGTATATTAGTGATACCTTATGATATTTCTTTTTCTGTGTGACTTATTTCACTTAGAATCATCGTACCTGAATCCACTCATTATGCTGCTACGGGCCTGATGACATAGATTTCATTGCTGAGTGATATTGCATTGTACGTAAGTACCACAACTTCTTTATCCATTTTTCGCTTTCTGTGATATTGAACTTGTAAGGTAAATGAGGTTCTTGTAAACAGAGCCGTCCCAAACTTTGGGGTGGCTGTGTCTTTTTGATTTTAATTTCCCTAAGCTATAGGACCATATGTGGAAGTGCCCTAGGCTCTGTTGCTTTGTTTTTTAGATGTTTCAGGAAACACCATACACTTCTCCAGAGTGGGTGTTGGCAATTTACATCCCGCCCATCAGCATAACAAGGCTCCCAGTTCTCCATGGCCTGTCCTGCCTTTCTGGATTTTACACTTTTTTCAGATGGCCCTTTTGACCGGGGGGCAGTGAGACTTCATTGTAGTGCAGATTTCCTTTGCAAGCTTGCTTGGTTGGCCAAAAAGGACGTATGCGTTTTTTGCTGAATATATTCAGGAAAAAACGCATACGCCCTTTTTGGCCAAGTGCATCATTGTGGACGTTCTGCCTCTTTTCCTATGCTTTACATGCAATTCCAGTCTACCTCCTGAAATCGGTTTCCTGCAATCCTGCCCCGCTTTCAACTCCTCTTGGCAGCCTTCCTTCAATATATTTTAGGACGATAGCTGTCATTTATAACTCTGCAGGTTTGTGAATTACAGTGCCCCTTAGCTCCTTTCTTCAACTCGCTTTCTTGTGAGCTGGCCGCAACACCACAGGATTGCTTCAGGCCCTAGTTTGGTTCCGGCATGGCATGTTGAGCCTTTGGTTAATTCCTCTTCCTGGTGGGAAATGAGAGTTAAATTTGCCCGTCCAGACACCTCCACCTAGTCTCTCCTTGGTTCTCCCTATTCCTGTTCATTTTCCACAGAAATTGCAAACTGGGCCAAACAGGAGTTTAAAGGCACTGACTCTCCAAGTGGGGAGAGTGTTAGTAAAGCGTCTGGAATGTTGCACCCGAGTACCAGGGGACGAAAACTGAGAAACATTTGAACACGTTTCCCGATGACACCGTGGATCATACTCTGGGTTCCACATGCATGTTTTAGCTGAAGGAAGAATACCTTAAACCTGGAGAGTTGAGACCCATGGAATGGGTACCATGCAATATGACTTCAAAGAGTTTGCATTTGCTCACCTAACCTCACCAATCCTATCACTGCTGCGTTTATACCGCTGTACACACGCTTGATTCTCTTTCGGAGACATATAAATCCATAGGTTTTAAGATTCTTACTAGTCAGGTATATTCTTAGGCGTTTAATATGGTGTGTTGAGTCCACTTCGTTGAGCAAGTAATAGCTCTTGTCTATTACATATTTGGCTTATGGAACGGTATCTGTGCAAATTTCAATCTCTGGTTTCATGCAGCACCCCAACTCACCATTCCCCTTAAGGAAGCATAAGTTGGTTTTCTACATTTGAGACCCTATTCTGTTTTGTAATTCAGTTCCTTTGTAGCCAAGTTTAAATTCCGTGTGTTAGTGATATCTTATGATGTTTCTTTTTCTGTGTGACTTATTTCACTTAGAATCATCATACCTGAATCCACTCATTATGCTGCTACGGGCCTGATGACATAGATTTCATTGCTGAGTGATACTGCATTGTACGTAAGTACCACAACTTCTTTATCCATTTTTCGCTTTCTGTGATATTCAACTTGTACCATAAACGAGGTTCTTGTAAACAGAGCCGGCCCAAACTTTGGGGTGGCTGTGTCTTTTTGATTTTAATTTCCCTAAGCTATAGGACCATAAGTGGAAGTGCCCTAGGCTCTGTTGCTTTGTTTTTTGGATGTTTCAGGAAACACCATACACTTCTCCACAGTGGCTGCTGGCAATTTACATCCCGCCCATCAGCATAACTAGGCTCCCAGTTCTCCATGGCCTGTCCTGCCTTTCTGGATTTTACACTTTTTTCAGATGGCCCTTTTGACCGGGGAGCAGTGAGACTTCTTTGTAGTGCAGATTTCCTTTGCAAGCTTGCTTGGTTGGCCAAAAAGGGCGTATGCGTTTTTTCCTGAATATATTCAGGAAAAAACGCATACGCCCTTTTTGGCCAAGTGCATCATTGTGGACGTTCTGCCTCTTTTCCTATGCTTTACATGCATTTCCAGTCTACCTCCTGAAATCGGTTTCCTGCAATTCTGCCCCGCTTTCAACTCCTCTTGGCAGCCTTACTTCAATATATTTTTGGAAGATAGCTGTCATTTATAACTCTGCAGGTTTGTGAATTACAGTGCCCCTGAGCTCCTTTCTTCAACTCGCTTTCTTGTGAGCTGGCCGCAACACCGCAGGATTGCTTCAGACCCTAGTTTGGTTCCGGCATGGCATGCTGAGCCTTTGGTTAATTCCTCTTCCTGGTAGGAAATGAGAGTTAAATTTGCCTGTCCAGACACCTCCACCTAGTCTCTCCTTGGTTCTCCCTATTCCTGTTCATTTTCCACAGAAATTGCAAACTGGCCAAACAGGAGGTTAAAGGCACTGACTCTCCAAGTGGGGAGAGTGTTAGTAAAGCGTCTGGAATGTTGCACCCGAGTACCAGGGGACGAAAACTGAGACACATTTGAACACGTTTCCCGATGACACCGTGGATCATACTCTGGGTTCCACATGCATGTTTTAGCTGAAGGAAGAATCCCTTAAACCTGGAGAGTTGAGACCCATGGAATGGGTACCATGCAATATGACTTCAAAGGGTCTGCATTTGCTCACCGAACCTCACCAATCCTATCACTGCTGCGTTTATGCCACTGTACACACGCTTGATTCTCTTTCGGAGACATATAAATCCATAGGTTTTAAGATTCTTACTAATCAGGTATATTCTTAGGCGTTTAATATGGGGTGTTGAGTCCACTTCGTTGAGCAAGGAGTAGCTCTTGTCTATTACATATTTGGCTTATGGAACGGTATCTGTGCTAATTTCAATCTCTGGTTTTATGCACCACCCCAACTCACCTTTCCACTTAAGCAAGCATAACTTGGGTTTCTACTTTTGAGACCCTGTTCTGTTTTGTAATTCAGTTCCTGTGTAGCCAAGTTTACATTCCGTATATTAGTGATACCTTATGATATTTCTTTTTCTGTGTGACTTATTTCACTTAGAATCATCGTACCTGAATCCACTCATTATGCTGCTACGGGCCTGATGACATAGATTTCATTGCTGAGTGATATTGCATTGTACGTAAGTACCACAACTTCTTTATCCATTTTTCGCTTTCTGTGATATTGAACTTGTAAGGTAAATGAGGTTCTTGTAAACAGAGCCGTCCCAAACTTTGGGGTGGCTGTGTCTTTTTGATTTTAATTTCCCTAAGCTATAGGACCATATGTGGAAGTGCCCTAGGCTCTGTTGCTTTGTTTTTTAGATGTTTCAGGAAACACCATACACTTCTCCAGAGTGGGTGTTGGCAATTTACATCCCGCCCATCAGCATAACAAGGCTCCCAGTTCTCCATGGCCTGTCCTGCCTTTCTGGATTTTACACTTTTTTCAGATGGCCCTTTTGACCAGGGGGCAGTGAGACTTCATTGTAGTGCAGATTTCCTTTGCAAGCTTGCTTGGTTGGCCAAAAAGGACGTATGCGTTTTTTCCTGAATATATTCAGGAAAAAACGCATACGCCCTTTTTGGCCAAGTGCATCATTGTGGACGTTCTGCCTCTTTTCCTATGCTTTACATGCAATTCCAGTCTACCTCCTGAAATCGGTTTCCTGCAATCCTGCCCCACTTTCAACTCCTCTTGGCAGCCTTCCTTCAATATATTTTAGGACGATAGCTGTCATTTATAACTCTGCAGGTTTGTGAATTACAGTGCCCCTTAGCTCCTTTCTTCAACTCGCTTTCTTGTGAGCTGGCCGCAACACCACAGGATTGCTTCAGGCCCTAGTTTGGTTCCGGCATGGCATGTTGAGCCTTTGGTTAATTCCTCTTCCTGGTGGGAAATGAGAGTTAAATTTGCCTGTCCAGACACCTCCACCTAGTCTCTCCTTGGTTCTCCCTATTCCTGTTCATTTTCCACAGAAATTGCAAACTGGGCCAAACAGGAGTTTAAAGGCACTGACTCTCCAAGTGGGGAGAGTGTTAGTAAAGCGTCTGGAATGTTGCACCCGAGTACCAGGGGACGAAAACTGAGACACATTTGAACACGTTTCCCGATGACACCGTGGATCATACTCTGGGTTCCACATGCATGTTTTAGCTGAAGGAAGAATACCTTAAACCTGGAGAGTTGAGACCCATGGAATGGGTACCATGCAATATGACTTCAAAGAGTTTACATTTGCTCACCTAACCTCACCAATCCTATCACTGCTGCGTTTATACCGCTGTACACACGCTTGATTCTCTTTCGGAGACATATAAATCCATAGGTTTTAAGATTCTTACTAGTCAGGTATATTCTTAGGCGTTTAATATGGTGTGTTGAGTCCACTTCGTTGAGCAAGTAATAGCTCTTGTCTATTACATATTTGGCTTATGGAACGGTATCTGTGCAAATTTCAATCTCTGGTTTCATGCAGCACCCCAACTCACCATTCCCCTTAAGGAAGCATAAGTTGGTTTTCTACATTTGAGACCCTATTCTGTTTTGTAATTCAGTTCCTTTGTAGCCAAGTTTAAATTCCGTGTGTTAGTGATATCTTATGATGTTTCTTTTTCTGTGTGACTTATTTCACTTAGAATCATCATACCTGAATCCACTCATTATGCTGCTACGGGCCTGATGACATAGATTTTATTGCTGAGTGATACTGCATTGTACGTAAGTACCACAACTTCTTTATCCATTTTTCGCTTTCTGTGATATTCAACTTGTACCGTAAACGAGGTTCTTGTAAACAGAGCCCGCCCAAACTTTGGGGTGGCTGTGTCTTTTTGATTTTAATTTCCCTAAGCTATAGGACCATAAGTGGAAGTGCCCTAGGCTCTGTTGCTTTGTTTTTTGGATGTTTCAGGAAACACCATACACTTCTCCACAGTGGCTGCTGGCAATTTACATCCCGCCCATCAGCATAACTAGGCTCCCAGTTCTCCATGGCCTGTCCTGCCTTTCTGGATTTTACACTTTTTTCAGATGGCCCTTTTGACCGGGGAGCAGTGAGACTTCTTTGTAGTGCAGATTTCCTTTGCAAGCTTGCTTGGTTGGCCAAAAAGGGCGTATGCGTTTTTTCCTGAATATATTCAGGAAAAAACGCATACGCCCTTTTTGGCCAAGTGCATCATTGTGGACGTTCTGCCTCTTTTCCTATGGTTTACATGCAATTCCAGTCTACCTCCTGAAATCGGTTTCCTGCAATTCTGCCCCGCTTTCGACTCCTCTTGGCAGCCTTCCTTCAATATATTTTTGGAAGATAGCTGTCATTTATAACTCTGCAGGTTTGTGAATTACAGTGCCCCTGAGCTCCTTTCTTCAACTCGCTTTCTTGTGAGCTGGCCGCAACACCACAGGATTGCTTCTGGCCCTAGTGTGGTTCCGGCATGGCACGCTGAGCCTTTGGTTAATTCCTCTTCCTGGTGGGAAATGAGAGTTAAATTTGCCCGTCCAGACACCTCCACCTAGTCTCTCATTGCTTCTCCCTATTCCTGTTCATTTTCCACAGAAATTGCAAACTGGGCCAAACAAGAGGTTAAAGGCACTGACTCTCCAAGTGGGGAGACTGTTAGTAAAGCGTCTGGAATGTTGCACCCGAGTACCAGGGGACGAAAACTGAGACACATTTGAACACGTATCCCGATCACATGGTGGATTATACTCTGGGTTCCACATGCATGTTTTAGCTGAAGGAAAAATCCCTTAAACCTGGAGAGTTGAGACCCATGGAATGGGTACCATGCAGTATGACTTCAAAAGGTCTGCATTTGCTCACCGAACCTCACCAATCCTATCACTGCTGCGTTTATGCCGCTGTACACACGATTGATTCTCTTTTGGAGACATATAAATCCATAGGTTTTAAGATTCTTACTAGTCAGGTATATTCTTTGGCCTTTATTATGGGGTGTTGAGTGCACTTCGTTGAGCAAGGAGTAGCTCTTGTCTATTACATATTTGGCTTATGGAACGGTATCTGTGCTAATTTCAATCACTGGTTTTATGCAGCACCCCAACTCACCTTTCCCCTTAAGCAAGCATAAGTTGGTTTTCTACATTTGAGACCCTGTTCTGTTTTGTAATTCAGTTCCTGTGTAGCCAAGTTTACATTCCGTGTAGTAGTGATATCTTATGATGTTTCTTTTTCTGTGTGATTTATTTCACTTAGAATCATCGTACCTGAATCCACTCATTATGCTGCTACGGGCCTGATGACATAGATTTCATTGCTGAGTGATATTGCATTGTACGTAAGTACCACAACTTCTTTATCCATTTTTCGCTTTCTGTGATATTGAACTTGTAAGGTAAATGAGGTTCTTGTAAACAGAGCCGTCCCAAACTTTGGGGTGGCTGTGTCTTTTTGATTTTAATTTCCCTAAGCTATAGGACCATATGTGGAAGTGCCCTAGGCTCTGTTGCTTTGTTTTTTAGATGTTTCAGGAAACACCATACACTTCTCCAGAGTGGGTGTTGGCAATTTACATCCCGCCCATCAGCATAACAAGGCTCCCAGTTCTCCATGGCCTGTCCTGCCTTTCTGGATTTTACACTTTTTTCAGATGGCCCTTTTGACCAGGGGGCAGTGAGACTTCATTGTAGTGCAGATTTCCTTTGCAAGCTTTCTTGGTTGGCCAAAAAGGACGTATGCGTTTTTTCCTGAATATATTCAGGAAAAAACGCATACGCCCTTTTTGGCCAAGTGCATCATTGTGGACGTTCTGCCTCTTTTCCTATGCTTTACATGCAATTCCAGTCTACCTCCTGAAATCGGTTTCCTGCAATCCTGCCCCACTTTCAACTCCTCTTGGCAGCCTTCCTTCAATATATTTTAGGACGATAGCTGTCATTTATAACTCTGCAGGTTTGTGAATTACAGTGCCCCTTAGCTCCTTTCTTCAACTCGCTTTCTTGTGAGCTGGCCGCAACACCACAGGATTGCTTCAGGCCCTAGTTTGGTTCTGGAATGGCATGTTGAGCCTTTGGTTAATTCCTCTTCCTGGTGGGAAATGAGAGTTAAATTTGCCTGTCCAGACACCTCCACCTAGTCTCTCCTTGGTTCTCCCTATTCCTGTTCATTTTCCACAGAAATTGCAAACTGGGCCAAACAGGAGTTTAAAGGCACTGACTCTCCAAGTGGGGAGAGTGTTAGTAAAGCGTCTGGAATGTTGCACCCGAGTACCAGGGGACGAAAACTGAGACACATTTGAACACGTGTCCCGATCACACCGTGGATCATACTCTGGGTTCCACATGCATGTTTTAGCTGAAGGAAGAATCCCTTAAACCTGGAGAGTTGAGACCCATGGAATGGGTACCATGCAATATGACTTCAAAGAGTTTACATTTGCTCACCTAACCTCACCAATCCTATCACTGCTGCGTTTATACCGCTGTACACACGCTTGATTCTCTTTCGGAGACATATAAATCCATAGGTTTTAAGATTCTTACTAGTCAGGTATATTCTTAGGCGTTTAATATGGTGTGTTGAGTCCACTTCGTTGAGCAAGTAATAGCTCTTGTCTATTACATATTTGGCTTATGGAACGGTATCTGTGCAAATTTCAATCTCTGGTTTCATGCAGCACCCCAACTCACCATTCCCCTTAAGGAAGCATAAGTTGGTTTTCTACATTTGAGACCCTATTCTGTTTTGTAATTCAGTTCCTTTGTAGCCAAGTTTAAATTCCGTGTGTTAGTGATATCTTATGATGTTTCTTTTTCTGTGTGACTTATTTCACTTAGAATCATCATACCTGAATCCACTCATTATGCTGCTACGGGCCTGATGACATAGATTTTATTGCTGAGTGATACTGCATTGTACGTAAGTACCACAACTTCTTTATCCATTTTTCGCTTTCTGTGATATTCAACTTGTACCGTAAACGAGGTTCTTGTAAACAGAGCCCGCCCAAACTTTGGAGTGGCTGTGTCTTTTTGATTTTAATTTCCCTAAGCTATAGGACCATAAGTGGAAGTGCCCTAGGCTCTGTTGCTTTGTTTTTTGGATGTTTCAGGAAACACCATACACTTCTCCACAGTGGCTGCTGGCAATTTACATCCCGCCCATCAGCATAACTAGGCTCCCAGTTCTCCATGGCCTGTCCTGCCTTTCTGGATTTTACACTTTTTTCAGATGGCCCTTTTGACCGGGGAGCAGTGAGACTTCTTTGTAGTGCAGATTTCCTTTGCAAGCTTGCTTGGTTGGCCAAAAAGGGCGTATGCGTTTTTTCCTGAATATATTCAGGAAAAAACGCATACGCCCTTTTTGGCCAAGTGCATCATTGTGGACGTTCTGCCTCTTTTCCTATGGTTTACATGCAATTCCAGTCTACCTCCTGAAATCGGTTTCCTGCAATTCTGCCCCGCTTTCGACTCCTCTTGGCAGCCTTCCTTCAATATATTTTAGGACGATAGCTGTCATTTATAACTCTGCAGGTTTGTGAATTACAGTGCCCCTTAGCTCCTTTCTTCAACTCGCTTTCTTGTGAGCTGGCCGCAACACCACATGATTGCTTCAGGCCCTAGTTTGGTTCCGGCATGGCATGTTGAGCCTTTGGTTAATTCCTCTTCCTGGTGGGAAATGAGAGTTAAATTTGCCTGTCCAGACACCTCCACCTAGTCTCTCCTTGGTTCTCCCTATTCCTGTTCATTTTCCACAGAAATTGCAAACTGGGCCAAACAGGAGTTTAAAGGCACTGACTCTCCAAGTGGGGAGAGTGTTAGTAAAGCGTCTGGAATGTTGCACCCGAGTACCAGGGGACGAAAACTGAGACACATTTGAACACGTTTCCCGATGACACCGTGGATCATACTCTGGGTTCCACATGCATGTTTTAGCTGAAGGAAGAATACCTTAAACCTGGAGAGTTGAGACCCATGGAATGGGTACCATGCAATATGACTTCAAAGAGTTTACATTTGCTCACCTAACCTCACCAATCCTATCACTGCTGCGTTTATACCGCTGTACACACGCTTGATTCTCTTTCGGAGACATATAAATCCATAGGTTTTAAGATTCTTACTAGTCAGGTATATTCTTAGGCGTTTAATATGGTGTGTTGAGTCCACTTCGTTGAGCAAGTAATAGCTCTTGTCTATTACATATTTGGCTTATGGAACGGTATCTGTGCAAATTTCAATCTCTGGTTTCATGCAGCACCCCAACTCACCATTCCCCTTAAGGAAGCATAAGTTGGTTTTCTACATTTGAGACCCTATTCTGTTTTGTAATTCAGTTCCTTTGTAGCCAAGTTTAAATTCCGTGTGTTAGTGATATCTTATGATGTTTCTTTTTCTGTGTGACTTATTTCACTTAGAATCATCATACCTGAATCCACTCATTATGCTGCTACGGGCCTGATGACATAGATTTTATTGCTGAGTGATACTGCATTGTACGTAAGTACCACAACTTCTTTATCCATTTTTCGCTTTCTGTGATATTCAACTTGTACCGTAAACGAGGTTCTTGTAAACAGAGCCCGCCCAAACTTTGGGGTGGCTGTGTCTTTTTGATTTTAATTTCCCTAAGCTATAGGACCATAAGTGGAAGTGCCCTAGGCTCTGTTGCTTTGTTTTTTGGATGTTTCAGGAAACACCATACACTTCTCCACAGTGGCTGCTGGCAATTTACATCCCACCCATCAGCATAACTAGGCTCCCAGTTCTCCATGGACTGTCCTGCCTTTCTGGATTTTACACTTTTTTCAGATGGCCCTTTTGACCGGGGAGCAGTGAGACTTCTTTGTAGTGCAGATTTCCTTTGCAAGCTTGCTTGGTTGGCCAAAAAGGGCGTATGCGTTTTTTCCTGAATATATTCAGGAAAAAACGCATACGCCCTTTTTGGCCAAGTGCATCATTGTGGACGTTCTGCCTCTTTTCCTATGGTTTACATGCAATTCCAGTCTACCTCCTGAAATCGGTTTCCTGCAATTCTGCCCCGCTTTCGACTCCTCTTGGCAGCCTTCCTTCAATATATTTTTGGAAGATAGCTGTCATTTATAACTCTGCAGGTTTGTGAATTACAGTGCCCCTGAGCTCCTTTCTTCAACTCGCTTTCTTGTGAGCTGGCCGCAACACCACAGGATTGCTTCTGGCCCTAGTGTGGTTCCGGCATGGCACGCTGAGCCTTTGGTTAATTCCTCTTCCTGGTGGGAAATGAGAGTTAAATTTGCCCGTCCAGACACCTCCACCTAGTCTCTCATTGGTTCTCCCTATTCCTGTTCATTTTCCACAGAAATTGCAAACTGGGCCAAACAAGAGGTTAAAGGCACTGACTCTCCAAGTGGGGAGACTGTTAGTAAAGCGTCTGGAATGTTGCACCCGAGTACCAGGGGACGAAAACTGAGACACATTTGAACACGTATCCCGATCACATGGTGGATTATACTCTGGGTTCCACATGCATGTTTTAGCTGAAGGAAAAATCCCTTAAACCTGGAGAGTTGAGACCCATGGAATGGGTACCATGCAGTATGACTTCAAAAGGTCTGCATTTGCTCACCGAACCTCACCAATCCTATCACTGCTGCGTTTATGCCGCTGTACACACGATTGATTCTCTTTTGGAGACATATAAATCCATAGGTTTTAAGATTCTTACTAGTCAGGTATATTCTTTGGCCTTTATTATGGGGTGTTGAGTGCACTTCGTTGAGCAAGGAGTAGCTCTTGTCTATTACATATTTGGCTTATGGAACGGTATCTGTGCTAATTTCAATCACTGGTTTTATGCAGCACCCCAACTCACCTTTCCCCTTAAGCAAGCATAAGTTGGTTTTCTACATTTGAGACCCTGTTCTGTTTTGTAATTCAGTTCCTGTGTAGCCAAGTTTACATTCCGTGTAGTAGTGATATCTTATGATGTTTCTTTTTCTGTGTGATTTATTTCACTTAGAATCATCGTACCTGAATCCACTCATTATGCTGCTACGGGCCTGATGACATAGATTTCATTGCTGAGTGATATTGCATTGTACGTAGTACCACAACTTCTTTATCCATTTTTCGCTTTCTGTGATATTGAACTTGTACCGTAAACGAGGTTCTTGTAAACAGAGCCGGCCAAAACTTTGGGGTGGCTGTGTCTTTTTGATTTTAATTTCCCTAAGCTATAGGACCATAAGTGGAAATGCACTAGGCTCTGTTGCTTTGTTTTTTGGATGTTTTAGGAAACACCATACACTTCTCCAGAGTGGCTGCTGGCAATTTACATCCCGCCCATCAGCATAACAAGGCTCCCAGTTCTCCATGGCCTGTCCTGCCTTTCTGGATTTTACACTTTTTTCAGATGGCCCTTTTGACCGGGGGGCAGTGAGACTTCATTGTAGTGCAGATTTCCTTTGCAAGCTTGCTTGGTTGGCCAAAAAGGGCATATGCGTTTTTTCCTGAATATATTCAGGAAAAAACGCATACGCCCTTTTTGGCCAAGTGCATCATTGTGGACGTTCTGCCTCTTTTCCTATGCTTTACATGCAATTCCACTCTACCTCCTGAAATCGGTTTCCTGCAATTCTGCCCCGCTTTCAACTCCTCTTGGCAGCCTTACTTCAATATATTTTTGGAAGATAGCTGTCATTTATAACACTGCAGGTTTGTGAATTACAGTGCCCCTGAGCTCCTTTCTTCAACTCGCTTTCTTGTGAGCTGGCCGCAACACCGCAGGATTGCTTCAGACCCTAGTTTGGTTCCGGTATGGCATGCTGAGCCTTTGGTTAATTCCTCTTCCTGGTGGGAAATGAGAGTTAAATTTGCCTGTCCAGACACCTCCACCTAGTCTCTCATTGGTTCTCCCTATTTCTGTTCATTTTCCACAGAAATTGCAAACTGGCCAAACAGGAGGTTAAAGGCACTGACTCTCCAAGTGGGGAGAGTGTTAGTAAAGCGTCTGGAATGTTGCACCCGAGTACCAGGGGACGAAAACTGAGACACATTTGAACACATTTCCCGATCACACCATGGATCATACTCTGGGTTCCACATGCATGTTTTAGCTGAAGGAAGAATCCCTTAAACCTGGAGAGTTGAGACCCATGGAATGGGTACCATGCAATATGACTTCAAAGGGTCTGCATTTGCTCACCGAACCTCACCAGTCCTATCACTGCTGCGTTTATGCCGCTGTACACACGTTTGATTCTCTTTCGGAGACATATAAATCCATAGGTTTTAAGATTCTTACTAGTCAGGTATATTCTTAGGCGTTTAATATGTGGTGTTGAGTCCACTTCGTTGAGCAAGGAGTAGCTCTTGTCTATTACATATTTGGCTTATGGAACAGTATCTGTGCTAATTTCAATCTCTGGTTTTATGCAGCACCCCAACTCACCTTTCCCCTTAAGCAAGCATAAGTTGGTATTCTACATTTGAGACCCTGTTCTGTTTTGTAATTCAGTTCCTGTGTAGCCAAGTTTACATTCCGTGTATTAGTGATATCTTATGATGCTTCTTTTTCTGTGTGACTTATTTCACTTAGAATCATCGTACCTGAATCCACTCATTATGCTGCTACGGGCCTGATGACATAGATTTCATTGCTGAGTGATATTGCATTGTACGTAAGTACCACAACTTCTTTATCCATTTTTCGCTTTCTGTGATATTGAACTTGTACCGTAAACGAGGTTCTTATAAACAGAGCCGGCCCAAACTTTGGGGTGGCTGTGTCTTTTTGATTTTAATTTCCCTAAGCTATAGGACCATATGTGGAAGTGCACTAGGCTCTGTTGCTTTGTTTTTTAGATGTTTCAGGAAACACCATACACTTCTCCACAGTGGCTGTTGGCAATTTACATCCCGCCCATCAGCATAACAAGGCTCCCAGTTTCCATGGCCTGTCCTGCCTTTCTGGATTTTACACTTTTTTCAGATGGCCCTTTTGACCGGGGGGCAGTGAGACTTCATGGTAGTGCAGATTTCCTTTGCAAGCTTGCTTGGTTGGCCAAAAAGGGCGTATGCGTTTTTTCCTGAATATATTCAGGAAAAAACGCATACGCCCTTTTTGGCCAAGTGCATCATTGTGGACGTTCTGCCTCTTTTCCTATGCTTTACATGCAATTCCAGTCTACCTCCTGAAATCGGTTTCCTGCAATTCTGCCCCGCTTTCAACTCCTCTTGGCAGCCTTACTTCAATATATTTTTGGAAGATAGCTGTCATTTATAACTCTGCAGGTTTGTGAATTACAGTGCCCCTGAGCTCCTTTCTTCAACTCGCTTTCTTTTGAGCTGGCCGCAACACCGCAGGATTGCTTCAGACCCTAGTTTGGTTCCGGCATGGCATGCTGAGCCTTTGGTTAATTCCTCTTCCTGGTGGGAAATGAGAGTTAAATTTGCCTGTCCAGACACCTCCACCTAGTCTCTCATTGGTTCTCCCTATTCCTGTTCATTTTCCACAGAAATTGCAAACTGGCCAAACAGGAGGTTAAAGGCACTGACTCTCCAAGTGGGGAGAGTGTTAGTAAAGCATCTGGAATGTTGCACCCGAGTACCAGGGGACGAAAACTGAGACACATTTGAACACGTTTCCCGATGACACCGTGGATCATACTCTGGGTTCCACATGCATGTTTTAACTGAAGGAAGAATCCCTTAAACCTGGAGAGTTGAGACCCATGGAATGGGTACCATGCAATATGACTTCAAAGGGTCTGCATTTGCTCACCGAACCTCACCAATCCTATCACTGCTGCGTTTATGCCGCTGTACACACGCTTGATTCACTATCGGAGACATATAAATCCATAGGTTTTAAGATTCTTACTAGTCAGGTATATTCCTAGGCGTTTAATATGGGGTGTTGAGTCCACTTCGTTGAGCAAGGAGTAGCTCTTGTCTATTACATATTTGGCTTATGGAACGGTATCTGTGCTAATTTCAATCTCTGATTTTATGCACCACCCCAACTCACCTTTCCACTTAAGCAAGCATAACTTGGGTTTCTACTTTTGAGACCCTGTTTTGTTTTGTAATTCAGTTCCTGTGTAGCCAAGTTTACATTCCGTATATTAGTGATACCTTATGATATTTCTTTTTCTGTGTGACTTATTTCACTTAGAATCATCGTACCTGAATCCACTCATTATGCTGCTACGGGCCTGATGACATAGATTTCATTGCTGAGTGATATTGCATTGTACGTATGTACCACAACTTCTTTATCCATTTTTCGCTTTCTGTGATATTGAACTTGTAAGGTAAATGAGGTTCTTGTAAACAGAGCCGTCCCAAACTTTGGGGTGGCTGTGTCTTTTTGATTTTAATTTCCCTAAGCTATAGGACCATATGTGGAAGTGCCCTAGGCTCTGTTGCTTTGTTTTTAGATGTTTCAGGAAACACCAAACACTTCTCCAGAGTGGCTGCTGGCAATTTACATCCCGCCCATCAGCATAACAAGGCTCCCAGTTTTCCATGGCCTGTCCTGCCTTTCTGGATTTTACACTTTTTTCAGATGGCCCTTTTGACTGGGGGGCAGTGAGACTTCATTGTAGTGCAGATTTCCTTTGCAAGCTTGCTTGGTTGGCCAAAAAGGACGTATGCGTTTTTTCCTGAATATATTCAGGAAAAAACGCATACGCCCTTTTTGGCCAAGTGCATCATTGTGGACGTTCTGCCTCTTTTCCTATGCTTTACATGCAATTCCAGTCTACCTCCTGAAATCGGTTTCCTGCAATCCTGCCCCACTTTCAACTCCTCTTGGCAGCCTTCCTTCAATATATTTTAGGACGATAGCTGTCATTTATAACTCTGCAGGTTTGTGAATTACAGTGCCCCTTAGCTCCTTTCTTCAACTCGCTTTCTTGTGAGCTGGCCGCAACACCACAGGATTGCTTCAGGCCCTAGTTTGGTTCCGGCATGGCATGTTGAGCCTTTGGTTAATTCCTCTTCCTGGTGGGAAATGAGAGTTAAATTTGCCCGTCCAGACACCTCCACCTAGTCTCTCCTTGGTTCTCCCTATTCCTGTTCATTTTCTACAGAAATTGCAAACTGGGCCAAACAGGAGTTTAAAGGCACTGACTCTCCAAGTGGGGAGAGTGTTAGTAAAGCGTCTGGAATGTTGCACCCGAGTACCAGGGGACGAAAACTGAGACACATTTGAACACGTTTCCCGATCACACCGTGGATCATACTCTGGGTTCCACATGCATGTTTTAGCTGAAGGAAGAATACCTTAAACCTGGAGAGTTGAGACCCATGGAATGGGTACCATGCAATATGACTTCAAAGAGTCTGCATTTGCTCACCTAACCTCACCAATCCTATCACTGCTGCGTTTATACCGCTGTACACATGCTTGATTCTCTTTTGGAGACATATAAATCCATAGGTTTTAAGATTCTTACTAGTCAGGTATATTCTTAGGCGTTTAATATGGTGTGTTGAGTCCACTTCGTTGAGCAAGTAATAGCTCTTGTCTATTACATATTTGGCTTATGGAACGGTATCTGTGCAAATTTCAATCTCTGGTTTCATGCAGCATCCCAACTCACCATTCCCCTTAAGGAAGCATAAGTTGGTTTTCTACATTTGAGACCCTATTCTGTTTTGTAATTCAGTTCCTTTGTAGCCAAGTTTAAATTCCGTGTGTTAGTGATATCTTATGATGTTTCTTTTTCTGTGTGACTTATTTCACTTAGAATCATCATACCTGAATCCACTCATTATGCTGCTACGGGCCTGATGACATAGATTTCATTGCTGAGTGATACTGCATTGTACGTAAGTACCACAACTTCTTTATCCATTTTTCGCATTCTGTGATATTCAACTTGTACCGTAAACGAGGTTCTTGTAAACAGAGCCGGCCCAAACTTTGGGGTGGCTGTGTCTGTTTGATTTTAATTTCCCTAAGCTATAGGACCATAAGTGGAAGTGTCCTAGGCTCTGTTGCTTTGTTTTTTGGATGTTTCAAGGAACAACATACACTTCTCCAGAGTGGGTGTTGGCAATTTACATCCCGCCCATCAGCATAACAAGGCTCCCAGTTCTCCATGGCCTGTCCTGCCTTTCTGGATTTTACACTTTTTTCAGATAGCCCTTTTGACCGGGGGGCAGTGAGACTTCATTGTAGTGCAGATTTCCTTTGCAAGCTTGCTTGGTTGGCCAAAAAGGGCGTATGCCTTTTTTCCTGAATATGTTCAGGAATAAACGCATACGCCCTTTTTGGCCAAGTGCATCATTGTGGACCTTCTGTTTCTTTTCCTATGGTTTACATGCAATTCCAGTCTACCTCCTGAAATCGGTTTCCTGCAATTCTGCCCCACTTTCAAGTCCTCTTGGCAGCCTTCCTTCAATATATTTTTGGACGATAGCTGTCATTTATAACTCTGCCGGTTTGTGAATTACAGTGCCCCTGAGTTCCTTCCTTCAACTCGCTTTCTTGTGAGCTGGCTGCAACACCGCAGGATTGTTTCAGGCCCTAGTGTGCTTCTGGCATGCCACGCTGAGCCTTTGGTTAATTCTTCTTCCTGGTGGGAAATGAGAGTTAAATTTACCCTTCCAGACACCTCCACCTAGTCTCTCATTGGTTCTCCCTGTTCCTGTTCATCTTACGCAGAAATTGCAAACTCGGCCAAACAGGAGGTTAAAGGCACTCACTCTCCAAGTGGGGAGAGTGTTAGTAAAGCGTCTGGAATGTTGCACCCGAGTACCAGGGGACGAAAACTGAGACACATTTGAACACGTTTCCCGATCACACGGTGGATCATACTCTGGGTTCCACATGCATGTTTTAGCTGAAGGAAGAATCCCTTAAACCTGGAGAGTTGAGACCCATGGAATGGGTACCATGCAATATGATTTCAAAGGTTCTGCATTTGCTCACCTAACCTCAACATTCCTATCACTGCTGCGTTTATGCCGCTGTGCACACGATTGATTCTCTTTTGGAGACATATAAATCCATAGCTTTTAAGATTCTTACTAGTCAGGTATATTCTTTGGCCTTTATTATGGGGTGTTGAGTGCACTTCGTTGAGCAAGGAGTAGCTCTTGTCTATTACATATTTGGCTTATGGAACGGTATCTGTGCTAATTTCAATCTCTGGTTTTATGCAGCACCCCAACTCACCTTTCCCCTTAAGCAAGCATAAGTTGGTTTTCTACATTTGACACCCTGTTCTGTTTTGTAATTCAGTTCCTGTGTAGCTAAGTTTACATTCCGTGTAGTAGTGATATCTTATGATGTTTCTTTTTCTGTGTGATTTATTTCACTTAGAATCATCGTACCTGAATCCACTCATTATGCTGCTACGGGCCTGATGACATAGATTTCATTGCTGAGTGATATTGCATTGTACGTAAGTACCACAACTTCTTTATCCATTTTTCGCTTTCTGTGATATTGAACTTGTACCGTAAACGAAGTTCTTGTAAACAGAGCCGGCCAAAACTTTGGGGTGGCTGTATCTTTTTGATTTTAATTTCCCTAAGCTATAGGACCATAAGTGGAAATGCACTAGGCTCTGTTGCTTTGTTTTTTGGATGTTTCAGGAAACACCATACACTTCTCCAGAGTGGCTGCTGGCAATTTACATCCCGCCCATCAGCATAACAAGGCTCCCAGTTCTCCATGGCCTGTCCTGCCTTTCTGGATTTTACACTTTTTTCAGATGGCCCTTTTGACCGGGGGGCAGTGAGACTTCATTGTAGTGCAGATTTCCTTTGCAAGCTTGCTTGGTTGGCCAAAAAGGGCGTATGCGTTTTTTCCTGAATATATTCAGGAAAAAACGCATACGCCCTTTTTGGCCAAGTGCATCATTGTGGACGTTCTGCCTCTTTTCCTATGCTTTACATGCAATTCCACTCTACCTCCTGAAATCGGTTTCCTGCAATTCTGCCCCGCTTTCAACTCCTCTTGGCAGCCTTACTTCAATATATTTTTGGAAGATAGCTGTCATTTATAACTCTGCAGGTTTGTGAATTACAGTGCCCCTGAGCTCCTTTCTTCAACTCGCTTTCTTGTGAGCTGGCCGCAACACCGCAGGATTGCTTCAGACCCTAGTTTGGTTCCGGTATGGCATGCTGAGCCTTTGGTTAATTCCTCTTCCTGGTGGGAAATGAGAGTTAAATTTGCCTGTCCAGACACCTCCACCTAGTCTCTCATTGGTTCTCCCTATTCCTGTTCATTTTCCACAGAAATTGCAAACTGGCCAAACAGGAGGTTAAAGGCACTGACTCTCCAAGTGGGGAGAGTGTTAGTAAAGCGTCTGGAATGTTGCACCCGAGTACCAGGGGACGAAAACTGAGACACATTTGAACACGTTTCCCGATCACACCATGGATCATACTCTGGGTTCCACATGCATGTTTTAGCTGAAGGAAGAATCCCTTAAACCTGGAGAGTTGAGACCCATGGAATGGGTACCATGCAATATGACTTCAAAGGGTCTGCATTTGCTCACCGAACCTCACCAATCCTATCACTGCTGCGTTTATGCCGCTTTACACACGTTTGATTCTCTTTCGGAGACATATAAATCCATAGGTTTTAAGATTCTTACTAGTCAGGTATATTCTTAGGCGTTTAATATGTGGTGTTGAGTCCACTTCGTTGAGCAAGGAGTAGCTCTTGTCTATTACATATTTGGCTTATGGAACAGTATCTGTGCTAATTTCAATCTCTGGTTTTATGCAGCACCCCAACTCACCTTTCCCCTTAAGCAAGCATAAGTTGGTATTCTACATTTGAGACCCTGTTCTGTTTTGTAATTCAGTTCCTTTGTAGCCAAGTTTACATTCCGTGTATTAATGATATCTTATGATGCTTCTTTTTCTGTGTGACTTATTTCACTTAGAATCATCGTACCTGAATCCACTCATTATGCTGCTACGGGCCTGATGACATAGATTTCATTGCTGAGTGATATTGCATTGTACGTAAGTACCACAACTTCATTATCCATTTTTCGCTTTCTGTGATATTGAACTTGTACCCTAAACGAGGTTCTTGTAAACAGAGCCGGCCAAAACTTTGGGGTGGCTGTGTCTTTTTGATTTTAATTTCCCTAAGCTATAGGACCATATGTGGAAGTGCCCTAGGCTCTGTTGCTTTGTTTTTTAGATGTTTCAGGAAACACCATACACTTCTCCAGAGTGGGTGTTGGCAATTTACATCCCGCCCATCAGCATAACAAGGCTCCCAGTTCTCCATGGCCTGTCCTGCCTTTCTGGATTTTACACTTTTTTCAGATGGCCCTTTTGACCGGGGGGCAGTGAGACTTCATTGTAGTGCAGATTTCCTTTGCAAGCTTGCTTGGTTGGCCAAAAAGGACGTATGCGTTTTTTGCTGAATATATTCAGGAAAAAACGCATACGCCCTTTTTGGCCAAGTGCATCATTGTGGACGTTCTGCCTCTTTTCCTATGCTTTACATGCAATTCCAGTCTACCTCCTGAAATCGGTTTCCTGCAATCCTGCCCCGCTTTCAACTCCTCTTGGCAGCCTTCCTTCAATATATTTTAGGACGATAGCTGTCATTTATAACTCTGCAGGTTTGTGAATTACAGTGCCCCTTAGCTCCTTTCTTCAACTCGCTTTCTTGTGAGCTGGCCGCAACACCACAGGATTGCTTCAGGCCCTAGTTTGGTTCCGGCATGGCATGTTGAGCCTTTGGTTAATTCCTCTTCCTGGTGGGAAATGAGAGTTAAATTTGCCCGTCCAGACACCTCCACCTAGTCTCTCCTTGGTTCTCCCTATTCCTGTTCATTTTCCACAGAAATTGCAAACTGGGCCAAACAGGAGTTTAAAGGCACTGACTCTCCAAGTGGGGAGAGTGTTAGTAAAGCGTCTGGAATGTTGCACCCGAGTACCAGGGGACGAAAACTGAGAAACATTTGAACACGTTTCCCGATGACACCGTGGATCATACTCTGGGTTCCACATGCATGTTTTAGCTGAAGGAAGAATACCTTAAACCTGGAGAGTTGAGACCCATGGAATGGGTACCATGCAATATGACTTCAAAGAGTTTGCATTTGCTCACCTAACCTCACCAATCCTATCACTGCTGCGTTTATACCGCTGTACACACGCTTGATTCTCTTTCGGAGACATATAAATCCATAGGTTTTAAGATTCTTACTAGTCAGGTATATTCTTAGGCGTTTAATATGGTGTGTTGAGTCCACTTCGTTGAGCAAGTAATAGCTCTTGTCTATTACATATTTGGCTTATGGAACGGTATCTGTGCAAATTTCAATCTCTGGTTTCATGCAGCACCCCAACTCACCATTCCCCTTAAGGAAGCATAAGTTGGTTTTCTACATTTGAGACCCTATTCTGTTTTGTAATTCAGTTCCTTTGTAGCCAAGTTTAAATTCCGTGTGTTAGTGATATCTTATGATGTTTCTTTTTCTGTGTGACTTATTTCACTTAGAATCATCATACCTGAATCCACTCATTATGCTGCTACGGGCCTGATGACATAGATTTCATTGCTGAGTGATACTGCATTGTACGTAAGTACCACAACTTCTTTATCCATTTTTCGCTTTCTGTGATATTCAACTTGTACCATAAACGAGGTTCTTGTAAACAGAGCCGGCCCAAACTTTGGGGTGGCTGTGTCTTTTTGATTTTAATTTCCCTAAGCTATAGGACCATAAGTGGAAGTGCCCTAGGCTCTGTTGCTTTGTTTTTTGGATGTTTCAGGAAACACCATACACTTCTCCACAGTGGCTGCTGGCAATTTACATCCCGCCCATCAGCATAACTAGGCTCCCAGTTCTCCATGGCCTGTCCTGCCTTTCTGGATTTTACACTTTTTTCAGATGGCCCTTTTGACCGGGGAGCAGTGAGACTTCTTTGTAGTGCAGATTTCCTTTGCAAGCTTGCTTGGTTGGCCAAAAAGGGCGTATGCGTTTTTTCCTGAATATATTCAGGAAAAAACGCATACGCCCTTTTTGGCCAAGTGCATCATTGTGGACGTTCTGCCTCTTTTCCTATGCTTTACATGCATTTCCAGTCTACCTCCTGAAATCGGTTTCCTGCAATTCTGCCCCTCTTTCAACTCCTCTTGGCAGCCTTACTTCAATATATTTTTGGAAGATAGCTGTCATTTATAACTCTGCAGGTTTGTGAATTACAGTGCCCCTGAGCTCCTTTCTTCAACTCGCTTTCTTGTGAGCTGGCCGCAACACCGCAGGATTGCTTCAGACCCTAGTGTGGTTCCGGCATGGCATGCTGAGCCTTTGGTTAATTCCTCTTCCTGGTGGGAAATGAGAGTTAAATTTGCCTGTCCAGACACCTCCACCTAGTCTCTCATTGGTTCTCCCTATTCCTGTTCATTTTCCACAGAAATTGCAAACTGGCCAAACAGGAGGTTAAAGGCACTGACTCTCCAAGTGGGGAGAGTGTTAGTAAAGCGTCTGGAATGTTGCACCCGAGTACCAGGGGACGAAAACTGAGACACATTTGAACACGTTTCCCGATGACACCGTGGATCATACTCTGGGTTCCACATGCATGTTTTAGCTGAAGGAAGAATCCCTTAAACCTGGAGAGTTGAGACCCATGGAATGGGTACCATGCAATATGACTTCAAAGGGTCTGCATTTGCTCACCGAACCTCACCAATCCTATCACTGCTGCGTTTATGCCGCTGTACACACGCTTGATTCTCTTTCGGAGACATATAAATCCATAGGTTTTAAGATTCTTACTAGTCAGGTATATTCTTAGGCGTTTAATATGGGGTGTTGAGTCCACTTCGTTGAGCAAGGAGTAGCTCTTGTCTATTACATATTTGGCTTATGGAACGCTATCTGTGCTAATTTCAATCTCTGGTTTTATGCACCACCCCAACTCACCTTTCCACTTAAGCAAGCATAACTTGGGTTTCTACTTTTGAGACCCTGTTTTGTTTTGTAATTCAGTTCCTGTGTAGCCAAGTTTACATTCCATATATTAGTGATACCTTATGATATTTCTTTTTCTGTGTGACTTATTTCACTTAGAATCATCGTACCTGAATCCACTCATTATGCTGCTACGGGCCTGATGACATAGATTTCATTGCTGAGTGATATTGCATTGTACGTAAGTACCACAACTTCTTTATCCATTTTTCGCTTTCTGTGATATTCAACTTGTACCGTAAACGAGGTTCTTGTAAACAGAGCCGTCCCAAACTTTGGGGTGGCTGTGTCTTTTTGATTTTAATTTCCCTAAGCTATAGGACCATAAGTGGAAGTGCCCTAGGCTCTGTTGCTTTGTTTTTTCGATGTTTCAGGAAACACCATACACTTCTCCACAGTGGCTGCTGGCAATTTACATCCCACCCATCAGCATAACAAGGCTCCCAGTTCTCCATGGCCTGTCCTGCCTTTCTGGATTTTACACTTTTTTCAGATGGCCCTTTTGACTGAGGGGCAGTGAGACTTCATTGTAGTGCAGATTTCCTTTGCAAGCTTGCTTGGTTGGCCAAAAAGGGCGTATGCGTTTTTTCCTGAATATATTCAGGAAAAAACGCATACGCCCTTTTTGGCCAAGTGCATCATTGTCGACGTTCTGAGTGTTTTCATATGTTTTCAGTGCAATTCCTGTCTACCTCCTGAAATCGGTTTCCTGCAGTTCTGCCTTGCTCTCAGTGCCTCTTCATAGCCTTACCTCAATATACTTTTGGAAAATAGTTGGCCTTTATAACGCTGCAGGTTTTTGAATTGCAGTGGCCCTTAGCTCCATTTTTCAGCTCTTATTTTTGTGATCTTGCCTCATATCCACAGGATTTCTTCAGGACCTATTCTTCTTCTGGGACGCCTTGCTCTGCCTTTGGTTAATTCTTCCTCCTGATGTGAAATTAGAGTGACATGTGCCCATTGAAACCGCTACAGCTATTTTCTCACTGGTTCCCCCTATTCCCATTCATCCTCCGCACTAACTGCAGACTGTGCGATACCGGAACTTAAAGGCATTGACTCTCCATGTGGAGATGTTGTTAGTAAAGTGGCTGGAATGTTGATCCGGAGCCCCAGGAGAGGAAAATGAGGTGCATTTTAGAAACCTTTCCCGATCATATGGTATACCATCCGCTGGATTTCCCATGCATGGTTTAGCTGTAGGAAGATTCCCTTCAACTTGGAGTGTTGGGACCCTTGGAATAAGTAGCATGAAGTATTGCATTAAACTTTCGGCAGTTGCTCACCAAAGCTCTCCAATCCTTTCAGCCCCAAGTGTCCAGCCTTATGTCTTATCCAGCTGTGGGTTTATATGTGGTCATTCCAGGTTGCATCACAGCCCCTGAGCGAATTTTGTAAGAATTTTTCTCTCTTTCATTGTTTCTGCGTTTTGGTTTTAAAATTTATTTCTATAATGGGGTTTAGCTCATTTTCACTGCTGTGTTTGTGCCGCTCTGCGCACACTTGATTCCCTTATGGAGATATATCAATACATGGGTTTTAAGATTCTTATTACTCAGATATATTTCTCTGCGGTGTATAGGGTGTGTTGAGGCCAGTTCATTGAGCGAGATGTAGATCTTGTCTGATACCTATTTGGTTTATTGAACGGTATCTGTGCTAATTTCAAACTCTGGTTTTATGCATCACCCCACCTCTCCTTTCCCCTTAAGCTGACATAAGTGTGTTTTCTAAATGTGAGACACTGTTCTGTTTTGTAATTCATTTTCTGTGCAGCCATATTTATCCTCCCTCTATAAGTGATATCTTATGATATGTTTCTTTTTCTGTTTGACTTATTTCAAGTAGTATTATCGGACCTCAATCCACTCTTTATCCTTCTACTAGCCTTATTACATTGATTTCATGGTGAAGAGATATTCCATTGTACATAAGTACCACATTTTCTTTATCCATTGTTCTCTTTCCTGGGATATTTAAGGTGTACTGAAGTTGAGGTTCTTGTAAACAGAGTAGCCCTAAACTGTGGTGTGCTTGTGTCTTGTTGATTTTTAGACTTCCCTAGATATACTCCCGTGATTGGAAGTGCCCTATGCTCTGTCGCTGTTTTTTAGATGATTTAGGAACCACCATACACTTCTCCAGAGTGGCTCTCGGCAGTTCACACACTGTCCATCAGCGTATAAAGGCTCCCTGTTCTCCATGGCCTGTCCTGCATTTCTGGTTTTTACAATTTTTTCGGATGGCCCTTTTGACCGGTGGGAAATGAGACTTCTTTGTTGTGCACATTTGCATTGCTTGCTTGCTTGGTTGCCCATAAAGTGCGTATGCGTTTTTTCCTGGATATATTCAGGAAAAAACGCATACTCCCTTTTGGGCCAACTGCATCATTGTCGAAATTCTGCCGCTTTTCATGTGCTTTAAAGGCGAGTCCAATCTATCTCTTGAAATCTGTTTCTTGCAATTCTGTCTTGCATTCAGATCCTCTTCTTTGCCTTACCTCAACATATTTTTGGACGTTAGTTTTCATTTATAACTCTGCAGGTTTGTGAATTGCAGTGACCCTGAGCTCCATTTTTTAAGTTGCTCTTTTGTGAGCTGGCCTCAAAACCGCAGGATTGCTTCAGGCCCTATTTTGGCTCCGGCGAGGCGGGCTGAGCCTTTTTTTAATTCTTATTCTTAATGGGAAATTAGAGTGACATGTGCCCGTCCAAACCCCTACAACTATTCTCTCATTGTTTCCCCCTGTTCCCGTTCATCCTCCTCACAATTTGCAAAATGTGTGAAACAGAAGTTTAAATGTGCTGATTCTCTAAGTGGGGAGATTCTAAGTAACGTGGCTGGAATGATGAACAGGAGCACCAGGAGAGGATAAATGAGGTGCATTTTAGACACATCTCCCGATCACATGGTGTACAGTCCTCTGGGTTTTCCATGCATGTTTTAGCTGTAGGAAGATTCCTTGAACCTGCAGATTTGGGACCCATTGAATGGGTACCAGGTAGTATTACTTTAAAGGGTGTGCATTTCCTCACCCAACCTCACATTTCTCTTAGCGCGAACAGTTTCCAGCCTTATGTCTCATCCTGCTGTGGGTCTAGATGTGTTCAATCCATGTTGCATCACCGTCCCTGAGGAAAAGTTGTAAGAGGTTTTCTCTGTCTCTCTGTCGTTTATTTTTTTCAATTTATTACTATATTGGTTACAGCTGATTTTCAAAGCTCTGTTTCTTGCTGCTGTACATCCACTTGATTCACGTACAGAGAGACATCAATAAATTCTTTTTCAGATTCTTACCAGTCATAGATATTCTTTTCCGGTGACTTGAGTGTGCTGAGTGCAGTTCTTTTAGCTACCGTGTAGGCCTTGTTGATTATCAGTTTGGTATTTGGAATGGTATCTTTGCTAATCTCAACCTCCTGGATGATGCCTCACCCCTCCCCACCTTTCCCGTTTAGCAGCCTTACGCGTGTTTTCTACATATTTGACTATGTTTTTGTTTTGTAATTTATTTCATGTGTAGCCATTTTGGATTCCACCTTTAAGTGATATCTTATGATATGTGTCTTTTTCTTTTTGAATTATGTCACTTAGAATGATCATACGTAACTCCTCCGGAGTTGTTACAACTGGCCATATTTCATTGATTTCCAGGCTGAGTAATATTCCACTCTACATAAGTACCACATCTCTATCCATTTTTTCCCTCCAGAGACATTTAAGTTATATCCTAGTCGAGGATCTTTTAAACAGAGAGGCAGTAAACATTGGGGTGCCTGTGTCCTCTCGATTTTTGTTTTTCCCAAGATATACGCCCATGAGTGCAAGTGCCCTATGCTCTGTAGCTCATTTTTTAGATGCTTTAGTAAACACAATACACTTCTCCAGAATGGCCGTTGGCAATATACATTTCCACTATAAGCCTCACAGGGCTCCCTCTTCTCCTTGCCCTGTCCTGCATTTCTGGCGTTTACACTTTATGAGGATGGCTCTTCTGACTGATGCGAAGTGATATCTTTTGTAGTATTGATTTCCAGTGCCCACCTGTTTGGTTGGCTAAAAAAGTGTATGCCCTTTTCTTGAATATATACAGAAAAAAACGCATACAGCCTTTTTGGCCAACTGCAATGTCGGCAATGTTCAGCCCCTTTTCTTGTGCTTAATGGCGAGTCCTTTCTACCTCCTCAAATCCCTTTCCTGCCATTCTCCGTTGCTTGCCAATCCTTTTCTTTGACTTTCCTCAAGACATTTTTCAGTGATAGATATTTTCAACTCTGCAGTTTCGTGAATTTTACTGCCCCTGAGTTCCATTGTTCAACTTGTGTTTATGGGAACTGGCCACAAAGCAGTGGGATTTCCTCAAGCCCTATACTGTTTCCATGGGCAACCCTAGCCTTTGGTCAATTCATCTTCCTGATTGGAAATTAGAGTGACATGTGCCTGTCTGAACACCTAGGACTTGTCTCTCATTGTTCCTCATCCTTCCGCTTCATCCTCTGGACAAATTCCAAACTGTACGCAACAGATGTTGACAGTGTTGACATCTCCAAGTGGGGAGACTGTTAGTAAAGACGCTGGAGGGGTGAACCCGAGCACCAGGAGATGAGGAGATGAGATGCCTTTTCCAAACTCTTCCCGATCAGACGGTATACCATCCTCTGGATGTGACAGACATGTTTTAGCAGTAGGAAGAGTCCCATTCATGTAAGGAGAACACCAGGGCTTTTTCAAAATCAGTGTCTCCCCGAAACCCAAACTGGGGAGTTTTTTAAGCTACGGCTACACATATGTTCATTAAGGGCCTTGGGAAGTAGGCAGAGTCCAAACTTTAGATGACTGAAGTCTTCAGGGTCAGAAGCACTCACCACCGGCTTCCCTTAGGTTACACTTTAACTGTCATTGATAGATGATGTCAATAAAAATATCTGTTCTTTTTCCGATTATTTCCCCTTATAGGTTATTGCACAATATTGAGTGTAGTTCCCTGTGCTATACAGTAGTTCCTTGTTGATGATCTATTTTATACATAGCAGTGTGTATGTGTTAATTCCAAACTGTTAATTTATCCCTCCTCCCACCTTTCCCCTTTGGTAATAATAAATTATAAGATTTTATACTTCTCAGAAATGGGGGAGCTGAAAGAGAGGTATCATTTTCAATGGAAAAGCATTTAAAACAAGATTGAAGCTTTAACCAAGATTATTAGATGTACATCCTTGGAAAGAAATCACTTCATTTCTCTAATATTGACCTGACAAATAAGACAAACCTTTTCACTGAACTTGCTTATAATAAAGTGATGGAAATATCAAATGGAAGTGTTAGAAACATCTTATTTTACCCGAGCCTTATAAACTGTTCTATGTTAACTACAGTTTGGCTCACACATCTGTTCATTGAAGTTACAATAGTCTCAATTTCTGTTACTGATCCTCCAGAGTGGACCCCAACAAGGGTCCCCCTGCCCAGTGTCATTGGGGCCAACAGATCGAGACTGAGTTTTGTTCCCAAGCAAAGGAAACTTTATATTTTCATCAGAGAATGGAGAGGTGAGAGCATGCACTACCCCGTGGGCTGTGGGCTGGGCTGCTGTGTAGAGATACTGTCAGAGTCAGTGAGAGGGAGGGGGTGGAGCTCTCAAGGGCCGGGTTGGCTGCAGCTCAGGCTCTATATCTCGGAGTCTGCACTGGGCCCCAGGAGCTGAGGTGTCGACCCAGCCATTCTGCACCAGGAAATCTGGTCTGAAGTGCCGGGTGTGGAACCTCTGCATGCGGGACCCTAGGAGCACGTGAAATTAGACAAAGCACAAAGGATAAAAAAGGTCAGACTTGACTTTATTGCCCACATTCTATTTTTATCTCCCAGGGATTTTTAATGGGCTTTGCTGGGGACAAACCCCTCCTCTGCCTTTTGTCCCGTTCCTCATTCTTGGAGTGCTGAGGGTGCAGACCCTTCTTCTGTAACTGCTGAGTGCTGAGTTGGGAGCCCTCATACCAGGGGACGAGGGTCAGAACTTCTCCCCAGCAGCCTCCAAGTGACGTTGATTGGCCCCAGGACCCCTGCCTCCCTGCTCGTCCGCCTGAGCACCAGCATTGGAAGTGTTATAGATTCTAATGACCTTTAAGGGTCCAGGAAAGAGATGTGCAGAGACGCTGTGGGGGCCGGTTTCACCCCGCCCCACATTTGTTCGGCCACCTTAGGCTGACCGTTTCTGCCAGCCTAGATGCTCTGACCAGTAGTCTGCTCTTTCTTCAATTAGGCCCCTGAATTAACGTAAAAACAGCACCAGGTGTCAGAGCCCTGCCCGCTCAACTCCCAGACAGTCCAGGGTCAGTGGTGATCGAGGACCATGATGGCCACTGAGTCAACAGCCTTTTGAAGTAAACAGGAGTCCAGCCGGTCTTATTGGCCACCATCATCACGGTGTCTGTAGGCTTTTCTATGGTGACAGTGTGATATACGGTTCCCCCGCCAAGATTATTAGCTCCCCTCCGGGTGCAGGAAGTCCTGCAAGCAGTAGTCTACTCCTTCGGGACACACTATTGTTGTTTTATGAGAGAAACTCCAGGTCAAGTGATGTTCACATGAGTCGTCATGGTGCCCTGTTGCCCCCGGTTATCTCTCTGGATGTTGGAGTTGGAGGGCCTCCTCACTCGAGGTCGGTGTGCCCACGGAGCGAACCCTGCAACTTCAGGGCATGGTTGGTGATTAGGATCACCACGTGGGGTCCTTTTCCCTTAGGAGGGAGGTGGCCTTTTGGGCTGCTGATTTCCAGGTTTTTAGATACCGCCAGTATCTTGGCCAGATGTGGCAGTGGGCCAAGCCCCTTGGTGACTGTAGTTTATCCTACCTGGATGGCATTCTTGCGTTGTTCCATTTCAAGTGGTCCCAGTTTTTGCACTAATTCTCCAATGGCGATTCACCTTTCACCGGGAATGGAAAGGTCAAAGGGTTTAGCTCAATTAGGGAGTTCCAGGGCAAGGGTCTGAATTGACTGCTCTTTCCATTCTTGAAAGGCCACTTCTGGATTCTGTTCCAAAGGATCATCATCTTTTCCTTTCAGTGTTTCATATAGAGGCCCAGCTAGTAGACTGTAGTTAGGGATCCAGAAGCAGCAAACCCTGGCCTCCCCAGGAACCCCTAAGCTGTCTTCTAGTTTTAGAAAGGGGTAAGGCTGCAAATGGTTTCTTCCCTTTCCTGGGATGGGCTTCTCTGACCTTGTGTGAGAATGAAGCCCAGGCAGGTCACCGCAGTCTGTGATATTTGAGCTTTTTCTTGGACAACTTCTATCCTTTATTGGCTTGGTAGTTCAGAGGCCTCCTTAGTAGGGCTGGCGATCAGAATGTCGTCTGCATATTGAAGGAGGGTTTCCTTTTCCAGAGGTAGAACTTTTCGGTCGTTAGCTAAGCTTTCCCCAAAGATGGTGTGGGAATTTTTGAACCCTTGGGGCAAGACGGCCCGGAAGTATTGTTTTAGTTGTATGTTGAGTCCTGCCACTCACAAGCCAAAATTTCTTGTGACTCTGGGACAAATGGAATACAAAAGAAGGCATCATTGAAGACTAATACAGAATACCATGTCCTGGTGGTTGGTAGAATGACCAGCAGGGTGTAGGAATCAGGAGTAACTGGAGGTATATCCTCGGTGGCTTCACTGACTGTCCTGACATCCTTTACCAGGTCCCCAGCAGCCCATGGGGCTCTCGTGGTCAGGCCAATCCCAGGATATGAAGCTCTCCTGGGCAGGTACCCCACCCCCAACCCAGCCCACGGGGCTCTCATGGTCAGGCCCCTCCCAGGATACAGAGCTACCCTTGCAGGTACCGTGGCAGGGCTGGGCACACAGGAACCGTGCACATAGCCTTCATTGAAGAGCACCCCCAGCTCACCTGTCGCTCAGAGCTGACACAGAGCACCTCAGAGCAGGACTTGAACTAACAAACAGCAGCTCCGACAGGTCTGTGACCCTGGGCATCACTCTGTGTGGCCTCCCTCCACCTGGTCTTCCAGAGACTTCCACTGCACCCAGGGCACCAGGCCTCTGTCTCCAACCACCACCCACCCCTCCTCTCCCTGACTCCTGGGTTCGTCTCATTAGGAGAGGGTTTTCTTGAAGTTGTCTCCCACTCATGGGCCAGATAAAATGATTAGAAAACAAGCCAAAGCTGCAGCCCCTTGTCTATCCTGACTCTCAGGAGCCCACACCTGTTCCTTGGACCTGGCCCGTTCAGCAAGTTCCATTTTCTGCAACTGTGAGCCCCTGAGGGGTGATGATTGGCTACCTGGGCAGCCTTACCATGCCGGCCAGCCCTCCCCAGGTGTGCCTGGGTTGAGATCAATATAAATACCACTCCAGGCAGCAAAAGCCCCTGCAGCTGTGCCTGACGCCATTTTCTCTGCCCTGTCAGCAGTCTCGGGGCTGGGCTGGTGGGAGGGAGTGAGAGGCCACGGCTTTGTGGGTGGCCCAGTGTGAGTGGGGCTCTGCTGGACTTTCTGCAGCAGTTGCCAGGCTGCCACCTGCTAAAGAAGAGGATGTGTCACCCATACCTGCTGCTGGAATTTCTCCCTGGGCAGAGGTGAGGAAGGAAAAAAGCAGTGGGGGCAGGGACAGGACGGGTATCTCAGGCAGGGAAATGGAAATCTTCCAGAAGAGCACCCAGGGCCAGGACCATCCTGGCTGGCCTGCAGGCACCAAGTCAGCTGGCATGCTGTCACTCGTGTGGCTCCATGGCCCTTCCTCTAGGCTTTCAAGTCCTTGTATATATTCAGGTGTTTTACCTGGGAAGGGTGGGAACAGTTCAGCAGCAACTGGCCTGGGGCTCAGCTCACGTTTACTCACAGATGCCTCGGCACGGTGCCCCAGCTTTGCAATGAGGACGCTTGTTGTGTGGGGGCTGCTGGCTGAATGGGAGACGATTCCCCACCACTGGCCAACTTCAGAATTGTTTACAACTGGAGCAAGTGCCCTGATACGGTTTTCCTCTGAGTAACTGGTGGGTTCTGTTTTTTTTTTCTCTTTTTCGTTTTTGGTTCAAGGTAGATTTTATTCCTCTTTTTTGTATTTACAGATATAAGCATGGAAATAATTTATTCATATAAATACATGTATGTGAAGGGAATAATTGTTTTTTCTGTTTTATTTTTTAAATTTTATTTCTTTTTAATTTTGAATTTTATTTTATATTTTTATACAGCAGGTTCTCATTGGTTATCTATTTTATACATATAAATGTTTACATGCCAATCCCAATCTCTCAACTCCTCCCACCACCACCCCTCCAAGAGCTTTCCCCCCTTGTTGTCCATACGATTGTTGTCTACATCTGTTGCTCTATTTATGCCTTGCAAAACGGTTAATCTGTACAGTTTTTCTAGGTTCCACATATATGCATGAATATACAAGATTTGTTTTTCTCTTTCTGACTTACTTCACTCTGTATGACAGTCTCTAGATCCATCGACGTCTCTACAAATGACCCAATTTCATTCCTTTCATGGCTTAGTAATATTCCATTTTATATATGTACCACAGCTTTATGCATTCGTCTGTCTGTGGGCATTTAGGTTGCTTCCATTACCTCGATATTGTAAATAGTGATGCAATGAACATTGCGGTGAATGTCTCTTTTTGATTTATGGTTTTGTCTGAGTATATGTCCAGTCCTGGGATTGCTGTATCATATGGTAATTCTATTATTAGTTTCTTAAGAAACTCCATATTGTTCTCCATAGTGACTGTATCAATTTATATTCCCAACAATAGTGGAAGAGGCTTCCTTTTCTCCACACCCTTTCCAGCATTTGTTGTTTGTAGATTTTCAGATGATGCCCATTCTAACAGGTGTGAGGTGATACCTCATTGTTGAGTCCATTTCGTTGAGCAAGGGGTAGGTCTTGTCTATTACATATTTGGCTTATGGAACGGTATCTGTGCTAATTTCAAACTCTGGTTTTATGCAGCACCCCAACTCACCTTTCCCCTTAAGCAAGCATAAGTTGGTTTTCTAAACTTGAGACCCTGTTCTGTTTTGTAATTCAGTTCATGTGTAGCCAAGTTTACATTCCGTGCATTAGTGATACCTTATGATGTTTCTTTTTCTGTGTGACTTATTTCACTTAGAATCATCATGCCTCAATCCACTCATTATGCTGGTACAGGCCTGGTGACACAGATTTCATTGCTGAGTGGTATTCTGTTGTACGTAAGTACCGCAACTTCTTTATCAATTATTTGTTCTCTGGGATATTTAACTTGTACTGTAGAAGAGGCTCCTGTAAACAGAGCCGTTGTAAATTTTGGGGTGGCTGTGTCTTTTTGATTTTAATTTCCCTAAGCTATAGGACCATAAGTGGAAATGCCCTAGACTCTGTTGCTTTGTTTTTCAGATGTATCAGGAAACACCATACACTTCTCCAGAGTGGCTGTTGGCAATGTACATCCCGCCCATCAGCATAACAAGGCTCCTTTTTCCCCATGGCCTGTCTTGCCTTTCTGGATTTTACACTTTTCTCAGATGGCCCTTTAGACCGGGGGGAAGTGACACTTCATAGTAGTTCGGATTTCCATTGCAAGCTTGCTTGGTTTGCCAAAAAGGGCGTATGTGTTTGTTCCTGAATATATTCAGGAACAAACTCATACGCCCTTTGTTGCCAAGTGCATCATTGTCGATGTTCTGCCTCTTTTCCTATGCTTTAAATGCAATTCCAGTCTACCTCCTGAAATCGGTTTCCTGCAATTCTGCCCCGCTTTCAAGTCCTCTTCGCAGCCTTACTTCAATATATTTTTGGACGTTATCTGTCATTTATAACTCTGCAGGTTTGTGAATTACAGGGCCCCTGAGCTCCTTTCTTCAACTCGCTTTCTTGTGAGCTGGCCGCAAACCCGCAAGACTGCTTCAGGCCCTAATCTGCTTCTGGCAGGGCACGCTGAGCCTTTGGTTAATTCCTCTTCCTGGTGGGAAATGAGTGTTAAATATGCCCGTCCAGACACCTACCTCACTCTCAACCCCTTGGTGATGTGGGTCCTCTGGTTTGTGGCCACTTTTGCTGGGTTCCTCACCTTTCGATGATGTGGCCCCACTAGTGTGAGGACACTCCTGCTTGGTTCTCATCCACGTGGTTATGTGGACCCCCTGGTGAGAGTCTGTTCCTGGCTTTGTTCCTCACCCACCTGTGAGGGAGACCCTCTGCTGATAGGTCACTCCTGCATGGCTGGCACACATTGCCTTGGTGAAGTCAGCCGTGTCGTGGCAGTTGGAGCGTGCTGGGAATCTCTTCCCCCCGGTGATGAGGACCCTCTTGCGTCAGGCCCTAACTGCTGGGCTCACCAACTTTTCTTAGTGAGCCCAGTGATGCTTTGGCACTCCTCTTAGGATCCCATCTCCATGGGGATGTGGGCCTTCTGCTCTGAGGTCCCAACGGCTGGGTTGTTCACATTTTCATGATGTGGGCTCTCTGGTGTTAGTTCACAGAAGCCTAAATCCCATAGCCTCTGTGCTCTTGGCTGCCTGCTGGGAGGTTCCAACTGCTGGATTCCTCACTTTTTTAATTTTTTGGGCCCTCTGTTGTGAGGATCCTCCTGCCTGCCTCACTCCCAGCCCCTTCGTGATGTGTGTCGTCTGGTTTGAGGCCACATGTGCTGGGTTCCTCACCTTTCGATGATGTGGGACCAATGGTCTTAGGAGACTCCTGCCTGGTTCACATCCCCTTGGTGATGTGGGCCCTCTGTTGAGAGTCTGATCCTGGCTGGGTTCCTCACCCATCTGTGAGGTAGGCCGTCTGATGTGAGGTCACTCTTGCCTGGCTTGCTCACCTCGCCTTGTGGACATGAGCCCTCTGGTGGCACTTGGAGCCTGCTGGGAGCCTCCTCTCCTCGGTGATGAGGGCCCTCTGGCATCAGGCCCTGACTGCTGGGCTCCCCACATTTTGTGATGTGCGCCCAGTGGTGCGAGGACACTCCAGCCAGGTTCACATCCCCATTGGGGTGTGGGCCTTCTGCTCTGAGGTCCCAAAGCCTGGGTTGCTCACAGTTTCATGATGTGGGCTCTCTGGTATTAGTTCACTCCTGCCTGCATCCCATAGCTTCTGTGCTCTGGGCCGCCTGCTGGGAGGTTCCAACTGCTGGATTCCTCACCTTTCTTATTCTTTGGGCCCTCTGTTTTTAGGCTACTCCTGCCTGCCTCACTCCCATTCCCTTTGTGGTATGTGTCCTCTGATTTGAGGCCACATGTGCTGGGTTCCGCACCTTTCGATGATGTGACCCCACTGGAGGGAAGACAGTCCTGACTGGTTCCCATCCCCTTGCTGATGTGGGCCCTCAGGTGAGAGTCTGATCCTGGCTGGGTTCCTCACCCTTCTGTGAGGTGGGCCCTCTGCTGTGAGGTCAATCATGCCTGTCTGGCACACGTCACCTTGGCGACGTGGGCCCTCTGGTGGCAGTTGGAGTGTGCTGGGATCCTCCTCCCCTCGGTGATGAGGGCCCCCTTGCCTTAGGCCATAACTGCTGGGCTCCCCACATTTTCTGATGTGCGCCAAGTGAGTGAGGAGACTCTTGCCAGGTTCCCATCCCCATGGCGATATGGGCCTTCTGCTCTGAGGTCAAAACGGCTGGCTTGCTCACAGTACCATGATGTGGGCCCTCTGCTGTGAGTTCACTCCGGCAAGGATCCCTTATCATCGGTGCTCTGAGCCGCCTGCTGGGAGGTTCCAACTGCTGGATTCCTCAACTTTTTTATTCTATGTGCCCTCTGTTGTGAGGCTCCTCCTGCCTGCCTCACTGCCAGCCCCTTGGTGATGACTGTCCTATGGCTTGAGGCCACATGTGCTGCGTTCCTCACCTTTCGATGATGTGACCCCACTCGTGTGAGGACACTCCTGCCTGGTTCCCATCCCCTTGGTGAGGTGGGCCCTCTGGCGAGAGTCTAATCCTGGCTGGGTTCCTCAACGTTCTGTGAGGTAGGCCCTCTGCTGTGAGGTCACTCCTGCCTGGCTGGCACACGTCACCTTGGAGACGTGAGCCCTCTGGTGGCAGTTGGAGCGTGCAGGGCGCCTCCTCCTCTCGGTGATGACGGCCCTCTGGCGTCAGGCCCTAAATGGTGGGCTCCCCACATTTTCTGATGTGCGCCCAGTGGTGCGAGGACACTCCAGCCAGGTTCCCATTCCCATGGGGATGTGGTCCTTCTGCGCTGAGATCTCAACTCCTGGGTTGCTCACAGTTTTGTGATGTGGGCCCTCTGCTGTGAGTTCACTGTGGCCTGGATCCCATAGCCTCGGTGTTCTGGGCCGCCTGCTGGAAGGTCTAAATGCTGGAATCCTCACGTTTTTTATATTATGTACCCTGTGTTGTGAGGCTACTCCTGCCTGCCTCACTCCAAGGCCCTTGGTGATGTGGGTCCTCTGGTTTGAGGACACATGTGCTGGGTTCCTCACCTTAAGATGATGAGGCCCCACTGGTGTGAGGATAATCCTGACTGGGTCCCATCCCCTTTGTGATGTGGGCCCTCTGGTGAGAGTCTGATCCTGGCTGGGTTCCTCACCCATCTGTGAGGTGGGCCCTCTACTATCAGGTAACTCTTGCCTGGCTTGCTCACCTCGCCTTGTTGACATGAGCCCTCTGGTGGCAATTGGACCCTGCTGGGAGCCTCCTCAGCTCTGTGATGAGGGCCCCCTGACGTCAGGCCCTAACTGCTGGGCTCCCCAACTTTTCTTAGTGAGCCCAGTGTTGCTCAAGCACTCCTCTTAGGTTCCCATCCCCATGGGGATGTGGGCCTTCTGCTCTGAGGTTCCAACGGCTGGGTTGATCACAATTTCATGATGTGGGCTCTCTGGTGTTAGTTCACTGTGGCCTGGATCCCATAGCCTCTGTGGTCTTGGCTGCCTGCTGGGAGGTTCCAACTGCTCGATTCCTCAACTTTTGTATTCTATGGGTCCTGTGTTGTGATGCTCCTCCTGCCTGCCTCACACGCAACCCCTTCGTGATGTGGGTCTTCTGGTTTGAGGCCACATGTGCTGGGTTAGGCAACTTTCAATGATGTGGCCCCACTGGTGTGAGGACACTCCTGCCTGGTTCCCATCCCCTTGGTGATGTGGGCCTTCTGGTGACAGTCTTATCCTGGCTGGGTTCCTCACTCTTCTGTGAGGTAGGCCCTCTGCTGTGAGGTCAATCCTGCCTGACTTGCACACATCACCTTGGCGACGTGGGCCCTCTGTTGGCACATGGAACCTGCTGGGAGCCTCCTGCCCTCGGTGATGACGGCCCTCTAGCATCAGGTTCTAACTGCTGGGCTCCCCACGTTTTCTGATGTGAGCCCAGTGATGCCAGGACACTCCTGTCAGGTTCCCATCCCCATGGGGATGTGGGCTTTCTGCTCTGAGGTCCCAATGCCTGGGTTGCTCACAGTTTCATGATGTGGGCTCTCTGGTGTTAGTTAACTCCTGCCTGCATCCCATAGCTTCTGTGCTCTCGGCCGCCTGCTGGGAGGTTCCAAATGCTGGATTCCTCACTTTTTTTATTCTTTGGGCCCTCTGTTTTTAGGCTACTCCTACCTGCCTCACTCCCATCCCCTTTGTGATGTATGTCCTCTGATATGAGGCCACATGTGCTGGGTTCCTCACCTTTCGATGATGTGGCCCCACTGGTGGGAGGACAGTCCTGACTGGTTCCCATCCCCTTGGTGTTGTGGGCCCTCTGGTGAGAGTCTCATCCTGCCTCGGTTCCTCACCCTTCTGTGAGATAGGCCCTCTGCTGTGAGGTCACTACTGCCTGGCTGGTGCATGCCACCTTGTAGACGTGGGCCCTCTGTTGGCAGTTGGAACCTGCTGGGAGTCTCCTCCCCTCAGTTATGAGGGCCCCCTGGCATCAGGCCCTAACTGCTGGGCTCCTAACATTTTCTGATATGTGCTAAATGGTGCAAAGCCACTCCTGCCAGGTTCCCATCCCAATGGGGATGTGGGCCTTCTGTTCTGAGGTCCCAACAGCTGGGCTGCTCACAGGTTCATGATGTGGGCCCTCTGCTGTGAGTTCACTGCGGCCTGGATCCCATAGCCTCGGTGCTCTGGGCCACTTGCTGGGAGGTTCCAACTGCTGGATTCCTCAACTTTTATATTCTATGGACCCTGTGTTGTGAGGCCAGTCCTGCCAGCCTCATTCCGAACCCCTTGGTGATGTGGTTCCTCTGGTTTGAGGACACATGTGCTGGGATCCTCACCTTTCGATGATGTTGTCTCACTGGTGTGGGGACACTCCTGCCTGGTTCCCATCCCCTTGGTGATGTGGGCCCTCTGGTGAGAGTCTGATCCTGGCTGTGTTCCTCACCCTTCTGTGAGGTGGGCCCTCTGCTGTGAGGTCACTCCTGCCAGGCTGGCACACATCACCTTGGTGATGTTGGCCCTCTGGTGGCAGCTGGAGCCTGCTGGGAGCCGCCTCCTCTCGGTGATGAGTGCCCTCTAGCGTCAGGCCCTAACTTCTGAGCACCCCACGTTTTCTGATGTGAGCCCAGTGATGCCAGGACACTCCTGTCATGTTCCCATCACCATGGGGATTTGGGCCTTCTGCTCTGAGGTCCCAATGTCTGGGTTGCTCATAGTTTCATGATGTGGGCTGTCTGGTGTTAGTTCACTCTGGCCTGGTTCCTCTAGCCTCTGTGCTCTGGGCCGCCTGCTGGGAGGTTCCAACTGCTGGATTCCTCACCTTTCTTATTTTTGGGCCCTCTGTTATGAGGCTCCTCCTGCCTGCCTCACTCCCAGCCCCTTGGTGATGGGTGTCCTATGGTTTGAAGCCACATGTTCTGGGTTCCTCACCTTTAGATGATGTGGCCCTACTCATGTGAGGACACTCCTGCCTGGTTCCAATCCATTTGGTGATGTGGGCCCTCTGGTGCGAGTCTGATCCTGACTGGGTTCATCACACTTCTCTGAGGTGGGCCCTCTGCTGTGAGGTCATTCGTGCCTGGTTGGCACACATCGCCTTGGCGACGTCAGCCCTCTGGTGGCAGTTGGAGCCTGCTGGGAGCCTCCTTCCCTTGGTGATGAGGGTCCTCTGGCGTCAGGCCCTAACTGCTGGTCGCTCAAAATTTTCTGATACGTTCTCAGTGGTGCGAGGACACTCCTACCAGAATTCCATCCCCATGGGGATGTGGGCCTCCTGCTCTGAGGTCCCAATGGCTGGGTTGCTCAGTTTCATGACATGGGCCCTCTTCTGTGAGTTCACTGTGGCCTGGATCCCATAGCCTCGGTGCTCTGGGCCGCCTGCTGGGAGGTTCCAACTGCTGGATTCCTCACTTTTTTATTCTATGTGCCCAGTGTTGTGAGGCTACTCCTGCCTGCCTCACTCCGAGGTCCTTGGTGATGTGGGTCCTCTGGTTTGAGGACACATGTGCTGAGTACCTCAGCTTTCGATGATGTGGCCCCACTGATGTGAAGACACTCCTGCCTGGTTCCCATCCCCTTGGTGATGTGGGCCCTCTGGTGAGAGTCTGATGTTGGCTGGGTTTCTCACCCTTCTGTGAGGTGGGACCTCTGCTGTGAGGTAACTCCTGCCTGGCATGCTCACGTTGCCTTGGCAATGTGAGCCCTCAGGTGGCAGTTGGAGCCTGCTGGGAATCTCCTCCCCTCAGTTATGAGAGCTCTGGATAAAACACATATGCCCTTTTTTGCCAAGTGCATTATTTTCCAAGTTCTGTCTCTTTTCCTATGCTTTAAGAGCTACTCCCGTGTACGTTCTGAAATCAGTTTCCAGCAATTCTGCCCCGCATTCAAGTCCTCTTCGCAGCCTTACTTCAGTATAATTTTGGATGATAGCTGTCATTTATAACTCCACAGGTTTCTGAATTACAGTGCCCCTGAGCTCCTTTCTTCAACTCGCTTTCTTGTGAGCTGGCCGCAACACCGCAGGATCTCCTCAGGCCCTAATCTAGTTCCAGCATGGCACGCGGAGCCTTTGGTTCATTTGTCTTCCTGGTGAAAATGAGAGTTAAATTTGCCCGTCCAGACACCTACAGATAGTCTCCCATTGTTTCTCCTTATTCCTGTTCATCTTCCGAATAAATTGCAAACTGGGCCAAACAGGAGGTTAAAGGCACTGACTCTCCAAGTGGGGAGAGTGTTAGTAAAGCGTCTGGAATGTTGCACCCGAGTACCAGGGGACGAAAACTGAGACACATTTGAACACGTTTCCCGATGACACCGTGGATCATACTCTGGGTTCCACATGCATGTTTTAGCTGAAGGAAGAATCCCTTAAACCTGGAGAGTTGAGACCCATGGAATGGGTACCATGCAATATGACTTCAAAGGGTCTGCATTTGCTCACCGAACCTCACCAATCCTATCACTGCTGCGTTTATGTCACTGTACACACGCTTGATTCTCTTTCGGAGACATATAAATCCATAGGTTTTAAGATTCTTACTAGTCAGGTATATTCTTAGGCGTTTAATATGGGGTGTTGAGTCCACTTCGTTGAGCAAGGAGTAGCTCTTGTCTATTACATATTTGGCTTACGGAATGGTATCTGTGCTAATTTCAATCTCTGGTTTTATGCAGCACCCCAACTCACCTTTCCCCTTAAGCAAGCATAAGTTGGTTTTCTACATTTGAGACCCTTTTCTGTTTTGTAATTCAGTTCCTGTGTAGCCAAGTTTACATTCCGTGTATTAGTGATACCTTATGATATTTCTTTTTCTGTGTGACTTATTTCACTTAGAATCATCGTACCTGAATCCACTCATTATGCTGCTACGGGCCTGATGACATAGATTTCATTGCTGAGTGATATTGCATTGTACGTAAGTACCACAACTTCTTTATCCATTTTTCGCTTTCTGTGATATTGAACTTGTACAGTAAACGAGGTTCTTGTAAACAGAGCCGTCCCAAACTTTGGGGTGGCTGTGTCTTTTTGATTTTAATTTCCCTAAGCTATAGGACCATAAGTGGAAGTGCCCTAGGCTCTGTTGCTTTGTTTTTTCGATGTTTCAGGAAACACCATACACTTCTCCAGAGTGGCTGCTGGCAATTTACATCCCACCCATCAGCATAACAAGGCTCCCAGTTCTCCATGGCCTGTCCTGCCTTTCTGGATTTTACACTTTTTTCAGATGGCCCTTTTGACTGAGGGGCAGTGAGACTTCATTGTAGTGCAGATTTCCTTTGCAAGCTTGCTTGGTTGGCCAAAAAGGGCGTATGCGTTTTTTCCTGAATATATTCAGGAAAAAACGCATACGCCCTTTTTGGCCAAGTGCATCATTGTCGACGTTCTGAGTGTTTTCATATGTTTTCAGTGCAATTCCTGTCTACCTCCTGAAATCGGTTTCCTGCAGTTCTGCCTTGCTCTCAGTGCCTCTTCATAGCCTTACCTCAATATACTTTTGGAAAATAGTTGGCCTTTATAACGCTGCAGGTTTTTGAATTGCAGTGGCCCTTAGCTCCATTTTTCAGCTCTTATTTTTGTGATCTTGCCTCATATCCACAGGATTTCTTCAGGACCTATTCTTCTTCTGGGACGCCTTGCTCTGCCTTTGGTTAATTCTTCCTCCTGATGTGAAATTAGAGTGACATGTGCCCATTGAAACCGCTACAGCTATTTTCTCACTGGTTCCCCCTATTCCCATTCATCCTCCGCACTAACTGCAGACTGTGCGATACCGGAACTTAAAGGCATTGACTCTCCATGTGGAGATGTTGTTAGTAAAGTGGCTGGAATGTTGATCCGGAGCCCCAGGAGAGGAAAATGAGGTGCATTTTAGAAACCTTTCCCGATCATATGGTATACCATCCGCTGGATTTCCCATGCATGGTTTAGCTGTAGGAAGATTCCCTTCAACTTGGAGTGTTGGGACCCTTGGAATAAGTAGCATGAAGTATTGCATTAAACTTTCGGCAGTTGCTCACCAAAGCTCTCCAATCCTTTCAGCCCCAAGTGTCCAGCCTTATGTCTTATCCAGCTGTGGGTTTATATGTGGTCATTCCAGGTTGCATCACAGCCCCTGAGCGAATTTTGTAAGAATTTTTCTCTCTTTCATTGTTTCTGCGTTTTGGTTTTAAAATTTATTTCTATAATGGGGTTTAGCTCATTTTCACTGCTGTGTTTGTGCCGCTCTGCGCACACTTGATTCCCTTATGGAGATATATCAATACATGGGTTTTAAGATTCTTATTACTCAGATATATTTCTCTGCGGTGTATAGGGTGTGTTGAGGCCAGTTCATTGAGCGAGGTGTAGATCTTGTCTGATACCTATTTGGTTTATTGAACGGTATCTGTGCTAATTTCAAACTCTGGTTTTATGCATCACCCCACCTCTCCTTTCCCCTTAAGCTGACATAAGTGTGTTTTCTAAATGTGAGACACTGTTCTGTTTTGTAATTAATTTTTTGTGCAGCCATATTTATCCTCCCTCTATAAGTGATATCTTAGGATATGTTTCTTTTTCTGTTTGACTTATTTCAAGTAGTATTATCGGACCTCAATCCACTCTTTATCCTTCTACTAGCCTTATTACATTGATTTCATGGTGAAGAGATATTCCATTGTACATAAGTACCACATTTTCTTTATCCATTGTTCTCTTTCCTGGGATATTTAAGGTGTACTGAAGTTGAGGTTCTTGTAAACAGAGTAGCCCTAAACTGTGGTGTGCTTGTGTCTTGTTGATTTTTAGACTTCCCTAGATATACTCCCGTGATTGGAAGTGCCCTATGCTCTGTCGCTCTGTTTTTTAGATGATTTAGGAACCACCATACACTTCTCCAGAGTGGCTCTCGGCAGTTCACACACTGTCCATCAGCGTATAAAGGCTCCCTGTTCTCCATGGCCTGTCCTGCATTTCTGGTTTTTACAATTTTTTCGGATGGCCCTTTTGACCGGTGGGAAATGAGACTTCTTTGTTGTGCACATTTGCATTGCTTGCTTGCTTGGTTGCCCATAAAGTGCGTATGCGTTTTTTCCTGGATATATTCAGGAAAAAACGCATACTCCCTTTTGGGCCAACTGCATCATTGTCGAAATTCTGCCGCTTTTCATGTGCTTTAAAGGCGAGTCCAATCTATCTCTTGAAATCTGTTTCTTGCAATTCTGTCTTGCATTCAGATCCTCTTCTTTGCCTTACCTCAACATATTTTTGGACGTTAGTTTTCATTTATAACTCTGCAGGTTTGTGAATTGCAGTGACCCTGAGCTCCATTTTTTAAGTTGCTCTTTTGTGAGCTGGCCTCAAAACCGCAGGATTGCTTCAGGCCCTATTTTGGCTCCGGCGAGGCGGGCTGAGCCTTTTTTTAATTCTTATTCTTAATGGGAAATTAGAGTGACATGTGCCCGTCCAAACCCCTACAACTATTCTCTCATTGTTTCCCCCTGTTCCCGTTCATCCTCCTCACAATTTGCAAAATGTGTGAAACAGAAGTTTAAATGTGCTGATTCTCTAAGTGGGGAGATTCTAAGTAACGTGGCTGGAATGATGAACAGGAGCACCAGGAGAGGATAAATGAGGTGCATTTTAGACACATCTCCCGATCACATGGTGTACAGTCCTCTGGGTTTTCCATGCATGTTTTAGCTGTAGGAAGATTCCTTGAACCTGCAGATTTGGGACCCATTGAATGGGTACCAGGTAGTATTACTTTAAAGGGTGTGCATTTCCTCACCCAACCTCACATTTCTCTTAGCGCGAACAGTTTCCAGCCTTATGTCTCATCCTGCTGTGGGTCTAGATGTGTTCAATCCATGTTGCATCACCGTCCCTGAGGAAAAGTTGTAAGAGGTTTTCTCTGTCTCTCTGTCGTTTATTTTTTTCAATTTATTACTATATTGGTTACAGCTGATTTTCAAAGCTCTGTTTCTTGCTGCTGTACATCCACTTGATTCACGTACAGAGAGACATCAATAAATTCTTTTTCAGATTCTTACCAGTCATAGATATTCTTTTCCGGTGACTTGAGTGTGCTGAGTGCAGTTCTTTTAGCTACCGTGTAGGCCTTGTTGATTATCAGTTTGGTATTTGGAATGGTATCTTTGCTAATCTCAACCTCCTGGATGATGCCTCACCCCTCCCCACCTTTCCCGTTTAGCAGCCTTACGCGTGTTTTCTACATATTTGACTATGTTTTTGTTTTGTAATTTATTTCATGTGTAGCCATTTTGGATTCCACCTTTAAGTGATATCTTATGATATGTGTCTTTTTCTTTTTGAATTATGTCACTTAGAATGATCATACGTAACTCCTCCGGAGTTGTTACAACTGGCCATATTTCATTGATTTCCAGGCTGAGTAATATTCCACTCTACATAAGTACCACATCCCTATCCATTTTTTCCCTCCAGAGACATTTAAGTTATATCTTAGTCGAGGATCTTTTAAACAGAGAGGCAGTAAACATTGGGGTGCCTGTGTCCTCTCGATTTTTGTTTTTCCCAAGATATACGCCCATGAGTGCAAGTGCCCTATGCTCTGTAGCTCATTTTTTAGATGCTTTAGTAAACACAATACACTTCTCCAGAATGGCCGTTGGCAATATACATTTCCACTATAAGCCTCACAGGGCTCCCTCTTCTCCTTGCCCTGTCCTGCATTTCTGGCGTTTACACTTTATGAGGATGGCTCTTCTGACTGATGCGAAGTGATATCTTTTGTAGTATTGATTTCCAGTGCCCACCTGTTTGGTTGGCTAAAAAAGTGTATGCCCTTTTCTTGAATATATACAGAAAAAAACGCATACAGCCTTTTTGGCCAACTGCAATGTCGGAAATGTTCAGCCCCTTTTCTTGTGCTTAATGGCGAGTCCTTTCTACCTCCTCAAATCCCTTTCCTGCCATTCTCCGTTGCTTGCCAATCCTTTTCTTTGACTTTCCTCAAGACATTTTTCAGTGATAGATATTTTCAACTCTGCAGTTTCGTGAATTTTACTGCCCCTGAGTTCCATTGTTCAACTTGTGTTTATGGGAACTGGCCACAAAGCAGTGGGATTTCCTCAAGCCCTATACTGTTTCCATGGGCAACCCTAGCCTTTGGTCAATTCATCTTCCTGATTGGAAATTAGAGTGACATGTGCCTGTCTGAACACCTAGGACTTGTCTCTCATTGTTCCTCATCCTTCCGCTTCATCCTCTGGACAAATTCCAAACTGTACGCAACAGGATGTTGACAGTGTTGACATCTCCAAGTGGGGAGACTGTTAGTAAAGACGCTGGAGGGGTGAACCCGAGCACCAGGAGATGAGGAGATGAGATGCCTTTTCCAAACTCTTCCCGATCAGACGGTATACCATCCTCTGGATGTGACAGACATGTTTTAGCAGTAGGAAGAGTCCCATTCATGTAAGGAGAACACCAGGGCTTTTTCAAAATCAGTGTCTCCCCGAAACCCAAACTGGGGAGTTTTTTAAGCTACGGCTACACATATGTTCATTAAGGGCCTTGGGAAGTAGGCAGAGTCCAAACTTTAGATGACTGAAGTCTTCAGGGTCAGAAGCACTCACCACCGGCTTCCCTTAGGTTACACTTTAACTGTCATTGATAGATGATGTCAATAAAAATATCTGTTCTTTTTCCGATTATTTCCCCTTATAGGTTATTGCACAATATTGAGTGTAGTTCCCTGTGCTATACAGTAGTTCCTTGTTGATGATCTATTTTATACATAGCAGTGTGTATGTGTTAATTCCAAACTGTTAATTTATCCCTCCTCCCACCTTTCCCCTTTGGTAATAATAAATTATAAGATTTTATACTTCTCAGAAATGGGGGAGCTGAAAGAGAGGTATCATTTTCAATGGAAAAGCATTTAAAACAAGATTGAAGCTTTAACCAAGATTATTAGATGTACATCCTTGGAAAGAAATCACTTCATTTCTCTAATATTGACCTGACAAATAAGACAAACCTTTTCACTGAACTTGCTTATAATAAAGTGATGGAAATATCAAATGGAAGTGTTAGAAACATCTTATTTTACCCGAGCCTTATAAACTGTTCTATGTTAACTACAGTTTGGCTCACACATCTGTTCATTGAAGTTACAATAGTCTCAATTTCTGTTACTGATCCTCCAGAGTGGACCCCAACAAGGGTCCCCCTGCCCAGTGTCATTGGGGCCAACAGATCGAGACTGAGTTTGGTTCCCAAGCAAAGGAAACTTTATATTTTCATCAGAGAATGGAGAGGTGATAGCATGCACTACCCCGTGGGTTGTGGGCTGGGCTGCTGTGTAGAGATCCTGTCAGAGTCAGTGAGAGGGAGGGGGTGGAGCTCTCAAGGGCCGGGTTGGCTGCAGCTCAGGCTCTATATCTCGGAGTCTGCACTGGGCCCCAGGAGCTGAGGTGTCGACCCAGCCATTCTGCACCAGGAAATCTGGTCTGAAGTGCCGGGTGTGGAACCTCTGCATGCGGGACCCTAGGAGCATGTGAAATTAGACAAAGCACAAAGGATAAAAAAGGTCAGACTTGACTTTATTGCCCACATTCTATTTTTATCTCCCAGGGATTTTTAATGGGCTTTGCTGGGGACAAACCCCTCCTCTGCCTTTTGTCCCGTTCCTCATTCTTGGAGTGCTGAGGGTGCAGACCCTTCTTCTGTAACTGCTGAGTGCTGAGTTGGGAGCCCTCATACCAGGGGACGAGGGTCAGAACTTCTCCCCAGCAGCCTCCAGGTGACGTTGATTGGCCCCAGGACCCCTGCCTCCCTGCTCGTCCGCCTGAGCACCAGCATTGGAAGTGTTATAGATTCTAATGACCTTTAAGGGTCCAGGAAAGAGATGTGCAGAGACGCTGTGGGGGCCGGTTTCACCCCGCCCCACATTTGTTCGGCCACCTTAGGCTGACCGTTTCTGCCAGCCTAGATGCTCTGACCAGTAGTCTGCTCTTTCTTCAATTAGGCCCCTGAATTAACGTAAAAACAGCACCAGGTGTCAGAGCCCTGCCCGCTCAACTCCCAGACAGTCCAGGGTCAGTGGTGATCGAGGACCATGATGGCCACTGAGTCAACAGCCTTTTGAAGTAAACAGGAGTCCAGCCGGTCTTATTGGCCACCATCATCACGGTGTCTGTAGGCTTTTCTATGGTGACAGTGTGATATACGGTTCCCCCGCCAAGATTATTAGCTCCCCTCCGGGTGCAGAAAGTCCTGCAAGCAGTAGTCTACTCCTTCGGGACACACTATTGTTGTTTTATGAGAGAAACTCCAGGTCAAGTGATGTTCACACGAGTCGTCATGGTGCCCTGTTGCCCCCGGTTATCTCTCTGGATGTTGGAGTTGGAGGGCCTCCTCACTCGAGGTCGGTGTGCCCACGGAGCGAACCCTGCAACTTCAGGGCATGGTTGGTGATTAGGATCACCACGTGGGGTCCTTTTCCCTTAGGAGGGAGGTGGCCTTTTGGATTGCTGATTTCCAGGTTTTTAGATACCGCCAGTATCTTGGCCAGATGTGGCAGTGGGCCAAGCCCCTTGGTGACTGTAGTTTATCCTACCTGGATGGCATTCTTGCGTTGTTCCATTTCAAGTGGTCCCAGTTTTTGCACTAATTCTCCAATGGCGATTCACCTTTCACCGGGAATGGAAAGGTCAAAGGGTTTAGCTCAATTAGGGAGTTCCAGGGCAAGGGTCTGAATTGACTGCTCTTTCCATTCTTGAAAGGCCACTTCTGGATTCTGTTCCAAAGGATCATCATCTTTTCCTTTCAGTGTTTCATATAGAGGCCCAGCTAGTAGACTGTAGTTAGGGATCCAGAAGCAGCAAACCCTGGCCTCCCCAGGAACCCCTAAGCTGTCTTCTAGTTTTAGAAAGGGGTAAGGCTGCAAATGGTTTCTTCCCTTTCCTGGGATGGGCTTCTCTGACCTTGTGTGAGAATGAAGCCCAGGCAGGTCACCGCAGTCTGTGATATTTGAGCTTTTTCTTGGACAACTTCTATCCTTTATTGGCTTGGTAGTTCAGAGGCCTCCTTAGTAGGGCTGGCGATCAGAATGGCATCTGCATATTGAAGGAGGGTTTCCTTTTCCAGAGGTAGAACTTTTCGGTCGTTAGCTAAGCTTTCCCCAAAGATGGTGTGGGAATTTTTGAACCCTTGGGGCAAGACGGCCCGGAAGTATTGTTTTAGTTGTATGTTGAGTCCTGCCACTCACAAGCCAAAATTTCTTGTGACTCTGGGACTAATGGAATACAAAAGAAGGCATCATTGAAGACTAATACAGAATACCATGTCCTGGTGGTTGGTAGAATGACCAGCAGGGTGTAGGAATCAGGAGCAACTGGAGGTATATCCTCGGTGGCTTCACTGACTGTCCTGACATCCTTTACCAGGTCCCCAGCAGCCCATGGGGCTCTCGTGGTCAAGCCAATCCCAGGATATGGAGCTCTCCTGGGCAGGTACCCCACCCCCAACCCAGCCCACGGGGCTCTCATGGTCAGGCCCCTCCCAGGATACAGAGCTACCCTTGCAGGTACCGTGGCAGGGCTGGGCACACAGGAACCGTGCACATAGCCCTCATTGAAGAGCACCCCCAGCTCACCTGTCGCTCAGAGCTGACACAGAGCACCTCAGAGCAGGACTTGAACTAACAAACAGCAGCTCCGACAGGTCTGTGACCCTGGGCGTCACTCTGTGTGGCCTCCCTCCACCTGGTCTTCCAGAGACTTCCACTGCACCCAGGGCACCAGGCCTCTGTCTCCAACCACCACCCACCCCTCCTCTCCCTGACTCCTGGGTTCGTCTCATTAGGAGAGGGTTTTCTTGAAGTTGTCTCCCACTCATGGGCCAGATAAAATGATTAGAAAACAAGCCAAAGCTGCAGCCCCTTGTCTATCCTGACTCTCAGGAGCCCACACCTGTTCCTTGGACCTGGCCCGTTCAGCAAGTTCCATTTTCTGCAACTGTGAGCCCCTGAGGGGTGATGATTGGCTACCTGGGCAGCCTTACCATGCCGGCCAGCCCTCCCCAGGTGTGCCTGGGTTGAGATCAATATAAATACCACTCCAGGCAGCAAAAGCCCCTGCAGCTGTGCCTGACGCCATTTTCTCTGCCCTGTCAGCAGTCTCGGGGCTGGGCTGGTGGGAGGGAGTGAGAGGCCACGGCTTTGTGGGTGGCCCAGTGTGAGTGGGGCTCTGCTGGACTTTCTGCAGCAGTTGCCAGGCTGCCACCTGCTAAAGAAGAGGATGTGTCACCCATACCTGCTGCTGGAATTTCTCCCTGGGCAGAGGTGAGGAAGGAAAAAAGCAGTGGGGGCAGGGACAGGACGGGTATCTCAGGCAGGGAAATGGAAATCTTCCAGAAGAGCACCCAGGGCCAGGACCATCCTGGCTGGCCTGCAGGCACCAAGTCAGCTGGCATGCTGTCACTCGTGTGGCTCCATGGCCCTTCCTCTAGGCTTTCAAGTCCTTGTATATATTCAGGTGTTTTACCTGGGAAGGGTGGGAACAGTTCAGCAGCAACTGGCCTGGGGCTCAGCTCACGTTTACTCACAGATGCCTCGGCACGGTGCCCCAGCTTTGCAATGAGGACGCTTGTTGTGTGGGGGCTGCTGGCTGAATGGGAGACGATTCCCCACCACTGGCCAACTTCAGAATTGTTTACAACTGGAGCAAGTGCCCTGATACGGTTTTCCTCTGAGTAACTGGTGGGTTCTGTTTTTTTTTTCTCTTTTTCGTTTTTGGTTCAAGGTAGATTTTATTCCTCTTTTTTGTATTTACAGATATAAGCATGGAAATAATTTATTCATATAAATACATGTATGTGAAGGGAATAATTGTTTTTTCTGTTTTATTTTTTAAATTTTATTTCTTTTTAATTTTGAATTTTATTTTATATTTTTATACAGCAGGTTCTCATTGGTTATCTATTTTATACATATAAATGTTTACATGCCAATCCCAATCTCTCAACTCCTCCCACCACCACCCCTCCAAGAGCTTTCCCCCCTTGTTGTCCATACGATTGTTGTCTACATCTGTTGCTCTATTTATGCCTTGCAAAACGGTTAATCTGTACAGTTTTTCTAGGTTCCACATATATGCATGAATATACAAGATTTGTTTTTCTCTTTCTGACTTACTTCACTCTGTATGACAGTCTCTAGATCCATCGACGTCTCTACAAATGACCCAATTTCATTCCTTTCATGGCTTAGTAATATTCCATTTTATATATGTACCACAGCTTTATGCATTCGTCTGTCTGTGGGCATTTAGGTTGCTTCCATTACCTCGATATTGTAAATAGTGATGCAATGAACATTGCGGTGAATGTCTCTTTTTGATTTATGGTTTTGTCTGAGTATATGTCCAGTCCTGGGATTGCTGTATCATATGGTAATTCTATTATTAGTTTCTTAAGAAACTCCATATTGTTCTCCATAGTGACTGTATCAATTTATATTCCCAACAATAGTGGAAGAGGCTTCCTTTTCTCCACACCCTTTCCAGCATTTGTTGTTTGTAGATTTTCAGATGATGCCCATTCTAACAGGTGTGAGGTGATACCTCATTGTTGAGTCCATTTCGTTGAGCAAGGGGTAGGTCTTGTCTATTACATATTTGGCTTATGGAACGGTATCTGTGCTAATTTCAAACTCTGGTTTTATGCAGCACCCCAACTCACCTTTCCCCTTAAGCAAGCATAAGTTGGTTTTCTAAACTTGAGACCCTGTTCTGTTTTGTAATTCAGTTCATGTGTAGCCAAGTTTACATTCCGTGCATTAGTGATACCTTATGATGTTTCTTTTTCTGTGTGATTTATTTCACTTAGAATCACCATGCCTCAATCCACTCATTATGCTGGTACAGGCCTGGTGACACAGATTTCATTGCTGAGTGGTATTCTGTTGTACATAAGTACCGCAACTTCTTTATCAATTATTTGTTCTCTGGGATATTTAACTTGTACTGTAGAAGAGGCTCCTGTAAACAGAGCCGTTGTAAATTTTGGGGTGGCTGTGTCTTTTTGATTTTAATTTCCCTAAGCTATAGGACCATAAGTGGAAATGCCCTAGACTCTGTTGCTTTGTTTTTCAGATGTATCAGGAAACACCATACACTTCTCCAGAGTGGCTGTTGGCAATGTACATCCCGCCCATCAGCATAACAAGGCTCCTTTTTCCCCATGGCCTGTCTTGCCTTTCTGGATTTTACACTTTTTTCAGATGGCCCTTTAGACCGGGGGGAAGTGACACTTCATAGTAGTTCGGATTTCCATTGCAAGCTTGCTTGGTTTGCCAAAAAGGGCGTATGTGTTTGTTCCTGAATATATTCAGGAACAAACTCATACGCCCTTTGTTGCCAAGTGCATCATTGTCGATGTTCTGCCTCTTTTCCTATGCTTTAAATGCAATTCCAGTCTACCTCCTGAAATCGGTTTCCTGCAATTCTGCCCCGCTTTCAAGTCCTCTTCGCAGCCTTACTTCAATATATTTTTGGACGTTATCTGTCATTTATAACTCTGCAGGTTTGTGAATTACAGGGCCCCTGAGCTCCTTTCTTCAACTCGCTTTCTTGTGAGCTGGCCGCAAACCCGCAAGACTGCTTCAGGCCCTAATCTGCTTCTGGCAGGGCACGCTGAGCCTTTGGTTAATTCCTCTTCCTGGTGGGAAATGAGTGTTAAATATGCCCGTCCAGACACCTACCTCACTCTCAACCCCTTGGTGATGTGGGTCCTCTGGTTTGTGGCCACTTTTGCTGGGTTCCTCACCTTTCGATGATGTGGCCCCACTAGTGTGAGGACACTCCTGCTTGGTTCTCATCCACGTGGTTATGTGGACCCCCTGGTGAGAGTCTGTTCCTGGCTTTGTTCCTCACCCACCTGTGAGGGAGACCCTCTGCTGATAGGTCACTCCTGCATGGCTGGCACACATTGCCTTGGTGAAGTCAGCCGTGTGGTGGCAGTTGGAGCGTGCTGGGAATCTCTTCCCCCCGGTGATGAGGGCCCTCTTGCGTCAGGCCCTAACTGCTGGGCTCACCAACTTTTCTTAGGGAGCCCAGTGATGCTTTGGCACTCTTCTTAGGATCCCATCTCCATGGAGATGTGGGCCTTCTGCTCTGAGGTCCCAACGGCTGGGTTGTTCACATTTTCATGATGTGGGCTCTCTGGTGTTCACAGAGGCCTGGATCCCATAGCCTCTGTGCTCTTGGCCGCCTGCTGGGAGGTTCCAACTGCTGGATTCCTCACTTTTTTAATTTTTTGGGCCCTCTGTTGTGAGGCTCCTCCTGCCTGCCTCACTCCCAGCCCCTTCGTGATGTGTGTCGTCTGGTTTGAGGCCACATGTGCTGGGTTCCTCACCTTTCGATGATGTGGGACCAATGGTCTTAGGAGACTCCTGCCTGGTTCACATCCCCTTGGTGATGTGGGCCCTCTGTTGAGAGTCTGATCCTGGCTGGGTTCCTCACCCATCTGTGAGGTGGGCCGTCTGCTGTGAGGTCACTCCTGCCTGGCTTGCTCACCTCGCCTTGTGGACATGAGCCCTCTGGTGGCACTTGGAGCCTGCTGGGAGCCTCCTCTCCTGGGTGATGAGGGCCCTCTGGTGTCAGGCCCTAACTGCTGGGCTCCCCACATTTTGTGATGTGCGCCCAGTGGTGCGAGGATACTCCAGCCAGGTTCACATCCCCATTGGGATGTGGGCCTTCTGCTCTGAGGTCCCAAAGCCTGGGTTGCTCACAGTTTCATGATGTGGGCTCTCTGGTATTAGTTCACTCCTGCCTGCATCCCATAGCTTCTGTGCTCTGGGCCGCCTGCTGGGAGGTTCCAACTGCTGGATTCCTCACCTTTCTTATTCTTTGGGCCCTCTGTTTTTAGGCTACTCCTGCCTGCCTCACTCCCATTCCCTTTGTGATATGTGTCCTCTGATTTGAGGCCACATGTGCTGGGTTCCGCACCTTTCGATGATGTGACCCCACTGGAGGGAAGACAGTCCTGACTGGTTCCCATCCCCTTGCTGATGTGGGCCCTCAGGTGAGAGTCTGATCCTGGCTGGGTTCCTCACCCTTCTGTGAGGTGGGCCCTCTGCTGTGAGGTCATTCGTGCCTGGTTGGCACACATCGCCTTGGCGACGTCAGCCCTCTGGTGGCAGTTGGAGCCTGCTGGGAGCCTCCTTCCCTTGGTGATGAGGGTCCTCTGGCGTCAGGCCCTAACTGCTGGTCGCCCAAAATTTTCTGATACGTTCTCAGTGGTGCGAGGACACTCCTACCAGAATTCCATCCCCATGGGGATGTGGGCCTCCTGCTCTGAGGTCCCAATGGCTGGGTTGCTCAGTTTCATGACATGGGCCCTCTTCTGTGAGTTCACTGTGGCCTGGATCCCATAGCCTCGGTGCTCTGGGCCGCCTGCTGGGAGGTTCCAACTGCTGGATTCCTCACTTTTTTATTCTATGTGCCCAGTGTTGTGAGGCTACTCCTGCCTGCCTCACGCCGAGGTCCTTGGTGATGTGGGTCCTCTGGTTTGAGGACACATGTGCTGAGTACCTCAGCTTTCGATGATGTGGCCCCACTGATGTGAAGACACTCCTGCCTGGTTCCCATCCCCTTGGTGATGTGGGCCCTCTGGTGAGAGTCTGATGTTGGCTGGGTTTCTCACCCTTCTGTGAGGTGGGACCTCTGCTGTGAGGTAACTCCTGCCTGGCATGCTCACGTTGCCTTGGCAATGTGAGCCCTCAGGTGGCAGTTGGAGCCTGCTGGGAATCTCCTCCCCTCAGTTATGAGAGCTCTGGATAAAACACATATGCCCTTTTTTGCCAAGTGCATTATTTTCCAAGTTCTGTCTCTTTTCCTATGCCTTAAGAGCTACTCACGTGTACGTTCTGAAATCAGTTTCCAGCAATTCTGTCCCGCATTCAAGTCCTCTTCGCAGCCTTACTTCAGTATAATTTTGGATGATAGCTGTCATTTATAACTCCGCAGGTTTCTGAATTATAGTGCCCCTGAGCTCCTTTCTTCAACTCGCTTTCTTGTGAGCTGGCCGCAACACCGCAGGATTGCTTCAGGCCCTAGTTTGGTTCTGGCATCGCATGCTGAGCCTTTGGTAAATTCCTCTTCATGGTGGGAAATGAGAGTTAAATTTGCCCGTCCAGACACCTCCACCTAGTCTCTCATTGGTTCTCCCTATTCCTGTTCATTTTCCACAGAAATTGCAAACTGGGCCAAACAGGAGGTTAAAGGCACCGACTCTCCAAGTGGGGAGAGTGTTAGTAAAGTGTCTGGAATGTTGCACCCGAGTACCAGGGTACGAAAACTGAGACACATTTGAACACGTTTTCCGATCACACGGTGGATCGTACTCTGGGTTCCACATGCATGTTTTAGCTGAAGGAAGAATCCCTTAAACCTGGAGAGTTGAGACCCATGGAATGGGTATCATGCAATATGACTTCAAAGGGTCTGCATTTGCTCACCGAACCTCACCAATCCTATCACTGCTGCGTTTATGCCGCTGTACACACGCTTGATTCTCTTTCGGAGACATACAAATCCATAGGTTTTAAGATTCTTACTAGTCAGGTATATTCTTAGGCGTTTAATATGGGGTGTTGAGTCTACTTCGTTGAGCAAGGAGTAGCTCTTGTCTATTACATATTTGGCTTATGGAACGGTATCTGTGCCAATTGCAATCTCTGGTTTCATGCAGCACCCCAACTCACCATTCCCCTTAAGCAAGCAAAAGTTGGTTTTCTACATTTGAGACACTGTTCTGTTTTGTAATTCAGTTCCTTTGTAGCCAAGTTTACATTCCGTGTGTTAGTGATATCTTATGATGTTTCTTTTTCTGTGTGACTTATTTCACTTAGAATCATCGTACCTGAATCCACTCATTATGCTGCTACGGGCCTGATGACATAGATTTCATTGCTGAGTGATACTGCATTGTACGTAAGTACCACAACTTCTTTATCCATTTTTCGCTTTCTGTGATATTCAACTTGTACTGTAAATGAGGTTCTTGTAAACAGAGCCGGCCCAAAATTTGGGGTGGCTGTGTCTTTTTGATTTTAATTTCCCTAAGCTATAGGACCATAAGTGGAAGTGTCCTAGGCTCTGTTGCTTTGTTTTTTGGATGTTTCCGGAAACAACATACACTTCTCCAGAGTGGGTGTTGGCAATTTACATCCCGCCCATCAGCATAACAAGGCTCCCAGTTCTCCATGGCCTGTCCTGCCTTTCTGGATTTTACACTTTTTTCAGATAGCCCTTTTGACCGGGGGGCAGTGAGACTTCATTGTAGTGCAGATTTCCTTTGCAAGCTTGCTTGGTTGGCCAAAAAGTGCGTATGCGTTTTTTCCTGAATATGTTCAGGAAAAAACGCATACGCCCTTTTTGGCCAAGTGCATCATTGTGGACGTTCTGCCTCTTTTCCTATGCTTTACATGCAATTCCAGTCTACCTCCTGAAATCGGTTTCCTGCAATTCTGCCCCGCTTTCAACTCCTCTTGGCAGCCTTCCTTCAATATATTTTAGGACGATAGCTGTCATTTATAACTCTGCAGGTTTGTGAATTACAGTGCCCCTTAGCTCCTTTCTTCAACTCGCTTTCTTGTGAGCTGGCCGCAACACTGCAGGATTGCTTCAGGCCCTAGTTCGGTTCCGGCACGGCATGCTGAGCCTTTGGTTAATTCCTCTTCCTGGTGGGAAATGATAGTTAAATTTGCCCGTCCAGAGACCTCCACCTAGTCTCTCATTGGTTCTCCCTATTCCTGTTCATTTTCCACAGAAATTGCAAACTGGGCCAAACAGGAGGTTAAAGGCACTGACTCTCCAAGAGGGGGAGTGTTAGTAATGCGTCTGGAATGTTGCACCCGAGTACCAGGGGACGAAAACTGAGACATATTTGAACACGTTTCCCGATCACACCATGGATCATACTCTGGGTTCCACATTCATGTTTTAGCTGAAGGAAGAATCCCTTAAACATGGAGAGTTGAGACCCATGGAATTGTACAATGCAATATGACTTCAAAGGGACTGCATTTGCTCACCGAACCTCACCAATCCTATCACTGCTGCATTTATGCCGCTGTACACACGCTTGATTCTCTTTCGGAGACATATAAATCCATAGGTTTTAAGATTCTTACTAGTCAGGTATATTCTTAGGCGTTTAATATGGGGTGTTGAGTCCACTTCGTTGAGCAAGGAGTAGCTCTTGTCTATTACATATTTGGCTTATGGAACGGTATCTGTGCTAATTTCAATCTCTGTTTTTATGCAGCACCCCAACTCACCTTTCCCCTTAAGCAAGCATAAGTTGGTTTTCTACATTTGACACCTTCTTCTGTTTTGTAATTCAGTTCCTGTGTAGCCAAGTTTACATTCCATGTATTAGTGATACCTTATGATGTTTCTTTTTCTGTGTGACTTATTTCACTTAGAATCATCGTACCTGAATCCACTCATTATGCTGCTACGGGCCTGATGACATAGATTTCATTGCTGAGTATATTGCATTGTACGTAAGTACCACAACTTTTTTATCCATTTTTCGCTTTCTGTTTTATTGAACTTGTACCATAAATGAGGTTCTTGTAAACAGAGCCGGCCCAAACTTTGGGGTGGCTGTGTCTTTTTGATTTTAATTTCCCTAAGCTATAGGACCATAAGTGAAAATGCCCTAGGGTCTGTTGCTTTGTTTTTTGGATGTTTCAGGAAACACCATACACTTCTCCAGAGTGGCCTCTGGCAATTAACATCCCGCCCGTCAGCATAACAGGGCTCCCAGTTCTCCATGGCCTGTCCTGCCTTTCTGGATTTTACACTTTTTTCAGATGGCCCTTTTGACCGGGGGGCAGTGAGACTTCATTGTAGTGCAGATTTCCTTTGCAAGCTTGCTTGCTTGGCCAAAAAGGGCGTATGCGTTTTTTCCTGAATATATTCAGGAAAAAAAGCATACGCCCTTTTTGGCCAAGTGCATCATTGTGGACGTTCTGCCTCTTTTCCTATGCTTTACATGCAATTCCAGTCTACCTCCTGAAATCGGTTTCCTGCAATTCTGCCCCGCTTTCAATTCCTCTTGGCTGCCTTACTTCAATATATTTTTGGAAGATAGCTGTCATTTATAACTCTGCAGGTTTGTGAATTACAGTGCCCCTGAGCTCCTTTCTTCAACTCGCTTTCTTGTGAGCTGGCCGCAACACCGCAGGATTGCTTCAGGCCCTAGTTTGGTTCCGGCATGGCATGTTGAGCCTTTGGTTAATTCCTCTTCCTGGTGGGAAATGAGTTAAATTTGCCCGGCCAGACACCTCCACCTAGTCTCTCATTGGTTCTCCCTATTCCTGTTCATTTTCCACAGAAATTGCAAACTGGGCCAAACAGGAGGTTAAAGGCACCGACTCTCCAAGTGGGGAGAGTGTTAGTAAAGCGTCTGGAATGTTGCACCCGAGTACCAGGGTACGAAAACTGAGACACATTAGAACACGTTTTCCGATCACACGGTGGATCATACTCTGGGTTCCACATGCATGTTTTAGCTGAAGGAAGAATCCCTTAAACATGGAGAGTTGAGACCCATGGATGGGTACCATGCAATATGACTTGAAAGGGTCTGCATTTGCTCACCGAACCTCACCAATCCTATCACTGCTGCGTTTATGCCACTGTACACACGCTTGATTCACTTTTGGAGACATATAAATCCATAGGTTTTAAGATTCTTACTAGTCAGGTATATTCTTAGGCGTTTAATATGGGGTGTTGAGTCCACTTCGTTGAGCAAGTAGTAGCTCTTGTCTATTACATATTTGGCTTATGGAACGGTATCTGTGCTAATTTCAATCTCTTGTTGTATGTAGCACCCCAACTCACCTTTCCCCTTAAGCAAGCATAAGTTGGTTTTCTACATTTGACACCCTGTTCTGTTTTGTAATTCAGTTCCTGTGTAGCCAAGTTTACATTCCGTGTAGTAGTGATATCTTATGATGTTTCTTTTTCTGTGTGACTTATTTCACTTAGAATCATCGTACCTGAATCCACTCATTATGCTGCTACGGGCCTCATGAGATAGATTTCATTGCTGAGTGATATTGCATTGTACGTAAGTACCACAACTTCTTTATCCATTTTTCGCTTTCTGTGATATTGAACTTGTACCGTAAACGAGGTTCCTGTAAACAGAGCCGGCCGAAACTTTGGGGTGGCTTTGTCTTTTTGATTTTAATTTCCCTAAGCTATAGGACCATAAGTGGAAGTGCCCTAGGCTCTGTTGCTTTGTTTTTTAGATGTTTCAGGAAACACCATACACTTCTCCAGAGTGGCTGCTGGCAATTTACATCCCGCCCATCAGCATAACAAGGCTCCCAGTTCTCCATGGCCTGTCCTGCCTTCTGGATTTTACACTTTTTTCAGATGGCCCTTTTGACCGGGGGGCAGTGAGACTTCATTGTAGTGCAGATTTCCTTTGCAAGCTTGCTTGGTTGGCCAAAAAGTGCGTATGCGTTTTTTCCTGAATATATTCAGGAAAAAACGCATACGCCCTTTTTGGCCAAGTGCATCATTGTGGACGTTCTGTCTCTTTTCCTATGCTTTACATGCAATTCCAGACTACCTCCTGAAATCGGTTTCCTGCAATTCTGCCCCGCTTTCAACTCCTCTTTGCAGCCTTCCTTCAATATATTTTTGGAAGATAGCTGTCATTTATAACTCTGCAGGTTTGTGAATTACAGTGCCCCTGAGCTCCTTTCTTCAACTCGCTTTCTTGTGAGCTGGCCGCAACACCGCATGATTGATTCGGGCCCTAGTGTGGTTCTGGCATGGCACGCTGAGCCTTTGGTTAATTCCTCTTCCTGGTGGGAAATGAGAGTTAAATTTGCCCGTCCGGACACCTCCACCTAGTCTCTCATTGGTTCTCCCTATTCCTGTTCATGTTCCACAGAAATTGCAAACTGGGCCAAACAGGAGGTTAAAGGCACTGACTCTCCAAGTGGGGAGAGTGTTAGTAAAGCGTCTGGAATGTTGCACCCGAGTACCAGGGGACGAAAACTGAGACATATTTGAACACGTTTCCCGATCACACGGTGGATCATATTCTGGGTTCCACATGCATGTTTTAGCTGAAGGAAGAATCCTTTAAACATGGAGAGTTGAGACCCATGGAATGGGTACCATGCAATATGACTTCAAAGGGTTTGCATTTGCTCACCAAACCTCACCAATCCTATCACTGCTGCATTTATGCAGCTGTACACATGCTTGATTCTCTTTTGGAGACATAAATCCTTAGGTTTTAAGATTATTACTAGTCAGGTATATTCTTAGGCGTTTAATGTGGGGTGATGAGTCCACTTCGTTGAGCAAGGAGTAGCTCTTGTCTATTACATATTTGGCTTATGGAACGGTATCTGTGCTAATTTCAATCTCTGGTTTTATGCAGCACCCCAACTCACCTTTCCCCTTAAGCAAGCATAAGTTGGTTTTTTACATTTGAGAACCTGTTCTGTTTTGTAATTCAGTTCCTGTGTAGCCAAGTTTACATTCCGTGTCGTAGTGATATCTTATGATGTTTCTTTTTCTGTGTGACTTATTTCACTTAGAATCATCGTACCTGAATCCACTCATTATTCTGCTACGGGCCTGATGACATAGATTTCATTGCTGAGAGATATTGCATTGTACGTAAGTACCACAACTTCTTTATCCATTTTTCACTTTCTGTGATATTGAACTTGTACCGTAAATGAGGTTCTTGTAAACAGAGCCGGCCCAAACTTTGGGGTGGCTGTGTCTTTTTGATTTTAATTTCCCTAAGCTATAGGACCATAAGTGGAAATGCCCTAGGCTCCGTTGCTTTGTTTTTTGGATGTTTCAGGAAACACCATACACTTCTCCAGAGTGGCTGCTGGCAATTTACATTCCGCCCATCAGCATAAGAAGGCTCCCAGTTCTCCATGGCCTGTCCTGCCTTTCTGGATTTTACACTTTTTTCAGATGGCCCTTTTGACCGGTGGGCAGTGAGACTTCATTGTAGTGCAGATTTCCTTTGCAAGCTTGCTTGGTTGGCCAAAATGGGCGTATGCGTTTTTTCCTGAATATATTCAGGAAAAAACGCATACGCACTTTTTGGCCAAGTGCATCATTGTGGACGTTCTGCCTCTTTTCCTATGCTTTACATGCAATTCCAGTCTACCTCCTGAAATCGGTTTCCTGCAGTTCTGCCCCACTTTCAAGTCCTCTTGGCAGCCTTACTTCAATATATTTTTGGAAGATAGCTGTCATTTATAACTCTGCAGGTTTGTGAATTACAGTGCCCCTGAGCTCCTTTCTTCAACTCGCTTTCTTGTGAGCTGGCCGCAACACCGCAGGATTGCTTCAGGCCCTAGTTTGGTTCCGGCACGGCATGCTGAGCCTTTGGTTAATTCCTCTTCCTGGTGGGAAATGAGAGTTAAATTTGCCCGTCCAGACACCTCCACCTAGTCTCTCATTGGTTCTCCCTATTCCTGTTCATTTTCCACAGAAATTGCAAACTGGGCCAAACAGGAGGTTAAAGGCACTGACACTCCAAGTGGGGAGAGTGTTAGTAAAGCGTCTGGAATTTTGCACCTGAGTACCTGGGTACGAAAACTGAGACACATTTGAACACGTTTCCCGATCACACGGTGGATCATACTCTGGGTTCCACATGCATGTTTTAGCTGAAGGAATAATCCCTTAAACCTGGAGAGTTGAGACCCATGGAATGGGTACCATGCAGTATGACTTCAAAGGGTCTGCATTTGCTCACCGAACCTCACCAATCCTATCACTGCTGCGTTTATGCCGCTGTACACACGCTTGATTCTCTTTCGGAGACATATAAATCCATAGGTTTTAAGATTCTTACTAGTCAGGTAGATTCTTACTAGTCAGGTATATTCTTAGGCGTTTAATATGGGGTATTGAGTCCACTTAGTTGAGCAAGGAGTAGCTCTTGTCTATTACATATTTGGCTTATGGAACGGTATTTGTGCTAATTTCAATCTCTGGTTTTATGCAGCACCCCAACTCACCCTTCCCCTTAAGCAAGCATAAGTTGGTTTTCTACATTTGACACCCTGTTCTGTTTTGTAATTCAGTTCTTATGTAGCCAAGATTACATTCCGTGTATTAGTGATATCTTATGATGTTTCTTTTTCTGTGTGACTAATTTCACTTAGAATCATCGTACCTGAATCCACTCATTATGCTGCTACGGGCCTGATGACATAGATTTCATTGCTGAGTGATATTGCATTGTACGTAAGTACCACAACTTCTTTATCCATTTTTCGCTTTCTGTGATATTGAACTTGGACCGTAAACGAGGTTCTTGTAAACAGAGCCATCCCAAACTTTGGGGTGGCTGTGTCTTTTTGATTTTAATTTCCCTAAGCTACAGGACCATAAGTGGAAGTGCCCTAGGCTCTGTTGCTTTGTTTTTTGGATGTTTCAGGAAACAGCATACAGTTCTCCACAATGGCTGCTGGCAATTTACATCCCGCCGATCAGCATAACTAGGCTCCCAGTTCTCCATGGCCTGTCCTGCCTTTCTGGATTTTACACTTTTTTCAGAAGGCCCTTTTGACCGGGGGGCAGTGAGACTTCATTGTAGTGCAGATTTCCTTTGCAAGCTTGCTTGGTTTGCCGAAAAGGGCATATGCGTTTTTTCCTGAATATATTCAGGAAAAACACATACGCCCTTTTTGGCCAAGTGCATCATTGTGGACGTTCTGCCTCTTTTCCTATGCTTTACATGCAATTCCAGTCTACCTCCTGAAATCGGTTTCCTGCAATTCTGCCCCGCTTTCAAGTCCTCTTGGCAGCCTTACTTCAATATATTTTTGGAAGATAGCTGTCATTTATAACTCTGCAGGTTTGTGAATTACAGTGCCCCTGAGCTCCTTTCTTCAACTCGCTTTCTTGTGAGCTGGCCGCAACACCGCAGGATTGCTTCAGGCCCTAGTTTGGTTCCGGCACGGCATGCTGAGCCTTTGGTTAATTCCTCTTCCTGGTGGGAAATGAGAGTTAAATTTGTCCGTCCAGACACCTCCACCTAGTCTCTCATTGGTTCTCCCTATTCCTGTTCATTTTCCACAGAAATTGCAAACTGGGCCAAACAGGAGGTTAAAGGCACTGACTCTCCAAGTGGGGAGAGTGTTAGTAAAGGGTCTGGAATGTTGCACCCGAGTACCAGGGGACGAAAACTGAGACACATTTTAACACGTTTTCCGATCACACGGTGGATCATACTCTGGGTTCCACATGCATGTTTTAGCTGAAGGAAGAATCCCTTAAACCTGGTGAGTTGAGACCCATGGAATGGGTACCATGCAATATGACTTCAAAGGGTCTGCATTTGCTCACCGAACCTCACCAATCCTATCACTGCTGCGTTTATGCCGCTGTACACACGCTTGATTCTCTTTCGGAGACATATAAATCCATGGTTTTAAGATTCTTACTAGTCAGGTATATTCTTAGGCGTTTAATATGGGGTGTTGAGTCCACTTCGTTGAGCAAGGAGTAGCTCTTGTCTATTACATATTTGGCTTACGGAACGGTATTTGTGCTAATTTCAATCTCTGGTTTTATACAGCACCCCAACTCACCTTTCCCCTTAAGCCAGCATAAGTTGGTTTTCTACATTTGACACCCTGTTCTGTTTTGTAATTCAGTTCCTGTGTAGCCAAGTTTACATTCCGTGTAGTAGTGATATCTTATGATGTTTCTTTTTCTGTGTGACTTATTTCAGTTAGAATCATCGTACCTGAATCCACTCATTATGCTGCTACGGGCCTGATGACATAGATTTCATTGCTGAGTGATATTGCATTGTACGTAAGTACCACAACTTCTTTATCCATTTTTCGCTTTCTGTGATATTGAACTTGTACCGTAAACGAGGTTGTTGTAAACAGAGCCGGCCCAAACTTTGGGGTGGCTGTTACTTTTTGATTTTAATTTCCCTAAGCTATAGGACCATAAGTGGAAGTGCCCGAGGCTCTGCTGCTTTGTTTTTTGGATGTTTCAGGAAACACCATACACTTCTCCAGAGGGGCTGTTGGCAATTTACATCCCGCCCCTCAGCATAACAAGGCTCTCAGTTCTCCATGGCCTGTCCTGCCTTTCTGGATTTTACACTTTTTTCAGATGGCCCTTTTGACCAGGGGACAGTGAGACTTCATTGTAGTACAGATTTCCTTTGCAAGCTTGCTTGGTTGGCCAAAAAGGGCGTATGCGTTTTTTCCTGAATATATTCAGGAAAAAACGCATACGCCCGTTTTGGCCAAGTGCATCATTGTGGACGTTCTGCCTCTTTTCCTATGCTTTACATGCAATTCCAGTCTACCTCTTGAAATCGGATTCCTGCAATTCTGCCCCGCATTCAACTCCTCTTGGCAGCCTTACTTCAATATATTTTTGGACGATAGCTGTCATTTATAACTCTGCAGGTTTGTGAATTACAGTGCCCCTGAGCTCCTTTCTTCAACTCGCTTTCTTGTGAGCTGGCCGCAACTCCGCAGGATTGCTTCAGGCCCTAGTTTGGTTCTGGCACGGCATGCTGAGCCTTTGGTTAATTCCTCTTCCTGGTGGGAAATGAGCATTAAATTTGCCCGTCCAGACACCTCCACCTAGTCTCTCATTGGTTCTCCCTATTCCTGTTCATTTTCCACAGAAATTGCAAACTGGGCCAAACAGGTAGTTAAAATCACTGACTCTCCAAGTGGGGAGAGTGTTAGTAAAGCGTCTAGAATGTTGCACCCGAGTACCAGGGTACGAAACCTGAGACACATTTGAACACGTTTTCCGATCACACGGTGGATCGTACTCTGGGTTCCACATGCATGTTTTAGCTGAAGGAAGAATCCCTTAAACATGGAGAGTTGAGACCCATGGAATGGGTACCATGCAATATGACTTCAAAGGGTCTGCATTTGCTCACCGAACCTCACCAATCCTATTACTGCTGCGTTTATGCCGCTGTACACACGCTTGATTCTCTTTCGGAGACATATAAATCCATAGGTTTTAAGATTCTTACTAGTCAGGTATATTCTTAGGCGTTTAATATGGGGTGTTGAGTCCACTTCGTTGAGCAAGGTGTAGCTCTTGTCTATTACATATTTGGCTTATGGAACGGTATCTGTGCTAATTTCAATCTCTGGTTTTATGCCGCACCCCAAGTCACCTTTCCCCTTAAGCAAGCATAAGTTGGTTTTCTCCATTTCAGACCCTGTTCTGTTTTGTAATTCAGTTCCTGTGTAGCCAAGTTTACATTCCGGGTAGTAGTGATATCTTATGATGTTTCTTTTTCTGAGTGATTTATTTCACGTAGAATCATCGTACCTGAATCCACTCATTATGCTGCTACGGGCCTGATGACATAGATTTCATTGCTGAGTGATATTGCATTGTACGTAAGTACCACAACTTCTTTATCCATTTTTCGCTTTCTGTGATATTGAACTTGTACTGTAAACGAGGTTCTTGTAAGCAGAGCCGGCTAAAACTTTGGGGTGGCTGTGTCTTTTTTATTTTAATTTCCCTAAGCTATAGGACCATAAGTTGAAATGCCCTATGCTCTGTTGCTTTGTTTTTTGGATGTTTCAGGAAACACCATACACTTCTCCAGAGTGGCTGCTGGCAATTTACATCCCACCCATCAGCATAACAAGGCTCCCAGTTCTCCATGGCCTGTCCTGCCTTTCTGGATTTTACACTTTTTTCAGATGGCCCTTTTGACCGGGGGGCAGTGAGACTTCATTGTAGTGCAGATTTCCTTTGCAAGCTTGCTTGGTTGGCCAAAAAGGGCGTATGCGTTTTTTCCTGAATATATTCAGGAAAAAACGCATACGCCCTTTTTGGCCAAGTGCATCATTGTGGACGTTCTGCCTCTTTTCCTATGCTTTACATGAAATTCCAGTCTACCTCCAGAAATCGGTTTCCTGCATTTCTGCCCCGCTTTCAACTCCTCTTGGCAGCCTTACTTCAATATATTTTTGGAAGATAGCTGTCATTTATAACTCTGCAGGTTTGTGAATTACAGTGCCCATGAGCTCCTTTCTTCAACTCGCTTTCTTGTGAGCTGGCCGCAACACCGCAGGATTACTTCTGGCCCTAGTGTGGTTCTGGCATGGCACGACGAGCCTTTGGTTAATTCCTCTCCGTGGTGGGAAATGAGACTTAAATTTGCCCGTCCGGACACCTCGACGTAGTCTGTCATTGGTTCTCCCTATTCCTGTTCATGTTCCACAGAAATTGCAAACTGGGCCTAACAAGAGTTTAAAGGCACTGACTCTCCAAGTGGGGATAGTGTTAGTAAAGCATCTGGAATGTTGCACCCGAGTACCAGGGGACGAAATCTGAGACACATTTGAACACGTTTCCTGATCACACGGTGGATCATACTCTGGGTTCCACGTGCATGTTTTAGCTGAAGGAAGAATCCCTTAAACATGGAGTTTTGAGACCCATGGAATGGGTACCATACAATATGACTTCAAAGGGTCTGCATTTGCTCACCGAACCTCACCAATCCTATCACTGCTGCGTTTATGCCGCTGTACACACGCTTGATTCTCTTTCGGAGACATATAAATCCATAGGTTTTAAGATTCTTACTAGTCAGGTAGATTCTTACTAGTCAGGTATATTCTTAGGCGTTTAATATGGGGTGTTGAGTCCACTTCGTTGAGCAAGGAGTAGCTCTTGTCTATTACATATTTGGCTTATGGAACGGTATCTGTGCTAATTTCAATCTCTGGTTTTATGCAGCACCCCAACTCACCCTTCTCCTTAAGCAAGCATAAGTTGGTTTTCTACATTTGACACCCTGTTCTGTTTTGTAATTCAGTTCTTGTGTAGCCAAGTTTACATTCCGAGTATTAGTGATATCTTATGATGTTTCTTTTTCTGTGGGACTAATTTCACTTAGAATCATCGTACCTGAATCCACTCATTATGCTGCTACGGGCCTGATGACATAGATTTCATTGCTGAGTGATATTGCATTGTACGTAAGTACCACAACTTCTTTATCCATTTTTCGCTTTCTGTGACATTGAACTTGTACCGTAAACGAGGTTCTTGTAAACAGAGCCGTCCCAAACTTTGGGGTGGCTGTGTCTTTTTGATTTTAATTTCCCTAAGCTATAGGACCATAAGTGGAAGTGCCCTAGGCTCTGTTGCTTTGTTTTTTGGATGTTTCAGGAAACACCATACACTTCTCCAGAGTGGCTGCTGGCAATATACATCCCGCCCATCAGCATAACAAGGCTCCCAGTTCTCCATGGCCTGTCCTGCCTTTCTGGATTTTACACTTTTTTCAGATGGCCCTTTTGACCGGGGGGCAGTGAGACTTCATTGTAGTGCAGATTTCCTTTGCAAGCTTGCTTGGTTTGCCAAAACGGGCGTATGCGTTTTTTCCTGTATATATTCAGGAAAAAACGCATATGCCCTTTTTGGCCAAGTGGATCATTGTGGACGTTCTGCCTCTTTTCCTATGCTTTACATGCAATTCCCGTCTACCTCCTGAAATCGGTTTCGTGCAATTCTGCCCCGCTTTCAACTCCTCTTGGCAGCCTTACTTCAATATATTTTGGAAGATAGCTGTCATTTGTAACTCTGCAGGTTTGTAAATTACAGTGTCCCTGAGCTCCTTTCTTCAACTCGCTTTCTTGTGAGCTGGCTGCAACACCGCTGGATTGCTTCTGGCCCTAGTGTGGTTCCGGCACGGCACGCTGAGCCTTTGGTTAATTCCTCTTCCTGGTGGGAAATGATAGTTAAATTTGCCCGTCCAGAGACCTCCACCTAGTCTCTCATTGGTTCTCCCTATTCCTGTTCATTTTCCACAGAAATTGCAAACTGGGCCAAACAGGAGGTTAAAGGCACTGACTCTCCAAGAGGGGGAGTGTTAGTAATGCGTCTGGAATGTTGCACCCGAGTACCAGGGGACGAAAACTGAGACATATTTGAACACGTTTCCCGATCACACCATGGATCATACTCTGGGTTCCACATTCATGTTTTAGCTGAAGGAAGAATCCCTTAAACATGGAGAGTTGAGACCCATGGAATTGTACAATGCAATATGACTTCAAAGGGACTGCATTTGCTCACCGAACCTCACCAATCCTATCACTGCTGCATTTATGCCGCTGTACACACGCTTGATTCTCTTTCGGAGACATATAAATCCATAGGTTTTAAGATTCTTACTAGTCAGGTATATTCTTAGGCGTTTAATATGGGGTGTTGAGTCCACTTCGTTGAGCAAGGAGTAGCTCTTGTCTATTACATATTTGGCTTATGGAACGGTATCTGTGCTAATTTCAATCTCTGGTTTTATGCAGCACCCCAACTCACCTTTCCCCTTAAGCAAGCATAAGTTGGTTTTCTACATTTGACACCTTCTTCTGTTTTGTAATTCAGTTCCTGTGTAGCCAAGTTTACATTCCATGTATTAGTGATACCTTATGATGTTTCTTTTTCTGTGTGACTTATTTCACTTAGAATCATCGTACCTGAATCCACTCATTATGCTGCTACGGGCCTGATGACATAGATTTCATTGCTGAGTATATTGCATTGTACGTAAGTACCACAACTTTTTTATCCATTTTTCGCTTTCTGTTTTATTGAACTTGTACCATAAATGAGGTTCTTGTAAACAGAGCCGGCCCAAACTTTGGGGTGGCTGTGTCTTTTTGATTTTAATTTCCCTAAGCTATAGGACCATAAGTGAAAATGCCCTAGGGTCTGTTGCTTTGTTTTTTGGATGTTTCAGGAAACACCATACACTTCTCCAGAGTGGCCTCTGGCAATTAACATCCCGCCCGTCAGCATAACAGGGCTCCCAGTTCTCCATGGCCTGTCCTGCCTTTCTGGATTTTACACTTTTTTCAGATGGCCCTTTTGACCGGGGGGCAGTGAGACTTCATTGTAGTGCAGATTTCCTTTGCAAGCTTGCTTGCTTGGCCAAAAAGGGCGTATGCGTTTTTTCCTGAATATATTCAGGAAAAAAAGCATACGCCCTTTTTGGCCAAGTGCATCATTGTGGACGTTCTGCCTCTTTTCCTATGCTTTACATGCAATTCCAGTCTACCTCCTGAAATCGGTTTCCTGCAATTCTGCCCCGCTTTCAATTCCTCTTGGCTGCCTTACTTCAATATATTTTTGGAAGATAGCTGTCATTTATAACTCTGCAGGTTTGTGAATTACAGTGCCCCTGAGCTCCTTTCTTCAACTCGCTTTCTTGTGAGCTGGCCGCAACACCGCAGGATTGCTTCAGGCCCTAGTTTGGTTCCGGCATGGCATGTTGAGCCTTTGGTTAATTCCTCTTCCTGGTGGGAAATGAGTTAAATTTGCCCGGCCAGACACCTCCACCTAGTCTCTCATTGGTTCTCCCTATTCCTGTTCATTTTCCACAGAAATTGCAAACTGGGCCAAACAGGAGGTTAAAGGCACCGACTCTCCAAGTGGGGAGAGTGTTAGTAAAGCGTCTGGAATGTTGCACCCGAGTACCAGGGTACGAAAACTGAGACACATTAGAACACGTTTTCCGATCACACGGTGGATCATACTCTGGGTTCCACATGCATGTTTTAGCTGAAGGAAGAATCCCTTAAACATGGAGAGTTGAGACCCATGGATGGGTACCATGCAATATGACTTGAAAGGGTCTGCATTTGCTCACCGAACCTCACCAATCCTATCACTGCTGCGTTTATGCCACTGTACACACGCTTGATTCACTTTTGGAGACATATAAATCCATAGGTTTTAAGATTCTTACTAGTCAGGTATATTCTTAGGCGTTTAATATGGGGTGTTGAGTCCACTTCGTTGAGCAAGTAGTAGCTCTTGTCTATTACATATTTGGCTTATGGAACGGTATCTGTGCTAATTTCAATCTCTTGTTGTATGTAGCACCCCAACTCACCTTTCCCCTTAAGCAAGCATAAGTTGGTTTTCTACATTTGACACCCTGTTCTGTTTTGTAATTCAGTTCCTGTGTAGCCAAGTTTACATTCCGTGTAGTAGTGATATCTTATGATGTTTCTTTTTCTGTGTGACTTATTTCACTTAGAATCATCGTACCTGAATCCACTCATTATGCTGCTACGGGCCTCATGAGATAGATTTCATTGCTGAGTGATATTGCATTGTACGTAAGTACCACAACTTCTTTATCCATTTTTCGCTTTCTGTGATATTGAACTTGTACCGTAAACGAGGTTCCTGTAAACAGAGCCGGCCGAAACTTTGGGGTGGCTTTGTCTTTTTGATTTTAATTTCCCTAAGCTATAGGACCATAAGTGGAAGTGCCCTAGGCTCTGTTGCTTTGTTTTTTAGATGTTTCAGGAAACACCATACACTTCTCCAGAGTGGCTGCTGGCAATTTACATCCCGCCCATCAGCATAACAAGGCTCCCAGTTCTCCATGGCCTGTCCTGCCTTCTGGATTTTACACTTTTTTCAGATGGCCCTTTTGACCGGGGGGCAGTGAGACTTCATTGTAGTGCAGATTTCCTTTGCAAGCTTGCTTGGTTGGCCAAAAAGTGCGTATGCGTTTTTTCCTGAATATATTCAGGAAAAAACGCATACGCCCTTTTTGGCCAAGTGCATCATTGTGGACGTTCTGTCTCTTTTCCTATGCTTTACATGCAATTCCAGACTACCTCCTGAAATCGGTTTCCTGCAATTCTGCCCCGCTTTCAACTCTTCTTTGCAGCCTTCCTTCAATATATTTTTGGAAGATAGCTGTCATTTATAACTCTGCAGGTTTGTGAATTACAGTGCCCCTGAGCTCCTTTCTTCAACTCGCTTTCTTGTGAGCTGGCCGCAACACCGCATGATTGATTCGGGCCCTAGTGTGGTTCTGGCATGGCACGCTGAGCCTTTGGTTAATTCCTCTTCCTGGTGGGAAATGAGAGTTAAATTTGCCCGTCCGGACACCTCCACCTAGTCTCTCATTGGTTCTCCCTATTCCTGTTCATGTTCCACAGAAATTGCAAACTGGGCCAAACAGGAGGTTAAAGGCACTGACTCTCCAAGTGGGGAGAGTGTTAGTAAAGCGTCTGGAATGTTGCACCCGAGTACCAGGGGACGAAAACTGAGACATATTTGAACACGTTTCCCGATCACACGGTGGATCATATTCTGGGTTCCACATGCATGTTTTAGCTGAAGGAAGAATCCTTTAAACATGGAGAGTTGAGACCCATGGAATGGGTACCATGCAATATGACTTCAAAGGGTTTGCATTTGCTCACCAAACCTCACCAATCCTATCACTGCTGCATTTATGCAGCTGTACACATGCTTGATTCTCTTTTGGAGACATAAATCCTTAGGTTTTAAGATTATTACTAGTCAGGTATATTCTTAGGCGTTTAATGTGGGGTGATGAGTCCACTTCGTTGAGCAAGGAGTAGCTCTTGTCTATTACATATTTGGCTTATGGAACGGTATCTGTGCTAATTTCAATCTCTGGTTTTATGCAGCACCCCAACTCACCTTTCCCCTTAAGCAAGCATAAGTTGGTTTTTTACATTTGAGAACCTGTTCTGTTTTGTAATTCAGTTCCTGTGTAGCCAAGTTTACATTCCGTGTCGTAGTGATATCTTATGATGTTTCTTTTTCTGTGTGACTTATTTCACTTAGAATCATCGTACCTGAATCCACTCATTATTCTGCTACGGGCCTGATGACATAGATTTCATTGCTGAGAGATATTGCATTGTACGTAAGTACCACAACTTCTTTATCCATTTTTCACTTTCTGTGATATTGAACTTGTACCGTAAATGAGGTTCTTGTAAACAGAGCCGGCCCAAACTTTGGGGTGGCTGTGTCTTTTTGATTTTAATTTCCCTAAGCTATAGGACCATAAGTGGAAATGCCCTAGGCTCCGTTGCTTTGTTTTTTGGATGTTTCAGGAAACACCATACACTTCTCCAGAGTGGCTGCTGGCAATTTACATTCCGCCCATCAGCATAAGAAGGCTCCCAGTTCTCCATGGCCTGTCCTGCCTTTCTGGATTTTACACTTTTTTCAGATGGCCCTTTTGACCGGTGGGCAGTGAGACTTCATTGTAGTGCAGATTTCCTTTGCAAGCTTGCTTGGTTGGCCAAAATGGGCGTATGCGTTTTTTCCTGAATATATTCAGGAAAAAACGCATACGCACTTTTTGGCCAAGTGCATCATTGTGGACGTTCTGCCTCTTTTCCTATGCTTTACATGCAATTCCAGTCTACCTCCTGAAATCGGTTTCCTGCAGTTCTGCCCCGCTTTCAAGTCCTCTTGGCAGCCTTACTTCAATATATTTTTGGAAGATAGCTGTCATTTATAACTCTGCAGGTTTGTGAATTACAGTGCCCCTGAGCTCCTTTCTTCAACTCGCTTTCTTGTGAGCTGGCCGCAACACCGCAGGATTGCTTCAGGCCCTAGTTTGGTTCCGGCACGGCATGCTGAGCCTTTGGTTAATTCCTCTTCCTGGTGGGAAATGAGAGTTAAATTTGCCCGTCCAGACACCTCCACCTAGTCTCTCATTGGTTCTCCCTATTCCTGTTCATTTTCCACAGAAATTGCAAACTGGGCCAAACAGGAGGTTAAAGGCACTGACACTCCAAGTGGGGAGAGTGTTAGTAAAGCGTCTGGAATTTTGCACCTGAGTACCTGGGTACGAAAACTGAGACACATTTGAACACGTTTCCCGATCACACGGTGGATCATACTCTGGGTTCCACATGCATGTTTTAGCTGAAGGAATAATCCCTTAAACCTGGAGAGTTGAGACCCATGGAATGGGTACCATGCAGTATGACTTCAAAGGGTCTGCATTTGCTCACCGAACCTCACCAATCCTATCACTGCTGCGTTTATGCCGCTGTACACACGCTTGATTCTCTTTCGGAGACATATAAATCCATAGGTTTTAAGATTCTTACTAGTCAGGTAGATTCTTACTAGTCAGGTATATTCTTAGGCGTTTAATATGGGGTATTGAGTCCACTTAGTTGAGCAAGGAGTAGCTCTTGTCTATTACATATTTGGCTTATGGAACGGTATTTGTGCTAATTTCAATCTCTGGTTTTATGCAGCACCCCAACTCACCCTTCCCCTTAAGCAAGCATAAGTTGGTTTTCTACATTTGACACCCTGTTCTGTTTTGTAATTCAGTTCTTATGTAGCCAAGATTACATTCCGTGTATTAGTGATATCTTATGATGTTTCTTTTTCTGTGTGACTAATTTCACTTAGAATCATCGTACCTGAATCCACTCATTATGCTGCTACGGGCCTGATGACATAGATTTCATTGCTGAGTGATATTGCATTGTACGTAAGTACCACAACTTCTTTATCCATTTTTCGCTTTCTGTGATATTGAACTTGGACCGTAAACGAGGTTCTTGTAAACAGAGCCATCCCAAACTTTGGGGTGGCTGTGTCTTTTTGATTTTAATTTCCCTAAGCTACAGGACCATAAGTGGAAGTGCCCTAGGCTCTGTTGCTTTGTTTTTTGGATGTTTCAGGAAACAGCATACAGTTCTCCACAATGGCTGCTGGCAATTTACATCCCGCCGATCAGCATAACTAGGCTCCCAGTTCTCCATGGCCTGTCCTGCCTTTCTGGATTTTACACTTTTTTCAGAAGGCCCTTTTGACCGGGGGGCAGTGAGACTTCATTGTAGTGCAGATTTCCTTTGCAAGCTTGCTTGGTTTGCCGAAAAGGGCATATGCGTTTTTTCCTGAATATATTCAGGAAAAACACATACGCCCTTTTTGGCCAAGTGCATCATTGTGGACGTTCTGCCTCTTTTCCTATGCTTTACATGCAATTCCAGTCTACCTCCTGAAATCGGTTTCCTGCAATTCTGCCCCGCTTTCAAGTCCTCTTGGCAGCCTTACTTCAATATATTTTTGGAAGATAGCTGTCATTTATAACTCTGCAGGTTTGTGAATTACAGTGCCCCTGAGCTCCTTTCTTCAACTCGCTTTCTTGTGAGCTGGCCGCAACACCGCAGGATTGCTTCAGGCCCTAGTTTGGTTCCGGCACGGCATGCTGAGCCTTTGGTTAATTCCTCTTCCTGGTGGGAAATGAGAGTTAAATTTGTCCGTCCAGACACCTCCACCTAGTCTCTCATTGGTTCTCCCTATTCCTGTTCATTTTCCACAGAAATTGCAAACTGGGCCAAACAGGAGGTTAAAGGCACTGACTCTCCAAGTGGGGAGAGTGTTAGTAAAGCGTCTGGAATGTTGCACCCGAGTACCAGGGGACGAAAACTGAGACACATTTTAACACGTTTTCCGATCACACGGTGGATCATACTCTGGGTTCCACATGCATGTTTTAGCTGAAGGAAGAATCCCTTAAACCTGGTGAGTTGAGACCCATGGAATGGGTACCATGCAATATGACTTCAAAGGGTCTGCATTTGCTCACCGAACCTCACCAATCCTATCACTGCTGCGTTTATGCCGCTGTACACACGCTTGATTCTCTTTCGGAGACATATAAATCCATGGTTTTAAGATTCTTACTAGTCAGGTATATTCTTAGGCGTTTAATATGGGGTGTTGAGTCCACTTCGTTGAGCAAGGAGTAGCTCTTGTCTATTACATATTTGGCTTACGGAACGGTATTTGTGCTAATTTCAATCTCTGGTTTTATACAGCACCCCAACTCACCTTTCCCCTTAAGCCAGCATAAGTTGGTTTTCTACATTTGACACCCTGTTCTGTTTTGTAATTCAGTTCCTGTGTAGCCAAGTTTACATTCCGTGTAGTAGTGATATCTTATGATGTTTCTTTTTCTGTGTGACTTATTTCAGTTAGAATCATCGTACCTGAATCCACTCATTATGCTGCTACGGGCCTGATGACATAGATTTCATTGCTGAGTGATATTGCATTGTACGTAAGTACCACAACTTCTTTATCCATTTTTCGCTTTCTGTGATATTGAACTTGTACCGTAAACGAGGTTGTTGTAAACAGAGCCGGCCCAAACTTTGGGGTGGCTGTTACTTTTTGATTTTAATTTCCCTAAGCTATAGGACCATAAGTGGAAGTGCCCGAGGCTCTGCTGCTTTGTTTTTTGGATGTTTCAGGAAACACCATACACTTCTCCAGAGGGGCTGTTGGCAATTTACATCCCGCCCATCAGCATAACAAGGCTCTCAGTTCTCCATGGCCTGTCCTGCCTTTCTGGATTTTACACTTTTTTCAGATGGCCCTTTTGACCAGGGGACAGTGAGACTTCATTGTAGTACAGATTTCCTTTGCAAGCTTGCTTGGTTGGCCAAAAAGGGCGTATGCGTTTTTTCCTGAATATATTCAGGAAAAAACGCATACGCCCGTTTTGGCCAAGTGCATCATTGTGGACGTTCTGCCTCTTTTCCTATGCTTTACATGCAATTCCAGTCTACCTCTTGAAATCGGATTCCTGCAATTCTGCCCCGCATTCAACTCCTCTTGGCAGCCTTACTTCAATATATTTTTGGACGATAGCTGTCATTTATAACCCTGCAGGTTTGTGAATTACAGTGCCCCTGAGCTCCTTTCTTCAACTCGCTTTCTTGTGAGCTGGCCGCAACTCCGCAGGATTGCTTCAGGCCCTAGTTTGGTTCTGGCACGGCATGCTGAGCCTTTGGTTAATTCCTCTTCCTGGTGGGAAATGAGCATTAAATTTGCCCGTCCAGACACCTCCACCTAGTCTCTCATTGGTTCTCCCTATTCCTGTTCATTTTCCACAGAAATTGCAAACTGGGCCAAACAGGTAGTTAAAATCACTGACTCTCCAAGTGGGGAGAGTGTTAGTAAAGCGTCTAGAATGTTGCACCCGAGTACCAGGGTACGAAACCTGAGACACATTTGAACACGTTTTCCGATCACACGGTGGATCGTACTCTGGGTTCCACATGCATGTTTTAGCTGAAGGAAGAATCCCTTAAACATGGAGAGTTGAGACCCATGGAATGGGTACCATGCAATATGACTTCAAAGGGTCTGCATTTGCTCACCGAACCTCACCAATCCTATTACTGCTGCGTTTATGCCGCTGTACACACGCTTGATTCTCTTTCGGAGACATATAAATCCATAGGTTTTAAGATTCTTACTAGTCAGGTATATTCTTAGGCGTTTAATATGGGGTGTTGAGTCCACTTCGTTGAGCAAGGTGTAGCTCTTGTCTATTACATATTTGGCTTATGGAACGGTATCTGTGCTAATTTCAATCTCTGGTTTTATGCCGCACCCCAAGTCACCTTTCCCCTTAAGCAAGCATAAGTTGGTTTTCTCCATTTCAGACCCTGTTCTGTTTTGTAATTCAGTTCCTGTGTAGCCAAGTTTACATTCCGGGTAGTAGTGATATCTTATGATGTTTCTTTTTCTGAGTGATTTATTTCACGTAGAATCATCGTACCTGAATCCACTCATTATGCTGCTACGGGCCTGATGACATAGATTTCATTGCTGAGTGATATTGCATTGTACGTAAGTACCACAACTTCTTTATCCATTTTTCGCTTTCTGTGATATTGAACTTGTACTGTAAACGAGGTTCTTGTAAGCAGAGCCGGCTAAAACTTTGGGGTGGCTGTGTCTTTTTTATTTTAATTTCCCTAAGCTATAGGACCATAAGTTGAAATGCCCTATGCTCTGTTGCTTTGTTTTTTGGATGTTTCAGGAAACACCATACACTTCTCCAGAGTGGCTGCTGGCAATTTACATCCCACCCATCAGCATAACAAGGCTCCCAGTTCTCCATGGCCTGTCCTGCCTTTCTGGATTTTACACTTTTTTCAGATGGCCCTTTTGACCGGGGGTCAGTGAGACTTCATTGTAGTGCAGATTTCCTTTGCAAGCTTGCTTGGTTGGCCAAAAAGGGCGTATGCGTTTTTTCCTGAATATATTCAGGAAAAAACGCATACGCCCTTTTTGGCCAAGTGCATCATTGTGGACGTTCTGCCTCTTTTCCTATGCTTTACATGAAATTCCAGTCTACCTCCAGAAATCGGTTTCCTGCATTTCTGCCCCGCTTTCAACTCCTCTTGGCAGCCTTACTTCAATATATTTTTGGAAGATAGCTGTCATTTATAACTCTGCAGGTTTGTGAATTACAGTGCCCATGAGCTCCTTTCTTCAACTCGCTTTCTTGTGAGCTGGCCGCAACACCGCAGGATTACTTCTGGCCCTAGTGTGGTTCTGGCATGGCACGCCGAGCCTTTGGTTAATTCCTCTCCGTGGTGGGAAATGAGACTTAAATTTGCCCGTCCGGACACCTCGACGTAGTCTGTCATTGGTTCTCCCTATTCCTGTTCATGTTCCACAGAAATTGCAAACTGGGCCTAACAAGAGTTTAAAGGCACTGACTCTCCAAGTGGGGATAGTGTTAGTAAAGCATCTGGAATGTTGCACCCGAGTACCAGGGGACGAAATCTGAGACACATTTGAACACGTTTCCTGATCACACGGTGGATCATACTCTGGGTTCCACGTGCATGTTTTAGCTGAAGGAAGAATCCCTTAAACATGGAGTTTTGAGACCCATGGAATGGGTACCATACAATATGACTTCAAAGGGTCTGCATTTGCTCACCGAACCTCACCAATCCTATCACTGCTGCGTTTATGCCGCTGTACACACGCTTGATTCTCTTTCGGAGACATATAAATCCATAGGTTTTAAGATTCTTACTAGTCAGGTAGATTCTTACTAGTCAGGTATATTCTTAGGCGTTTAATATGGGGTGTTGAGTCCACTTCGTTGAGCAAGGAGTAGCTCTTGTCTATTACATATTTGGCTTATGGAACGGTATCTGTGCTAATTTCAATCTCTGGTTTTATGCAGCACCCCAACTCACCCTTCTCCTTAAGCAAGCATAAGTTGGTTTTCTACATTTGACACCCTGTTCTGTTTTGTAATTCAGTTCTTGTGTAGCCAAGTTTACATTCCGAGTATTAGTGATATCTTATGATGTTTCTTTTTCTGTGGGACTAATTTCACTTAGAATCATCGTACCTGAATCCACTCATTATGCTGCTACGGGCCTGATGACATAGATTTCATTGCTGAGTGATATTGCATTGTACGTAAGTACCACAACTTCTTTATCCATTTTTCGCTTTCTGTGACATTGAACTTGTACCGTAAACGAGGTTCTTGTAAACAGAGCCGTCCCAAACTTTGGGGTGGCTGTGTCTTTTTGATTTTAATTTCCCTAAGCTATAGGACCATAAGTGGAAGTGCCCTAGGCTCTGTTGCTTTGTTTTTTGGATGTTTCAGGAAACACCATACACTTCTCCAGAGTGGCTGCTGGCAATATACATCCCGCCCATCAGCATAACAAGGCTCCCAGTTCTCCATGGCCTGTCCTGCCTTTCTGGATTTTACACTTTTTTCAGATGGCCCTTTTGACCGGGGGGCAGTGAGACTTCATTGTAGTGCAGATTTCCTTTGCAAGCTTGCTTGGTTTGCCAAAACGGGCGTATGCGTTTTTTCCTGTATATATTCAGGAAAAAACGCATATGCCCTTTTTGGCCAAGTGGATCATTGTGGACGTTCTGCCTCTTTTCCTATGCTTTACATGCAATTCCCGTCTACCTCCTGAAATCGGTTTCGTGCAATTCTGCCCCGCTTTCAACTCCTCTTGGCAGCCTTACTTCAATATATTTTGGAAGATAGCTGTCATTTGTAACTCTGCAGGTTTGTAAATTACAGTGTCCCTGAGCTCCTTTCTTCAACTCGCTTTCTTGTGAGCTGGCTGCAACACCGCTGGATTGCTTCTGGCCCTAGTGTGGTTCCGGCACGGCACGCTGAGCCTTTGGTTAATTCCTCTTCCTGGTGGGAAATGAGAGTTAAATTTGCCCGTCCGGACACCTCCACCTAGTCTCTCATTGGTTCTCCCTATTCCTGTTCATTTTCCACAGAAATTGCAAACTGAGCCAAACAGGAGGTTACAGGCACTGACTCTCCATTGGGGAGAGTGTAAGTAAAGCGTCTGGAATGTTGCACCCGAGTACCAGGGGACAAAAACTGAGACACATTTGAACATGTTTCCCGATCACACGGTGGATCATACTCTGGGTTCCACATGCATGTTTTAGCTGAAGGAAGAATCCCTTAAACCTGGAGAGTTGAGACCCATGGAATGGGTACCATGCAATATGACTTCAAAGGGTCTGCATTTGCTCACCGAACCTCACCAATCCTATCACTGCTGCGTTTATGCCGCTGTACACACGCTTGATTCTCTTTCGGAGACATATAAATCCATAGGTTTTAAGATTCTTACTAGTCAGGTAGATTCTTACTAGTGAGGTATATTGTTAGGCGTTTAATATGGGGTGTTGAGTCCACTTCGTTGAGCAAGGAGTAGCTCTTGTCTATTACATATTTGGCTTATGGAACGGTATCTGTGCTAATTTCAATCTCTGGTTTTATGCAGCACCCCAACTCACCCTTCCCCTTAAGCAAGCATAAGTTGGTTTTCTACATTTGACACCCTGTTCTGTTTTGTAATTCAGTTCTTGTGTAGCCAAGTTTACATTCCGTGTATTAGTGATATCTTATGATGTTTCTTTTTCTGTGTGACTAATTTCACTTAGAATCATCGTACCTGAATCCACTCATTATGCTGCTACGGGCCTGATGACATAGATTTCATTGCTGTGTGATACTGCATTGTACGTAAGTACCACAACTTCTTTATCCATTTTTCGCTTTCTGTGATATTGAACTTGTACCATAAACGAGGTTCTTGTAAACAGAGCCGGCCCAAACTTTGGGGTGGCTGTGTCTTTTTGATTTTAATTTCCCTAAGCTATAGGACCATAAGTGGAAGTGCCCTAGGCTCTGTTGCTTTGTTTTTCGGATGTTTCAGGAAACACCATACACTTCTCCACAGTGGCTGCTGGCAATTTACATCCCGCCCATCAGCATAACTAGGCTCCCAGTTCTCCATGGCCTGTCCTGCCTTTCTGGATTTTACACTTTTTTCAGATGGCCCTTTTGACCGGGGGGCAGTGAGACTTCATTTTAGTGCAGATTTCCTTTGCAAGCTTGCTTGGTTGGCCAAAAAGGGCGTATGCGTTTTTTCCTGAATATATTCAGGAAAAAACGCATACGCCCTTTTTGGCCAAGTGCATCATTGTGGACGTTCTGCCTCTTTTCCTATGCTTTACATGCAATTCCCGTCTACCTCCTGAAATCGGTTTCCTGCAATTCTGCCCCGCTTTCAACTCCTCTTGGCAGCCTTACTTCAATATATATTTGGAAGATAGCTGTCATTTATAACTCTGCAGGTTTGTGAATTACAGTGCCCCTGAGCTCCTTTCTTCAACTCGCTTTCTTGTGAGCTGGCCGCAACACCACAGGATTGCTTCTGGCCCTAGTGTGGTTCTGGCATGGCACGCTGAGCCTTTGGTTAATTCCTCTTCCTGATGGGAAATGAGAGTTACATTTGCCCTTCTGGACACCTCCACCTAGTCTCTCATTCGTTCTCCCTATTCCTGTTCATTTTCCACAGAAATTGCAAACTGGGCCTAACAGGAGGTTAAAGGCACTGACTCTCCAAGTGGGGAGAGTGTTAGTGAAGCGTCTGGAATGTTGCACCCGAGCACCAGGGGACGAAAACTGAGACACATTTGAACACGTTTCCCGATCACACAGTGTATCATACTCTGGGTTCCACATGCATGTTTTAGCTGAAGGAAGAATCCCTTACACCTGGAGAGTTGAGACCCATGGAATGGGTACCATGCAATATGACTTCAAAGGGTCTGCATTTGCTCACCGAACCTCAGCAATCCTATCACTGCTGCGTTTTTACCGCTGTACACACGCTTGATTCTCTTTTGGAGACATATAAATCCATAGGTTTTAAGATTCTTACTAGTCAGGTAGATTCTTACTAGTCAGGTATATTCTTAGGCGTTTAATATGGGGTGTTGAGTCCACTTCGTTGAGCAAGGAGTAGCTCTTGTCTATTACATATTTGGCTTATGGAACGGTATCTGTGCTAATTTCAATCTCTGGTTTTATGCAGCACCCCAACTCACCCTTCTCCTTAAGCAAGCATAAGTTGGTTTTCTACATTTGACACCCTGTTCTGTTTTGTAATTCTGTTTCTGTGTAGCCAAGTTTACATTCCGTGCATTAGTGATACCTTATGATGTTTCTTTTTCTGTGTGACTTATTTCACTTAGAATCATCATGCCTCAATCCACTCATTATGCTGGTACAGGCCTGGTGACACAGATTTCATTGCTGAGTGGTATTCTGTTGTACATAAGTACCGCAACTTCTTTATCAATTATTTGTTCTCTGGGATATTTAACTTGTACTGTAGAAGAGGCTCCTGTAAACAGAGCCGTTGTAAATTTTGGGGTGGCTGTGTCTTTTTGATTTTAATTTCCCTAAGCTATAGGACCATAAGTGGAACTGCCCTAGGCTCTGTTGCTTTGTTTTTCAGATGTATCAGGAAACACCATACACTTCTCCAGAGTGGCTGTTGGCAATGTACATCCCGCCCATCAGCATAACAAGGCTCCTTTTTCCCCATGGCCTGTCTTGCCTTTCTGGATTTTACACTTTTCTCAGATGGCCCTTTAGACCGGGGGGAAGTGACACTTCATAGTAGTTCGGATTTCCATTGCAAGCTTGCTTGGTTTGCCAAAAAGGGCGTATGTGTTTGTTCCTGAATATATTCAGGAACAAACTCATACGCCCTTTGTTGCCAAGTGCATCATTGTCGATGTTCTGCCTCTTTTCCTATGCTTTAAATGCAATTCCAGTCTACCTCCTGAAATCGGTTTCCTGCAATTCTGCCCCACTTTCAAGTCCTCTTCGCAGCCTTACTTCAATATACTTTTGGACGTTATCTGTCATTTATAACTCTGCAGGTTTGTGAATTACAGGGCCCCTGAGCTCCTTTCTTCAACTCGCTTTCTTGTGAGCTGGCCGCAAACCTGCAAGACTGCTTCAGGCCCTAATCTGCTTCTGGCAGGGCACGCTGAGCCTTTGGTTAATTCCTCTTCCTGGTGGGAAATGAGTGTTAAATATGCCCGTCCAGACACCTACCTCACTCTCAACCCCTTGGTGATGTGGGTCCTCTGGTTTGTGGCCACTTTTGCTGGGTTCCTCACCTTTCGATGATGTGGCCCCACTAGTGTGAGGACACTCCTGCTTGGTTCTCATCCACGTGGTTATGTGGACCCCCTGGTGAGAGTCTGTTCCTGGCTTTGTTCCTCACCTACGTGTGAGGGAGACCCTCTGCTGATAGGTCACTCCTGCATGGCTGGCACACATTGCCTTGGTGAAGTCAGCCGTGTGGTGGCAATTGGAGCGTGCTGGGAATCTCTTCCCCCCGGTGATGAGGGCCCTCTTGCATCAGGCCCTAACTGCTGGGCTCACCAACTTTTCTTAGTGAGCCCAGTGATGCTTTGGCACTCCTCTTAGGATCCCATCTCCATGGGGATGTGGGCCTTCTGCTCTGAGGTCCCAACGGCTGGGTTGTTCACATTTTCATGATGTGGGCTCTCTGGTGTTAGTTCACAGAAGCCTGGATCCCATAGCCTCAGTGCTCTTGGCTGCCTGCTGGGAGGTTCCAACTGCTGGATTCCTCACTTTTTTAATTTTTTGGGCCCTCTGTTGTGAGGATCCTCCTGCCTGCCTCACTCCCAGCCCCTTCGTGATGTGTGTCGTCTGGTTTGAGGCCACATGTGCTGGGTTCCTCACCTTTCGATGATGTGGGACCAATGGTCTTAGGAGACTCCTGCCTGGTTCACATCCCCTTGGTGATGTGGGCCCTCTGTTGAGAGTCTGATCCTGGCTGGGTTCCTCACCCATCTGTGAGGTAGGCCGTCTGATGTGAGGTCACTCTTGCCTGGCTTGCTCACCTCGCCTTGTGGACATGAGCCCTCTGGTGGCACTTGGAGCCTGCTGGGAGCCTCCTCTCCTCGGTGATGAGGGCCCTCTGGCATCAGGCCCTAACTGCTGGGCTCCCCACATTTTGTGATGTGCGCCCAGTGGTGCGAGGACACTCCAGCCAGGTTCACATCCCCATTGGGGTGTGGGCCTTCTGCTCTGAGGTCCCAAAGCCAGGGTTGCTCACAGTTTCATGATGTGGGCTCTCTGCTGTTAGTTCACTCCTGCCTGCATCCCATAGCTTCTGTGCTCTGGGCTGCCTGCTGGGAGGTTCCAACTGCTGGATTCCTCACCTTTCTTATTCTTTGGGCCCTCTGTTTTTAGGCTACTCCTGCCTGCCTCACTCCCATTCCCTTTGTGATATGTGTCCTCTGATTTGAGGCCACATGTGCTGGGTTCCGCACCTTTCGATGATGTGACCCCACTGGAGGGAAGACAGTCCTGACTGGTTCCCATCCCCTTGCTGATGTGGGCCCTCAGGTGAGAGTCTGATCCTGGCTGGGTTCCTCACCCTTGTGTGAGGTGGGCCCTCTGCTGTGAGGTCAATCATGCCTGTCTGGCACACGTCACCTTGGCGACGTGTGCCCTCTGGTGGCAGTTGGAGTGTGCTGGGATCCTCCTCCCCTTGGTGATGAGGGCCCTCTTGCCTTAGGCCATAACTGCTGGGCTCCCCACATTTTCTGATGTGCGCCAAGTGAGTGAGGAGACTCTTGCCAGGTTCCCATCCCCATGGCGATATGGGCCTTCTGCTCTGAGGTCAAAACGGCTGGCTTGCTCACAGTACCATGATGTGGGCCCTCTGCTGTGAGTTCACTCCGGCAAGGATCCCTTATCATCGGTGCTCTGAGCCGCCTGCTGGGAGGTTCCAACTGCTGGATTCCTCAACTTTTTTATTCTATGTACCCTCTGTTGTGAGGCTCCTCCTGCCTGCCTCACTGCCAGCCCCTTGGTGATGACTGTCCTATGGCTTGAGGCCACATGTGCTGCGCTCCTCACCTTTCGATGATGTGACCCCACTCGTGTGAGGACACTCCTGCCTGGTTCCCATCCCCTTGGTGAGGTGGGCCCTCTGGCGAGAGTCTAATCCTGGCTGGGTTCCTCAACGTTCTGTGAGGTAGGCCCTCTGCTGTGAGGTCACTCCTGCCTGGCTGGCACACGTCACCTTGGAGACGTGAGCCCTCTGGTGGCAGTTGGAGCGTGCAGGGCGCCTCCTCCTCTCGGTGATGACGGCCCTCTGGCGTCAGGCCCTAAATGGTGGGCTCCCCACATTTTCTGATGTGCGCCCAGTGGTGCGAGGACACTCCAGCCAGGTTCCCATTCCCATGGGGATGTGGTCCTTCTGCGCTGAGGTCTCAACTCCTGGGTTGCTCACAGTTTTGTGATGTGGGCCCTCTGCTGTGAGTTCACTGTGGCCTGGATCCCATAGCCTCGGTGTTCTGGGCCGCCTGCTGGAAGGTCTAAATGCTGGAATCCTCACGTTTTTTATATTATGTGCCCTGTGTTGTGAGGCTACTCTTGCCTGCCTCACTCCAAGGCCCTTGGTGATGTGGGTCCTCTGGTTTGAGGACACATGTGCTGGGTTCCTCACCTTAAGATGATGAGGCCCCACTGGTGTGAGGATAATCCTGACTGGGTCCCATCCCCTTTGTGATGTGGGCCCTCTGGTGAGAGTCTGATCCTGGCTGGGTTCCTCACCCATCTGTGAGGTGGGCCCTCTACTATCAGGTAACTCTTGCCTGGCTTGCTCACCTCGCCTTGTTGACATGAGCCCTCTGGTGGCAATTGGACCCTGCTGGGAGCCTCCTCAGCTCTGTGATGAGGGCCCTCTGACGTCAGGCCCTAACTGCTGGGCTCCCCAACTTTTCTTAGTGAGCCCAGTGTTGCTCAAGCACTCCTCTTAGGTTCCCATCCCCATGGGGATGTGGGCCTTCTGCTCTGAGGTTCCAACGGCTGGGTTGATCACAATTTCATGATGTGGGCTCTCTGGTGTTAGTTCACTGTGGCCTGGATCCCATAGCCTCTGTGGTCTTGGCTGCCTGCTGGGAGGTTCCAACTGCTCGATTCCTCAACTTTTGTATTCTATGGGTCCTGTGTTGTGATGCTCCTCCTGCCTGCCTCACTCGCAACCCCTTCGTGATGTGGGTCTTCTGGTTTGAGGCCACATGTGCTGGGTTAGGCAACTTTCAATGATGTGGCCCCACTGGTGTGAGGACACTCCTGTCTGGTTCCCATCCCCTTGGTGATGTGGGCCTTCTGGTGACAGTCTTATCCTGGCTGGGTTCCTCACTCTTCTGTGAGGTAGGCCCTCTGCTGTGAGGTCAATCCTGCCTGACTTGCACACATCACCTTGGCGACGTGGGCCCTCTGTTGGCACATGGAACCTGCTGGGAGCCTCCTGCCCTCGGTGCTGACGGCCCTCTAGCATCAGGTTCTAACTGCTGGGCTCCCCACGTTTTCTGATGTGAGCCCAGTGATGCCAGGACACTCCTGTCAGGTTCCCATCCCCATGGGGATGTGGGCTTTCTGCTCTGAGGTCCCAATGCCTGGGTTGCTCACAGTTTCATGATGTGGGCTCTCTGGTGTTAGTTAACTCCTGCCTGCATCCCATAGCTTCTGTGCTCTCGGCCGCCTGCTGGGAGGTTCCAAATGCTGGATTCCTCACTTTTTTTATTCTTTGGGCCCTCTGTTTTTAGGCTACTCCTACCTGCCTCACTCCCATCCCCTTTGTGATGTATGTCCTCTGATATGAGGCCACATGTGCTGGGTTCCTCACTTTTCGATGATGTGGCCCCACTGGTGGGAGGACAGTCCTGACTGGTTCCCATCCCCTTGGTGTTGTGGGCCCTCTGGTGAGAGTCTGATGTTGGCTGGGTTTCTCACCCTTCTGTGAGGTGGGACCTCTGCTGTGAGGTAACTCCTGCCTGGCATGCTCACGTTGCCTTGGCAATGTGAGCCCTCAGGTGGCAGTTGGAGCCTGCTGGGAATCTCCTCCCCTCAGTTATGAGAGCTCTGGATAAAACACATATGCCCTTTTTTGCCAAGTGCATTATTTTCCAAGTTCTGTCTCTTTTCCTATGCTTTAAGAGCTACTCCCGTGTACGTTCTGAAATCAGTTTCCAGCAATTCTGCCCCGCATTCAAGTCCTCTTCGCAGCCTTACTTCAGTATAATTTTGGATGATAGCTGTCATTTATAACTCCGCAGGTTTCTGAATTACAGTGCCCCTGAGCTCCTTTCTTCAACTCGCTTTCTTGTGAGATGGCCGCAACACCGCAGGATCTCCTCAGGCCCTAATCTAGTTCCAGCATGGCACACGGAGCCTTTGGTTCATTTATCTTCCTGGTGGGAAATGAGAGTTAAATTTGCCCGTCCAGACACCTACCGATAGTCTTCCATTGCTTCTCCTTATTCCTGTTCATCTTCCGAAGAAATTGCAAACTGGGCCAAACAGGAGGTTAAAGGCACTGACTCTCCAAGTGGGGAGAGTGTTAGTAAAGCGTCTGGAATGTTGCACCCGAGTACCAGGGGACAAAAACTGAGACACATTTGAACACGTTACCCGATGACACGGTGGATCATACTCTGGGTTCCACATGCATGTTTTAGCTGAAGGAAGAATCCCTTAAACCTGGAGAGTTGAGACCCATGGAATGGGTACCATGCAATATGACTTCAAAGGGTCTGCATTTGCTCACCGAACCTCACCAATCCTATCTTTGCTGCGTTTATGCCACTGTACACACGCTTCATTCTCTTCCAGAGACATATAAATCCATAGGTTTTAAGATTCTTACTAGTCAGGTATATTGTTAGGCGTTTAATATGGGGTGTTGAGTCCACTTCGTTGAGCAAGGAGTAGCTCTTGTCTATTACATATTTGGCTTCTTGAACGGTATCTGTGCTAATTTCAATCTCTGGTTTTATGCAACACCCCAACTCACCTTTCCCCTTAAGCAAGCATAAGTTGGTTTTCTACATTTGACACCCTGTTCTGTTTTGTAATTCAGTTCTTGTGTAGCCAAGTTTACATTCCGTGTAGTAGTGATATCTTATGATGATTCTTTTTCTGTGTGACTTATTTCACTTAGAATCATCGTACCTGAATCCACTCATTACGCTGCTACGGGCCTGATGACATAGATTTCATTGCTGAGTGATATTGCATTGTACGTAAGTACCACAACTTCTTTATCCATTTTTCGGTTTCTGTGATATTGAACTTGTACCGTAAATGAGGTTCTTGTAAACAGAGCCGTCCCAAACTTTGGGGTGGATGTGTCATTTTGATTTTAATTTCCCTAAGCTATAGGACCATAAGTGGAAGTGCCCTAGGCTCTGTTGCTTTGTTTTTTGAATGTTTCAGGAAACACCATACACTTCTCCAGAGTGGCTGCTGGCAATTTACATCCCGCTCTTCAGCATAACAAGGCTCCCAGTTCTCCATGGCCTGTCCTGCCTTTCTGGATTTTACACTTTTTTCAGATGTCCCTTTTGACCAGGGGGCAGTGAGACTTCATTGTAGTGCAGATTTCCTTTGCAAGCTTGCTTGGTTGGCCAAAAAGGGCGTATGCGTTTTTTCCTGAATGTATTCAGGAAAAAACGCATACGCCCTTTTTGGCCAAGTGCATCATTGTGGACCTTCTGCCTCTTTTCCTATGCTTTACATGCAATTCCAGTCTACCTCCTGAAATCGGTTTCCTGCAATTCTGCCCCGCTTTCAAGTCCTCTTGGCAGCCTTCCTTCAATATATTTTTGGAAGATAGCTGTCATTTTTAACTCTGCAGGTTTGTGAATTACAGTGCCCCTGAGCTCCTTTCTTCAATTCGCTTTCTTGTGTGCTGGCCGCAACACCGCAGGATTGCTTCAGGCCCTAGTTTGGTTCCGGCATCGCATGCTGAGCCTTTGGTTAATTCCTCTTCCTGGTGGGAAATGAGAGTTAAATTTGCCCGTTCAGACGCCTCCACCTAGTCTCTCATTGGTTCTCCTTCTTCCTGTTCATATTCCGCAGAAATTGCAAACTGGGCCAAACAGGAGGTTAAAGGCACTGACTCTCCAAGTGTGGAGAGTGTCAGTAAAGCGTCTGGAATGTTGCACCCGAGTACCAGGGGACGAAAACTGAGACACATTTGAACACGTTTCCCGATCACACGGTGGATCATACTCTGGGTTCCACATGCATGTTTTGGCTGAAGGAAGAATCCCTTAAACCTGGAGAGTTGAGACCCATGGAATGGGTACAATGCAATATGACTTCAAAGAGTCTGCATTTGCTCACCGAACCTCACCAATCCTATCACTGCTGCGTGTATGACACTGTACACACACTTGATTCTCTTTCGGAGACATATAAATTCATAGGTTTTAAGATTCTTACTAGTCAGGTATATTCTTAGGCGTTTAATATGGGGTGTTGAGTCCACTTCGTTGAGCAAGGAGTAGCTCTTGTCTATTACAAATTAGGCTTATGGAACGGTATCTGTGCTAATTTCAATCTCTGGTTTTATGCCGCACCACAAGTCACCTTTCCCCTTAAGCAAGCATAAGTTGGTTTTCTACATTTGACACCCTGTTCTGTTTTGTAATTCAGTTCCTGTGTAGCCAAGTTTACATTCCGTGTAGTAGTGATATCTTATGATGTTTCTTTTTCTGTGTGATTTATTTCACTTAGAATCATCGTACCTGAATCCACTCATTATGCTGCTACGGGCCTGATGACATAGATTTCATTGCTGAGTGATATTGCATTGTACGTAAGTACCACAACTTCATTATCCATTTTTTGCTTTCTGTGATATTGAACTTGTACCGGAAACGAGGTTGTTGTAAACAGAGCCGGCCCAAACTTTGGGGTGGCTGTGTCTTTTTGATTTTAATTTCCCTAAGCTATAGGACCATAAGTGGAAGTGCACTAGGCTCTGTAGCTTTGTTTTTTGGATGTTTCAGGAAACACCATACACTTATCCACAGTGGCTGTTGGCAATTTACATCCCACCCATCAGCATAACAAGGCTCCCAGTTCTCCATGGCCTGTCCTGCCTTTCTGGATTTCACACTTTTTTCAGATAGCCCTTTTGACCGGGGGGCAGTGAGACTTCATTGTAGTGCAGATTTCCTTTGCAAGCTTGCTTGGTTGGCCAAAACTGGCGTATGCGTTTTTTCCTGTATATATTCAGGAAAAAACGCATATGCCCTTTTTGGCCAAGTGGATCATTGTGGACGTTCTGCCTCTTTTCCTATGCTTTACATGCAATTCCCGTCTACCTCCTGAAATCGGATTCCTGCAATTCTGCCCCGCTTTCAACTCCTCTTGGCAGCCGTCCTTCAATATATTTTAGGACGATAGCTGTCATTTATAACTCTGCAGGTTTGTGAATTACAGTGCCCCTGAGCTCCTTTCTTCAACTCGCTTTCTTGTGAGCTGGCCGCAACACCGCAGGATTGCTTCAGGCCCTAGTTTGTTTCCGGCATGGCATGCTGAGCCTTTGGTTAATTCCTCTTCCTGGTGGGAAATGAGAGTTAAATTTGCCCGTTCAGACAGCTCCACCTAGTCTCTCATTGGTTCTCCCTATTCCTGTTCATTTTCCACAGAAATTGCAAACTGCCCAAACAGGAGGTTAAAGGCACTGACTCTCCAAGTGGGGAGAGTGTTAGTAAAGCGTCTGGAATGTTGCACCCGAGTACCAGGAGACGAAAACTGAGACACATTTGAACACGTTTCCTGATCACACGGTGGATCATACTCTGGGTTCCAGATGCATGATTTAGCTGAAGGAAGAATCCCTTAAACCTGGAGAGTTGAGACCCATGGAATGGGTACAATGCAATATGACTTCAAAGGGTCTGCATTTGCTCACCGAACCTCAGCAATCCTATCACTGCTGCGTTTATGCCGCTGTACACACGTTTGATTCTCTTTCGGAGACATATAAATCCATAGGTTTTAAGATTCTTACTAGTCAGGTATATTCTTAGGCGTTTAATATGGGGTGTTGAGTCCACTTCATTGAGCAAGGAGTAGCTCTTGTCTATTACATATTTGGCTTATGGAACGGTATCTGTGCTAATTTCAATCTCTGGTTTTATGCCGCACCCCAAGTCACCTTTCCCCTTAAGCAAGCATTAGTTGGTTTTCTACATTTGAGACCCTGTTCTGTTTTGTAATTCAGTTCCTCTGTAGCCAAGTTTACATTCCGTGCAGTAGTGATATCTTATGATGTTTCTTTTTCTGTGTGACTTATTTCACTTAGAATCATCATACCTGAATCCACTCATTATGCTGCTACGGGCCTGATGACATAGATTTCATTGCTGAGTGATATTGCATTGTACGTAAGTACCACAACTTCTTTTTCCATTTTTCGCTTTATGTGATATTGAACTTGTACCGTAAACGAGGTTCTTGTAAACAGAGCCGGCCAAAACTTTGGGGTGGCTTTGTCTTTTTGATTTTAATTTCCCTAAGCTATAGGACCATAAGTGGAAGTGCCCTAGGCTCTTTTGCTTTGTTTTTTAGATGTTTCAGGAAACACCATACACTTCTCCAGAGTGGCTGTTGGCAATTTACATCCCGCCCATCAGCATAACAAGGCTCCCAGTTCTCCATGGCCTGTCCTGCCTTTCTGGATTTTACACTTTTTTCAGATGGCCCTTTTGACCGGGGGGCAGTGAGACTTCATTGTAGTGCAGATTTCCTTTGCAAGCTTGCTTGGTTTGCCAAAACGGGCGTATGCGTTTTTTCCTGTATATATTCAGGAAAAAACGCATATGCCCTTTTTGGCCAAGTGGATCATTGTGGACGTTCTGCCTCTTTTCCTATGCTTTACATGCAATTCCCGTCTACCTCCTGAAATCGGTTTCCTGCAATTCTGCCCCGCTTTCAAGTCCTCTTGGCATCCTTCCTTCAATATATTTTTGGACGATAGCTGTCATTTATAACTCTGCAGGATTGTGAATTACAGTGCCCCTAAGCTCCTTTCTTCAACTCGCTTTCTGTGAGCTGACCGCAACACCGCAGGATTGCTTCAGGCCCTAGTTTGGTTCCGGCATCGCATGCTGAGCCTTTGGTTAATTCCTCTTCCTGGTGGGAAATGAGAGTTAAATTTGCCCGACCTGACAGCTCCAGCTAGTCTCTCATTGGTTCTCCCTCTTCCTGTTCATCTTACGCAGAAATTGCAAACTGGGCCAAACAGGAGGTTAAAGGCACTGACTCTCCAAGTGGGGAGAGTGTTAGTAAAGCGTCTGGAATGTTGCACCCGAGTACCAGGGGACGAAAACTGAGACACATTTGAACAGGTTTCCCGATCACACGGTGGATCATACTCTGGGTTCCACATGCATGTTTTAGCTGAAGGAAGAATCCCTTAAACCTGGAGAGTTGAGACCCATGGAATGGGTACCATGCAATATGACTTCAAAGAGTCTGCATTTGCTCACCGAACCAAACCAATCCTATCACTGCTGCGTTTATGCCACTGTACACACGCTTGATTCTCTTTCGGAGACATATAAATCCATAGGTTTTAAGATTCTTACTAGTCAGGTATATTCTTAGGCGTATAATATGGGGTGTTGAGTCCTCTTCGTTGAGCAAGGAGTAGCTCTTGTCTATTACATATTTGGCTTATGGAACGGTATCTGTGCTAATTTCAATCTCTGGTTTTATGCCGCACCCCAAGTCACCTTTCCCCTTAAGCAAGCATAAGTTGGTTTTCTACATTTGAGACCCTGTTCTGTTTTGTAATTCAGTTCCTGTGTAGCCAAGTTTACATTCCGTGTAGTAGTGATATCTTATGATGTTTCTTTTTCTGTGTGACTTATTTCACTTAGAATCATCGTACCTGAATCCACTCATTATGCTGCTACGGGCCTGATGACATAGATTTCATTGCTGAGTGATATTGCATTGTACGTAAGTACCACAACTTCTTTATCCATTTTTCGCTTTCTGTGATATTGAACTTGTACCGTAAACGAGGTTCTTGTAAACAGAGCCGTCCCAAACTTTGGGGTGGCTGTGTCTTTTTGATTTTAATTTCCCTAAGCTATAGGACCATAAGTGGAAGTGCCCTAGGCTCTGTTGCTTTGTTTTTTGGATGTTTCAGGAAACACCATACACTTCTCCAGATAGGCTGTTGGCAATTTACATCCCGCCCATCAGCATAACAAGGCTCCCAGTTCTCCATGGCCTGTCCTGCCTTTCTGGATTTCACACTTTTTTCAGATAGCCCTTTTTACCAGGGGGCAGTGAGACTTCATTGTAGTGCAGATTTCCTTTGCAAGCTTGCTTGGTTGGCCAAAAAGGGCGTATGCGTTTTTTCCTGTATATATTCAGGAAAAAACACATACGCCCTTTTTGGCCAAGTGCATCATTGTGGACGTTCTGCCTCTTTTCCTATGCTTTACATGCAATTCCATTCTACCTCCTGAAATCAGTTTCCTGCAATTCTGCCCCGCTTTCAAGTCCTCCTGGCAGCCTTACTTCAATATATTTTTGGCAGATAGCTGTCACTTATAACTCTGCAGGTTTGTGAATTACAGTGCCCCTGAGCTCCTTTCTTCAACTCACTTTCTTGTGAGCTGGCCGCAACACCGCAGGATTGCTTCAGGCCCTAGTTTGGTTCCGGCACGGCATGCTGAGCCTTTGGTTAATTCCTCTTCCTGGTGGGAAATGAGAGTTAAATTTGCCCGTCCAGACACCTCCACCTAGTCTCTCATTGGTTCTCCCTATTCCTGTTCATTTTCCACAGAAATTGTAAACTGGGCCAAACAGGAGGTTAAAGGCACTGACTCTCCAAGTGGGGGAGTGTTAGTAAAGCGTCTGGAATGTTGCACCCGAGTACCAGGGGACGAAAACTGAGACACATTTGAACACGTTTCCCGATGACACTGTGGATCATACTCTGGGTTCCACATGCATGTTTTAGCTGAAGGAAGAATCCCTTAAACCTGGAGAGTTGAGACCCATGGAATGGGTACCATGCAATATGACTTCAAAGGGTCTGCATTTGCTCTCCGAACCTCACCAATCCTATCACTGCTGCGTTTATGCCGCTGTACACACGCTTGATTCTCTTTCGGAGACATACAAATCCATAGGTTTTAAGATTCTTACTAGTCAGGTATATTCTTAGGCGTTTAATATGGGGTGTTGAGTCCACATCGTTGAGCAAGGAGTAGCTCTTGTCTATTACATATTTGGCTTATGGAATGGTATCTGTGCTAATTTCAATCTCTGGTTTTATGCAGCACCCCAACTCACCTTTCCCCTTAAGCAAGCATAAGTTGGTTTTCTACATTTGACACCCTGTTCTGTTTTGTAATTCAGTTCTTGTGTAGCCAAGTTTACATTCCGTGTAGTAGTGATATCTTATGATGTTTCTTTTTCTGTGTGACTTATTTCACTTAGAATCATCGTACCTGAATCCACTCATTATGCTGCTACGGGCCTGATGACATAGACTTCATTGCTGAGTGATATTGCATTATACGTAAGTACCACAACTTCTTTATCCATTTTTCGCTTTCTGTGATATTCAACTTGTACCGTAAATGAGGTTCTTGTAAACAGAGCCGTCCCAAACTTTGGGGTGGCTGTGTCTTTTTGATTTTAATTTCCCTAAGCTATAGGACCATAAGTGGAATTGCATTAGGCTCTGTTGCTTTGTTTTTTGGATGTTTCAGGAAACACCATACTCTTCTCCAGAGTGGCTGCTGGCAATTTACATCCCGCCCATCAGCATAACAAGGCTCCCTGTTCTCCATGGCCTGTCCTGCCTTTCTGGATTTTACACTTTTTTCAGATGACCCTTTTGACCTGGGGGCAGTGAGACTTCATTGTAGTGCAGATTTCCTTTGCAAGCTTGCTTGGTTGGCCAAAAAGGGCGTATGCGTTTTTTCCTGAATATATTCAGGAAAAAACGCATACGCCCTTTTTGGCCAAGTGCATCATTGTGGACGTTCTGCCTCTTTTCCTATGCTTTACATGCAATTCCAGTCTACCTCCTGAAATCGGTTTCCTGCAATTCTGCCCCGCTTTCAATTCCTCTTGGCTGCCTTCCTTCAATATATTTTTGGAAGATAGCTGTCATTTATAACTCTGCAGGTTTGTGAATTACAGTGCCCCTGAGCTCCTTTCTTCAACTCGCTTTCTTGTGAGCTGGCCGCAACACCGCAAGATTGCTTCGGACCCTAGTGTGGTTCTGGCATGGCATGCTGAGCCTTTGGTTAATTCCTCTTCCTGGTGGGAAATGAGAGTTAAATTTGCCCGTCCGGACACCTCCACCTAGTCTCTCATTGGTTGTCCCTATTCCTTTTCATGTTCCACAGAAATTGCAATCTAGGCCAAACAGGAGGTTAAAGGCACTGACTCTCCAAGTGGGGAGAGTGTTAGTAAAGCGTCTGGAATGTTGCACCCGAGTACCAGGGGACGAAAAGTGAGACACATTTGAACACGTTTCCCGATCACACGGTGGATCGTACTCTGGGTTCCACATGCATGTTTTAGCTGAAGGAAGAATCCCTTAAACATGGAGAGTTGAGACCCATGGAATGGGTACCATGCAATATGACTTCAAAGGGTCTGCATTTGCTCACCGAACCTCACCAATCCTATCACTGCTGCGTTTATGCCGCTGTACACACGTTTGATTCTCTTTCGGAGACATATAAATCCATAGGTTTTAAGATTCTTACTAGTCAGGTATATTCTTAGGCGTTTAATATGGGGTGTTGAGTCCACTTCATTGAGCAAGGAGTAGCTCTTGTCTATTACATATTTGGCTTATGGAACGGTATCTGTGCTAATTTCAATCTCTGGTTTTATGCCGCACCCCAAGTCACCTTTCCCCTTAAGCAAGCATTAGTTGGTTTTCTACATTTGAGACCCTGTTCTGTTTTGTAATTCAGTTCCTCTGTAGCCAAGTTTACATTCCGTGCAGTAGTGATATCTTATGATGTTTCTTTTTCTGTGTGACTTATTTCACTTAGAATCATCATACCTGAATCCACTCATCATGCTGCTACGGGCCTGATGACATAGATTTCATTGCTGAGTGATATTGCATTGTACGTAAGTACCACAACTTCTTTTTCCATTTTTCGCTTTATGTGATATTGAACTTGTACCGTAAACGAGGTTCTTGTAAACAGAGCCGGCCAAAACTTTGGGGTGGCTTTGTCTTTTTGATTTTAATTTCCCTAAGCTATAGGACCATAAGTGGAAGTGCCCTAGGCTCTTTTGCTTTGTTTTTTAGATGTTTCAGGAAACACCATACACTTCTCCAGAGTGGCTGTTGGCAATTTACATCCCGCCCATCAGCATAACAAGGCTCCCAGTTCTCCATGGCCTGTCCTGCCTTTCTGGATTTCACACTTTTTTCAGATAGCCCTTTTGACCGGGGGGCAGTGAGACTTCATTGTAGTGCAGATTTCCTTTGCAAGCTTGCTTGGTTGGCCAAAACGGGCGTATGCGTTTTTTCCTGTATATATTCAGGAAAAAACGCATATGCCCTTTTTGGCCAAGTGGATCATTGTGGACGTTCTGCCTCTTTTCCTATGCTTTACATGCAATTCCCGTCTACCTCCTGAAATCGGATTCCTGCAATTCTGCCCCGCTTTCAACTCCTCTTGGCAGCCTTCCTTCAATATATTTTTGGACGATAGCTGTCATTTATAACTCTGCAGGTTTGTGAATTACAGTGCCCCTGAGCTCCTTTCTTCAACTTGCTTTCTTGTGAGCTGGCCGCAACACCGCAGGATTGCTTCAGGCCCTAGTTTGTTTCCGGCATGGCATGCTGAGCCTTTGGTTAATTCCTCTTCCTGGTGGGAAATGAGAGTTAAATTTGCCCGTTCAGACAGCTCCACCTAGTCTCTCATTGGTTCTCCCTATTCCTGTTCATTTTCCACAGAAATTGCAAACTGCCCAAACAGGAGGTTAAAGGCACTGACTCTCCAAGTGGGGAGAGTGTTAGTAAAGCGTCTGGAATGTTGCACCCGAGTACCAGGAGACGAAAACTGAGACACATTTGAACACGTTTCCTGATCACACGGTGGATCATACTCTGGGTTCCAGATGCATGATTTAGCTGAAGGAAGAATCCCTTAAACCTGGAGAGTTGAGACCCATGGAATGGGTACAATGCAATATGACTTCAAAGGGTCTGCATTTGCTCACCGAACCTCAGCAATCCTATCACTGCTGCGTTTATGCCGCTGTACACACGTTTGATTCTCTTTCGGAGACATATAAATCCATAGGTTTTAAGATTCTTACTAGTCAGGTATATTCTTAGGCGTTTAATATGGGGTGTTGAGTCCACTTCATTGAGCAAGGAGTAGCTCTTGTCTATTACATATTTGGCTTATGGAACGGTATCTGTGCTAATTTCAATCTCTGGTTTTATGCCGCACCCCAAGTCACCTTTCCCCTTAAGCAAGCATTAGTTGGTTTTCTACATTTGAGACCCTGTTCTGTTTTGTAATTCAGTTCCTCTGTAGCCAAGTTTACATTCCGTGCAGTAGTGATATCTTATGATGTTTCTTTTTCTGTGTGACTTATTTCACTTAGAATCATCATACCTGAATCCACTCATTATGCTGCTACGGGCCTGATGACATAGATTTCATTGCTGAGTGATATTGCATTGTACGTAAGTACCACAACTTCTTTTTCCATTTTTCGCTTTATGTGATATTGAACTTGTACCGTAAACGAGGTTCTTGTAAACAGAGCCGGCCAAAACTTTGGGGTGGCTTTGTCTTTTTGATTTTAATTTCCCTAAGCTATAGGACCATAAGTGGAAGTGCCCTAGGCTCTTTTGCTTTGTTTTTTAGATGTTTCAGGAAACACCATACACTTCTCCAGAGTGGCTGTTGGCAATTTACATCCCGCCCATCAGCATAACAAGGCTCCCAGTTCTCCATGGCCTGTCCTGCCTTTCTGGATTTTACACTTTTTTCAGATGGCCCTTTTGACCGGGGGGCAGTGAGACTTCATTGTAGTGCAGATTTCCTTTGCAAGCTTGCTTGGTTTGCCAAAACGGGCGTATGCGTTTTTTCCTGTATATATTCAGGAAAAAACGCATATGCCCTTTTTGGCCAAGTGGATCATTGTGGACGTTCTGCCTCTTTTCCTATGCTTTACATGCAATTCCCGTCTACCTCCTGAAATCGGTTTCCTGCAATTCTGCCCCGCTTTCAAGTCCTCTTGGCATCCTTCCTTCAATATATTTTTGGACGATAGCTGTCATTTATAACTCTGCAGGATTGTGAATTACAGTGCCCCTAAGCTCCTTTCTTCAACTCGCTTTCTGTGAGCTGACCGCAACACCGCAGGATTGCTTCAGGCCCTAGTTTGGTTCCGGCATCGCATGCTGAGCCTTTGGTTAATTCCTCTTCCTGGTGGGAAATGAGAGTTAAATTTGCCCGACCTGACAGCTCCAGCTAGTCTCTCATTGGTTCTCCCTCTTCCTGTTCATCTTACGCAGAAATTGCAAACTGGGCCAAACAGGAGGTTAAAGGCACTGACTCTCCAAGTGGGGAGAGTGTTAGTAAAGCGTCTGGAATGTTGCACCCGAGTACCAGGGGACGAAAACTGAGACACATTTGAACAGGTTTCCCGATCACACGGTGGATCATACTCTGGGTTCCACATGCATGTTTTAGCTGAAGGAAGAATCCCTTAAACCTGGAGAGTTGAGACCCATGGAATGGGTACCATGCAATATGACTTCAAAGAGTCTGCATTTGCTCACCGAACCAAACCAATCCTATCACTGCTGCGTTTATGCCACTGTACACACGCTTGATTCTCTTTCGGAGACATATAAATCCATAGGTTTTAAGATTCTTACTAGTCAGGTATATTCTTAGGCGTATAATATGGGGTGTTGAGTCCTCTTCGTTGAGCAAGGAGTAGCTCTTGTCTATTACATATTTGGCTTATGGAACGGTATCTGTGCTAATTTCAATCTCTGGTTTTATGCCGCACCCCAAGTCACCTTTCCCCTTAAGCAAGCATAAGTTGGTTTTCTACATTTGAGACCCTGTTCTGTTTTGTAATTCAGTTCCTGTGTAGCCAAGTTTACATTCCGTGTAGTAGTGATATCTTATGATGTTTCTTTTTCTGTGTGACTTATTTCACTTAGAATCATCGTACCTGAATCCACTCATTATGCTGCTACGGGCCTGATGACATAGATTTCATTGCTGAGTGATATTGCATTGTACGTAAGTACCACAACTTCTTTATCCATTTTTCGCTTTCTGTGATATTGAACTTGTACCGTAAACGAGGTTCTTGTAAACAGAGCCGTCCCAAACTTTGGGGTGGCTGTGTCTTTTTGATTTTAATTTCCCTAAGCTATAGGACCATAAGTGGAAGTGCCCTAGGCTCTGTTGCTTTGTTTTTTGGATGTTTCAGGAAACACCATACACTTCTCCAGATAGGCTGTTGGCAATTTACATCCCGCCCATCAGCATAACAAGGCTCCCAGTTCTCCATGGCCTGTCCTGCCTTTCTGGATTTCACACTTTTTTCAGATAGCCCTTTTTACCAGGGGGCAGTGAGACTTCATTGTAGTGCAGATTTCCTTTGCAAGCTTGCTTGGTTGGCCAAAAAGGGCGTATGCGTTTTTTCCTGTATATATTCAGGAAAAAACGCATACGCCCTTTTTGGCCAAGTGCATCATTGTGGACGTTCTGCCTCTTTTCCTATGCTTTACATGCAATTCCATTCTACCTCCTGAAATCAGTTTCCTGCAATTCTGCCCCGCTTTCAAGTCCTCCTGGCAGCCTTACTTCAATATATTTTTGGCAGATAGCTGTCACTTATAACTCTGCAGGTTTGTGAATTACAGTGCCCCTGAGCTCCTTTCTTCAACTCACTTTCTTGTGAGCTGGCCGCAACACCGCAGGATTGCTTCAGGCCCTAGTTTGGTTCCGGCACGGCATGCTGAGCCTTTGGTTAATTCCTCTTCCTGGTGGGAAATGAGAGTTAAATTTGCCCGTCCAGACACCTCCACCTAGTCTCTCATTGGTTCTCCCTATTCCTGTTCATTTTCCACAGAAATTGTAAACTGGGCCAAACAGGAGGTTAAAGGCACTGACTCTCCAAGTGGGGGAGTGTTAGTAAAGCGTCTGGAATGTTGCACCCGAGTACCAGGGGACGAAAACTGAGACACATTTGAACACGTTTCCCGATGACACTGTGGATCATACTCTGGGTTCCACATGCATGTTTTAGCTGAAGGAAGAATCCCTTAAACCTGGAGAGTTGAGACCCATGGAATGGGTACCATGCAATATGACTTCAAAGGGTCTGCATTTGCTCTCCGAACCTCACCAATCCTATCACTGCTGCGTTTATGCCGCTGTACACACGCTTGATTCTCTTTCGGAGACATACAAATCCATAGGTTTTAAGATTCTTACTAGTCAGGTATATTCTTAGGCGTTTAATATGGGGTGTTGAGTCCACATCGTTGAGCAAGGAGTAGCTCTTGTCTATTACATATTTGGCTTATGGAATGGTATCTGTGCTAATTTCAATCTCTGGTTTTATGCAGCACCCCAACTCACCTTTCCCCTTAAGCAAGCATAAGTTGGTTTTCTACATTTGACACCCTGTTCTGTTTTGTAATTCAGTTCTTGTGTAGCCAAGTTTACATTCCGTGTAGTAGTGATATCTTATGATGTTTCTTTTTCTGTGTGACTTATTTCACTTAGAATCATCGTACCTGAATCCACTCATTATGCTGCTACGGGCCTGATGACATAGACTTCATTGCTGAGTGATATTGCATTATACGTAAGTACCACAACTTCTTTATCCATTTTTCGCTTTCTGTGATATTCAACTTGTACCGTAAATGAGGTTCTTGTAAACAGAGCCGTCCCAAACTTTGGGGTGGCTGTGTCTTTTTGATTTTAATTTCCCTAAGCTATAGGACCATAAGTGGAATTGCATTAGGCTCTGTTGCTTTGTTTTTTGGATGTTTCAGGAAACACCATACACTTCTCCAGAGTGGCTGCTGGCAATTTACATCCCGCCCATCAGCATAACAAGGCTCCCTGTTCTCCATGGCCTGTCCTGCCTTTCTGGATTTTACACTTTTTTCAGATGGCCCTTTTGACCTGGGGGCAGTGAGACTTCATTGTAGTGCAGATTTCCTTTGCAAGCTTGCTTGGTTGGCCAAAAAGGGCGTATGCGTTTTTTCCTGAATATATTCAGGAAAAAACGCATACGCCCTTTTTGGCCAAGTGCATCATTGTGGACGTTCTGCCTCTTTTCCTATGCTTTACATGCAATTCCAGTCTACCTCCTGAAATCGGTTTCCTGCAATTCTGCCCCGCTTTCAATTCCTCTTGGCTGCCTTCCTTCAATATATTTTTGGAAGATAGCTGTCATTTATAACTCTGCAGGTTTGTGAATTACAGTGCCCCTGAGCTCCTTTCTTCAACTCGCTTTCTTGTGAGCTGGCCGCAACACCGCAAGATTGCTTCGGACCCTAGTGTGGTTCTGGCATGGCATGCTGAGCCTTTGGTTAATTCCTCTTCCTGGTGGGAAATGAGAGTTAAATTTGCCCGTCCGGACACCTCCACCTAGTCTCTCATTGGTTGTCCCTATTCCTTTTCATGTTCCACAGAAATTGCAATCTAGGCCAAACAGGAGGTTAAAGGCACTGACTCTCCAAGTGGGGAGAGTGTTAGTAAAGCGTCTGGAATGTTGCACCCGAGTACCAGGGGACGAAAAGTGAGACACATTTGAACACGTTTCCCGATCACACGGTGGATCGTACTCTGGGTTCCACATGCATGTTTTAGCTGAAGGAAGAATCCCTTAAACATGGAGAGTTGAGACCCATGGAATGGGTACCATGCAATATGACTTCAAAGGGTCTGCATTTGCTCACCGAACCTCACCAATCCTATCACTGCTGCGTTTATGCCGCTGTACACACGTTTGATTCTCTTTCGGAGACATATAAATCCATAGGTTTTAAGATTCTTACTAGTCAGGTATATTCTTAGGCGTTTAATATGGGGTGTTGAGTCCACTTCATTGAGCAAGGAGTAGCTCTTGTCTATTACATATTTGGCTTATGGAACGGTATCTGTGCTAATTTCAATCTCTGGTTTTATGCCGCACCCCAAGTCACCTTTCCCCTTAAGCAAGCATTAGTTGGTTTTCTACATTTGAGACCCTGTTCTGTTTTGTAATTCAGTTCCTCTGTAGCCAAGTTTACATTCCGTGCAGTAGTGATATCTTATGATGTTTCTTTTTCTGTGTGACTTATTTCACTTAGAATCATCATACCTGAATCCACTCATTATGCTGCTACGGGCCTGATGACATAGATTTCATTGCTGAGTGATATTGCATTGTACGTAAGTACCACAACTTCTTTTTCCATTTTTCGCTTTATGTGATATTGAACTTGTACCGTAAACGAGGTTCTTGTAAACAGAGCCGGCCAAAACTTTGGGGTGGCTTTGTCTTTTTGATTTTAATTTCCCTAAGCTATAGGACCATAAGTGGAAGTGCCCTAGGCTCTTTTGCTTTGTTTTTTAGATGTTTCAGGAAACACCATACACTTCTCCAGAGTGGCTGTTGGCAATTTACATCCCGCCCATCAGCATAACAAGGCTCCCAGTTCTCCATGGCCTGTCCTGCCTTTCTGGATTTTACACTTTTTTCAGATGGCCCTTTTGACCGGGGGGCAGTGAGACTTCATTGTAGTGCAGATTTCCTTTGCAAGCTTGCTTGGTTTGCCAAAACGGGCGTATGCGTTTTTTCCTGTATATATTCAGGAAAAAACGCATATGCCCTTTTTGGCCAAGTGGATCATTGTGGACGTTCTGCCTCTTTTCCTATGCTTTACATGCAATTCCCGTCTACCTCCTGAAATCGGTTTCCTGCAATTCTGCCCCGCTTTCAAGTCCTCTTGGCATCCTTCCTTCAATATATTTTTGGACGATAGCTGTCATTTATAACTCTGCAGGATTGTGAATTACAGTGCCCCTAAGCTCCTTTCTTCAACTCGCTTTCTGTGAGCTGACCGCAACACCGCAGGATTGCTTCAGGCCCTAGTTTGGTTCCGGCATCGCATGCTGAGCCTTTGGTTAATTCCTCTTCCTGGTGGGAAATGAGAGTTAAATTTGCCCGACCTGACAGCTCCAGCTAGTCTCTCATTGGTTCTCCCTCTTCCTGTTCATCTTACGCAGAAATTGCAAACTGGGCCAAACAGGAGGTTAAAGGCACTGACTCTCCAAGTGGGGAGAGTGTTAGTAAAGCGTCTGGAATGTTGCACCCGAGTACCAGGGGACGAAAACTGAGACACATTTGAACAGGTTTCCCGATCACACGGTGGATCATACTCTGGGTTCCACATGCATGTTTTAGCTGAAGGAAGAATCCCTTAAACCTGGAGAGTTGAGACCCATGGAATGGGTACCATGCAATATGACTTCAAAGAGTCTGCATTTGCTCACCGAACCAAACCAATCCTATCACTGCTGCGTTTATGCCACTGTACACACGCTTGATTCTCTTTCGGAGACATATAAATCCATAGGTTTTAAGATTCTTACTAGTCAGGTATATTCTTAGGCGTATAATATGGGGTGTTGAGTCCTCTTCGTTGAGCAAGGAGTAGCTCTTGTCTATTACATATTTGGCTTATGGAACGGTATCTGTGCTAATTTCAATCTCTGGTTTTATGCCGCACCCCAAGTCACCTTTCCCCTTAAGCAAGCATAAGTTGGTTTTCTACATTTGAGACCCTGTTCTGTTTTGTAATTCAGTTCCTGTGTAGCCAAGTTTACATTCCGTGTAGTAGTGATATCTTATGATGTTTCTTTTTCTGTGTGACTTATTTCACTTAGAATCATCGTACCTGAATCCACTCATTATGCTGCTACGGGCCTGATGACATAGATTTCATTGCTGAGTGATATTGCATTGTACGTAAGTACCACAACTTCTTTATCCATTTTTCGCTTTCTGTGATATTGAACTTGTACCGTAAACGAGGTTCTTGTAAACAGAGCCGTCCCAAACTTTGGGGTGGCTGTGTCTTTTTGATTTTAATTTCCCTAAGCTATAGGACCATAAGTGGAAGTGCCCTAGGCTCTGTTGCTTTGTTTTTTGGATGTTTCAGGAAACACCATACACTTCTCCAGATAGGCTGTTGGCAATTTACATCCCGCCCATCAGCATAACAAGGCTCCCAGTTCTCCATGGCCTGTCCTGCCTTTCTGGATTTCACACTTTTTTCAGATAGCCCTTTTTACCAGGGAGCAGTGAGACTTCATTGTAGTGCAGATTTCCTTTGCAAGCTTGCTTGGTTGGCCAAAAAGGGCGTATGCGTTTTTTCCTGTATATATTCAGGAAAAAACACATACGCCCTTTTTGGCCAAGTGCATCATTGTGGACGTTCTGCCTCTTTTCCTATGCTTTACATGCAATTCCATTCTACCTCCTGAAATCAGTTTCCTGCAATTCTGCCCCGCTTTCAAGTCCTCTTGGCAGCCTTCCTTCAATATATTTTTGGACAATAGCTGTCATTTATAACTGCAGCTTTGTGAATTACAGTGCCCCTGAGCTCCTTTCTTCAACTCGCTTTCTTGTGAGCTGGCCGCAACACCGCAGGATTGCTTCAGGCCCTAGTTTGGTTCCGGCATGGCATGTTGAGCCTTTGGTTAATTCCTCTTCCTGGTGGGAAATGAGAGTTAAATTTGCCCGTTCAGACACCTCCACCTAGTCTCTCATTGGTTCTCCCTATTCCTGTTCATTTTCCACAGAAATTGCAAACTGGGCCAAACAGGAGGTTAAAGGCACTGACTCTCCAAGTGGGGAGAGTGTTAGTAAAGCGTCTGGAATGTTGCACCCTAGTACCAGGGGACGAAACCTGAGACACATTTGAACACGTTTCCTGATCACACGGTGGATCATACTCTGGGTTCCACATGCATGTTTTAGCTGAAGGAAGAATCCCTTAAACCTGGAGAGTTGAGACCCATGGAATGGGTACCATGCAATATGACTTCAAAGGGTCTGCATTTGCTCACCGAACCTCACCAATCATATCACTGCTGCGTTTATGCCTCTGTACACACGCTTGATTCTCTTTCGGAGACATATAAATCCATAGGTTTTAAGATTCTTACTAGTCAGGTATATTTTTAGGCGTTTATTATGGTGTGTTGAGTCCACTTCGTTGAGCAAGGAGTAGCTCTTGTCTATTACATATTTGGCTTACGGAACGGTATCTGTGCTAATTTCAATCTCTGGTTTTATGCAGCACCCCAACTCACCATTCCCCTTAAGCAAGCATAAGTTGGTTTTCTACATTTGAGACCCTGTTCTGTTTTGTAATTCAGTTCCTGTGTAGCCAAGTTTACATTCCGTGTAGTAGTGTTATCTTATGATGTTTCTTTTTCTGTGTGATTTATTTCACTTAGAATCATCGTACCTGAATCCACTCATTATGCTGCTACGGGCCTGATGACATAGATTTCATTGCTGAGTGATATTGCATTGTACGTAATTACTACAACTTCTTTATCCATTTTTCGCTTTCTGTGATATTGAACTTGTAACGTAAACGAGGTTCTTGTAAACAGAGCCGGCCTAAACTTTGGGGTGGCTCTGTCTTTTTGATTTTCATTTCCCTAAGCTATAGGACCATAAGTGGAAATGCCCTAGGCTCTGTTGCTTTGTTTTTTGGATGTTTCAGGAAACACCATACACTTCTCCAGAGTGGCTGCTGGCAATTTTCATCCCGCCCATCAGCATAACAAGTCTCCCAGTTCTCCATGGCCTGTCCTGCCTTTCTGGATTTTACACTTTTTTCAGATGGCCCTTTTGACCGGGGGGCAGTGAGACTTCATTGTAGTGCAGATTTCCTTTGCAAGCTTGCTTGGTTGGCCAAAAAGGGCGTATGCGTTTTTTCCTGAATATATTCAGGAAAAAACGCATACGCCCTTTTTGGCCAAGTGCATCATTGTGGACTTTCTGCCTCTTTTCCTATGCTTTACATGCAATTCCAGTCTACCTCCTGAAATCGGTTTCCTGCAATTCGGCCCCGCTTTCAACTATTCTTTGCTGCCTTACTTCAATATATTTTTGGAAGATAGCTGTCATTTATAACTCTGCAGGTTTGTGAATTACAGTGCCCGTGTGCTCCTTTCTTCAACTCGCTTTCTTGTGAGCTGGCCGCAACACCGCAGGATTGCTTCAGGCCCTAGTTTGGTTCCGGCATGGCATGTTGAGCCTTTGGTTAATTCCTCTTCCTGGTCGGAAATAAGAGTTAAATTTGCCCGTACAAACACCTCCACCTAGTCTCTCATTGGTTCTCCCTATTCCTGTTCATTTTCCACAGAAATTGCAAACTGGGCCAAACAGGAGGTTAAAGGCACCGAATCTCCAAGTGGGGAGAGTGTTAGTAAAGACTCTGGAATGTTGCACCCGAGTACCAGGGGACGAAAACTGAGACACATATGAACACGTTTCCCGATCACACGGTGGATCATACTCTGGGTTCCACATGCATGTTTTAGCTGAAGGAAGAATCCCTTAAACATGGAGAGTTGAGACCCATGGAATGGGTACCATGCAATATGACTTCATAGGGTCTGCATTTGCTCAGCGAACCTCACCAATACTATCACTGCTGCGTTTATGCCACTGTACACACGCTTGATTCTCTTTTGGAGACATATAAATCCATAGGTTTTAAGATTCTTCTAGTCAGGTATATTCTTAGGCGTTTAATATGGGGTGTGTAGTCCACTTCGTTGAGCAAGGAGTAGCTCTTGTCTATTACATATTTGGCTTATGGAATGGTATCTGTGCTAATTTCAATCTCTTGTGGTATGCAGCACCCCAACTCACCTTTCCCCTTAAGCAAGCATAAGTTGGTTTTCTACATTTGACACCCTGTTCTGTTTTGTAATTCAGTTCCTGTGAAGCCAAGTTTACATTCCGTGTATTAGTGATATATTATGATGTTTCTTTTTCTGTGTGACTTATTTCACTTGGAATCATCGTACCTGAATCCACTCATTATGCTGCTAGGGGCCTGATGACATAGATTTCATTGCTGAGTGATATTGCATTGTACGTAAGTACCACAACTTCTTTTTCCATTTTTCGCTTTCTGTGATATTGAACTTGTACCGTAAACGAGGTTGTTGTAAACAGAGCCGGCCGAAACTTTGGGGTGGCTTTGTCTTTTTGATTTTAATTTCCCTAAGCTATAGGACCATAAGTGGAAGTGCCCTAGGCTCTGTTGCTTTGTTTTTTAGATGTTTCAGGAAACACCATACACTTCTCCAGAGTGGCTGTTGGCAATTTACATCCCGCCCATCAGCATAACAAGGCTCCCAGTTCTCCATGGCCTGTCCTGCCTTTCTGGATTTTACACTTTTTTCAGATGGCCCTTTTGACTGGGGGGCAGTGAGACTTCATTGTAGTGCAGATTTCCTTTGCAAGCTTGCTTGGTTTTCCAGAAAGGGCGTATGCGTTTTTTCCTGAATATATTCAGGAAAAAAACGCATACGCCCTTTTTGGCCAAGTGCATCATTGTGGACGTTCTGCCTCTTTTCCTATGCTTTACATGCAATTCCAGTCTACCTCCTGAAATTGGTTTCCTGCAATTCTGCCCCGCTTTCAACTCCACTTGGCAGCCTTACTTCAATATATTTTTGGAAGATAGCTGTCATTTATAACTCTGCAGGTTTGTGAATTACAGTGCCCCTGAGCTCCTTTCTTCAACTCGCTTTCTTGTGAGCTGGCCGCAACACCGCAGGATTGCTTCGGACCCTAGTGTGGTTCTGGCATGGCATGCTGAGCCTTTGGTTAATTCCTCTTCCTGGTGGGAAATGACAGTTAAATTTGCCCGTCCGGACACCTCCACCTAGTCTCTCATTGGTTGTCCCTATTCCTGTTCATGTTCCACAGAAATTGCAATCTAGGCCAAACAGGAGGTTAAAGGCACTGACTCTCCAAGTGGGGAGAGTGTTAGTAAAGCGTCTGGAATGTTGCACCCGAGTACCAGGGAATGAAAACTGATACACATTTGAACACGTTTCCCGATCACACGGTTGATCGTACTCTGGGTTCCACATGCATGTTTTAGCTGAAGAAAGAATCCCTTAAATATGGAGAGTTGAGACCCCTGGAATGGGTACCATGCAATATGACTTCAAAGGGTCTGCATTTGCTCACCGAACCTCACCAATCCTATCACTGCTGCGTTTATGCCGCTTTACACATGCTTGATTCTCTTTCGGAGACATATAAATCCATAGGTTTTAAGATTCTTACTAGTCAGGTATATTCTTAGGCATTTAATATGGGGTGTTGAGTCCACTTCGTTGAGCAAGGAGTAGCTCTTGTCTATTACATATTTGGCTTATGGAACGGTATCTGTGCTAATTTCAATCTCTGGTTTTATGCAGCACCCCAACTCACCTTTCCCCTTAAGCAAGCATAAGTTGGTTTTCTACATTTCACACCCTGTTCTGTTTTGTAATTCATTTCCTGTGTATCCAAGTTTACATTCCGTGTAGTAGTGATATCTTATGATGTTTCTTTTTCTGTGTGACTTATTTCACTTAGAATCATCATACCTGAATCCACTCATTATGCTGCTACGGGCCTGATGACATAGATTTCATTGCTGAGTGATATTGCATTGTACGTAAGTACCACAACTTCTTTTTCCATTTTTCGCTTTATGTGATATTGAACTTGTACCGTAAACGAGGTTCTTGTAAACAGAGCCGGACATAACTTTGGGGTGGCTTTGTCTTTTTGATTTTAATTTCCCTAAGCTATAGGACCATAAGTGGAAGTGCCCTAGGCTCTTTTGCTTTGTTTTTTAGATGTTTCAGGAAACACCATACACTTCTCCAGAGTGGCTGTTGGCAATTTACATCCCGCCCATCAGCATAACAAGGCTCCCAGTTCTCCATGGCCTGTCCTGCCTTTCTGGATTTTACACTTTTTTCAGATGGCCCTTTTGACCTGGGGGCAGTGAGACTTCATTGTAGTGCAGATTTCCTTTGCAAGCTTGCTTGGTTGGCCAGAAAGGGCGTATGCGTTTTTTCCTGAATATATTCAGGAAAAAACGCATACGCCCTTTTTGGCCAAGTGCATCATTGTGGACGTTCTGCCTCTTTTCCTATGCTTTACATGCAATTCCAGTCTACCTCCTGAAATTGGTTTCCTGCAATTCTGCCCCGCTTTCAACTCCTCTTGGCAGCCTTACTTCAATATATTTTTGGAAGATAGCTGTCATTTATAACTCTGCAGGTTTGTGAATTACAGTCCCCCTGAGCTCCTTTCTTCAACTCGCTTTCTTGTGAGCTGGCCGCAACACCGCAGGATTGCTTCAGGCCCTAGTTTGGTTCTGGCACGGCATGCTGAGCCTTTGGTTAATTCCTCTTCCTGGTGGGAAATGAGAGTTAAATTTGCCCGTCCAGACACCTCCACCTAGTCTCTCATTGGTTCTCCCTATTCCTGTTCATTTTCCACAGAAATTGCAAACTGGGCCAAACAGGAGGTTAAAGGCACTGACTCTCCAAGTGGGGAGAGTGTTAGTAAAGCGTCTGGAATGTTGCACCCGAGTACCAGGGTACGAAAACTCTGACACATTTGAACACGTTTTCTGATCACACGGTGGATCGTACTCTGGGTTCCACATGCATGTTTTAGCTGAAGGAAGAATCCCTTAAACATGGAGAGTTGAGACCCATGGAATGGGTACCATGCAATATGACTTCAAAGGGTCTGCATTTGCTCACCGAACCTCACCAATCCTATCACTGCTGCGTTTATGCCGCTGTACACACGCATGATTCTCTTTCGGAGACATATAAATCCATAGGTTTTAAGATTCTTACTAGTCAGGTATATTCTTAGGCGTTTAATATGGGGTGTTCAGTCCACTTCGTTGAGCAAGGAGTAGCTCCTGTCTATTACATATTTGGCTTATGGAACGGTATCTGTGCTAATTTCAATCTCTGGTTTTATGCCGCACCCCAACTCACCTTTCCCCTTAAGCAAGCATAAGTTGGTTTTCTACATTTGAGACCCTGTTCTGTTTTGTAATTCAGTTCCTGTGTAGCCAAGTTTACATTCCGTGTAGCAGTGATATCTTATGATGTTTCTTTTTCTGTGTGACTTATTTCACTTAGAATCATCGTACCTGAATCCACTCATTATGCTGCTACGGGCCTGATGACATAGATTTCATTTCTGAGTGATATTGCTTTGTACGTAATTACCACAACTTCTTTTTCCATTTTTCGCTTTATGTGATATTGAACTTGTACCGTAAACGAGGTTCTTGTAAACAGAGCCGGCCATAACATTGGGGTGGCTTTGTCTTTTTGATTTTAATTTCCCTAAGCTATAGGACCATAAGTGGAAGTGCCCTAGGCTCTTTTGCTTTGTTTTTTAGATGTTTCAGGAAACACCATACACTTCTCCAGAGTGGCTGTTGGCAATTTACATCCCGCCCATCAGCATAACAAGGCTCCCAGTTCTCCATGGCCTGTCCTGCCTTTCTGGATTTTACACTTTTTTCAGATGGCCCTTTTGACCGGGGGGCAGTGAGACTTCATTGTAGTGCAGATTTCGTTTGCAAGCTTGCTTGGTGGTCCAGAAAGGACGTATGCGTTTTTTCCTGAATATATTCAGGAAAAAACGCATACGCCCTTTTTGGCCAAGTGCATCATTGTGGACGTTCTGCCTCTTTTCCTATGCTTTACATGCAATTCCTGTCTACCTCCTGAAATTGGTTTCCTGCAATTCTGCCCCGCTTTCAACTCCTCTTGGCAGCCTTACTTCAATATATTTTTGGAAGATAGCTGTCATTTATAACTCTGCAGGTTTGTGAATTACAGTGCCCCTGAGCTCCTTTCTTCAACTCGCTTTCTTGTGAGCTGGCCGCAACACCGCAGGATTGCTTCAGGCCCTAGTTTGGTTCTGGCACGGCATGCTGAGCCTTTGGTTAATTCCTCTTCCTGGTGGGAAATGAGAGTTAAATTTGCCCGTCCAGACACCTCCACCTAGTCTCTCATTGGTTCTCCCTATTCCTGTTCATTTTCCACAGAAATTGCAATCTAGGCCAAACAGGAGGTTAAAGGCACTGACTCTCCAAGTGGGGAGAGTGTTAGTAAAGCGTCTGGAATGTTGCACCGAGTACCAGGGGACGAAAACTGAGACACATTTGAACACGTTTCCCGATCACACGGTGGATCGTACTCTGGGTTCCACATGCATGTTTTAGCTGAAGGAAGAATCCCTTAAACATGGAGAGTTGAGACCCATGGAATGGGTACCATGCAATATGACTTCAAAGGGTCTGCATTTGCTCACCGAACCTCACCAATCCTATCACTGCTGCGTTTATGCCGCTGTACACACGTTTGATTCTCTTTCGGAGACATATAAATCCATAGGTTTTAAGATTCTTACTAGTCAGGTATATTCTTAGGCGTTTAATATGGGGTGTTGAGTCCACTTCATTGAGCAAGGAGTAGCTCTTGTCTATTACATATTTGGCTTATGGAACGGTATCTGTGCTAATTTCAATCTCTGGTTTTATGCCGCACCCCAAGTCACCTTTCCCCTTAAGCAAGCATTAGTTGGTTTTCTACATTTGAGACCCTGTTCTGTTTTGTAATTCAGTTCCTCTGTAGCCAAGTTTACATTCCGTGCAGTAGTGATATCTTATGATGTTTCTTTTTCTGTGTGACTTATTTCACTTAGAATCATCATACCTGAATCCACTCATTATGCTGCTACGGGCCTGATGACATAGATTTCATTGCTGAGTGATATTGCATTGTACGTAAGTACCACAACTTCTTTATCCATTTTTCGCTTTCTGTGATATTGAACTTGTACCGTAAACGAGGTTCTTGTAAACAGAGCCAGCTGAAACTTTGGGGTGGCTTTGTCTTTTTGATTTTAATTTCCCTAAGCTATAGGACCATAAGTGGAAGTGCCCTAGGCTCTTTTGCTTTGTTTTTTAGATGTTTCAGGAAACACCATACACTTCTCCAGAGTGGCTGTTGGCAATTTACATCCCGCCCATCAGCATAACAAGGCTCCCAGTTCTCCATGGCCTGTTCTGCCTTTCTGGATTTTACACTTTTTTCAGATGGCCCTTTTGACCGGGGGGCAGTGAGACTTCATTGTAGTGCAGATTTCCTTTGCAAGCTTGCTTGGTTGGCCAGAAAGTGCGTATGCGTTTTTTCCTGAATATATTCAGGAAAAAACGCATACGCCCTTTTGGCCAAGTGCATCATTGTGGACGTTCTGCCTCTTTTCCTATGCTTTACATGCAATTCCAGTCTACCTCCTGAAATTGGTTTCCTGCAATTCTGCCCCGCTTTCAAGTTCTCTTGGCAGCCTTCCTTCAATATATTTTTGGACGATAGCTGTCATTTATAACTCTGCAGGTTTGTGAATTACAGTCCCCCTGAGCTCCTTTCTTCAACTCGCTTTCTTGTGAGCTGGCCGCAACACCGCAGGATTGCTTCAGGCCCTAGTTTGGTTCCGGCATCGCATGCTGAGCCTTTGGTTAATTCCTCTTCCTGGTGGGAAATGAGAGTTAAATTTGTCCGTCCAGACACCTCCAGCTAGTCTCTCATTGGTTCTCCCTCTTCCTGTTCATCTTACGCAGAAATTGCAAACTGGGCCAAACAGGAGGTTAAAGGCACTGACTCTCCAAGTGGGGAGAGTGTTAGTAAAGCGTCTGGAATGTTGCACCCGAGTACCAGGGGACGAAAACTGAGACACATTTGAACACGTTTTCCGATCACACGGTGGATCGTACTCTGGGTTCCACATGCATGTTTCAGCTGAAGGAAGAATCCCTTAAACATGGAGAGTTGAGACCCATGGAATGGGTACCATGCAATATGACTTCAAAGGGTCTGCATTTGCTCACCGAACCTCACCAATCCTATCACTGCTGCGTTTATGCCGCTGTACACACGTTTGATTCTCTTTCGGAGACATATAAATCCATAGGTTTTAAGATTCTTACTAGTCAGGTATATTCTTAGGCGTTTAATATGGGGTGTTGAGTCCACTTCATTGAGCAAGGAGTAGCTCTTGTCTATTACATATTTGGCTTATGGAACGGTATCTGTGCTAATTTCAATCTCTGGTTTTATGCCGCACCCCAAGTCACCTTTCCCCTTAAGCAAGCATAAGTTGGTTTTCTACATTTGAGACCCTGTTCTGTTTTGTAATTCAGTTCCTCTGTAGCCAAGTTTACATTCCGTGCAGTAGTGATATCTTATGATGTTTCTTTTTCTGTGTGACTTATTTCACTTAGAATCTTCATACCTGAATCCACTCATTATGCTGCTACGGGCCTGATGACATAGATTTCATTGCTGAGTGATATTGCATTGTACGTAAGTACCACAACTTCTTTTTCCATTTTTCGCTTTATGTGATATTGAACTTGTACCGTAAACGAGGTTCTTGTAAACAGAGCCGGCCTAAACTTTGGGGTGGCTCTGTCTTTTTGATTTTAATTTCCCTAAGCTATAGGACCATATGTGGAAGTGCCCTAGGCTCTGTTGCTTTGTTTTTTAGATGTTTCAGGAAACACCATACACTTCTCCACAGTGGCTGTTGGCAATTTACATCCCGCCCATCAGCATAACAAGGCTCCCAGTTCTCCATGGCCTGTCCTGCCTTTCTGGATTTTACACTTTTTTCAGATGTCCCTTTTGACCGGGGGGCAGTGAGACTTCATTGTAGTGCAGATTTCCTTTGCAAGCTTGCTTGGTTGGCCAAAAAGGGCGTATGCGTTTTTTCCTGAATATATTCAGGAAAAAACGCATATGCCCTTTTTGGCCAAGTGCATCACTGTGGACGTTCTGCCTCTTTTCCTATGCTTTACATGCAATTCCAGTCTACCTCCTGAAATCGGTTTCCTGCAATTCTGCCCCGCTTTCAAGTCCTCTTGGCAGCCTTACTTCAATATATTTTTGGCAGATAGCTGTCACTTATAACTCTGCAGGTTTGTGAATTACAGTGCCCCTGAGCTCCTTTCTTCAACTCACTTTCTTGTGAGCTGGCCGCAACACCGCAGGATTGCTTCAGGCCCTAGTTTGGTTCCGGCACGGCATGCTGAGCCTTTGGTTAATTCCTCTTCCTGGTGGGAAATGAGAGTTAAATTTGCCCGTCCAGACACCTCCACCTAGTCTCTCATTGGTTCTCCCTATTCCTGTTCATTTTCCACAGAAATTGTAAACTGGGCCAAACAGGAGGTTAAAGGCACTGACTCTCCAAGTGGGGGAGTGTTAGTAAAGCGTCTGGAATGTTGCACCCGAGTACCAGGGGACGAAAACTGAGACACATTTGAACACGTTTCCCGATGACACTGTGGATCATACTCTGGGTTCCACATGCATGTTTTAGCTGAAGGAAGAATCCCTTAAACCTGGAGAGTTGAGACCCATGGAATGGGTACCATGCAATATGACTTCAAAGGGTCTGCATTTGCTCTCCGAACCTCACCAATCCTATCACTGCTGCGTTTATGCCGCTGTACACACGCTTGATTCTCTTTCGGAGACATACAAATCCATAGGTTTTAAGATTCTTACTAGTCAGGTATATTCTTAGGCGTTTAATATGGGGTGTTGAGTCCACATCGTTGAGCAAGGAGTAGCTCTTGTCTATTACATATTTGGCTTATGGAATGGTATCTGTGCTAATTTCAATCTCTGGTTTTATGCAGCACCCCAACTCACCTTTCCCCTTAAGCAAGCATAAGTTGGTTTTCTACATTTGACACCCTGTTCTGTTTTGTAATTCAGTTCTTGTGTAGCCAAGTTTACATTCCGTGTAGTAGTGATATCTTATGATGTTTCTTTTTCTGTGTGACTTATTTCACTTAGAATCATCGTACCTGAATCCACTCATTATGCTGCTACGGGCCTGATGACATAGACTTCATTGCTGAGTGATATTGCATTATACGTAAGTACCACAACTTCTTTATCCATTTTTCGCTTTCTGTGATATTCAACTTGTACCGTAAATGAGGTTCTTGTAAACAGAGCCGTCCCAAACTTTGGGGTGGCTGTGTCTTTTTGATTTTAATTTCCCTAAGCTATAGGACCATAAGTGGAATTGCATTAGGCTCTGTTGCTTTGTTTTTTGGATGTTTCAGGAAACACCATACACTTCTCCAGAGTGGCTGCTGGCAATTTACATCCCGCCCATCAGCATAACAAGGCTCCCTGTTCTCCATGGCCTGTCCTGCCTTTCTGGATTTTACACTTTTTTCAGATGGCCCTTTTGACCTGGGGGCAGTGAGACTTCATTGTAGTGCAGATTTCCTTTGCAAGCTTGCTTGGTTGGCCAAAAAGGGCGTATGCGTTTTTTCCTGAATATATTCAGGAAAAAACGCATACGCCCTTTTTGGCCAAGTGCATCATTGTGGACGTTCTGCCTCTTTTCCTATGCTTTACATGCAATTCCAGTCTACCTCCTGAAATCGGTTTCCTGCAATTCTGCCCCGCTTTCAATTCCTCTTGGCTGCCTTCCTTCAATATATTTTTGGAAGATAGCTGTCATTTATAACTCTGCAGGTTTGTGAATTACAGTGCCCCTGAGCTCCTTTCTTCAACTCGCTTTCTTGTGAGCTGGCCGCAACACCGCAAGATTGCTTCGGACCCTAGTGTGGTTCTGGCATGGCATGCTGAGCCTTTGGTTAATTCCTCTTCCTGGTGGGAAATGAGAGTTAAATTTGCCCGTCCGGACACCTCCACCTAGTCTCTCATTGGTTGTCCCTATTCCTTTTCATGTTCCACAGAAATTGCAATCTAGGCCAAACAGGAGGTTAAAGGCACTGACTCTCCAAGTGGGGAGAGTGTTAGTAAAGCGTCTGGAATGTTGCACCCGAGTACCAGGGGACGAAAAGTGAGACACATTTGAACACGTTTCCCGATCACACGGTGGATCGTACTCTGGGTTCCACATGCATGTTTTAGCTGAAGGAAGAATCCCTTAAACATGGAGAGTTGAGACCCATGGAATGGGTACCATGCAATATGACTTCAAAGGGTCTGCATTTGCTCACCGAACCTCACCAATCCTATCACTGCTGCGTTTATGCCGCTGTACACACGTTTGATTCTCTTTCGGAGACATATAAATCCATAGGTTTTAAGATTCTTACTAGTCAGGTATATTCTTAGGCGTTTAATATGGGGTGTTGAGTCCACTTCATTGAGCAAGGAGTAGCTCTTGTCTATTACATATTTGGCTTATGGAACGGTATCTGTGCTAATTTCAATCTCTGGTTTTATGCCGCACCCCAAGTCACCTTTCCCCTTAAGCAAGCATTAGTTGGTTTTCTACATTTGAGACCCTGTTCTGTTTTGTAATTCAGTTCCTCTGTAGCCAAGTTTACATTCCGTGCAGTAGTGATATCTTATGATGTTTCTTTTTCTGTGTGACTTATTTCACTTAGAATCATCATACCTGAATCCACTCATTATGCTGCTACGGGCCTGATGACATAGATTTCATTGCTGAGTGATATTGCATTGTACGTAAGTACCACAACTTCTTTTTCCATTTTTCGCTTTATGTGATATTGAACTTGTACCGTAAACGAGGTTCTTGTAAACAGAGCCGGCCAAAACTTTGGGGTGGCTTTGTCTTTTTGATTTTAATTTCCCTAAGCTATAGGACCATAAGTGGAAGTGCCCTAGGCTCTTTTGCTTTGTTTTTTAGATGTTTCAGGAAACACCATACACTTCTCCAGAGTGGCTGTTGGCAATTTACATCCCGCCCATCAGCATAACAAGGCTCCCAGTTCTCCATGGCCTGTCCTGCCTTTCTGGATTTCACACTTTTTTCAGATAGCCCTTTTGACCGGGGGGCAGTGAGACTTCATTGTAGTGCAGATTTCCTTTGCAAGCTTGCTTGGTTGGCCAAAACGGGCGTATGCGTTTTTTCCTGTATATATTCAGGAAAAAACGCATATGCCCTTTTTGGCCAAGTGGATCATTGTGGACGTTCTGTCTCTTTTCCTATGCTTTACATGCAATTCCCGTCTACCTCCTGAAATCGGATTCCTGCAATTCTGCCCCGCTTTCAACTCCTCTTGGCAGCCTTCCTTCAATATATTTTTGGACGATAGCTGTCATTTATAACTCTGCAGGTTTGTGAATTACAGTGCCCCTGAGCTCCTTTCTTCAACTTGCTTTCTTGTGAGCTGGCCGCAACACCGCAGGATTGCTTCAGGCCCTAGTTTGTTTCCGGCATGGCATGCTGAGCCTTTGGTTAATTCCTCTTCCTGGTGGGAAATGAGAGTTAAATTTGCCCGTTCAGACAGCTCCACCTAGTCTCTCATTGGTTCTCCCTATTCCTGTTCATTTTCCACAGAAATTGCAAACTGCCCAAACAGGAGGTTAAAGGCACTGACTCTCCAAGTGGGGAGAGTGTTAGTAAAGCGTCTGGAATGTTGCACCCGAGTACCAGGAGACGAAAACTGAGACACATTTGAACACGTTTCCTGATCACACGGTGGATCATACTCTGGGTTCCAGATGCATGATTTAGCTGAAGGAAGAATCCCTTAAACCTGGAGAGTTGAGACCCATGGAATGGGTACAATGCAATATGACTTCAAAGGGTCTGCATTTGCTCACCGAACCTCAGCAATCCTATCACTGCTGCGTTTATGCCGCTGTACACACGTTTGATTCTCTTTCGGAGACATATAAATCCATAGGTTTTAAGATTCTTACTAGTCAGGTATATTCTTAGGCGTTTAATATGGGGTGTTGAGTCCACTTCATTGAGCAAGGAGTAGCTCTTGTCTATTACATATTTGGCTTATGGAACGGTATCTGTGCTAATTTCAATCTCTGGTTTTATGCCGCACCCCAAGTCACCTTTCCCCTTAAGCAAGCATTAGTTGGTTTTCTACATTTGAGACCCTGTTCTGTTTTGTAATTCAGTTCCTCTGTAGCCAAGTTTACATTCCGTGCAGTAGTGATATCTTATGATGTTTCTTTTTCTGTGTGACTTATTTCACTTAGAATCATCATACCTGAATCCACTCATTATGCTGCTACGGGCCTGATGACATAGATTTCATTGCTGAGTGATATTGCATTGTACGTAAGTACCACAACTTCTTTTTCCATTTTTCGCTTTATGTGATATTGAACTTGTACCGTAAACGAGGTTCTTGTAAACAGAGCCGGCCAAAACTTTGGGGTGGCTTTGTCTTTTTGATTTTAATTTCCCTAAGCTATAGGACCATAAGTGGAAGTGCCCTAGGCTCTTTTGCTTTGTTTTTTAGATGTTTCAGGAAACACCATACACTTCTCCAGAGTGGCTGTTGGCAATTTACATCCCGCCCATCAGCATAACAAGGCTCCCAGTTCTCCATGGCCTGTCCTGCCTTTCTGGATTTTACACTTTTTTCAGATGGCCCTTTTGACCGGGGGGCAGTGAGACTTCATTGTAGTGCAGATTTCCTTTGCAAGCTTGCTTGGTTTGCCAAAACGGGCGTATGCGTTTTTTCCTGTATATATTCAGGAAAAAACGCATATGCCCTTTTTGGCCAAGTGGATCATTGTGGACGTTCTGCCTCTTTTCCTATGCTTTACATGCAATTCCCGTCTACCTCCTGAAATCGGTTTCCTGCAATTCTGCCCCGCTTTCAAGTCCTCTTGGCATCCTTCCTTCAATATATTTTTGGACGATAGCTGTCATTTATAACTCTGCAGGATTGTGAATTACAGTGCCCCTAAGCTCCTTTCTTCAACTCGCTTTCTGTGAGCTGACCGCAACACCGCAGGATTGCTTCAGGCCCTAGTTTGGTTCCGGCATCGCATGCTGAGCCTTTGGTTAATTCCTCTTCCTGGTGGGAAATGAGAGTTAAATTTGCCCGACCTGACAGCTCCAGCTAGTCTCTCATTGGTTCTCCCTCTTCCTGTTCATCTTACGCAGAAATTGCAAACTGGGCCAAACAGGAGGTTAAAGGCACTGACTCTCCAAGTGGGGAGAGTGTTAGTAAAGCGTCTGGAATGTTGCACCCGAGTACCAGGGGACGAAAACTGAGACACATTTGAACAGGTTTCCCGATCACACGGTGGATCATACTCTGGGTTCCACATGCATGTTTTAGCTGAAGGAAGAATCCCTTAAACCTGGAGAGTTGAGACCCATGGAATGGGTACCATGCAATATGACTTCAAAGAGTCTGCATTTGCTCACCGAACCAAACCAATCCTATCACTGCTGCGTTTATGCCACTGTACACACGCTTGATTCTCTTTCGGAGACATATAAATCCATAGGTTTTAAGATTCTTACTAGTCAGGTATATTCTTAGGCGTATAATATGGGGTGTTGAGTCCTCTTCGTTGAGCAAGGAGTAGCTCTTGTCTATTACATATTTGGCTTATGGAACGGTATCTGTGCTAATTTCAATCTCTGGTTTTATGCCGCACCCCAAGTCACCTTTCCCCTTAAGCAAGCATAAGTTGGTTTTCTACATTTGAGACCCTGTTCTGTTTTGTAATTCAGTTCCTGTGTAGCCAAGTTTACATTCCGTGTAGTAGTGATATCTTATGATGTTTCTTTTTCTGTGTGACTTATTTCACTTAGAATCATCGTACCTGAATCCACTCATTATGCTGCTACGGGCCTGATGACATAGATTTCATTGCTGAGTGATATTGCATTGTACGTAAGTACCACAACTTCTTTATCCATTTTTCGCTTTCTGTGATATTGAACTTGTACCGTAAACGAGGTTCTTGTAAACAGAGCCGTCCCAAACTTTGGGGTGGCTGTGTCTTTTTGATTTTAATTTCCCTAAGCTATAGGACCATAAGTGGAAGTGCCCTAGGCTCTGTTGCTTTGTTTTTTGGATGTTTCAGGAAACACCATACACTTCTCCAGATAGGCTGTTGGCAATTTACATCCCGCCCATCAGCATAACAAGGCTCCCAGTTCTCCATGGCCTGTCCTGCCTTTCTGGATTTCACACTTTTTTCAGATAGCCCTTTTTACCAGGGGGCAGTGAGACTTCATTGTAGTGCAGATTTCCTTTGCAAGCTTGCTTGGTTGGCCAAAAAGGGCGTATGCGTTTTTTCCTGTATATATTCAGGAAAAAACGCATACGCCCTTTTTGGCCAAGTGCATCATTGTGGACGTTCTGCCTCTTTTCCTATGCTTTACATGCAATTCCATTCTACCTCCTGAAATCAGTTTCCTGCAATTCTGCCCCGCTTTCAAGTCCTCCTGGCAGCCTTACTTCAATATATTTTTGGCAGATAGCTGTCACTTATAACTCTGCAGGTTTGTGAATTACAGTGCCCCTGAGCTCCTTTCTTCAACTCACTTTCTTGTGAGCTGGCCGCAACACCGCAGGATTGCTTCAGGCCCTAGTTTGGTTCCGGCACGGCATGCTGAGCCTTTGGTTAATTCCTCTTCCTGGTGGGAAATGAGAGTTAAATTTGCCCGTCCAGACACCTCCACCTAGTCTCTCATTGGTTCTCCCTATTCCTGTTCATTTTCCACAGAAATTGTAAACTGGGCCAAACAGGAGGTTAAAGGCACTGACTCTCCAAGTGGGGGAGTGTTAGTAAAGCGTCTGGAATGTTGCACCCGAGTACCAGGGGACGAAAACTGAGACACATTTGAACACGTTTCCCGATGACACTGTGGATCATACTCTGGGTTCCACATGCATGTTTTAGCTGAAGGAAGAATCCCTTAAACCTGGAGAGTTGAGACCCATGGAATGGGTACCATGCAATATGACTTCAAAGGGTCTGCATTTGCTCTCCGAACCTCACCAATCCTATCACTGCTGCGTTTATGCCGCTGTACACACGCTTGATTCTCTTTCGGAGACATACAAATCCATAGGTTTTAAGATTCTTACTAGTCAGGTATATTCTTAGGCGTTTAATATGGGGTGTTGAGTCCACATCGTTGAGCAAGGAGTAGCTCTTGTCTATTACATATTTGGCTTATGGAATGGTATCTGTGCTAATTTCAATCTCTGGTTTTATGCAGCACCCCAACTCACCTTTCCCCTTAAGCAAGCATAAGTTGGTTTTCTACATTTGACACCCTGTTCTGTTTTGTAATTCAGTTCTTGTGTAGCCAAGTTTACATTCCGTGTAGTAGTGATATCTTATGATGTTTCTTTTTCTGTGTGACTTATTTCACTTAGAATCATCGTACCTGAATCCACTCATTATGCTGCTACGGGCCTGATGACATAGACTTCATTGCTGAGTGATATTGCATTATACGTAAGTACCACAACTTCTTTATCCATTTTTCGCTTTCTGTGATATTCAACTTGTACCGTAAATGAGGTTCTTGTAAACAGAGCCGTCCCAAACTTTGGGGTGGCTGTGTCTTTTTGATTTTAATTTCCCTAAGCTATAGGACCATAAGTGGAATTGCATTAGGCTCTGTTGCTTTGTTTTTTGGATGTTTCAGGAAACACCATACACTTCTCCAGAGTGGCTGCTGGCAATTTACATCCCGCCCATCAGCATAACAAGGCTCCCTGTTCTCCATGGCCTGTCCTGCCTTTCTGGATTTTACACTTTTTTCAGATGGCCCTTTTGACCTGGGGGCAGTGAGACTTCATTGTAGTGCAGATTTCCTTTGCAAGCTTGCTTGGTTGGCCAAAAAGGGCGTATGCGTTTTTTCCTGAATATATTCAGGAAAAAACGCATACGCCCTTTTTGGCCAAGTGCATCATTGTGGACGTTCTGCCTCTTTTCCTATGCTTTACATGCAATTCCAGTCTACCTCCTGAAATCGGTTTCCTGCAATTCTGCCCCGCTTTCAATTCCTCTTGGCTGCCTTCCTTCAATATATTTTTGGAAGATAGCTGTCATTTATAACTCTGCAGGTTTGTGAATTACAGTGCCCCTGAGCTCCTTTCTTCAACTCGCTTTCTTGTGAGCTGGCCGCAACACCGCAAGATTGCTTCGGACCCTAGTGTGGTTCTGGCATGGCATGCTGAGCCTTTGGTTAATTCCTCTTCCTGGTGGGAAATGAGAGTTAAATTTGCCCGTCCGGACACCTCCACCTAGTCTCTCATTGGTTGTCCCTATTCCTTTTCATGTTCCACAGAAATTGCAATCTAGGCCAAACAGGAGGTTAAAGGCACTGACTCTCCAAGTGGGGAGAGTGTTAGTAAAGCGTCTGGAATGTTGCACCCGAGTACCAGGGGACGAAAAGTGAGACACATTTGAACACGTTTCCCGATCACACGGTGGATCGTACTCTGGGTTCCACATGCATGTTTTAGCTGAAGGAAGAATCCCTTAAACATGGAGAGTTGAGACCCATGGAATGGGTACCATGCAATATGACTTCAAAGGGTCTGCATTTGCTCACCGAACCTCACCAATCCTATCACTGCTGCGTTTATGCCACTGTACACACGTTTGATTCTCTTTCGGAGACATATAAATCCATAGGTTTTAAGATTCTTACTAGTCAGGTATATTCTTAGGCGTTTAATATGGGGTGTTGAGTCCACTTCATTGAGCAAGGAGTAGCTCTTGTCTATTACATATTTGGCTTATGGAACGGTATCTGTGCTAATTTCAATCTCTGGTTTTATGCCGCACCCCAAGTCACCTTTCCCCTTAAGCAAGCATTAGTTGGTTTTCTACATTTGAGACCCTGTTCTGTTTTGTAATTCAGTTCCTCTGTAGCCAAGTTTACATTCCGTGCAGTAGTGATATCTTATGATGTTTCTTTTTCTGTGTGACTTATTTCACTTAGAATCATCATACCTGAATCCACTCATTATGCTGCTACGGGCCTGATGACATAGATTTCATTGCTGAGTGATATTGCATTGTACGTAAGTACCACAACTTCTTTTTCCATTTTTCGCTTTATGTGATATTGAACTTGTACCGTAAACGAGGTTCTTGTAAACAGAGCCGGCCAAAACTTTGGGGTGGCTTTGTCTTTTTGATTTTAATTTCCCTAAGCTATAGGACCATAAGTGGAAGTGCCCTAGGCTCTTTTGCTTTGTTTTTTAGATGTTTCAGGAAACACCATACACTTCTCCAGAGTGGCTGTTGGCAATTTACATCCCGCCCATCAGCATAACAAGGCTCCCAGTTCTCCATGGCCTGTCCTGCCTTTCTGGATTTTACACTTTTTTCAGATGGCCCTTTTGACCGGGGGGCAGTGAGACTTCATTGTAGTGCAGATTTCCTTTGCAAGCTTGCTTGGTTTGCCAAAACGGGCGTATGCGTTTTTTCCTGTATATATTCAGGAAAAAACGCATATGCCCTTTTTGGCCAAGTGGATCATTGTGGACGTTCTGCCTCTTTTCCTATGCTTTACATGCAATTCCCGTCTACCTCCTGAAATCGGTTTCCTGCAATTCTGCCCCGCTTTCAAGTCCTCTTGGCATCCTTCCTTCAATATATTTTTGGACGATAGCTGTCATTTATAACTCTGCAGGATTGTGAATTACAGTGCCCCTGAGCTCCTTTCTTCAACTCGCTTTCTGTGAGCTGACCGCAACACCGCAGGATTGCTTCAGGCCCTAGTTTGGTTCCGGCATCGCATGCTGAGCCTTTGGTTAATTCCTCTTCCTGGTGGGAAATGAGAGTTAAATTTGCCCGACCTGACAGCTCCAGCTAGTCTCTCATTGGTTCTCCCTCTTCCTGTTCATCTTACGCAGAAATTGCAAACTGGGCCAAACAGGAGGTTAAAGGCACTGACTCTCCAAGTGGGGAGAGTGTTAGTAAAGCGTCTGGAATGTTGCACCCGAGTACCAGGGGACGAAAACTGAGACACATTTGAACAGGTTTCCCGATCACACGGTGGATCATACTCTGGGTTCCACATGCATGTTTTAGCTGAAGGAAGAATCCCTTAAACCTGGAGAGTTGAGACCCATGGAATGGGTACCATGCAATATGACTTCAAAGAGTCTGCATTTGCTCACCGAACCAAACCAATCCTATCACTGCTGCGTTTATGCCACTGTACACACGCTTGATTCTCTTTCGGAGACATATAAATCCATAGGTTTTAAGATTCTTACTAGTCAGGTATATTCTTAGGCGTATAATATGGGGTGTTGAGTCCTCTTCGTTGAGCAAGGAGTAGCTCTTGTCTATTACATATTTGGCTTATGGAACGGTATCTGTGCTAATTTCAATCTCTGGTTTTATGCCGCACCCCAAGTCACCTTTCCCCTTAAGCAAGCATAAGTTGGTTTTCTACATTTGAGACCCTGTTCTGTTTTGTAATTCAGTTCCTGTGTAGCCAAGTTTACATTCCGTGTAGTAGTGATATCTTATGATGTTTCTTTTTCTGTGTGACTTATTTCACTTAGAATCATCGTACCTGAATCCACTCATTATGCTGCTACGGGCCTGATGACATAGATTTCATTGCTGAGTGATATTGCATTGTACGTAAGTACCACAACTTCTTTATCCATTTTTCGCTTTCTGTGATATTGAACTTGTACCGTAAACGAGGTTCTTGTAAACAGAGCCGTCCCAAACTTTGGGGTGGCTGTGTCTTTTTGATTTTAATTTCCCTAAGCTATAGGACCATAAGTGGAAGTGCCCTAGGCTCTGTTGCTTTGTTTTTTGGATGTTTCAGGAAACACCATACACTTCTCCAGATAGGCTGTTGGCAATTTACATCCCGCCCATCAGCATAACAAGGCTCCCAGTTCTCCATGGCCTGTCCTGCCTTTCTGGATTTCACACTTTTTTCAGATAGCCCTTTTTACCAGGGGGCAGTGAGACTTCATTGTAGTGCAGATTTCCTTTGCAAGCTTGCTTGGTTGGCCAAAAAGGGCGTATGCGTTTTTTCCTGTATATATTCAGGAAAAAACACATACGCCCTTTTTGGCCAAGTGCATCATTGTGGACGTTCTGCCTCTTTTCCTATGCTTTACATGCAATTCCATTCTACCTCCTGAAATCAGTTTCCTGCAATTCTGCCCCGCTTTCAAGTCCTCTTGGCAGCCTTCCTTCAATATATTTTTGGACAATAGCTGTCATTTATAACTGCAGCTTTGTGAATTACAGTGCCCCTGAGCTCCTTTCTTCAACTCGCTTTCTTGTGAGCTGGCCGCAACACCGCAGGATTGCTTCAGGCCCTAGTTTGGTTCCGGCATGGCATGTTGAGCCTTTGGTTAATTCCTCTTCCTGGTGGGAAATGAGAGTTAAATTTGCCCGTTCAGACACCTCCACCTAGTCTCTCATTGGTTCTCCCTATTCCTGTTCATTTTCCACAGAAATTGCAAACTGGGCCAAACAGGAGGTTAAAGGCACTGACTCTCCAAGTGGGGAGAGTGTTAGTAAAGCGTCTGGAATGTTGCACCCTAGTACCAGGGGACGAAACCTGAGACACATTTGAACACGTTTCCTGATCACACGGTGGATCATACTCTGGGTTCCACATGCATGTTTTAGCTGAAGGAAGAATCCCTTAAACCTGGAGAGTTGAGACCCATGGAATGGGTACCATGCAATATGACTTCAAAGGGTCTGCATTTGCTCACCGAACCTCACCAATCATATCACTGCTGCGTTTATGCCTCTGTACACACGCTTGATTCTCTTTCGGAGACATATAAATCCATAGGTTTTAAGATTCTTACTAGTCAGGTATATTTTTAGGCGTTTATTATGGGGTGTTGAGTCCACTTCGTTGAGCAAGGAGTAGCTCTTGTCTATTACATATTTGGCTTACGGAACGGTATCTGTGCTAATTTCAATCTCTGGTTTTATGCAGCACCCCAACTCACCATTCCCCTTAAGCAAGCATAAGTTGGTTTTCTACATTTGAGACCCTGTTCTGTTTTGTAATTCAGTTCCTGTGTAGCCAAGTTTACATTCCGTGTAGTAGTGTTATCTTATGATGTTTCTTTTTGTGTGATTTATTTCACTTAGAATCATCGTACCTGAATCCACTCATTATGCTGCTACGGGCCTGATGACATAGATTTCATTGCTGAGTGATATTGCATTGTACGTAATTACTACAACTTCTTTATCCATTTTTCGCTTTCTGTGATATTGAACTTGTACCGTAAACGAGGTTCTTGTAAACAGAGCCGGCCTAAACTTTGGGGTGGCTCTGTCTTTTTGATTTTCATTTCCCTAAGCTATAGGACCATAAGTGGAAATGCCCTAGGCTCTGTTGCTTTGTTTTTTGGATGTTTCAGGAAACACCATACACTTCTCCAGAGTGGCTGCTGGCAATTTTCATCCCGCCCATCAGCATAACAAGTCTCCCAGTTCTCCATGGCCTGTCCTGCCTTTCTGGATTTTACACTTTTTTCAGATGGCCCTTTTGACCGGGGGGCAGTGAGACTTCATTGTAGTGCAGATTTCCTTTGCAAGCTTGCTTGGTTGGCCAAAAAGGGCGTATGCGTTTTTTCCTGAATATATTCAGGAAAAAATGCATACGCCCTTTTTGGCCAAGTGCATCATTGTGGACTTTCTGCCTCTTTTCCTATGCTTTACATGCAATTCCAGTCTACCTCCTGAAATCGGTTTCCTGCAATTCTGCCCCGCTTTCAATTCCTCTTGGCTGCCTTACTTCAATATATTTTTGGAAGATAGCTGTCATTTATAACTCTGCAGGTTTGTGAATTACAGTGCCCCTGAGCTCCTTTCTTCAACTCGCTTTCTTGTTTGCTGGCCGCAACACCGCAGGATTGCTTCAGGCCCTAGTTTGGTTCCGGCATGGCATGTTGAGCCTTTGGTTAATTCCTCTTCCTGGTGGGAAATGAGAGTTAAATTTGCCCGTTCAGACACCTCCACCTAGTCTCTCATTGGTTCTCCCTCTTCCTGTTCATCTTACGCAGAAATTGCAAACTGGGCCAAACAGGAGGTTAAAGGCACCGACTCTCCAAGTGGGGAGAGTGTTAGTAAAGCGTCTGGAATGTTGCACCCGAGTACCAGGGGACGAAAACTGAGACACATTTGAACACGTTTCCCGATCACACCGTGGATCATACTCTGGGTTCCACATGCATGTTTTAGCTGAAGGAAGAATCCCTTAAACCTGGAGAGTTGAGACCCATGGAATGGGTACCATGCAATATGACTTCAAAGGGTCTGCATTTGCTCACCGAACCTCACCAATCCTATCACTGCTGCATTTATGCCGCTGTACACACGCTTGATTCTCTTTCGGAGACATATAAATCCATAGGTTTTAAGATTCTTACTAGTCAGGTAGATTCTTAGGCGTTTAATATGGGGTGTTGAGTCCACTTCGTTGAGCAAGGAGTAGCTCTTGTCTATTACATATTTGGCTTATGGAACGGTATCTGTGCTAATTTCAATCTCTGGCTTTATGCTGCACCCCAACTCACCTTTCCCCTTAAGCAAGCATACGTTGGTTTTCTACATTTGACACCCTGTTCTGTTTTGTAATTCAGTTCTTGTGTAGCCAAGTTTACATTCCGTGTGTTAGTGATATCTTATGATGTTTCTTTTTCTGTGTGACTTATTTCACTTAGAATCATCGTACCTGAATCCACTCATTATGCTGCTACGGGCCTGATGACATAGATTTCATTGCTGAGTTATATTGCATTGTACGTAAGTACCACAACTTCTTTATCCATTTTTCGCTTTCTGTGATATTCAACTTGTACCGTAAATGAGGTTCTTGTAAACAGAGCCGTCCCAAACTTTGGGGTGGCTGTGTCTTTTTGATTTTAATTTCCCTAAGCTATAGGACCATAAGTGGAAGTGCCCTAGGCTCTGTTGCTTTGTTTTTTGGATGTTTCAGGAAACACCATACACTTCTCCAGAGTGGCTGCTGGCAATTTACATCCCGCCCATCAGCATAACAAGGCTCCCAGTTCTCCATGGCCTGTCCTGCCTTTCTGGATTTTACACTTTTTTCAGATGGCCCTTTTGACCGGGGGGCAGTGAGACTTCATTGTAGTGCAGATTTCCTTTGCAAGCTTGCTTGGTTGGCCAAAAAGGGCGTATGCGTTTTTTCCTGAATATATTCAGGAAAAAACGCATACGCCCTTTTTGGCCAAGTGCATCATTGTGGACGTTCTGCCTCTTTTCCTATGCTTTACATGCAATTCCAGTCTACCTCCTGAAATCGGTTTCCTGCAATTCGGCCCCGCTTTCAACTATTCTTTGCTGCCTTACTTCAATATATTTTTGGAAGATAGCTGTCATTTATAACTCTGCAGGTTTGTGAATTACAGTGCCCGTGTGCTCCTTTCTTCAACTCGCTTTCTTGTGAGCTGGCCGCAACACCGCAGGATTGCTTCAGGCCCTAGTTTGGTTCCGGCATGGCATGTTGAGCCTTTGGTTAATTCCTCTTCCTGGTCGGAAATAAGAGTTAAATTTGCCCGTACAAACACCTCCACCTAGTCTCTCATTGGTTCTCCCTATTCCTGTTCATTTTCCACAGAAATTGCAAACTGGGCCAAACAGGAGGTTAAAGGCACCGAATCTCCAAGTGGGGAGAGTGTTAGTAAAGACTCTGGAATGTTGCACCCGAGTACCAGGGGACGAAAACTGAGACACATATGAACACGTTTCCCGATCACACGGTGGATCATACTCTGGGTTCCACATGCATGTTTTAGCTGAAGGAAGAATCCCTTAAACATGGAGAGTTGAGACCCATGGAATGGGTACCATGCAATATGACTTCATAGGGTCTGCATTTGCTCAGCGAACCTCACCAATACTATCACTGCTGCGTTTATGCCACTGTACACACGCTTGATTCTCTTTTGGAGACATATAAATCCATAGGTTTTAAGATTCTTCTAGTCAGGTATATTCTTAGGCGTTTAATATGGGGTGTGTAGTCCACTTCGTTGAGCAAGGAGTAGCTCTTGTCTATTACATATTTGGCTTATGGAATGGTATCTGTGCTAATTTCAATCTCTTGTGGTATGCAGCACCCCAACTCACCTTTCCCCTTAAGCAAGCATAAGTTGGTTTTCTACATTTGACACCTTGTTCTGTTTTGTAATTCAGTTCCTGTGAAGCCAAGTTTACATTCCGTGTATTAGTGATATATTATGATGTTTCTTTTTCTGTGTGACTTATTTCACTTGGAATCATCGTACCTGAATCCACTCATTATGCTGCTAGGGGCCTGATGACATAGATTTCATTGCTGAGTGATATTGCATTGTACGTAAGTACCACAACTTCTTTTTCCATTTTTCGCTTTCTGTGATATTGAACTTGTACCGTAAACGAGGTTGTTGTAAACAGAGCTGGCCGAAACTTTGGGGTGGCTTTGTCTTTTTGATTTTAATTTCCCTAAGCTATAGGACCATAAGTGGAAGTGCCCTAGGCTCTGTTGCTTTGTTTTTTAGATGTTTCAGGAAACACCATACACTTCTCCAGAGTGGCTGTTGGCAATTTACATCCCGCCCATCAGCATAACAAGGCTCCCAGTTCTCCATGGCCTGTCCTGCCTTTCTGGATTTTACACTTTTTTCAGATGGCCCTTTTGACTGGGGGGCAGTGAGACTTCATTGTAGTGCAGATTTCCTTTGCAAGCTTGCTTGGTTTTCCAGAAAGGGCGTATGCGTTTTTTCCTGAATATATTCAGGAAAAAAACGCATACGCCCTTTTTGGCCAAGTGCATCATTGTGGACGTTCTGCCTCTTTTCCTATGCTTTACATGCAATTCCAGTCTACCTCCTGAAATTGGTTTCCTGCAATTCTGCCCCGCTTTCAACTCCACTTGGCAGCCTTACTTCAATATATTTTTGGAAGATAGCTGTCATTTATAACTCTGCAGGTTTGTGAATTACAGTGCCCCTGAGCTCCTTTCTTCAACTCGCTTTCTTGTGAGCTGGCCGCAACACCGCAGGATTGCTTCGGACCCTAGTGTGGTTCTGGCATGGCATGCTGAGCCTTTGGTTAATTCCTCTTCCTGGTGGGAAATGACAGTTAAATTTGCCCGTCCGGACACCTCCACCTAGTCTCTCATTGGTTGTCCCTATTCCTGTTCATGTTCCACAGAAATTGCAATCTAGGCCAAACAGGAGGTTAAAGGCACTGACTCTCCAAGTGGGGAGAGTGTTAGTAAAGCGTCTGGAATGTTGCACCCGAGTACCAGGGAATGAAAACTGATACACATTTGAACACGTTTCCCGATCACACGGTTGATCGTACTCTGGGTTCCACATGCATGTTTTAGCTGAAGAAAGAATCCCTTAAATATGGAGAGTTGAGACCCCTGGAATGGGTACCATGCAATATGACTTCAAAGGGTCTGCATTTGCTCACCGAACCTCACCAATCCTATCACTGCTGCGTTTATGCCGCTTTACACATGCTTGATTCTCTTTCGGAGACATATAAATCCATAGGTTTTAAGATTCTTACTAGTCAGGTATATTCTTAGGCATTTAATATGGGGTGTTGAGTCCACTTCGTTGAGCAAGGAGTAGCTCTTGTCTATTACATATTTGGCTTATGGAACGGTATCTGTGCTAATTTCAATCTCTGGTTTTATGCAGCACCCCAACTCACCTTTCCCCTTAAGCAAGCATAAGTTGGTTTTCTACATTTCACACCCTGTTCTGTTTTGTAATTCATTTCCTGTGTATCCAAGTTTACATTCCGTGTAGTAGTGATATCTTATGATGTTTCTTTTTCTGTGTGACTTATTTCACTTAGAATCATCATACCTGAATCCACTCATTATGCTGCTACGGGCCTGATGACATAGATTTCATTGCTGAGTGATATTGCATTGTACGTAAGTACCACAACTTCTTTTTCCATTTTTCGCTTTATGTGATATTGAACTTGTACCGTAAACGAGGTTCTTGTAAACAGAGCCGGACATAACTTTGGGGTGGCTTTGTCTTTTTGATTTTAATTTCCCTAAGCTATAGGACCATAAGTGGAAGTGCCCTAGGCTCTTTTGCTTTGTTTTTTAGATGTTTCAGGAAACACCATACACTTCTCCAGAGTGGCTGTTGGCAATTTACATCCCGCCCATCAGCATAACAAGGCTCCCAGTTCTCCATGGCCTGTCCTGCCTTTCTGGATTTTACACTTTTTTCAGATGGCCCTTTTGACCTGGGGGCAGTGAGACTTCATTGTAGTGCAGATTTCCTTTGCAAGCTTGCTTGGTTGGCCAGAAAGGGCGTATGCGTTTTTTCCTGAATATATTCAGGAAAAAACGCATACGCCCTTTTTGGCCAAGTGCATCATTGTGGATGTTCTGCCTCTTTTCCTATGCTTTACATGCAATTCCAGTCTACCTCCTGAAATTGGTTTCCTGCAATTCTGCCCCGCTTTCAACTCCTCTTGGCAGCCTTACTTCAATATATTTTTGGAAGATAGCTGTCATTTATAACTCTGCAGGTTTGTGAATTACAGTCCCCCTGAGCTCCTTTCTTCAACTCGCTTTCTTGTGAGCTGGCCGCAACACCGCAGGATTGCTTCAGGCCCTAGTTTGGTTCTGGCACGGCATGCTGAGCCTTTGGTTAATTCCTCTTCCTGGTGGGAAATGAGAGTTAAATTTGCCCGTCCAGACACCTCCACCTAGTCTCTCATTGGTTCTCCCTATTCCTGTTCATTTTCCACAGAAATTGCAAACTGGGCCAAACAGGAGGTTAAAGGCACTGACTCTCCAAGTGGGGAGAGTGTTAGTAAAGCGTCTGGAATGTTGCACCCGAGTACCAGGGTACGAAAACTCTGACACATTTGAACACGTTTTCTGATCACACGGTGGATCGTACTCTGGGTTCCACATGCATGTTTTAGCTGAAGGAAGAATCCCTTAAACATGGAGAGTTGAGACCCATGGAATGGGTACCATGCAATATGACTTCAAAGGGTCTGCATTTGCTCACCGAACCTCACCAATCCTATCACTGCTGCGTTTATGCCGCTGTACACACGCATGATTCTCTTTCGGAGACATATAAATCCATAGGTTTTAAGATTCTTACTAGTCAGGTATATTCTTAGGCGTTTAATATGGGGTGTTCAGTCCACTTCGTTGAGCAAGGAGTAGCTCCTGTCTATTACATATTTGGCTTATGGAACGGTATCTGTGCTAATTTCAATCTCTGGTTTTATGCCGCACCCCAACTCACCTTTCCCCTTAAGCAAGCATAAGTTGGTTTTCTACATTTGAGACCCTGTTCTGTTTTGTAATTCAGTTCCTGTGTAGCCAAGTTTACATTCCGTGTAGCAGTGATATCTTATGATGTTTCTTTTTCTGTGTGACTTATTTCACTTAGAATCATCGTACCTGAATCCACTCATTATGCTGCTACGGGCCTGATGACATAGATTTCATTGCTGAGTGATATTGCTTTGTACGTAATTACCACAACTTCTTTTTCCATTTTTCGCTTTATGTGATATTGAACTTGTACCGTAAACGAGGTTCTTGTAAACAGAGCCGGCCATAACTTTGGGGTGGCTTTGTCTTTTTGATTTTAATTTCCCTAAGCTATAGGACCATAAGTGGAAGTGCCCTAGGCTCTTTTGCTTTGTTTTTTAGATGTTTCAGGAAACACCATACACTTCTCCAGAGTGGCTGTTGGCAATTTACATCCCGCCCATCAGCATAACAAGGCTCCCAGTTCTCCATGGCCTGTCCTGCCTTTCTGGATTTTACACTTTTTTCAGATGGCCCTTTTGACCGGGGGGCAGTGAGACTTCATTGTAGTGCAGATTTCCTTTGCAAGCTTGCTTGGTGGTCCAGAAAGGACGTATGCGTTTTTTCCTGAATATATTCAGGAAAAAACGCATACGCCCTTTTTGGCCAAGTGCATCATTGTGGACGTTCTGCCTCTTTTCCTATGCTTTACATGCAATTCCTGTCTACCTCCTGAAATTGGTTTCCTGCAATTCTGCCCCGCTTTCAACTCCTCTTGGCAGCCTTACTTCAATATATTTTTGGAAGATAGCTGTCATTTATAACTCTGCAGGTTTGTGAATTACAGTGCCCCTGAGCTCCTTTCTTCAACTCGCTTTCTTGTGAGCTGGCCGCAACACCGCAGGATTGCTTCAGGCCCTAGTTTGGTTCTGGCACGGCATGCTGAGCCTTTGGTTAATTCCTCTTCCTGGTGGGAAATGAGAGTTAAATTTGCCCGTCCAGACACCTCCACCTAGTCTCTCATTGGTTCTCCCTATTCCTGTTCATTTTCCACAGAAATTGCAATCTAGGCCAAACAGGAGGTTAAAGGCACTGACTCTCCAAGTGGGGAGAGTGTTAGTAAAGCGTCTGGAATGTTGCACCGAGTACCAGGGGACGAAAACTGAGACACATTTGAACACGTTTCCCGATCACACGGTGGATCGTACTCTGGGTTCCACATGCATGTTTTAGCTGAAGGAAGAATCCCTTAAACATGGAGAGTTGAGACCCATGGAATGGGTACCATGCAATATGACTTCAAAGGGTCTGCATTTGCTCACCGAACCTCACCAATCCTATCACTGCTGCGTTTATGCCGCTGTACACACGTTTGATTCTCTTTCGGAGACATATAAATCCATAGGTTTTAAGATTCTTACTAGTCAGGTATATTCTTAGGCGTTTAATATGGGGTGTTGAGTCCACTTCATTGAGCAAGGAGTAGCTCTTGTCTATTACATATTTGGCTTATGGAACGGTATCTGTGCTAATTTCAATCTCTGGTTTTATGCCGCACCCCAAGTCACCTTTCCCCTTAAGCAAGCATTAGTTGGTTTTCTACATTTGAGACCCTGTTCTGTTTTGTAATTCAGTTCCTCTGTAGCCAAGTTTACATTCCGTGCAGTAGTGATATCTTATGATGTTTCTTTTTCTGTGTGACTTATTTCACTTAGAATCATCATACCTGAATCCACTCATTATGCTGCTACGGGCCTGATGACATAGATTTCATTGCTGAGTGATATTGCATTGTACGTAAGTACCACAACTTCTTTTTCCATTTTTCGCTTTATGTGATATTGAACTTGTACCGTAAACGAGGTTCTTGTAAACAGAGCCAGCCGAAACTTTGGGGTGGCTTTGTCTTTTTGATTTTAATTTCCCTAAGCTATAGGACCATAAGTGGAAGTGCCCTAGGCTCTTTTGCTTTGTTTTTTAGATGTTTCAGGAAACACCATACACTTCTCCAGAGTGGCTGTTGGCAATTTACATCCCGCCCATCAGCATAACAAGGCTCCCAGTTCTCCATGGCCTGTTCTGCCTTTCTGGATTTTACACTTTTTTCAGATGGCCCTTTTGACCGGGGGGCAGTGAGACTTCATTGTAGTGCAGATTTCCTTTGCAAGCTTGCTTGGTTGGCCAGAAAGTGCGTATGCGTTTTTTCCTGAATATATTCAGGAAAAAACGCATACGCCCTTTTGGCCAAGTGCATCATTGTGGACGTTCTGCCTCTTTTCCTATGCTTTACATGCAATTCCAGTCTACCTCCTGAAATTGGTTTCCTGCAATTCTGCCCCGCTTTCAAGTTCTCTTGGCAGCCTTCCTTCAATATATTTTTGGACGATAGCTGTCATTTATAACTCTGCAGGTTTGTGAATTACAGTCCCCCTGAGCTCCTTTCTTCAACTCGCTTTCTTGTGAGCTGGCCGCAACACCGCAGGATTGCTTCAGGCCCTAGTTTGGTTCCGGCATCGCATGCTGAGCCTTTGGTTAATTCCTCTTCCTGGTGGGAAATGAGAGTTAAATTTGTCCGTCCAGACACCTCCAGCTAGTCTCTCATTGGTTCTCCCTCTTCCTGTTCATCTTACGCAGAAATTGCAAACTGGGCCAAACAGGAGGTTAAAGGCACTGACTCTCCAAGTGGGGAGAGTGTTAGTAAAGCGTCTGGAATGTTGCACCCGAGTACCAGGGGACGAAAACTGAGACACATTTGAACACGTTTTCCGATCACACGGTGGATCGTACTCTGGGTTCCACATGCATGATTCAGCTGAAGGAAGAATCCCTTAAACATGGAGAGTTGAGACCCATGGAATGGGTACCATGCAATATGACTTCAAAGGGTCTGCATTTGCTCACCGAACCTCACCAATCCTATCACTGCTGCGTTTATGCCGCTGTACACACGTTTGATTCTCTTTCGGAGACATATAAATCCATAGGTTTTAAGATTCTTACTAGTCAGGTATATTCTTAGGCGTTTAATATGGGGTGTTGAGTCCACTTCATTGAGCAAGGAGTAGCTCTTGTCTATTACATATTTGGCTTATGGAACGGTATCTGTGCTAATTTCAATCTCTGGTTTTATGCCGCACCCCAAGTCACCTTTCCCCTTAAGCAAGCATAAGTTGGTTTTCTACATTTGAGACCCTGTTCTGTTTTGTAATTCAGTTCCTCTGTAGCCAAGTTTACATTCCGTGCAGTAGTGATATCTTATGATGTTTCTTTTTCTGTGTGACTTATTTCACTTAGAATCTTCATACCTGAATCCACTCATTATGCTGCTACGGGCCTGATGACATAGATTTCATTGCTGAGTGATATTGCATTGTACGTAAGTACCACAACTTCTTTTTCCATTTTTCGCTTTATGTGATATTGAACTTGTACCGTAAACGAGGTTCTTGTAAACAGAGCCGGCCGAAACTTTGGGGTGGCTTTGTCTTTTTGATTTTAATTTCCCTAAGCTATAGGACCATAAGTGGAAGTGCCCTAGGCTCTTTTGCTTTGTTTTTTAGATGTTTCAGGAAACACCATACACTTCTCCAGAGTGGCTGTTGGCAATTTACATCCCGCCCATCAGCATAACAAGGCTCCCAGTTCTCCATGGCCTGTCCTGCCTTTCTGGATTTTACACTTTTTTCAGATGGCCCTTTTGACTGGGGGGCAGTGAGACTTCATTGTAGTGCAGATTTCCTTTGCAAGCTTGCTTGGTTGGCCAAAAAGTGCGTATGCGTTTTTTCCTGAATATATTCAGGAAAAAACGCATACACCCTTTTGGCCAAGTGCATCATTGTGGACGTTCTGCCTCTTTTCCTATGCTTTACATGCAATTCCAGTCTACCTCCTGAAATTGGTTTCCTGCAATTCTGCCCCGCTTTCAAGTTCTCTTGGCAGCCTTCCTTCAATATATTTTTGGACGATAGCTGTCATTTATAACTCTGCAGGTTTGTGAATTACAGTCCCCCTGAGCTCCTTTCTTCAACTCGCTTTCTTGTGAGCTGGCCGCAACACCGCAGGATTGCTTCAGGCCCTAGTTTGGTTCCGGCATCGCATGCTGAGCCTTTGGTTAATTCCTCTTCCTGGTGGGAAATGAGAGTTAAATTTGTCCGTCCAGACACCTCCAGCTAGTCTCTCATTGGTTCTCCCTCTTCCTGTTCATCTTACGCAGAAATTGCAAACTGGGCCAAACAGGAGGTTAAAGGCACTGACTCTCCAAGTGGGGAGAGTGTTAGTAAAGCGTCTGGAATGTTGCACCCGAGTACCAGGGGACGAAAACTGAGACACATTTGAACACGTTTTCCGATCACACGGTGGATCGTACTCTGGGTTCCACATGCATGTTTCAGCTGAAGGAAGAATCCCTTAAACATGGAGAGTTGAGACCCATGGAATGGGTACCATGCAATATGACTTCAAAGGGTCTGCATTTGCTCACCGAACCTCACCAATCCTATCACTGCTGCGTTTATGCCGCTGTACACACGCTTGATTCTCTTTCGGAGACATATAAATCCATAGGTTTTAAGATTCTTACTAGTCAGGTATATTCTTAGGCGTTTAATATGGGGTGTTGAGTCCACTTCGTTGAGCAAGGAGTAGCTCTTGTCTATTACATATTTGGCTTATGGAACGGTATCTGTGCTAATTTCAATCTCTGGTTTTATGCCGCACCCCAAGTCACCTTTCCCCTTAAGCAAGCATAAGTTGGTTTTCTACATTTGAGACCCTGTTCTGTTTTGTAATTCAGTTCCTGTGTAGCCAAGTTTACATTCCGTGTAGTAGTGATATCTTATGATGTTTCTTTTTCTGTGTGACTTATTTCACTTAGAATCATCGTACCTGAATCCACTCATTATGCTGCTACGGGCCTGATGACATAGATTTCATTGCTGAGTGATATTGCTTTGTACGTAATTACCACAACTTCTTTATCCATTTTTCGCTTTCTGTGATATTGAACTTGTACCGTAAACGAGGTTCTTGTAAACAGAGCCGACCCAAACTTTGGGGTGGCTGTGTCTTTTTGATTTTAATTTCCCTAAGCTAAAGGACCATAAGTGGAAATACCCTAGGCTCTGTTGCTTTGTTTTTTGAATGTTTCAGGAAACAGCATACACTTCTCCAGAGTGGCTGCTGGCAATTTACATCCCGCCCATCAGCATAACAAGGCTCCCAGTTCTCCATGGCCTGTCCTGCCTTTCTGGGTTTTACACTTTTTTCAGATGGCCCTTTTGACCGGGGGGCAGTGAGACTTCATTGTAGTGCAGATTTCCTTTGCAAACTTGCTTGGTTGGCCAAAAAGTGCATATGCGTTTTTTCCTGAATATATTCAGGAAAAAACGCATACGCTCTTTTTGGCCAAGTGCATCATTGTGGACGTTCTGCCTCTTTTCCTATGCTTTACATGCAATTCCAGTCTACCTCCTGAAATCGGTTTCCTGCAATTCTGCCCCGCTTTCAACTCCTCTTGGCAGCCTTCCTTCAATATATTTTTGGACGATAGATGTCATTTATAACTCTGCAGGTTTGTGAATTAGAGTGCCCCTGAGCTCCTTTCTTCAACTCGCTTTCTTGTGAGCTGGCCGCAACACCGCAGGATTGCTTCGGTCCCTAGTGTGGTTCCGGCATGGCACGCTGAGCCTTTGGTTAATTCCTCTTCCTGGTGGGAAATGAGAGTTAAATTTGCCCGTCCGGACACCTCCACCTAGTCTCTCATTGGTTGTCCCTATTCCTGTTCATGTTCCACAGAAATTGCAAACTGGGCCAAACAGGAGGTTAAAGGCACTGACTCTCCAAGTGGGGAGAGTGTTAGTAAAGCGTCTGGAATGTTGCACCCGAGTACCAGGGGACGAAAACTGAGACACATTTGAACACGTTTCCCAATCACACGGTGGATCATATTCTGGGTTCCACAAGCATGTTTTAGCTGAAGGAAGAATCCCTTAAACATGGAGAGTTGAGACCCATGGAATGGGTACCATGCAATATGACTTCAAATGGTCTGCATTTGCTCACATACCTCACCATTCCTATCACTGCTGCGTTTATGCCGCTGTACACATGCTTGATTCTCTTTTGGAGACATATAAATCCTTAGGTTTTAAGATTTTTACTAGTCAGGTATATTCTTAGGCGTTTAATGTGGGGTGTTGAGTACACTTCGTTGAGCAAGGAGTAGCTCTTGTCTATTACATATTTGGCTTAAGGAACGTTATCTGTGCTAATTTCAATCTCTGGTTTTATGCAGCACCCCAACTCACCTTTCCACTTAAGCAAGCATAAGTTGGTTTTCTACATTTGACACCCTGTTATGTTTTGTAATTCAGTTCTTGTGTAGCCAAGTTTACATTCCGTGTAGTAGTGATATCTTATGATGTTTCTTTTTCTGTGTGACTAATTTCACTTAGAATCATCGTACCTGAATCCACTCATTATGCTGCTATGGGCCTGATGACATAGATTTCATTGCTGAGTGATATTGAATTGCACGTAAGTACCATAACTTCTTTATCCATTTTTCGCTTTCTGTGATATTGAACTTGTATGGTAAACGAGGTTCTTGTAAACACAGCTGTCCCAAACTTGGGGTGGCTGTGTCTTTTTGATTTTCATTTCCCTAAGCTATAGGACCATAAGTGGAAGTGCCCTAGGCTCTGTAGCTTTGTTTTTTGGATGTTTCAGGAAACACCATACACTTATCAACAGTTGCTGTTGGCAATTTACATCCCGCCCATCAGCATAACAAGGCTCCCAGTTCTCCATGGCCTGTCCTGCCTTTCTGGATTTTACACTTTTTTCAGATGGCCCTTTTGACCGGGGGGCAGTGAGACTTCATTGTAGTGCAGATTTCCTTTGCAAGCTTGCTTGGTTTGCCAAAACGGGCGTATGCGTTTTTTCCTGTATATATTCAGGAAAAAACGCATATGCCCTTTTTGGCCAAGTGGATCATTGTGGACGTTCTGCCTCTTTTCCTATGCTTTACATGCAATTCCCGTCTACCTCCTGAAATCGGTTTCCTGCAATTCTGCCCCGCTTTCAAGTCCTCTTGGCATCCTTCCTTCAATATGTTTTTGGACGATAGCTGTCATTTATAACTCTGCAGGATTGTGAATTACAGTGCCCCTAAGCTCCTTTCTTCAACTCGCTTTCTGTGAGCTGACCGCAACACCGCAGGATTGCTTCAGGCCCTAGTTTGGTTCCGGCATCGCATGCTGAGCCTTTGGTTAATTCCTCTTCCTGGTGGGAAATGAGAGTTAAATTTGCCCGACCTGACAGCTCCAGCTAGTCTCTCATTGGTTCTCCCTCTTCCTGTTCATCTTACGCAGAAATTGCAAACTGGGCCAAACAGGAGGTTAAAGGCACTGACTCTCCAAGTGGGGAGAGTGTTAGTAAAGCGTCTGGAATGTTGCACCCGAGTACCAGGGGACGAAAACTGAGACACATTTGAACAGGTTTCCCGATCACACGGTGGATCATACTCTGGGTTCCACATGCATGTTTTAGCTGAAGGAAGAATCCCTTAAACCTGGAGAGTTGAGACCCATGGAATGGGTACCATGCAATATGACTTCAAAGAGTCTGCATTTGCTCACCGAACCAAACCAATCCTATCACTGCTGCGTTTATGCCACTGTACACACGCTTGATTCTCTTTCGGAGACATATAAATCCATAGGTTTTAAGATTCTTACTAGTCAGGTATATTCTTAGGCGTATAATATGGGGTGTTGAGTCCTCTTCGTTGAGCAAGGAGTAGCTCTTGTCTATTACATATTTGGCTTATGGAACGGTATCTGTGCTAATTTCAATCTCTGGTTTTATGCCGCACCCCAAGTCACCTTTCCCCTTAAGCAAGCATAAGTTGGTTTTCTACATTTGAGACCCTGTTCTGTTTTGTAATTCAGTTCCTGTGTAGCCAAGTTTACATTCCGTGTAGTAGTGATATCTTATGATGTTTCTTTTTCTGTGTGACTTATTTCACTTAGAATCATCGTACCTGAATCCACTCATTATGCTGCTACGGGCCTGATGACATAGATTTCATTGCTGAGTGATATTGCATTGTACGTAAGTACCACAACTTCTTTATCCATTTTTCGCTTTCTGCGATATTGAACTTGTACCGTAAACGAGGTTCTTGTAAACAGAGCCGTCCCAAACTTTGGGGTGGCTGTGTCTTTTTGATTTTAATTTCCCTAAGCTATAGGACCATAAGTGGAAGTGCCCTAGGCTCTGTTGCTTTGTTTTTTGGATGTTTCAGGAAACACCATACACTTCTCCAGATAGGCTGTTGGCAATTTACATCCCGCCCATCAGCATAACAAGGCTCCCAGTTCTCCATGGCCTGTCCTGCCTTTCTGGATTTCACACTTTTTTCAGATAGCCCTTTTTACCAGGGGGCAGTGAGACTTCATTGTAGTGCAGATTTCCTTTGCAAGCTTGCTTGGTTGGCCAAAAAGGGCGTATGCGTTTTTTCCTGTATATATTCAGGAAAAAACACATACGCCCTTTTTGGCCAAGTGCATCATTGTGGACGTTCTGCCTCTTTTCCTATGCTTTACATGCAATTCCATTCTACCTCCTGAAATCAGTTTCCTGCAATTCTGCCCCGCTTTCAAGTCCTCTTGGCAGCCTTCCTTCAATATATTTTTGGACAATAGCTGTCATTTATAACTGCAGCTTTGTGAATTACAGTGCCCCTGAGCTCCTTTCTTCAACTCGCTTTCTTGTGAGCTGGCCGCAACACCGCAGGATTGCTTCAGACCCTAGTTTGGTTCCGGCATCGCATGCTGAGCCTTTGGTTAATTCCTATTCCTGGTAGGAAATGAGAGTTAAATTTGCCCGTCCAGACGTCTCCAGCAGGTCTCTCATTTGTTCTCCCTCTTCCTGTTCATCTTCCGCAGAAATTGCAAACTGGGCCAAACAGGAGGTTAAAGGCACTGACTCTCCAAGTGGGGAGAGTGTTAGTAAAGCGTCTGGAATGTTGCACCCGAGTACCAGGGGACGAAAACTGAGACACATTTGAACACGTTTTCCGATCACACGGTGGATCATACTCTGGGTTCCACATGCATGTTTAGCTGAAGGAAGAATCCCTTAAACCTGGAGAGTTGAGACCCATGGAATGGGTACCATGCAATATGACTTCAAAGGGTCTGCATTTGCTCACCGAACCTCACCAATCCTATCACTGCTGCGTTTATGCCACTGTACACACACTTGATTCTCTTTCGGAGACATATAAATACAGGGTTTTAAGATTCTTACTAGTCAGGTATATTTTTAGGCGTTTATTATGGGGTGTTGAGTCCACTTCGTTGAGCAAGGAGTAGCTCTTGTCTATTACATATTTGGCTTACGGAACGGTATCTGTGCTAATTTCAATCTCTGGTTTTATGCAGCACCCCAACTCACCTTTCCCCTTAAGCAAGCATAAGTTGGTTTTCTACATTTGACACCCTGTTCTGTTTTGTAATTCAGTTCCTGTGTAGCCAAGTTTACATTCCGTGTGTTAGTGATATCTTATGATGTTTCTTTTTCTGTGTGATTTATTTCACTTAGAATCATCGTACCTGAATCCACTCATTATGCTGCTACGGGCCTGATGACATAGATTTCATTGCTGAGTGATATTGCATTGTACGTAATTACTACAACTTCTTTATCCATTTTTCGCTTTCTGTGATATTGAACTTTTACTGTAAACGAGGTTCTTGTAAACAGAGCCGGCCCAAACTTTGGGGTGGCTCTGTCTTTTTGATTTTCATTTCCCTAGGCTATAGGACCATAAGTGGAAATGCCCTAGGCTCTGTTGCTTTGTTTTTTGGAAGTTTCAGGAAACACCATACACTTCTCCAGAGTGGCTGCTGGCAATTTACATCCCGCCCATCAGCATAACAAGTCTCCCAGTTCTCCATGGCCTCTCCTGCCTTTCTGGATTTTACACTTTTTTCAGATTGCCCTTTTGACCGGGGGGCAGTGAGACTTCATTGTAGTGCAGATTGCCTTTGCAAGCTTGCTTGGTTGGCCAAAAAGGGCGTATGCGTTTTTTCCTGAATATATTCAGGAAAAAACGCATACGCCCTTTTTGGCCAAGTGTATCATTGTGGACGTTCTGCCTCTTTTCCTATGCTTTACATGCAATTCCAGTCTACCTCCTGAAATCGGTTTCCTGCAATTCTGCCCCGCTTTCAAGTCCTCTTGGCAGCCTTCCTTCAATATATTTTTGGACGATAGCTGTCATTTATAACTCTGCAGGTTTGTGAATTACAGTGCCCCTGAGCTCCTTTCTTCAACTCGCTTTCTTGTGAGCTGGCCGCAACACCACAGGATTGCTTCAGGCCCTAGTTTGGTTCCGGCATCGCATGCTGAGCCTTTGGTTAATTCCTCTTCCTGGTGGGAAATGAGAGTTAAATTTGTCCGTCCAGACACCTCCAGCTAGTCTCTCATTGGTTCTCCCTCTTCCTGTTCATCTTACGCAGAAATTGCAAACTGGGCCAAACAGGAGGTTAAAGGCACTGACTCTCCAAGTGGGGAGAGTGTTAGTAAAGCGTCTGGAATGTTGCACCCGAGTACCAGGGGACGAAAACTGAGACACATTTGAACACGTTTCCTGATCACACGGTGGATCATACTCTGGGTTCCACATGCATGTTTTAGCTGAAGGAAGAATCCCTTACACCTGGAGAGTTGAGACCCATGGAATGGGTACCATGCAATATGACTTCAAAGGGTCTGCATTTGCTCACCGAACCTCACCAATCCTATCACTGCTGCGTTTATGCCGCTGTACACACGCTTGATTCTCTTTCGGAGACATATAAATCCATAGGTTTTAAGATTCTTACTAGTCAGGTATATTCTTAGGCGTTTAATATGGGGTGTTGAGTCCACTTCGTTGAGCAAGGAGTAGCTCTTGTCTATTACATATTTGGCTTATGGAACGGTATCTGTGCTAATTTCAATCTCTGGTTTTATGCCGCACCCCAAGTCACCTTTCCCCTTAAGCAAGCATAAGTTGGTTTTCTACATTTGAGACCCTGTTCTGTTTTGTAATTCAGTTCCTGTGTAGCCAAGTTTACATTCCGTGTAGTAGTGATATCTTATGATGTTTCTTTTTCTGTGTGACTTATTTCACTTAGAATCATCGTACCTGAATCCACTCATTATGCTGCTACGGGCCTGATGACATAGATTTCATTGCTGAGTGATATTGCTTTGTACGTAATTACCACAACTTCTTTATCCATTTTTCGCTTTCTGTGATATTGAACTTGTACCGTAAACGAGGTTCTTGTAAACAGAGCCGACCCAAACTTTGGGGTGGCTGTGTCTTTTTGATTTTAATTTCCCTAAGCTAAAGGACCATAAGTGGAAATACCCTAGGCTCTGTTGCTTTGTTTTTTGAATGTTTCAGGAAACAGCATACACTTCTCCAGAGTGGCTGCTGGCAATTTACATCCCGCCCATCAGCATAACAAGGCTCCCAGTTCTCCATGGCCTGTCCTGCCTTTCTGGGTTTTACACTTTTTTCAGATGGCCCTTTTGACCGGGGGGCAGTGAGACTTCATTGTAGTGCAGATTTCCTTTGCAAACTTGCTTGGTTGGCCAAAAAGTGCATATGCGTTTTTTCCTGAATATATTCAGGAAAAAACGCATACGCTCTTTTTGGCCAAGTGCATCATTGTGGACGTTCTGCCTCTTTTCCTATGCTTTACATGCAATTCCAGTCTACCTCCTGAAATCGGTTTCCTGCAATTCTGCCCCGCTTTCAACTCCTCTTGGCAGCCTTCCTTCAATATATTTTTGGACGATAGATGTCATTTATAACTCTGCAGGTTTGTGAATTAGAGTGCCCCTGAGCTCCTTTCTTCAACTCGCTTTCTTGTGAGCTGGCCGCAACACCGCAGGATTGCTTCGGTCCCTAGTGTGGTTCCGGCATGGCACGCTGAGCCTTTGGTTAATTCCTCTTCCTGGTGGGAAATGAGAGTTAAATTTGCCCGTCCGGACACCTCCACCTAGTCTCTCATTGGTTGTCCCTATTCCTGTTCATGTTCCACAGAAATTGCAAACTGGGCCAAACAGGAGGTTAAAGGCACTGACTCTCCAAGTGGGGAGAGTGTTAGTAAAGCGTCTGGAATGTTGCACCCGAGTACCAGGGGACGAAAACTGAGACACATTTGAACACGTTTCCCAATCACACGGTGGATCATATTCTGGGTTCCACAAGCATGTTTTAGCTGAAGGAAGAATCCCTTAAACATGGAGAGTTGAGACCCATGGAATGGGTACCATGCAATATGACTTCAAATGGTCTGCATTTGCTCACATACCTCACCATTCCTATCACTGCTGCGTTTATGCCGCTGTACACATGCTTGATTCTCTTTTGGAGACATATAAATCCTTAGGTTTTAAGATTTTTACTAGTCAGGTATATTCTTAGGCGTTTAATGTGGGGTGTTGAGTACACTTCGTTGAGCAAGGAGTAGCTCTTGTCTATTACATATTTGGCTTAAGGAACGTTATCTGTGCTAATTTCAATCTCTGGTTTTATGCAGCACCCCAACTCACCTTTCCACTTAAGCAAGCATAAGTTGGTTTTCTACATTTGACACCCTGTTATGTTTTGTAATTCAGTTCTTGTGTAGCCAAGTTTACATTCCGTGTAGTAGTGATATCTTATGATGTTTCTTTTTCTGTGTGACTAATTTCACTTAGAATCATCGTACCTGAATCCACTCATTATGCTGCTATGGGCCTGATGACATAGATTTCATTGCTGAGTGATATTGAATTGCACGTAAGTACCATAACTTCTTTATCCATTTTTCCCTTTCTGTGATATTGAACTTGTATGGTAAACGAGGTTCTTGTAAACACAGCTGTCCCAAACTTGGGGTGGCTGTGTCTTTTTGATTTTCATTTCCCTAAGCTATAGGACCATAAGTGGAAGTGCCCTAGGCTCTGTAGCTTTGTTTTTTGGATGTTTCAGGAAACACCATACACTTATCAACAGTTGCTGTTGGCAATTTACATCCCGCCCATCAGCATAACAAGGCTCCCAGTTCTCCATGGCCTGTCCTGCCTTTCTGGATTTTACACTTTTTTCAGATGGCCCTTTTGACCGGGGGGCAGTGAGACTTCATTGTAGTGCAGATTTCCTTTGCAAGCTTGCTTGGTTTGCCAAAACGGGCGTATGCGTTTTTTCCTGTATATATTCAGGAAAAAACGCATATGCCCTTTTTGGCCAAGTGGATCATTGTGGACGTTCTGCCTCTTTTCCTATGCTTTACATGCAATTCCCGTCTACCTCCTGAAATCGGTTTCCTGCAATTCTGCCCCGCTTTCAAGTCCTCTTGGCATCCTTCCTTCAATATGTTTTTGGACGATAGCTGTCATTTATAACTCTGCAGGATTGTGAATTACAGTGCCCCTAAGCTCCTTTCTTCAACTCGCTTTCTGTGAGCTGACCGCAACACCGCAGGATTGCTTCAGGCCCTAGTTTGGTTCCGGCATCGCATGCTGAGCCTTTGGTTAATTCCTCTTCCTGGTGGGAAATGAGAGTTAAATTTGCCCGACCTGACAGCTCCAGCTAGTCTCTCATTGGTTCTCCCTCTTCCTGTTCATCTTACGCAGAAATTGCAAACTGGGCCAAACAGGAGGTTAAAGGCACTGACTCTCCAAGTGGGGAGAGTGTTAGTAAAGCGTCTGGAATGTTGCACCCGAGTACCAGGGGACGAAAACTGAGACACATTTGAACAGGTTTCCCGATCACACGGTGGATCATACTCTGGGTTCCACATGCATGTTTTAGCTGAAGGAAGAATCCCTTAAACCTGGAGAGTTGAGACCCATGGAATGGGTACCATGCAATATGACTTCAAAGAGTCTGCATTTGCTCACCGAACCAAACCAATCCTATCACTGCTGCGTTTATGCCACTGTACACACGCTTGATTCTCTTTCGGAGACATATAAATCCATAGGTTTTAAGATTCTTACTAGTCAGGTATATTCTTAGGCGTATAATATGGGGTGTTGAGTCCTCTTCGTTGAGCAAGGAGTAGCTCTTGTCTATTACATATTTGGCTTATGGAACGGTATCTGTGCTAATTTCAATCTCTGGTTTTATGCCGCACCCCAAGTCACCTTTCCCCTTAAGCAAGCATAAGTTGGTTTTCTACATTTGAGACCCTGTTCTGTTTTGTAATTCAGTTCCTGTGTAGCCAAGTTTACATTCCGTGTAGTAGTGATATCTTATGATGTTTCTTTTTCTGTGTGACTTATTTCACTTAGAATCATCGTACCTGAATCCACTCATTATGCTGCTACGGGCCTGATGACATAGATTTCATTGCTGAGTGATATTGCATTGTACGTAAGTACCACAACTTCTTTATCCATTTTTCGCTTTCTGTGATATTGAACTTGTACCGTAAACGAGGTTCTTGTAAACAGAGCCGTCCCAAACTTTGGGGTGGCTGTGTCTTTTTGATTTTAATTTCCCTAAGCTATAGGACCATAAGTGGAAGTGCCCTAGGCTCTGTTGCTTTGTTTTTTGGATGTTTCAGGAAACACCATACACTTCTCCAGATAGGCTGTTGGCAATTTACATCCCGCCCATCAGCATAACAAGGCTCCCAGTTCTCCATGGCCTGTCCTGCCTTTCTGGATTTCACACTTTTTTCAGATAGCCCTTTTTACCAGGGGGCAGTGAGACTTCATTGTAGTGCAGATTTCCTTTGCAAGCTTGCTTGGTTGGCCAAAAAGGGCGTATGCGTTTTTTCCTGTATATATTCAGGAAAAAACACATACGCCCTTTTTGGCCAAGTGCATCATTGTGGACGTTCTGCCTCTTTTCCTATGCTTTACATGCAATTCCATTCTACCTCCTGAAATCAGTTTCCTGCAATTCTGCCCCGCTTTCAAGTCCTCTTGGCAGCCTTCCTTCAATATATTTTTGGACAATAGCTGTCATTTATAACTGCAGCTTTGTGAATTACAGTGCCCCTGAGCTCCTTTCTTCAACTCGCTTTCTTGTGAGCTGGCCGCAACACCGCAGGATTGCTTCAGACCCTAGTTTGGTTCCGGCATCGCATGCTGAGCCTTTGGTTAATTCCTATTCCTGGTAGGAAATGAGAGTTAAATTTGCCCGTCCAGACGTCTCCAGCAGGTCTCTCATTTGTTCTCCCTCTTCCTGTTCATCTTCCGCAGAAATTGCAAACTGGGCCAAACAGGAGGTTAAAGGCACTGACTCTCCAAGTGGGGAGAGTGTTAGTAAAGCGTCTGGAATGTTGCACCCGAGTACCAGGGGACGAAAACTGAGACACATTTGAACACGTTTTCCGATCACACGGTGGATCATACTCTGGGTTCCACATGCATGTTTAGCTGAAGGAAGAATCCCTTAAACCTGGAGAGTTGAGACCCATGGAATGGGTACCATGCAATATGACTTCAAAGGGTCTGCATTTGCTCACCGAACCTCACCAATCCTATCACTGCTGCGTTTATGCCACTGTACACACACTTGATTCTCTTTCGGAGACATATAAATACAGGGTTTTAAGATTCTTACTAGTCAGGTATATTTTTAGGCGTTTATTATGGGGTGTTGAGTCCACTTCGTTGAGCAAGGAGTAGCTCTTGTCTATTACATATTTGGCTTACGGAACGGTATCTGTGCTAATTTCAATCTCTGGTTTTATGCAGCACCCCAACTCACCTTTCCCCTTAAGCAAGCATAAGTTGGTTTTCTACATTTGACACCCTGTTCTGTTTTGTAATTCAGTTCCTGTGTAGCCAAGTTTACATTCCGTGTGTTAGTGATATCTTATGATGTTTCTTTTTCTGTGTGATTTATTTCACTTAGAATCATCGTACCTGAATCCACTCATTATGCTGCTACGGGCCTGATGACATAGATTTCATTGCTGAGTGATATTGCATTGTACGTAATTACTACAACTTCTTTATCCATTTTTCGCTTTCTGTGATATTGAACTTTTACTGTAAACGAGGTTCTTGTAAACAGAGCCGGCCCAAACTTTGGGGTGGCTCTGTCTTTTTGATTTTCATTTCCCTAGGCTATAGGACCATAAGTGGAAATGCCCTAGGCTCTGTTGCTTTGTTTTTTGGAAGTTTCAGGAAACACCATACACTTCTCCAGAGTGGCTGCTGGCAATTTACATCCCGCCCATCAGCATAACAAGTCTCCCAGTTCTCCATGGCCTCTCCTGCCTTTCTGGATTTTACACTTTTTTCAGATTGCCCTTTTGACCGGGGGGCAGTGAGACTTCATTGTAGTGCAGATTGCCTTTGCAAGCTTGCTTGGTTGGCCAAAAAGGGCGTATGCGTTTTTTCCTGAATATATTCAGGAAAAAACGCATACGCCCTTTTTGGCCAAGTGTATCATTGTGGACGTTCTGCCTCTTTTCCTATGCTTTACATGCAATTCCAGTCTACCTCCTGAAATCGGTTTCCTGCAATTCTGCCCCGCTTTCAAGTCCTCTTGGCAGCCTTCCTTCAATATATTTTTGGACGATAGCTGTCATTTATAACTCTGCAGGTTTGTGAATTACAGTGCCCCTGAGCTCCTTTCTTCAACTCGCTTTCTTGTGAGCTGGCCGCAACACCACAGGATTGCTTCAGGCCCTAGTTTGGTTCCGGCATCGCATGCTGAGCCTTTGGTTAATTCCTCTTCCTGGTGGGAAATGAGAGTTAAATTTGTCCGTCCAGACACCTCCAGCTAGTCTCTCATTGGTTCTCCCTCTTCCTGTTCATCTTACGCAGAAATTGCAAACTGGGCCAAACAGGAGGTTAAAGGCACTGACTCTCCAAGTGGGGAGAGTGTTAGTAAAGCGTCTGGAATGTTGCACCCGAGTACCAGGGGACGAAAACTGAGACACATTTGAACACGTTTCCTGATCACACGGTGGATCATACTCTGGGTTCCACATGCATGTTTTAGCTGAAGGAAGAATCCCTTACACCTGGAGAGTTGAGACCCATGGAATGGGTACCATGCAATATGACTTCAAAGGGTCTGCATTTGCTCACCGAACCTCAACATCCTATCACTGCTGCATTTATGCCGCTGTACACATGCTTGATTCTCTTTCGGAGACATATAAATCCATAGGTTTTAAGATTCTTACTAGTCAGGTATATTCTTAGGCGTTTAATATGGGGTGTTGAGTCCACTTCGTTGAGCAAGGAGTAGCTCTTCTCTATTACATATTTGGCTTATGGAACGGTATCTGTGCTAATTACAATCTCTGGTTTTATGCATCACCCCAACTCACCTTTCCACTTAAGCAAGCATAAGTTGGGTTTCTACTTTTGAGACCCTGTTCTGTTTTGTAATTCAGTTCCTGTGTAGCCAAGTTTACATTCCGTGTATTAGTGATACCTTATGATATTTCTTTTTCTGTGTGACTTATTTCACTTAGAATCATCGTACCTGAATCCACTCATTATGCTGCTACGGGCCTGATGACATAGATTTCATTGCTGAGTGATATTGCATTGTACGTAAGTACCTCAACTTCTTTATCCATTTTTCGCTTTCTGTGATATTGAACTTGTACCGTAAACGAGGTTCTTGTAAACAGAGCCGTCCAAAATTTTGGGGTGGCTGTGTCTTTTTGATTTTAATTTTCCTAAGCTATAGGACCATAAGTGGAAGTGCCCGAGGCTCAGTTGCTTTGTTTTTTTAATGTTTCAGGAAACACCATACACTTCTCCACAGTGGCTGTTGGCAATTTACATCCCGCCCATCAGCATAACAAGGCTCCCAGTTCTCCATGGCCTGTCCTGCCTTTCTGGATTTTACACTTTTTTCAGATGGCCCTTTTGACCGGGGGGCAGTGAGACTTCATTGTAGTGCAGATTTCCTTTGCAAGCTTGCTTGGTTGGCCAAAAAGGGCGTATGCGTTTTTTCCTGAATATATTCAGGAAAAAACGCATACGCCCTTTTTGGCCAAGTGCATCATTGTGGACGTTCTGCCTCTTTTCCTATGCTTTACATGCAATTCCCGTCTACCTCCTGAAATCGGTTTCCTGCAATTCTGCCCCGCTTTCAAGTCCTCTTGCCAGCCTTCCTTCAATATATTTTAGAACGATAGCTGTCATTTATAACTCTGCAGGTTTGTGAATTACAGTGCCCCTGAGCTCCTTTCTTCAACTCGCTTTCTTGTGAGCTGGCCGCAACACCGCAGGATTGCTTCAGGCCCTAGTTTGGTTCCGGCATGGCATGTTGAGCCTTTGGTTAATTCCTCTTCCTGGTGGGAAATGAGAGTTAAATTTGCCCGTTCAGACACCTCCACCTAGTCTCTCATTGGTTCTCCCTATTCCTGTTCATTTTCCACAGAAATTGCAAACTGGGCCAAACAGGAGGTTAAAGGCACTGACTCTCCAAGTGGGGAGAGTGTTAGTAAAGCGTCTGGAATGTTGCACCCTAGTACCAGGGGACGAAACCTGAGACACATTTGAACACGTTTCCTGATCACACGGTGGATCATACTCTGGGTTCCACATGCATGTTTTAGCTGAAGGAAGAATCCCTTAAACCTGGAGAGTTGAGACCCATGGAACGGGTACCATGCAATATGACTTCAAAGGGTCTGCATTTGCTCACCGAACCTCACCAATCCTATCACTGCTGCGTTTATGCCGCTGTACACACGCTTGATTCTCTTTCGGAGACATATAAATCCATAGGTTTTAAGATTCTTACTAGTCAGGTATATTTTTAGGCGTTTATTATGGGGTGTTGAGTCCACTTCGTTGAGCAAGGAGTAGCTCTTGTCTATTACATATTTGGCTTACGGAACGGTATCTGTGCTAATTTCAATCTCTGGTTTTATGCAGCACCCCAACTCACCATTCCCCTTAAGCAAGCATAAGTTGGTTTTCTACATTTGAGACGCTGTTCTGTTTTGTAATTCAGTTCCTGTGTAGCCAAGTTTACATTCCGTTTAGTAGTGTTATCTTATGATGTTTCTTTTTCTGTGTGATTTATTTCACTTAGAATCATCGTACCTGAATCCACTCATTATGCTGCTACGGGCCTGATGACATAGATTTCATTGCTGAGTGATATTGCATTGTACGTAATTACTACAACTTCTTTATCCATTTTTCGCTTTCTGTGATATTGAACTTGTACCGTAAACGAGGTTCTTGTAAACAGAGCCGGCCTAAACTTTGGGGTGGCTCTGTCTTTTTGATTTTCATTTTCCTAAGCTATAGGACCATAAGTGGAAATGCCCTAGGCTCTGTTGGTTTGTTTTTTGGATGTTTCAGGAAACACCATACACTTCTCCAGAGTGGCTGCTGGCAATTTACATCCCGCCCATCAGCATAACAAGTCTCCCAGTTCTCCATGGCCTGTCCTGCCTTTCTGGATTTTACACTTTTTTCAGATGGCCCTTTTGACCGGGGGGCAGTGAGACTTCATTGTAGTGCAGATTTCCTTTGCAAGCTTGCTTGGTTGGCCAAAAAGGGCGTATGCGTTTTTTCCTGAATATATTCAGGAAAAAACGCATACGCCCTTTTTGGCCAAGTGCATCATTGTGGACTTTCTGCCTCTTTTCCTATGCTTTACATGCAATTCCAGTCTACCTCCTGAAATCGGTTTCCTGCAATTCTGCCCCGCTTTCAATTCCTCTTGGCTGCCTTACTTCTATATATTTTTGGAAGATAGCTGTCATTTATAACTCTGCAGGTTTGTGAATTACAGTGCCCCTGAGCTCCTTTCTTCAACTCGCTTTCTTGTTTGCTGGCCGCAACACCGCAGGATTGCTTCAGGCCCTAGTTTGGTTCCGGCATGGCATGTTGAGCCTTTGGTTAATTCCTCTTCCTGGTGGGAAATGAGAGTTAAATTTGCCCGTTCAGACACCTCCACCTAGTCTCTCATTGGTTCTCCCTCTTCCTGTTCATCTTACGCAGAAATTGCAAACTGGGCCAAACAGGAGGTTAAAGGCACCGACTCTCCAAGTGGGGAGGGTGTTAGTAAAGCGTCTGGAATGTTGCACCCGAGTACCAGGGGACGAAAACTGAGACACATTTGAACACGTTTCCCGATCACACCGTGGATCATACTCTGGGTTCCACATGCATGTTTTAGCTGAAGGAAGAATCCCTTAAACCTGGAGAGTTGAGACCCATGGAATGGGTACCATGCAATATGACTTCAAAGGGTCTGCATTTGCTCACCAAACCTCACCAATCCTATCACTGCTGCGTTTATGCCGCTGTACACACGCTTGATTCTCTTTCGGAGACATATAAATCCATAGGTTTTAAGATTCTTACTAGTCAGGTATATTCTTAGGCGTTTAATATGGGGTGTTGAGTACACTTCGTTGAGGAAGGAGTAGCTCTTGTCTATTACATATTTGGCTTATGGAACGGTATCTGTGCTAATTTCAATCTCTGGCTTTATGCTGCACCCCAACTCACCTTTCCCCTTAAGCAAGCATAAGTTGGTTTTCTACATTTGACACCCTGTTCTGTTTTGTAATTCAGTTCTTGTGTAGCCAAGTTTACATTCCGTGTGTTAGTGATATCTTATGATGTTTCTTTTTCTGTGTGACTTATTTCACTTAGAATCATCATACCTGAATCCACTCATTATGCTGCTACGGGCCTGATGACATAGATTTCATTGCTGAGTGATATTGCATTGTACGTAAGTACCACAACTTCTTTATCCATTTTTCGCTTTCTGTGATATTCAACTTGTACCGTAAATGAGGTTCTTGTAAACAGAGCCGTCCCAAACTTTGGGGTGGCTGTGTCTTTTTGATTTTAATTTCCCTAAGCTATAGGACCATAAGTGGAAGTGCCCTAGGCTCTGTTGCTTTGTTTTTTGGATGTTTCAGGAAACACCATACACTTCTCCAGAGTGGCTGCTGGCAATTTACATCCCGCCCATCAGCATAACAAGGCTCCCAGTTCTCCATGGCCTGTCCTGCCTTTCTGGATTTTACACTTTTTTCAGATGGCCCTTTTGACCGGGGGGCAGTGAGACTTCATTGTAGTGCAGATTTCCTTTGCAAGCTTGCTTGGTTGGCCAAAAAGGGCGTATGCGTTTTTTCCTGAATATATTCAGGAAAAAACGCATACGCCCTTTTTGGCCAAGTGCATCATTGTGGACGTTCTGCCTCTTTTCCTATGCTTTACATGCAATTCCAGTCTACCTCCTGAAATCGGTTTCCTGCAATTCGGCCCCGCTTTCAACTATTCTTTGCTGCCTTACTTCAATATATTTTTTGAAGATAGCTGTCATTTATAACTCTGCAGGTTTGTGAATTACAGTGCCCGTGTGCTCCTTTCTTCAACTCGCTTTCTTGTGAGCTGGCCGCAACACCGCAGGATTGCTTCAGGCCCTAGTTTGGTTCCGGCATGGCATGTTGAGCCTTTGGTTAATTCCTCTTCCTGGTGGGAAATGAGAGTTAAATTTGCCCGTTCAGACACCTCCACCTAGTCTCTCATTGGTTCTCCCTATTCCTGTTCATTTTCCACAGAAATTGCAAACTGGGCCAAACAGGAGGTTAAAGGCACTGACTCTCCAAGTGGGGAGAGTGTTAGTAAAGCGTCTGGAATGTTGCACCCTAGTACCAGGGGACGAAACCTGAGACACATTTGAACACGTTTCCTGATCACACGGTGGATCATACTCTGGGTTCCACATGCATGTTTTAGCTGAAGGAAGAATCCCTTAAACCTGGAGAGTTGAGACCCATGGAACGGGTACCATGCAATATGACTTCAAAGGGTCTGCATTTGCTCACCGAACCTCACCAATCCTATCACTGCTGCGTTTATTCCGCTGTACACACGCTTGATTCTCTTTCGGAGACATATAAATCCATAGGTTTTAAGATTCTTACTAGTCAGGTATATTCTTAGGCGTTTAATATGGGGTGTTGAGTCCACTTCGTTGAGCAAGGAGTAGCTCTTGTCTATTACATATTTGGCTTATGGAACGGTATCTGTGCTAATTACAATCTCTGGTTTTATGCATCACCCCAACTCACCTTTCCACTTAAGCAAGCATAAGTTGGGTTTCTACTTTTGAGACCCTGTTCTGTTTTGTAATTCAGTTCCTGTGTAGCCAAGTTTACATTCCGTGTATTAGTGATACCTTATGATATTTCTTTTTCTGTGTGACTTATTTCACTTAGAATCATCGTACCTGAATCCACTCATTATGCTGCTACGGGCCTGATGACATAGATTTCATTGCTGAGTGATATTGCATTGTACGTAAGTACCTCAACTTCTTTATCCATTTTTCGCTTTCTGTGATATTGAACTTGTACCGTAAACGAGGTTCTTGTAAACAGAGCCGTCCAAAATTTTGGGGTGGCTGTGTCTTTTTGATTTTAATTTTCCTAAGCTATAGGACCATAAGTGGAAGTGCCCGAGGCTCAGTTGCTTTGTTTTTTTAATGTTTCAGGAAACACCATACACTTCTCCACAGTGGCTGTTGGCAATTTACATCCCGCCCATCAGCATAACAAGGCTCCCAGTTCTCCATGGCCTGTCCTGCCTTTCTGGATTTTACACTTTTTTCAGATGGCCCTTTTGACCGGGGGGCAGTGAGACTTCATTGTAGTGCAGATTTCCTTTGCAAGCTTGCTTGGTTGGCCAAAAAGGGCGTATGCGTTTTTTCCTGAATATATTCAGGAAAAAACGCATACGCCCTTTTTGGCCAAGTGCATCATTGTGGACGTTCTGCCTCTTTTCCTATGCTTTACATGCAATTCCCGTCTACCTCCTGAAATCGGTTTCCTGCAATTCTGCCCCGCTTTCAAGTCCTCTTGCCAGCCTTCCTTCAATATATTTTAGAACGATAGCTGTCATTTATAACTCTGCAGGTTTGTGAATTACAGTGCCCCTGAGCTCCTTTCTTCAACTCGCTTTCTTGTGAGCTGGCCGCAACACCGCAGGATTGCTTCAGGCCCTAGTTTGGTTCCGGCATGGCATGTTGAGCCTTTGGTTAATTCCTCTTCCTGGTGGGAAATGAGAGTTAAATTTGCCCGTTCAGACACCTCCACCTAGTCTCTCATTGGTTCTCCCTATTCCTGTTCATTTTCCACAGAAATTGCAAACTGGGCCAAACAGGAGGTTAAAGGCACTGACTCTCCAAGTGGGGAGAGTGTTAGTAAAGCGTCTGGAATGTTGCACCCTAGTACCAGGGGACGAAACCTGAGACACATTTGAACACGTTTCCTGATCACACGGTGGATCATACTCTGGGTTCCACATGCATCTTTTAGCTGAAGGAAGAATCCCTTAAACCTGGAGAGTTGAGACCCATGGAACGGGTACCATGCAATATGACTTCAAAGGGTCTGCATTTGCTCACCGAACCTCACCAATCCTATCACTGCTGCGTTTATGCCGCTGTACACACGCTTGATTCTCTTTCGGAGACATATAAATCCATAGGTTTTAAGATTCTTACTAGTCAGGTATATTTTTAGGCGTTTATTATGGGGTGTTGAGTCCACTTCGTTGAGCAAGGAGTAGCTCTTGTCTATTACATATTTGGCTTACGGAACGGTATCTGTGCTAATTTCAATCTCTGGTTTTATGCAGCACCCCAACTCACCATTCCCCTTAAGCAAGCATAAGTTGGTTTTCTACATTTGAGACGCTGTTCTGTTTTGTAATTCAGTTCCTGTGTAGCCAAGTTTACATTCCGTTTAGTAGTGTTATCTTATGATGTTTCTTTTTCTGTGTGATTTATTTCACTTAGAATCATCGTACCTGAATCCACTCATTATGCTGCTACGGGCCTGATGACATAGATTTCATTGCTGAGTGATATTGCATTGTACGTAATTACTACAACTTCTTTATCCATTTTTCGCTTTCTGTGATATTGAACTTGTACCGTAAACGAGGTTCTTGTAAACAGAGCCGGCCTAAACTTTGGGGTGGCTCTGTCTTTTTGATTTTCATTTTCCTAAGCTATAGGACCATAAGTGGAAATGCCCTAGGCTCTGTTGGTTTGTTTTTTGGATGTTTCAGGAAACACCATACACTTCTCCAGAGTGGCTGCTGGCAATTTACATCCCGCCCATCAGCATAACAAGTCTCCCAGTTCTCCATGGCCTGTCCTGCCTTTCTGGATTTTACACTTTTTTCAGATGGCCCTTTTGACCGGGGGGCAGTGAGACTTCATTGTAGTGCAGATTTCCTTTGCAAGCTTGCTTGGTTGGCCAAAAAGGGCGTATGCGTTTTTTCCTGAATATATTCAGGAAAAAACGCATACGCCCTTTTTGGCCAAGTGCATCATTGTGGACTTTCTGCCTCTTTTCCTATGCTTTACATGCAATTCCAGTCTACCTCCTGAAATCGGTTTCCTGCAATTCTGCCCCGCTTTCAATTCCTCTTGGCTGCCTTACTTCTATATATTTTTGGAAGATAGCTGTCATTTATAACTCTGCAGGTTTGTGAATTACAGTGCCCCTGAGCTCCTTTCTTCAACTCGCTTTCTTGTTTGCTGGCCGCAACACCGCAGGATTGCTTCAGGCCCTAGTTTGGTTCCGGCATGGCATGTTGAGCCTTTGGTTAATTCCTCTTCTTGGTGGGAAATGAGAGTTAAATTTGCCCGTTCAGACACCTCCACCTAGTCTCTCATTGGTTCTCCCTCTTCCTGTTCATCTTACGCAGAAATTGCAAACTGGGCCAAACAGGAGGTTAAAGGCACCGACTCTCCAAGTGGGGAGGGTGTTAGTAAAGCGTCTGGAATGTTGCACCCGAGTACCAGGGGACGAAAACTGAGACACATTTGAACACGTTTCCCGATCACACCGTGGATCATACTCTGGGTTCCACATGCATGTTTTAGCTGAAGGAAGAATCCCTTAAACCTGGAGAGTTGAGACCCATGGAATGGGTACCATGCAATATGACTTCAAAGGGTCTGCATTTGCTCACCAAACCTCACCAATCCTATCACTGCTGCGTTTATGCCGCTGTACACACGCTTGATTCTCTTTCGGAGACATATAAATCCATAGGTTTTAAGATTCTTACTAGTCAGGTATATTCTTAGGCGTTTAATATGGGGTGTTGAGTACACTTCGTTGAGGAAGGAGTAGCTCTTGTCTATTACATATTTGGCTTATGGAACGGTATCTGTGCTAATTTCAATCTCTGGCTTTATGCTGCACCCCAACTCACCTTTCCCCTTAAGCAAGCATAAGTTGGTTTTCTACATTTGACACCCTGTTCTGTTTTGTAATTCAGTTCTTGTGTAGCCAAGTTTACATTCCGTGTGTTAGTGATATCTTATGATGTTTCTTTTTCTGTGTGACTTATTTCACTTAGAATCATCGTACCTGAATCCACTCATTATGCTGCTACGGGCCTGATGACATAGATTTCATTGCTGAGTGATATTGCATTGTACGTAAGTACCACAACTTCTTTATCCATTTTTCGCTTTCTGTGATATTCAACTTGTACCGTAAATGAGGTTCTTGTAAACAGAGCCGTCCCAAACTTTGGGGTGGCTGTGTCTTTTTGATTTTAATTTCCCTAAGCTATAGGACCATAAGTGGAAGTGCCCTAGGCTCTGTTGCTTTGTTTTTTGGATGTTTCAGGAAACACCATACACTTCTCCAGAGTGGCTGCTGGCAATTTACATCCCGCCCATCAGCATAACAAGGCTCCCAGTTCTCCATGGCCTGTCCTGCCTTTCTGGATTTTACACTTTTTTCAGATGGCCCTTTTGACCGGGGGGCAGTGAGACTTCATTGTAGTGCAGATTTCCTTTGCAAGCTTGCTTGGTTGGCCAAAAAGGGCGTATGCGTTTTTTCCTGAATATATTCAGGAAAAAACGCATACGCCCTTTTTGGCCAAGTGCATCATTGTGGACGTTCTGCCTCTTTTCCTATGCTTTACATGCAATTCCAGTCTACCTCCTGAAATCGGTTTCCTGCAATTCGGCCCCGCTTTCAACTATTCTTTGCTGCCTTACTTCAATATATTTTTGGAAGATAGCTGTCATTTATAACTCTGCAGGTTTGTGAATTACAGTGCCCGTGTGCTCCTTTCTTCAACTCGCTTTCTTGTGAGCTGGCCGCAACACCGCAGGATTGCTTCAGGCCCTAGTTTGGTTCCGACATGGCATGTTGAGCCTTTGGTTAATTCCTCTTCCTGGTGGGAAATAAGAGTTAAATTTGCCCGTACAAACACCTCCACCTAGTCTCTCATTGGTTCTCCCTATTCCTGTTCATTTTCCACAGAAATTGCAAACTGGGCCAAACAGGAGGTTAAAGGCACCGAATCTCCAAGTGGGGAGAGTGTTAGTAAAGCCTCTGGAACGTTGCACCCGAGTACCAGGGGACGAAAACTGGGACACATATGAACACGTTTTCCGATCACATGGTGGATCATACTCTGGGTTCCACATGCATGTTTTAGCTGAAGGAAGAATCCCTTAAACATGGAGAGTTGAGACCCATGGAATGGGTACCATGCAATATGACTTCATAGGGTCTGCATTTGCTCAGCGAACCTCACCAATACTATCACTGCTGCGTTTATGCCACTGTACACACGCTTGATTCTCTTTTGGAGACATATAAATCCATAGGTTTTAAGATTCTTCTAGTCAGGTATATTCTTAGGCGTTTAATATGGGGTGTGTAGTCCACTTCGTTGAGCAAGGAGTAGCTCTTGTCTATTACATATTTGGCTTATGGAATGGTATCTGTGCTAATTTCAATCTCTTGTGGTATGCAGCACCCCAACTCACCTTTCCCCTTAAGCAAACATAAGTTGGTTTTCTACATTTGACACCCTGTTCTGTTTTGTAATTCAGTTCCTGTGAAGCCAAGTTTACATTCCGTGTATTAGTGATATATTATGATGTTTCTTTTACTGTGTGACTTATTTCACTTGGAATCATCGTACCTGAATCCACTCATTATGCTGCTACGGGCCTGATGACATAGATTTCATTGCTGAGTGATATTGCATTGTACGTAAGTACCACAACTTCTTTTTCCATTTTTCGCTTTCTGTGATATTGAACTTGTACCGTAAACGAGGTTGTTGTAAACAGAGCCGGCCGAAACTTTGGGGTGGCTTTGTCTTTTTGATTTTAATTTCCCTAAGCTATAGGACCATAAGTGGAAGTGCCCTAGGCTCTGTTGCTTTGTTTTTTAGATGTTTCAGGAAACACCATACACTTCTCCAGAGTGGCTGTTGGCAATTTACATCCCGCCCATCAGCATAACAAGGCTCCCAGTTCTCCATGGCCTGTCCTGCCTTTCTGGATTTTACACTTTTTTCAGATGGCCCTTTTGACCGGGGGGCAGTGAGACTTCATTGTAGTGCAGATTTCCTTTGCAAGCTTGCTTGGTTTTCCAGAAAGGGCGTATGCGTTTTTTCCTGAATATATTCAGGAAAAAAACGCATACGCCCTTTTTGGCCAAGTGCATCATTGTGGACGTTCTGCCTCTTTTCCTATGCTTTACATGCAATTCCAGTCTACCTCCTGAAATTGGTTTCCTGCAATTCTGCCCCGCTTTCAACTCCACTTGGCAGCCTTACTTCAATATATTTTTGGAAGATAGCTGTCATTTATAAATCTGCAGGTTTGTGAATTACAGTGCCCCTGAGCTCCTTTCTTCAACTCGCTTTCTTGTGAGCTGGCCGCAACACTGCAGGATTGCTTCGGACCCTAGTGTGGTTCTGGCATGGCATGCTGAGCCTTTGGTTAATTCCTCTTCCTGGTGGGAAATGACAGTTAAATTTGCCCGTCCGGACACCTCCACCTAGTCTCTCATTGGTTGTCCCTATTCCTGTTCATGTTCCACAGAAATTGCAATCTAGGCCAAACAGGAGGTTAAAGGCACTGACTCTCCAAGTGGGGAGAGTGTTAGTAAAGCGTCTGGAATGTTGCACCCGAGTACCAGGGTACGAAAACTCTGACACATTTGAACACGTTTTCTGATCACACGGTGGATCGTACTCTGGGTTCCACATGCATGTTTTAGCTGAAGGAAGAATCCCTTAAACATGGAGAGTTGAGACCCATGGAATGGGTACCATGCAATATGACTTCAAAGGGTCTGCATTTGCTCACCGAACCTCACCAATCCTATCACTGCTGCGTTTATGCCGCTGTACACACGCATGATTCTCTTTCGGAGACATATAAATCCATAGGTTTTAAGATTCTTACTAGTCAGGTATATTCTTAGGCGTTTAATATGGGGTGTTCAGTCCACTTCGTTGAGCAAGGAGTAGCTCCTGTCTATTACACATTTGGCTTATGGAACGGTATCTGTGCTAATTTCAATCTCTGGTTTTATGCCGCACCCCAACTCACCTTTCCCCTTAAGCAAGCATAAGTTGGTTTTCTACATTTGAGACCCTGTTCTGTTTTGTAATTCAGTTCCTGTGTAGCCAAGTTTACATTCCGTGTAGCAGTGATATCTTATGATGTTTCTTTTTCTGTGTGACTTATTTCACTTAGAATCATCGTACCTGAATCCACTCATTATGCTGCTACGGGCCTGATGACATAGATTTCATTGCTGAGTGATATTGCTTTGTACGTAATTACCACAACTTCTTTTTCCATTTTTCGCTTTATGTGATATTGAACTTGTACCGTAAACGAGGTTCTTGTAAACAGAGCCGGCCATAACTTTGGGGTGGCTTTGTCTTTTTGATTTTAATTTCCCTAAGCTATAGGACCATAAGTGGAAGTGCCCTAGGCTCTTTTGCTTTGTTTTTTAGATGTTTCAGGAAACACCATACACTTCTCCAGAGTGGCTGTTGGCAATTTACATCCCACCCATCAGCATAACAAGGCTCCCAGTTCTCCATGGCCTGTCCTGCCTTTCTGGATTTTACACTTTTTTCAGATGGCCCTTTTGACCGGGGGGCAGTGAGACTTCATTGTAGTGCAGATTTCCTTTGCAAGCTTGCTTGGTGGTCCAGAAAGGACGTATGCGTTTTTTCCTGAATATATTCAGGAAAAAACGCATACGCCCTTTTTGGCCAAGTGCATCATTGTGGACGTTCTGCCTCTTTTCCTATGCTTTACATGCAATTCCTGTCTACCTCCTGAAATTGGTTTCCTGCAATTCTGCCCCGCTTTCAACTCCTCTTGGCAGCCTTACTTCAATATATTTTTGGAAGATAGCTGTCATTTATAACTCTGCAGGTTTGTGAATTACAGTGCCCCTGAGCTCCTTTCTTCAACTCGCTTTCTTGTGAGCTGGCCGCAACACCGCAGGATTGCTTCAGGCCCTAGTTTGTTTCCGGCATCGCATGCTGAGCCTTTGGTTAATTCCTCTTCCTGGTGGGAAATGAGAGTTAAATTTGCCCGTCCAGACACCTCCACCTAGTCTCTCATTAGTTCTCCCTCTTCCTGTTCATCTTACGCAGAAATTGCAAATTGGGCCAAACAGGAGGTTAAAGGCACTGACTCTCCAAGTGGGGAGAGTGTTAGTAAAGCGTCTGGAATGTTGCACCCGAGTACCAGGGGACGAAAACTGAGACACATTTGAACACGTTTTCCGATCACACGGTGGATCGTACTCTGGGTTCCACATGCATGTTTCAGCTGAAGGAAGAATCCCTTAAACATGGAGAGTTGAGACCCATGGAATGGGTACCATGCAATATGACTTCAAAGGGTCTGCATTTGCTCACCGAACCTCACCAATCCTATCACTGCTGCGTTTATGCCGCTGTACACACGCTTGATTCTCTTTCGGAGACATATAAATCCATAGGTTTTAAGATTCTTACTAGTCAGGTATATTCTTAGGCGTTTAATATGGGGTGTTGAGTCCACTTCGTTGAGCAAGGAGTAGCTCTTGTCTATTACATATTTGGCTTCTGGAACGGTATCTGTGCTAATTTCAATCTCTGGTTTTATGCCGCACCCCAAGTCACCTTTCCCCTTAAGCAAGCATAAGTTGGTTTTCTACATTTGACACCCTGTTATGTTTTGTAATTCAGTTCTTGTGTAGCCAAGTTTACATTCCGTGTATTAGTGATATCTTATGATGTTTCATTTTCTGTGTGACTAATTTCACTTAGAATCATCGTACCTGAATCCACTCATTATGCTGCTATGGGCCTGATGACATAGATTTCATTGCTGAGTGATATTGAATTGCACGTAAGTACCACAACTTCTTTATCCATTTTTCGCTTTCTGTGATATTGAACTTGTACGGTAAACGAGGTTCTTGTAAACACAGCTGTCCCAAACTTGGGGTGGCTGTGTCTTTTTGATTTTAATTTCCCTAAGCTATAGGACCATAAGTGGAAGTGCCCTAGGCTCTCTTGCTTTGTTTTTTGGATGTTTCAGGAAACACCATACACTTCTCCAGAGTGCCTGCTGGCAATTTACATCCCGCCCATCAGCATAACTAGGCTCCCAGTTCTCCATGGCCTGTCCTGCCTTTCTGGATTTTACACTTTTTTCAGATGGCCCTTTTGACCGGGGGGCAGTGAGACTTCATTGTAGTGCAGATTTCCTTTGCAAGCTTGCTTGGTTGGCCAAAAAGGGCGTATGCGTTTTTTCCTGAATATATTCAGGAAATAACGCATACGCCCTTTTGGCCAAGTGCATCATTGTGGACCTTCTGCCTCTTTTCCTATGCTTTACAGGCAATTCCAGTCTACCTCCTGAAATCGGTTTCCTGCAATTCTGCCCCGCTTTCAAGTCCTCTTGGCAGCCTTCCTTCCATATATTTTTGGACGATAGCTGTCATTTATAACTGCAGGTTTGTGAATTACAGTGCCCCTGAGCTCCTTTCTTCAACTCGCTTTCTTGTGAGCTGGCCGCAACACCGCAGGATTGCTTCAGGCCCTAGTTTGGTTCCGGCATCGCATGCTGAGCCTTTGGTTAATTCCTCTTCCTGGTGGGAAATGAGAGTTAAATTTGCCCGTCCTGACAGCTCCAGCTAGTCTCTCATTGGTTCTCCCTATTCCTGTTCATTTTCCACAGAAATTGCAAACTGGGCCAAACAGGAGGTTAAAGGCACTGACTCTCCAAGTGGGGAGAGTGTTAGTAAAGCGTCTGGAATGTTGCACCCGAGTACCAGGGGACGAAAACTGTGACACATTTGAACAAGTTTTCTGATCACACGGTGGATCATACTCTGGGTTCCACATGCATGTTTTAGCTGAAGGAAGAATCCCTTAAACATGGAGAGTTGAGACCCATGGAATGGGTACCATGCAATATGACTTCTAAGGGTCTGCATTTGCTCACCGAAGCTCACCAATCCTATCACTGCTGCGTTTATGCCGCTGTACACACGCTTGATTCTCTTTCGGAGACATATAAATCCATAGGTTTTAAGATTCTTACTAGTCAGGTATATTCTTAGGCGTTTAATATGGGGTGTTGAGTCCACTTCGTTGAGCAAGGAGTAGCTCTTGTCTATTACATATTTGGCTTATGGAACGGTATCTGTGCTAATTTCAATCTCTGGTTTTATGCCGCACCCCAACTCACCTTTCCCCTTAAGCAAGCATAAGTTGGTTTTCTACATTTGACACCCTGTTCTGTTTTGTAATTCAGTTCTTGTGTAGCCAAGTTTACATTCCGTGTAGTAGTGATATCTTATGATGTTTCTATTTCTGTGTGACTTATTTCACTTAGAATCATCGTACCTGAATCCACTCATTATGCTGCTACGGGCCTGATGACATAGATTTCATTGCTGAGTGATACTGCATTGTACGTAAGTACCAGAACTTCTTTTTCCATTTTTCGCTTTCTGTGATATTGAACTTGTACCGTAAACGAGGTTCTTGTAAACAGAGCCAGCGGAAAATTTGGGGTGGCTTTGTCTTTTTGATTTTAATTTCCCTAAGCTATAGGACCATAAGTGGAAGTGCCCTAGGCTCTGTTGCTTTGTTTTTTAGATGTTTCAGGAAACACCATACACTTCTCCAGAGTGGCTGTTGGCAATGTACATCCCGCCCATCAGCATAACAAGGCTCCCAGTTCTCCATGGCCTGTCCTGCCTTTCTGGATTTTACACTTTTTTCAGATGGCCCTTTTGACCGGGGGGCAGTGAGACTTCATTGTAGTGCAGATTTCCTTTGCAAGCTTGCTTGTTTGGCCAAAAAGAGCGTATGAATTTTTTCCTGAATATATTCAGGAAAAAACGCATACGCCCTTTTTGGCCAAGTGCATCATTGTGGACGTTCTGCCTCTTTTCCTATGCTTTACATGCAATTCCAGTCTACCTCCTGAAATCGGTTTCCTGCAATTCTGCCCTTCTTTCAAGTCCTCTTGGCAGCCTTCCTTCAATATATTTTTGGACGAAAGCTTTCATTTATAACTCTGCAGGTTTGTGAATGACAGTGCCCCTGAGCTCCTTTGTTCAACTCGCTTTCTTGTGAGCTGGCCGCAACACCACAGGATTACTTCAGGCCCTAGTTTGGTTCTGGCATCACATGCTGAGCCTTTGGTTAATTCCTCTTCCTGGTAGGAAATGAGAGTTAAATTTGTCCGTCCAGACACTTCCAGCTAGTCTCTCATTGGTTCTCCCTCTTCCTGTTCATCTTACGCAGAATTTGCAAACTGGGCCAAACAGGAGGTTAAAGGCACTGAATCTCCAAGTGGGGAGAGTGTTACTAAAGCGTCTGGAATGTTGCACCCGAGTACCAGGGGATGAAAACTGAGACACATTTGAACACGTTTTCCGATCACATGGTGGATCGTACTCTGGGTTCCACATGCATGTTTCAGCTGAAGGAAGAATCCCTTAAACATGGAGAGTTGAGACTCATCGAATGGGTACCATGCAATATGACTTCAAAGGGTCTGCATTTGCTCACCGAATCTCACCAATCCTATCACTGCTGCGTTTATGCCGCTGTACACACGCTTGATTCTCTTTCGGAGACATATAAATCCATAGGTTTTAAGATTCTTACTAGTCAGGTATATTCTTAGGCGTTTAATATGGGGTGTTGAGTCCACTTCGTTGAGCAAGGAGTAGCTCTTGTCTATTACATATTTGGCTTCTGGAACGGTATCTGTGCTAATTTCAATCTCTGGTTTTATGCCGCACCCCAAGTCACCTTTCCCCTTAAGCAAGCATAAGTTGGTTTTCTACATTTGAGAACCTGTTCTGTTTTGTAATTCAGTTCCTCTGTAGCCAAGTTTACATTCCGTGTAGTAGTGATATCTTATGATGTTTCTTTTTCTGTGTGACTTATTTCACTTAGAATCATCGTACCTGAATCCACTCATTATGCTGCTACGGGCCTGATGACATAGATTTCATTGCTGAGTGATATTGCATTGTACGTAAGTACCACAACTTCTTTTTCCATTTTTCGCTTTCTGTGATATTGAACTTGTACCGTAAACGAGGTTCTTGTAAACAGAGTCGGCCGAAATTTTGGGGTGGCTTTGTCTTTTTGATTTTAATTTCCCTAAGCTATAGGACCATAAGTGGAAGTGCCCTAGGCTCTGTTGCTTTGTTTTTTAGATGTTTCAGGAAACACCATACACTTCTCCAGAGTGGCTGTTGGCAATTTACATCCCGCCCATCAGCATAACAAGGCTCCCAGTTCTCCATGGCCTGTCCTGCCTTTCTGGATTTTACACTTTTTTCAGATGTCCCTTTTGACCGGGGGGCAGTGAGACTTCATTGTAGTGCAGATTTCCTTTGCAAGCTTGCTTGGTTGGCCAAAAAGGGCATATGCGTTTTTTCCTGCAGGAAAAAACGCATACGCCCTTTTTGGCCAAGTGCATCATTGTGGACGTTCTGCCTCTTTTCCTATGCTTTACATGCAATTCCAGTCTACCTCCTGAAATCGGATTCCTGCAATTCTGCCCCGCTTTCAACTCCTCTTGGCTGCCTTACTTCAATATATTTTTGGAAGATAGCTGTCATTTATAACTCTGCAGGTTTGTGAATTACAGTGCCCCTGAGCTCCTTTCTTCAACTCGCTTTCTTGTGAGCTGGCCGCAACACCGCAGGATTGCTTCGGGCCCTAGTGTGGTTCCGGCACGGCATGCTGAGCCTTTGGTTAATTCCTCTTCCTGGTGGGAAATGAGAGTTAAATTTGCCCGTCCAGACACCTCCACCTAGTCTCTCATTGGTTCTCCCTATTCCTGTTCATTTTCCACAGAAATTGCAAACTGGGCCAAACAGGAGGTTGAAGGCACTGACTCTCCAAGTTGGGAGAGGGTTAGTAAAGCGTCTGGAATGTTGCACCCGAGTACCAGGGGACGAAAACTGAGACACATTTGAACACGTTTCCCGATGACACGGTGGATCATACTCTGGGTTCCACATGCATGTTTTAGCTGAAGGAAGAATCCCTTAAACCTGGAGAGTTGAGACCCATGGAATGGGTACCATGCAATATGACTTCAAAGGGTCTGCATTTGCTCACCAAACCTCACCAATCCTATCACTGCTGCGTTTATGCCACTGTACACACGCTTGATTCTCTTTCGGAGACATATAAATCCATAGGTTTTAAGATTCTTACTAGTCAGGTATATACTTAGGCGTTTAATATGGTGTGTTGAGTCCACTTCGTTGAGCAAGGAGTAGCTCTTGTCTATTACATATTTGGCTTATGGAACGGTATCTGTGCTAATTTCAATCTCTGGTTTTATGCAGCACCCCAACTCACCTTTCCCCTTAAGCAAGCATAAGTTGGTTTTCTACATTTGACACCCTGTTCTGTTTTGTAATTCAGTTCTTGTGTAGCCAAGTTTACATTCCGTGTAGTAGTGATATCTTATGATGATTCTTTTTCTGTGTGACTTATTTCACTTAGAATCATCGTACCTGAATCCCCTCATTACGCTGCTACGGGCCTGATGACATAGATTTCATTGCTGAGTGATATTGCATTGTACGTAAGTACCACAACTTCTTTATCCATTTTTCGCTTTCTGTGATATTGAACTTGTACCGTAAACGAGGTTCTTGTAAACAGAGCCGTCCCAAACTTTGCTGTGGCTGTGTCTTTTTGATTTTAATTTCCCTAAGCTATAGGACCATAAGTGGAAGTGCCCTAGGCTCTGTTGCTTTGTTTTTTGAATGTTTCAGGAAACACCATACACTTCTCCAGAGTGGCTGCTGGCAATTTACATCCCGCCCTTCAGCATAACAAGGCTCCCATTTCTCCATGGCCTGTCCTGCCTTTCTGGATTTTACACTTTTTTCAGATGGCCCTTTTGACCGGGGGGCAGTGAGACTTCATTGTAGTGCAGATTTCCTTTGCAAGCTTGCTTGGTTGGCCAAAAAGGGCGTATGCGTTTTTTCCTGAATATATTCAGGAAAAAACGCATACGCCCTTTTTGGCCAAGTGCATCATTGTGGACGTTCTGCCTCTTTTCCTATGCTTTACATGCAATTCCAGTCTACCTCCTGAAATCGGTTTCCTGCAATTCTGCCCCGCTTTCAAGTCCTCTTGGCAGCCTTCCTTCAATATATTTTTGGACGATAGCTGTCATTTATAACTCTGCAGGATTGTGAATTACAGCGCCCCTAAGCTCCTTTCTTCAACTCGCTTTCTTGTGAGCTGGCCGCAACACCGCAGGATTGCTTCAGGCCCTAGTTTGGTTCTGGCACGGCATGCTGAGCCTTTGGTTAATTCCTCTTCCTGGTGGGAAATGAGAGTTAAATTTGCCCGTCCTGACAGCTCCAGCTAGTCTCTCATTGGTTCTCCCTCTTCCTGTTCATCTTACGCAGAAATTGCAAACTGGGCCAAACAGGAGGTTAAAGGCACTGACTCTCCAACTGGGGAGAGTGTTAGTAAAGCGTCTGGAATGTTGCACCCGAGTACCAGGGGACGAAAACTGAGACACATTTGAACAGTTTTCCCGATCACACGGTGGATCATATTCTGTGTTCCACATGCATGTTTCAGCTGAAGGAAGAATCCCTTAAACCTGGAGAGTTGAGACCCATGGAATGGGTACCATGCAATATGACTTCAAAGGGTCTGCATTTACTCAACGAACCTCACCAATCCTATCACTGCTGTGTTTATGCCACTGTACACACGCTTGATTCTCTTTCGGAGACATATAAATCCATAGGTTTTAAGATTCTTACTAGTCAGGTATATTCTTAGGCGTTTAATATGGTGTGTTGAGTCCACTTCGTTGAGCAAGGAGTAGCTCTTGTCTATTACATATTTGGCTTCTGTAACGATATCTGTGCTAATTTCAATCTCTGGTTTTATGCCGCACCCCAAGTCACCTTTCCCCTTAAGCAAGCATAAGTTGGTTTTCTACATTTGAGACCCTGTTCTGTTTTGTAATTCAGTTCCTGTGTAGCCAAGTTTACATTCCGTGTAGTAGTGATATCTTATGATGTTTCTTTTTCTGTGTGACTTATTTCACTTAGAATCATCGTACCTGAATCCACTCATTATGCTGCTATGGGCCTGATGACATAGATTTCATTGCTGAGTGATATTGCATTGTACGTAAGTACCACAACTTCTTTATCCATTTTTCGCTTTCTGTGATATTGAACTTGTACCGTAAACGAGGTTCTTGTAAACAGAGCCGGCCCAAACTTTGGGGTGGCTGTGTCTTTTTGATTTTAATTTCCCTAAGCTATAGGACCATAAGTGGAACTGCCCTAGGCTCTGTTGCTTTGTTTTTTGGATGTTTCAGGAAACACCATACACTTCTCCACAGTGGCTGCTGGCAATTTACATCCCACCCATCAGCATAACTAGGCTCCCAGTTCTCCATGGCCTGTCCTGCCTTTCTGGATTTTACACTTTTTTCAGGTGGCCCTTTTGACCGGGGAGCAGTGAGACTTCTTTGTAGTGCAGATTTCCTTTGCAAGCTTGCTTGGTTGGCCAAAAAGGGCGTATGCGTTTTTTCCTGAATATATTCAGGAAAAAACGCATACGCCCTTTTTGGCCAAGTGCATCATTGTGGACGTTCTGCCTCTTTTCCTATGGTTTACATGCAATTCCAGTCTACCTCCTTTAATCGGTTTCCTGCAATTCTGCCCCGCTTTCAACTCCTCTTGGCAGCCTTACTTCAATATATTTTTGGAAGATAGCTGTCATTTATAACTCTGCAGGTTTGTGAATTACAGTGCCCCTGAGCTCCTTTCTTCAACTCGCTTTCTTGTGAGCTGGCCGCAACACCACAGGATTGCTTCTGGCCCTAGTGTGGTTCCGGCATGGCACGCTGAGCCTTTGGTTAATTCCTCTTCCTGGTGGGAAATGAGAGTGAAATTTGCCCGTCCAGACACCTCCACCTAGTCTCTCATTGGTTCTCCCTATTCCTGTTCATTTTCCACAGAAATTGCAAACTGGGCCAAACAGGAGGTTAAAGGCACTGACTCTCCAAGTGGGGAGAGTGTTAGTAAAGCGTCTGGAATGTTGCACCCGAGTACCAGGGGACGAAAACTGAGACACGTTTGAACACGTTTCCCGATCACACGGTGTATCATACTCTGGGTTCCACATGCATGTTTTAGCTGAAGGAAGAATCCCTTAAACCTGGAGAGTTGAGACCCATGGAATGGGTTCCATGCAATATGACTTCAAAGGGTCTGCATTTGCTCACCGAACCTCAGCAATCCTATCACTGCTGCGTTTTTGCCGCTGTACACACGCTTGATTCTCTTTCGGAGACATATAAATCCATAGGTTTTAAGATTCTTACTAGTCAGGTAGATTCTTACTAGTCAGGTATATTCTTAGGCGTTTAATATGGGGTGTTGAGTCCACTTCGTTGAACAAGGAGTAGCTCTTGTCTATTACATATTTGGCTTATGGAACGGTATCTGTGCTAATTTCAATCTCTGGTTTTATGCAACACCCCAACTCACCCTTCCCCTTAAGCAAGCATAAGTTGGTTTTCTACATTTGACACCCTGTTCTGTTTTGTAATTCAGTTCTTGTGTAGCCAAATTTACATTCCGTGTATTAGTGATATCTTATGATGTTTCTTTTTCTGTGGGACTAATTTCACTTAGAATCATCGTACCTGAATCCACTCATTATGCTGCTACGGGCCTGATGACATAGATTTCATTGCTGAGTGATATTGCATTGTACGTAAGTACCACAATTTCTTTATCCATTTTTCGCTTTCTGTGATATTCAACTTGTACTGTAAACGAGGTTCTTGTAAACAGAGCCGTCCCAAACTTTGGGGTGGCTGTGTCTTTTTGATTTTAATTTCCCTAAGCTATAGGACCATAAGTGGAAGTGCCCTAGGCTCTGTTGCTTTGTTTTTTCGATGTTTCAGGAAACACCATACACTTCTCCAGAGTGGCTGCTGGCAATTTACATCCCACCCATCAGCATAACAAGGCTCCCAGTTCTCCATGGCCTGTCCTGCCTTTCTGGATTTTACACTTTTTTCGGATGGCCCTTTTGACCGAGGGGCAGTGAGACTTCATTGTAGTGCAGATTTCCTTTGCAAGCTTGCTTGGTTGGCCAAAAAGGGCGTATGCGTTTTTTCCTGAATATATTCAGGAAAAAACGCATACGCCCTTTTTGGCCAAGTGCATCATTGTCGACGTTCTGAGTGTTTTCATATGTTTTCAGTGCAATTCCTGTCTACCTCCTGAAATCGGTTTCCTGCAGTTCTGCCTTGCTCTCAGTGCCTCTTCATAGCCTTACCTCAATATACTTTTGGAAAATAGTTGGCCTTTATAACGCTGCAGGTTTTTGAATTGCAGTGGCCCTTAGCTCCATTTTTCAGCTCTTATTTTTGTGATCTTGCCTCATATCCACAGGATTTCTTCAGGACCTATTCTTCTTCTGGGACGCCTTGCTCTGCCTTTGGTTAATTCTTCCTCCTGATGTGAAATTAGAGTGACATGTGCCCATTGAAACCGCTACAGCTATTTTCTCACTGGTTCCCCCTATTCCCATTCATCCTCCGCACTAACTGCAGACTGTGCGATACCGGAACTTAAAGGCATTGACTCTCCATGTGGAGATGTTGTTAGTAAAGTGGCTGGAATGTTGATCCGGAGCCCCAGGAGAGGAAAATGAGGTGCATTTTAGAAACCTTTCCCGATCATATGGTATACCATCCGCTGGATTTCCCATGCATGGTTTAGCTGTAGGAAGATTCCCTTCAACTTGGAGTGTTGGGACCCTTGGAATAAGTAGCATGAAGTATTGCATTAAACTTTCGGCAGTTGCTCACCAAAGCTCTCCAATCCTTTCAGCCCCAAGTGTCCAGCCTTATGTCTTATCCAGCTGTGGGTTTATATGTGGTCATTCCAGGTTGCATCACAGCCCCTGAGCGAATTTTGTAAGAATTTTTCTCTCTTTCATTGTTTCTGCGTTTTGGTTTTAAAATTTATTTCTATAATGGGGTTTAGCTCATTTTCACTGCTGTGTTTGTGCCGCTCTGCGCACACTTGATTCCCTTATGGAGATATATCAATACATGGGTTTTAAGATTCTTATTACTCAGATATATTTCTCTGCGGTGTATAGGGTGTGTTGAGGCCAGTTCATTGAGCGAGGTGTAGATCTTGTCTGATACCTATTTGGTTTATTGAACGGTATCTGTGCTAATTTCAAACTCTGGTTTTATGCATCACCCCACCTCTCCTTTCCCCTTAAGCTGACATAAGTGTGTTTTCTAAATGTGAGACACTGTTCTGTTTTGTAATTCATTTTTTGTGCAGCCATATTTATCCTCCCTCTATAAGTGATATCTTATGATATGTTTCTTTTTCTGTTTGACTTATTTCAAGTAGTATTATCGGACCTCAATCCACTCTTTATCCTTCTACTAGCCTTATTACATTGATTTCATGGTGAAGAGATATTCCATTGTACATAAGTACCACATTTTCTTTATCCATTGTTCTCTTTCCTGGGATATTTAAGGTGTACTGAAGTTGAGGTTCTTGTAAACAGAGTAGCCCTAAACTGTGGTGTGCTTGTGTCTTGTTGATTTTTAGACTTCCCTAGATATACTCCCGTGATTGGAAGTGCCCTATGCTCTGTCGCTCTGTTTTTTAGATGATTTAGGAACCACCATACACTTCTCCAGAGTGGCTCTCGGCAGTTCACACACTGTCCATCAGCGTATAAAGGCTCCCTGTTCTCCATGGCCTGTCCTGCATTTCTGGTTTTTACAATTTTTTCGGATGGCCCTTTTGACCGGTGGGAAATGAGACTTCTTTGTTGTGCACATTTGCATTGCTTGCTTGCTTGGTTGCCCATAAAGTGCGTATGCGTTTTTTCCTGGATATATTCAGGAAAAAACGCATACTCCCTTTTGGGCCAACTGCATCATTGTCGAAATTCTGCCGCTTTTCATGTGCTTTAAAGGCGAGTCCAATCTATCTCTTGAAATCTGTTTCTTGCAATTCTGTCTTGCATTCAGATCCTCTTCTTTGCCTTACCTCAACATATTTTTGGACGTTAGTTTTCATTTATAACTCTGCAGGTTTGTGAATTGCAGTGACCCTGAGCTCCATTTTTTAAGTTGCTCTTTTGTGAGCTGGCCTCAAAACCGCAGGATTGCTTCAGGCCCTATTTTGGCTCCGGCGAGGCGGGCTGAGCCTTTTTTTAATTCTTATTCTTAATGGGAAATTAGAGTGACATGTGCCCGTCCAAACCCCTACAACTATTCTCTCATTGTTTCCCCCTGTTCCCGTTCATCCTCCTCACAATTTGCAAAATGTGTGAAACAGAAGTTTAAATGTGCTGATTCTCTAAGTGGGGAGATTCTAAGTAACGTGGCTGGAATGATGAACAGGAGCACCAGGAGAGGATAAATGAGGTGCATTTTAGACACATCTCCCGATCACATGGTGTACAGTCCTCTGGGTTTTCCATGCATGTTTTAGCTGTAGGAAGATTCCTTGAACCTGCAGATTTGGGACCCATTGAATGGGTACCAGGTAGTATTACTTTAAAGGGTGTGCATTTCCTCACCCAACCTCACATTTCTCTTAGCGCGAACAGTTTCCAGCCTTATGTCTCATCCTGCTGTGGGTCTAGATGTGTTCAATCCATGTTGCATCACCGTCCCTGAGGAAAAGTTGTAAGAGGTTTTCTCTGTCTCTCTGTCGTTTATTTTTTTCAATTTATTACTATATTGGTTACAGCTGATTTTCAAAGCTCTGTTTCTTGCTGCTGTACATCCACTTGATTCACGTACAGAGAGACATCAATAAATTCTTTTTCAGATTCTTACCAGTCATAGATATTCTTTTCCGGTGACTTGAGTGTGCTGAGTGCAGTTCTTTTAGCTACCGTGTAGGCCTTGTTGATTATCAGTTTGGTATTTGGAATGGTATCTTTGCTAATCTCAACCTCCTGGATGATGCCTCACCCCTCCCCACCTTTCCCGTTTAGCAGCCTTACGCGTGTTTTCTACATATTTGACTATGTTTTTGTTTTGTAATTTATTTCATGTGTAGCCATTTTGGATTCCACCTTTAAGTGATATCTTATGATATGTGTCTTTTTCTTTTTGAATTATGTCACTTAGAATGATCATACGTAACTCCTCCGGAGTTGTTACAACTGGCCATATTTCATTGATTTCCAGGCTGAGTAATATTCCACTCTACATAAGTACCACATCCCTATCCATTTTTTCCCTCCAGAGACATTTAAGTTATATCCTAGTCGAGGATCTTTTAAACAGAGAGGCAGTAAACATTGGGGTGCCTGTGTCCTCTCGATTTTTGTTTTTCCCAAGATATACGCCCATGAGTGCAAGTGCCCTATGCTCTGTAGCTCATTTTTTAGATGCTTTAGTAAACACAATACACTTCTCCAGAATGGCCGTTGGCAATATACATTTCCACTATAAGCCTCACAGGGCTCCCTCTTCTCCTTGCCCTGTCCTGCATTTCTGGCGTTTACACTTTATGAGGATGGCTCTTCTGACTGATGCGAAGTGATATCTTTTGTAGTATTGATTTCCAGTGCCCACCTGTTTGGTTGGCTAAAAAAGTGTATGCCCTTTTCTTGAATATATACAGAAAAAAACGCATACAGCCTTTTTGGCCAACTGCAATGTCGGAAATGTTCAGCCCCTTTTCTTGTGCTTAATGGCGAGTCCTTTCTACCTCCTCAAATCCCTTTCCTGCCATTCTCCGTTGCTTGCCAATCCTTTTCTTTGACTTTCCTCAAGACATTTTTCAGTGATAGATATTTTCAACTCTGCAGTTTCGTGAATTTTACTGCCCCTGAGTTCCATTGTTCAACTTGTGTTTATGGGAACTGGCCACAAAGCAGTGGGATTTCCTCAAGCCCTATACTGTTTCCATGGGCAACCCTAGCCTTTGGTCAATTCATCTTCCTGATTGGAAATTAGAGTGACATGTGCCTGTCTGAACACCTAGGACTTGTCTCTCATTGTTCCTCATCCTTCCGCTTCATCCTCTGGACAAATTCCAAACTGTACGCAACAGGATGTTGACAGTGTTGACATCTCCAAGTGGGGAGACTGTTAGTAAAGACGCTGGAGGGGTGAACCCGAGCACCAGGAGATGAGGAGATGAGATGCCTTTTCCAAACTCTTCCCGATCAGACGGTATACCATCCTCTGGATGTGACAGACATGTTTTAGCAGTAGGAAGAGTCCCATTCATGTAAGGAGAACACCAGGGCTTTTTCAAAATCAGTGTCTCCCCGAAACCCAAACTGGGGAGTTTTTTAAGCTACGGCTACACATATGTTCATTAAGGGCCTTGGGAAGTAGGCAGAGTCCAAACTTTAGATGACTGAAGTCTTCAGGGTCAGAAGCACTCACCACCGGCTTCCCTTAGGTTACACTTTAACTGTCATTGATAGATGATGTCAATAAAAATATCTGTTCTTTTTCCGATTATTTCCCCTTATAGGTTATTGCACAATATTGAGTGTAGTTCCCTGTGCTATACAGTAGTTCCTTGTTGATGATCTATTTTATACATAGCAGTGTGTATGTGTTAATTCCAAACTGTTAATTTATCCCTCCTCCCACCTTTCCCCTTTGGTAATAATAAATTATAAGATTTTATACTTCTCAGAAATGGGGGAGCTGAAAGAGAGGTATCATTTTCAATGGAAAAGCATTTAAAACAAGATTGAAGCTTTAACCAAGATTATTAGATGTACATCCTTGGAAACAAATCACTTCATTTCTCTAATATTGACCTGACAAATAAGACAAACCTTTTCACTGAACTTGCTTATAATAAAGTGATGGAAATATCAAATGGAAGTGTTAGAAACATCTTATTTTACCCGAGCCTTATAAACTGTTCTATGTTAACTACAGTTTGGCTCACACATCTGTTCATTGAAGTTACAATAGTCTCAATTTCTGTTACTGATCCTCCAGAGTGGACCCCAACAAGGGTCCCCCTGCCCAGTGTCATTGGGGCCAACAGATCGAGACTGAGTTTTGTTCCCAAGCAAAGGAAACTTTATATTTTCATCAGAGAATGGAGAGGTGAGAGCATGCACTACCCCGTGGGCTGTGGGCTGGGCTGCTGTGTAGAGATCCTGTCAGAGTCAGTGAGAGGGAGGGGGTGGAGCTCTCAAGGGCCGGGTTGGCTGCAGCTCAGGCTCTATATCTCGGAGTCTGCACTGGGCCCCAGGAGCTGAGGTGTCGACCCAGCCATTCTGCACCAGGAAATCTGGTCTGAAGTGCCGGGTGTGGAACCTCTGCATGCGGGACCCTAGGAGCACGTGAAATTAGACAAAGCACAAAGGATAAAAAAGGTCAGACTTGACTTTATTGCCCAGATTCTATTTTTATCTCCCAGGGATTTTTAATGGGCTTTGCTGGGGACAAACCCCTCCTCTGCCTTTTGTCCCGTTCCTCATTCTTGGAGTGCTGAGGGTGCAGACCCTTCTTCTGTAACTGCTGAGTGCTGAGTTGGGAGCCCTCATACCAGGGGACGAGGGTCAGAACTTCTCCCCAGCAGCCTCCAGGTGACGTTGATTGGCCCCAGGACCCCTGCCTCCCTGCTCGTCCGCCTGAGCACCAGCATTGGAAGTGTTATAGATTCTAATGACCTTTAAGGGTCCAGGAAAGAGATGTGCAGAGACGCTGTGGGGGCCGGTTTCACCCCGCCCCACATTTGTTCGGCCACCTTAGGCTGACCGTTTCTGCCAGCCTAGATGCTCTGACCAGTAGTCTGCTCTTTCTTCAATTAGGCCCCTGAATTAACGTAAAAACAGCACCAGGTGTCAGAGCCCTGCCCGCTCAACTCCCAGACAGTCCAGGGTCAGTGGTGATCGAGGACCATGATGGCCACTGAGTCAACAGCCAACAGTCAACAGTAAACAGGAGTCCAGCCGGTCTTATTGGCCACCATCATCACGGTGTCTGTAGGCTTTTCTATGGTGACAGTGTGATATACGGTTCCCCCGCCAAGATTATTAGCTCCCCTCCGGGTGCAGGAAGTCCTGCAAGCAGTAGTCTACTCCTTCGGGACACACTATTGTTGTTTTATGAGAGAAACTCCAGGTCAAGTGATGTTCACATGAGTCGTCATGGTGCCCTGTTGCCCCCGGTTATCTCTCTGGATGTTGGAGTTGGAGGGCCTCCTCACTCGAGGTCGGTGTGCCCACGGAGCGAACCCTGCAACTTCAGGGCATGGTTGGTGATTAGGATCACCACGTGGGGTCCTTTTCCCTTAGGAGGGAGGTGGCCTTTTGGGCTGCTGATTTCCAGGATTTTAGATACCGCCAGTATCTTGGCCAGATGTGGCAGTGGGCCAAGCCCCTTGGTGACTGTAGTTTATCCTACCTGGATGGCATTCTTGCGTTGTTCCATTTCAAGTGGTCCCAGTTTTTGCACTAATTCTCCAATGGCGATTCACCTTTCACCGGGAATGGAAAGGTCAAAGGGTTTAGCTCAATTAGGGAGTTCCAGGGCAAGGGTCTGAATTGACTGCTCTTTCCATTCTTGAAAGGCCACTTCTGGATTCTGTTCAAAAGGATCATCATCTTTTCCTTTCAGTGTTTCATATAGAGGCCCAGCTAGTAGACTGTAGTTAGGGATCCAGAAGCAGCAAACCCTGGCCTCCCCAGGAACCCCTAAGCTGTCTTCTAGTTTTAGAAAGGGGTAAGGCTGCAAATGGTTTCTTCCCTTTCCTGGGATGGGCTTCTCTGACCTTGTGTGAGAATGAAGCCCAGGCAGGTCACCGCAGTCTGTGATATTTGAGCTTTTTCTTGGACAACTTCTATCCTTTATTGGCTTGGTAGTTCAGAGGCCTCCTTAGTAGGGCTGGCGATCAGAATGTCGTCTGCATATTGAAGGAGGGTTTCCTTTTCCAGAGGTAGAACTTTTCGGTCGTTAGCTAAGCTTTCCCCAAAGATGGTGTGGGAATTTTTGAACCCTTGGGGCAAGACGGCCCGGAAGTATTGTTTTAGTTGTATGTTGAGTCCTGCCACTCACAAGCCAAAATTTCTTGTGACTCTGGGACTAATGGAATACAAAAGAAGGCATCATTGAAGACTAATACAGAATACCATGTCCTGGTGGTTGGTAGAATGACCAGCAGGGTGTAGGAATCAGGAGCAACTGGAGGTATATCCTCGGTGGCTTCACTGACTGTCCTGACATCCTTTACCAGGTCCCCAGCAGCCCATGGGGCTCTCGTGGTCAAGCCAATCCCAGGATATGGAGCTCTCCTGGGCAGGTACCCCACCCCCAACCCAGCCCACGGGGCTCTCATGGTCAGGCCCCTCCCAGGATACAGAGCTACCCTTGCAGGTACCGTGGCAGGGCTGGGCACACAGGAACCGTGCACATAGCCCTCATTGAAGAGCACCCCCAGCTCACCTGTCGCTCAGAGCTGACACAGAGCACCTCAGAGCAGGACTTGAACTAACAAACAGCAGCTCCGACAGGTCTGTGACCCTGGGCGTCACTCTGTGTGGCCTCCCTCCACCTGGTCTTCCAGAGACTTCCACTGCACCCAGGGCACCAGGCCTCTGTCTCCAACCACCACCCACCCCTCCTCTCCCTGACTCCTGGGTTCGTCTCATTAGGAGAGGGTTTTCTTGAAGTTGTCTCCCACTCATGGGCCAGATAAAATGATTAGAAAACAAGCCAAAGCTGCAGCCCCTTGTCTATCCTGACTCTCAGGAGCCCACACCTGTTCCTTGGACCTGGCCCGTTCAGCAAGTTCCATTTTCTGCAACTGTGAGCCCCTGAGGGGTGATGATTGGCTACCTGGGCAGCCTTACCATGCCGGCCAGCCCTCCCCAGGTGTGCCTGGGTTGAGATCAATATAAATACCACTCCAGGCAGCAAAAGCCCCTGCAGCTGTGCCTGACGCCATTTTCTCTGCCCTGTCAGCAGTCTCGGGGCTGGGCTGGTGGGAGGGAGTGAGAGGCCACGGCTTTGTGGGTGGCCCAGTGTGAGTGGGGCTCTGCTGGACTTTCTGCAGCAGTTGCCAGGCTGCCACCTGCTAAAGAAGAGGATGTGTCACCCATACCTGCTGCTGGAATTTCTCCCTGGGCAGAGGTGAGGAAGGAAAAAAGCAGTGGGGGCAGGGACAGGACGGGTATCTCAGGCAGGGAAATGGAAATCTTCCAGAAGAGCACCCAGGGCCAGGACCATCCTGGCTGGCCTGCAGGCACCAAGTCAGCTGGCATGCTGTCACTCGTGTGGCTCCATGGCCCTTCCTCTAGGCTTTCAATTCCTTGTATATATTCAGGTGTTTTACCTGGGAAGGGTGGGAACAGTTCAGCAGCAACTGGCCTGGGGCTCAGCTCACGTTTACTCACAGATGCCTCGGCACGGTGCCCCAGCTTTGCAATGAGGACGCTTGTTGTGTGGGGGCTGCTGGCTGAATGGGAGACGATTCCCCACCACTGACCAACTTCAGAATTGTTTACAACTGGAGCAAGTGCCCTGATACGGTTTTCCTCTGAGTAACTGGTGGGTTCTGTTTTTTTTTTCTCTTTTTCGTTTTTGGTTCAAGGTAGATTTTATTCCTCTTTTTTGTATTTACAGATATAAGCATGGAAATAATTTATTCATATAAATACATGTATGTGAAGGGAATAATTGTTTTTTCTGTTTTATTTTTTAAATTTTATTTCTTTTTAATTTTGAATTTTATTTTATATTTTTATACAGCAGGTTCTCATTGGTTATCTATTTTATACATATAAATGTTTACATGCCAATCCCAATCTCTCAACTCCTCCCACCACCACCCCTCCAAGAGCTTTCCCCCCTTGTTGTCCATACGATTGTTGTCTACATCTGTTGCTCTATTTATGCCTTGCAAAACGGTTAATCTGTACAGTTTTTCTAGGTTCCACATATATGCATGAATATACAAGATTTGTTTTTCTCTTTCTGACTTACTTCACTCTGTATGACAGTCTCTAGATCCATCGACGTCTCTACAAATGACCCAATTTCATTCCTTTCATGGCTTAGTAATATTCCATTTTATATATGTACCACAGCTTTATGCATTCGTCTGTCTGTGGGCATTTAGGTTGCTTCCATTACCTCGATATTGTAAATAGTGATGCAATGAACATTGCGGTGAATGTCTCTTTTTGATTTATGGTTTTGTCTGAGTATATGTCCAGTCCTGGGATTGCTGTATCATATGGTAATTCTATTATTAGTTTCTTAAGAAACTCCATATTGTTCTCCATAGTGACTGTATCAATTTATATTCCCAACAATAGTGGAAGAGGCTTCCTTTTCTCCACACCCTTTCCAGCATTTGTTGTTTGTAGATTTTCAGATGATGCCCATTCTAACAGGTGTGAGGTGATACCTCATTGTTGAGTCCATTTCGTTGAGCAAGGGGTAGGTCTTGTCTATTACATATTTGGCTTATGGAACGGTATCTGTGCTAATTTCAAACTCTGGTTTTATGCAGCACCCCAACTCACCTTTCCCCTTAAGCAAGCATAAGTTGGTTTTCTAAACTTGAGACCCTGTTCTGTTTTGTAATTCAGTTCATGTGTAGCCAAGTTTACATTCCGTGCATTAGTGATACCTTATGACGTTTCTTTTTCTGTGTGACTTATTTCACTTAGAATCATCATGCCTCAATCCACTCATTATGCTGGTACAGGCCTGGTGACACAGATTTCATTGCTGAGTGGTATTCTGTTGTACATAAGTACCGCAACTTCTTTATCAATTATTTGTTCTCTGGGATATTTAACTTGTACTGTAGAAGAGGCTCCTGTAAACAGAGCCGTTGTAAATTTTGGGGTGGCTGTGTCTTTTTGATTTTAATTTCCCTAAGCTATAGGACCATAAGTGGAAATGCCCTAGACTCTGTTGCTTTGTTTTTCAGATGTATCAGGAAACACCATACACTTCTCCAGAGTGGCTGTTGGCAATGTACATCCCGCCCATCAGCATAACAAGGCTCCTTTTTCCCCATGGCCTGTCTTGCCTTTCTGGATTTTACACTTTTCTCAGATGGCCCTTTAGACCGGGGGGAAGTGACACTTCATAGTAGTTCGGATTTCCATTGCAAGCTTGCTTGGTTTGCCAAAAAGGGCGTATGTGTTTGTTCCTGAATATATTCAGGAACAAACTCATACGCCCTTTGTTGCCAAGTGCATCATTGTCGATGTTCTGCCTCTTTTCCTATGCTTTAAATGCAATTCCAGTCTACCTCCTGAAATCGGTTTCCTGCAATTCTGCCCCGCTTTCAAGTCCTCTTCGCAGCCTTACTTCAATATATTTTTGGACGTTATCTGTCATTTATAACTCTGCAGGTTTGTGAATTACAGGGCCCCTGAGCTCCTTTCTTCAACTCGCTTTCTTGTGAGCTGGCCGCAAACCCGCAAGACTGCTTCAGGCCCTAATCTGCTTCTGGCAGGGCACGCTGAGCCTTTGGTTAATTCCTCTTCCTGGTGGGAAATGAGTGTTAAATATGCCCGTCCAGACACCTACCTCACTCTCAACCCCTTGGTGATGTGGGTCCTCTGGTTTGTGGCCACTTTTGCTGGGTTCCTCACCTTTCGATGATGTGGCCCCACTAGTGTGAGGACACTCCTGCTTGGTTCTCATCCACGTGGTTATGTGGACCCCCTGGTGAGAGTCTGTTCCTGGCTTTGTTCCTCACCCACCTGTGAGGGAGACCCTCTGCTGATAGGTCACTCCTGCATGGCTGGCACACATTGCCTTGGTGAAGTCAGCCGTGTGGTGGCAGTTGGAGCGTGCTGGGAATCTCTTCCCCCCGGTGATGAGGGCCCTCTTGCGTCAGGCCCTAACTGCTGGGCTCACCAACTTTTCTTAGTGAGCCCAGTGATGCTTTGGCACTCCTCTTAGGATCCCATCTCCATGGGGATGTGGGCCTTCTGCTCTGAGGTCCCAACGGCTGGGTTGTTCACATTTTCATGATGTGGGCTCTCTGGTGTTAGTTCACAGAAGCCTGGATCCCATAGCCTCTGTGCTCTTGGCTGCCTGCTGGGAGGTTCCAACTGCTGGATTCCTCACTTTTTTAATTTTTTGGGCCCTCTGTTGTGAGGATCCTCCTGCCTGCCTCACTCCCAGCCCCTTCGTGATGTGTGTCGTCTGGTTTGAGGCCACATGTGCTGGGTTCCTCACCTTTCGATGATGTGGGACCAATGGTCTTAGGAGACTCCTGCCTGGTTCACATCCCCTTGGTGATGTGGGCCCTCTGTTGAGAGTCTGATCCTGGCTGGGTTCCTCACCCATCTGTGAGGTAGGCCGTCTGATGTGAGGTCACTCTTGCCTGGCTTGCTCACCTCGCCTTGTGGACATGAGCCCTCTGGTGGCACTTGGAGCCTGCTGGGAGCCTCCTGCCCTCGGTGCTGACGGCCCTCTAGCATCAGGTTCTAACTGCTGGGCTCCCCACGTTTTCTGATGTGAGCCCAGTGATGCCAGGACACTCCTGTCAGGTTCCCATCCCCATGGGGATGTGGGCTTTCTGCTCTGAGGTCCCAATGCCTGGGTTGCTCACAGTTTCATGATGTGGGCTCTCTGGTGTTAGTTAACTCCTGCCTGCATCCCATAGCTTCTGTGCTCTCGGCCGCCTGCTGGGAGGTTCCAAATGCTGGATTCCTCACTTTTTTTATTCTTTGGGCCCTCTGTTTTTAGGCTACTCCTACCTGCCTCACTCCCATCCCCTTTGTGATGTATGTCCTCTGATATGAGGCCACATGTGCTGGGTTCCTCACCTTTCGATGATGTGGCCCCACTGGTGGGAGGACAGTCCTGACTGGTTCCCATCCCCTTGGTGTTGTGGGCCCTCTGGTGAGAGTCTCATCCTGCCTCGGTTCCTCACCCTTCTGTGAGATAGGCCCTCTGCTGTGAGGTCACTACTGCCTGGCTGGTGCATGCCACCTTGTAGACGTGGGCCCTCTGTTGGCAGTTGGAACCTGCTGGGAGTCTCTCCCCTCAGTTATGAGGGCCCCCTGGCATCAGGCCCTAACTGCTGGGCTCCTAACATTTTCTGATATGTGCTAAGTGGTGCAAAGCCACTCCTGCCAGGTTCCCATCCCAATGGGGATGTGGGCCTTCTGTTCTGAGGTCCCAACAGCTGGGCTGCTCACAGGTTCATGATGTGGGCCCTCTGCTGTGAGTTCACTGCGGCCTGGATCCCATAGCCTCGGTGCTCTGGGCCACTTGCTGGGAGGTTCCAACTGCTGGATTCCTCAACTTTTATATTCTATGGACCCTGTGTTGTGAGGCCAGTCCTGCCAGCCTCATTCCGAACCCCTTGGTGATGTGGTTCCTCTGGTTTGAGGACACATGTGCTGGGATCCTCACCTTTCGATGATGTTGTCTCACTGGTGTGGGGACACTCCTGCCTGGTTCCCATCCCCTTGGTGATGTGGGCCCTCTGGTGAGAGTCTGATCCTGGCTGTGTTCCTCACCCTTCTGTGAGGTGGGCCCTCTGCTGTGAGGTCACTCCTGCCAGGCTGGCACACATCACCTTGGTGATGTTGGCCCTCTGGTGGCAGCTGGAGCCTGCTGGGAGCCGCCTCCTCTCGGTGATGAGTGCCCTCTAGCGTCAGGCCCTAACTTCTGAGCACCCCACGTTTTCTGATGTGAGCCCAGTGATGCCAGGACACTCCTGTCATGTTCCCATCACCATGGGGATTTGGGCCTTCTGCTCTGAGGTCCCAATGTCTGGGTTGCTCACAGTTTCATGATGTGGGCTGTCTGGTGTTAGTTCACTCTGGCCTGGTTCCTCTAGCCTCTGTGCTCTGGGCCGCCTGCTGGGAGGTTCCAACTGCTGGATTCCTCACCTTTCTTATTTTTGGGCCCTCTGTTATGAGGCTCCTCCTGCCTGCCTCACTCCCAGCCCCTTGGTGATGGGTGTCCTATGGTTTGAAGCCACATGTTCTGGGTTCCTCACCTTTAGATGATGTGGCCCTACTCATGTGAGGACACTCCTGCCTGGTTCCAATCCATTTGGTGATGTGGGCCCTCTGGTGCGAGTCTGATCCTGACTGGGTTCGTCACACTTCTCTGAGGTGGGCCCTCTGCTGTGAGGTCATTCGTGCCTGGTTGGCACACATCGCCTTGGCGACGTCAGCCCTCTGGTGGCAGTTGGAGCCTGCTGGGAGCCTCCTTCCCTTGGTGATGAGGGTCCTCTGGCGTCAGGCCCTAACTGCTGGTCGCTCAAAATTTTCTGATACGTTCTCAGTGGTGCGAGGACACTCCTACCAGAATTCCATCCCCATGGGGATGTGGGCCTCCTGCTCTGAGGTCCCAATGGCTGGGTTGCTCAGTTTCATGACATGGGCCCTCTTCTGTGAGTTCACTGTGGCCTGGATCCCATAGCCTCGGTGCTCTGGGCCGCCTGCTGGGAGGTTCCAACTGCTGGATTCCTCACTTTTTTATTCTATGTGCCCAGTGTTGTGAGGCTACTCCTGCCTGCCTCACTCCGAGGTCCTTGGTGATGTGGGTCCTCTGGTTTGAGGACACATGTGCTGAGTACCTCAGCTTTCGATGATGTGGCCCCACTGATGTGAAGACACTCCTGCCTGGTTCCCATCCCCTTGGTGATGTGGGCCCTCTGGTGAGAGTCTGATGTTGGCTGGGTTTCTCACCCTTCTGTGAGGTGGGACCTCTGCTGTGAGGTAACTCCTGCCTGGCATGCTCACGTTGCCTTGGCAATGTGAGCCCTCAGGTGGCAGTTGGAGCCTGCTGGGAATCTCCTCCCCTCAGTTATGAGAGCTCTGGATAAAACACATATGCCCTTTTTTGCCAAGTGCATTATTTTCCAAGTTCTGTCTCTTTTCCTATGCTTTAAGAGCTACTCCCGTGTACGTTCTGAAATCAGTTTCCAGCAATTCTGCCCCGCATTCAAGTCCTCTTCGCAGCCTTACTTCAGTATAATTTTGGATGATAGCTGTCATTTATAACTCCGCAGGTTTCTGAATTACAGTGCCCCTGAGCTCCTTTCTTCAACTCGCTTTCTTGTGAGCTGTCCGCAACACCGCAGGATTTCCTCAGGCCCTAATCTAGTTCCAGCATGGCACGCAGAGCCTTTGGTTCATTTGTCTTCCTGGTGAAAATGAGAGTTAAATTTGCCCGTCCAGACACCTACAGATAGTCTCCCATTGTTTCTCCTTATTCCTGTTCATCTTCCGAATAAATTGCAAACTGGGCCAAACAGGAGGTTAAAGGCACTGACTCTCCAAGTGGGGAGAGTGTTAGTAAAGCGTCTGGAATGTTGCACCCGAGTACCAGGGGACGAAAACTGAGACACATTTGAACACGTTTCCCGATCACACGGTGGATCATACTCTGGGTTCCACATGCATGTTTTAGCTGAAGGAAGAATCCCTTAAACCTGGAGAGTTGAGACCCATGGAATGGGTACCATGCAATATGACTTCAAAGGGTCTGCATTTGCTCACCGAACCTCACCAATCCTATCACTGCTGCGTTTATGCCACTGTACACACGCTTGATTCTCTTTCAGAGACATATAAATCCATAGGTTTTAAGATTCTTACTAGTCAGGTATATTCTTAGGCGTTTAATATGGGGTGTTGAGTCCACTTCGTTGAGCAAGGAGTAGCTCTTGTCTATTACATATTTGGCTTACGGAATGGTATCTGTGCTAATTTCAATCTCTGGTTTTATGCAGCACCCCAACTCACCTTTCCCCTTAAGCAAGCATAAGTTGGTTTTCTACATTTGAGACCCTGTTCTGTTTTGTAATTCAGTTCCTGTGTAGCCAAGTTTACATTCCGTGTATTAGTGATACCTTATGATGTTTCTTTTTCTGTGTGACTTATTTCACTTAGAATCATCGTACCTGAATCCACTCATTATGCTGCTACGGGCCTGATGACATAGATTTCATTGCTGAGTGATATTGCATTGTACGTAAGTACCACAACTTCTTTATCCATTTTTCGCTTTCTGTGATATTGAACTTGTACAGTAAACGAGGTTCTTGTAAACAGAGCCGTCCCAAACTTTGGGGTGGCTGTGTCTTTTTGATTTTAATTTCCCTAAGCTATAGGACCATAAGTGGAAGTGCCCTAGGCTCTGTTGCTTTGTTTTTTCGATGTTTCAGGAAACACCATACACTTCTCCAGAGTGGCTGCTGGCAATTTACATCCCACCCATCAGCATAACAAGGCTCCCAGTTCTCCATGGCCTGTCCTGCCTTTCTGGATTTTACACTTTTTTCAGATGGCCCTTTTGACCGAGGGGCAGTGAGACTTCATTGTAGTGCAGATTTCCTTTGCAAGCTTGCTTGGTTGGCCAAAAAGGGCGTATGCGTTTTTTCCTGAATATATTCAGGAAAAAACGCATACGCCCTTTTTGGCCAAGTGCATCATTGTCGACGTTCTGAGTGTTTTCATATGTTTTCAGTGCAATTCCTGTCTACCTCCTGAAATCGGTTTCCTGCAGTTCTGCCTTGCTCTCAGTGCCTCTTCATAGCCTTACCTCAATATACTTTTGGAAAATAGTTGGCCTTTATAACGCTGCAGGTTTTTGAATTGCAGTGGCCCTTAGCTCCATTTTTCAGCTCTTATTTTTGTGATCTTGCCTCATATCCACAGGATTTCTTCAGGACCTATTCTTCTTCTGGGACGCCTTGCTCTGCCTTTGGTTAATTCTTCCTCCTGATGTGAAATTAGAGTGACATGTGCCCATTGAAACCGCTACAGCTATTTTCTCACTGGTTCCCCCTATTCCCATTCATCCTCCGCACTAACTGCAGACTGTGCGATACCGGAACTTAAAGGCATTGACTCTCCATGTGGAGATGTTGTTAGTAAAGTGGCTGGAATGTTGATCCGGAGCCCCAGGAGAGGAAAATGAGGTGCATTTTAGAAACCTTTCCCGATCATATGGTATACCATCCGCTGGATTTCCCATGCATGGTTTAGCTGTAGGAAGATTCCCTTCAACTTGGAGTGTTGGGACCCTTGGAATAAGTAGCATGAAGTATTGCATTAAACTTTCGGCAGTTGCTCACCAAAGCTCTCCAATCCTTTCAGCCCCAAGTGTCCAGCCTTATGTCTTATCCAGCTGTGGGTTTATATGTGGTCATTCCAGGTTGCATCACAGCCCCTGAGCGAATTTTGTAAGAATTTTTCTCTCTTTCATTGTTTCTGCGTTTTGGTTTTAAAATTTATTTCTATAATGGGGTTTAGCTCATTTTCACTGCTGTGTTTGTGCCGCTCTGCGCACACTTGATTCCCTTATGGAGATATATCAATACATGGGTTTTAAGATTCTTATTACTCAGATATATTTCTCTGCGGTGTATAGGGTGTGTTGAGGCCAGTTCATTGAGCGAGGTGTAGATCTTGTCTGATACCTATTTGGTTTATTGAACGGTATCTGTGCTAATTTCAAACTCTGGTTTTATGCATCACCCCACCTCTCCTTTCCCCTTAAGCTGACATAAGTGTGTTTTCTAAATGTGAGACACTGTTCTGTTTTGTAATTCATTTTTTGTGCAGCCATATTTATCCTCCCTCTATAAGTGATATCTTATGATATGTTTCTTTTTCTGTTTGACTTATTTCAAGTAGTATTATCGGACCTCAATCCACTCTTTATCCTTCTACTAGCCTTATTACATTGATTTCATGGTGAAGAGATATTCCATTGTACATAAGTACCACATTTTCTTTATCCATTGTTCTCTTTCCTGGGATATTTAAGGTGTACTGAAGTTGAGGTTCTTGTAAACAGAGTAGCCCTAAACTGTGGTGTGCTTGTGTCTTGTTGATTTTTAGACTTCCCTAGATATACTCCCGTGATTGGAAGTGCCCTATGCTCTGTCGCTCTGTTTTTTAGATGATTTAGGAACCACCATACACTTCTCCAGAGTGGCTCTCGGCAGTTCACACACTGTCCATCAGCGTATAAAGGCTCCCTGTTCTCCATGGCCTGTCCTGCATTTCTGGTTTTTACAATTTTTTCGGATGGCCCTTTTGACCGGTGGGAAATGAGACTTCTTTGTTGTGCACATTTGCATTGCTTGCTTGCTTGGTTGCCCATAAAGTGCGTATGCGTTTTTTCCTGGATATATTCAGGAAAAAACGCATACTCCCTTTTGGGCCAACTGCATCATTGTCGAAATTCTGCCGCTTTTCATGTGCTTTAAAGGCGAGTCCAATCTATCTCTTGAAATCTGTTTCTTGCAATTCTGTCTTGCATTCAGATCCTCTTCTTTGCCTTACCTCAACATATTTTTGGACGTTAGTTTTCATTTATAACTCTGCAGGTTTGTGAATTGCAGTGACCCTGAGCTCCATTTTTTAAGTTGCTCTTTTGTGAGCTGGCCTCAAAACCGCAGGATTGCTTCAGGCCCTATTTTGGCTCCGGCGAGGCGGGCTGAGCCTTTTTTTAATTCTTATTCTTAATGGGAAATTAGAGTGACATGTGCCCGTCCAAACCCCTACAACTATTCTCTCATTGTTTCCCCCTGTTCCCGTTCATCCTCCTCACAATTTGCAAAATGTGTGAAACAGAAGTTTAAATGTGCTGATTCTCTAAGTGGGGAGATTCTAAGTAACGTGGCTGGAATGATGAACAGGAGCACCAGGAGAGGATAAATGAGGTGCATTTTAGACACATCTCCCGATCACATGGTGTACAGTCCTCTGGGTTTTCCATGCATGTTTTAGCTGTAGGAAGATTCCTTGAACCTGCAGATTTGGGACCCATTGAATGGGTACCAGGTAGTATTACTTTAAAGGGTGTGCATTTCCTCACCCAACCTCACATTTCTCTTAGCGCGAACAGTTTCCAGCCTTATGTCTCATCCTGCTGTGGGTCTAGATGTGTTCAATCCATGTTGCATCACCGTCCCTGAGGAAAAGTTGTAAGAGGTTTTCTCTGTCTCTCTGTCGTTTATTTTTTTCAATTTATTACTATATTGGTTACAGCTGATTTTCAAAGCTCTGTTTCTTGCTGCTGTACATCCACTTGATTCACGTACAGAGAGACATCAATAAATTCTTTTTCAGATTCTTACCAGTCATAGATATTCTTTTCCGGTGACTTGAGTGTGCTGAGTGCAGTTCTTTTAGCTACCGTGTAGGCCTTGTTGATTATCAGTTTGGTATTTGGAATGGTATCTTTGCTAATCTCAACCTCCTGGATGATGCCTCACCCCTCCCCACCTTTCCCGTTTAGCAGCCTTACGCGTGTTTTCTACATATTTGACTATGTTTTTGTTTTGTAATTTATTTCATGTGTAGCCATTTTGGATTCCACCTTTAAGTGATATCTTATGATATGTGTCTTTTTCTTTTTGAATTATGTCACTTAGAATGATCATACGTAACTCCTCCGGAGTTGTTACAACTGGCCATATTTCATTGATTTCCAGGCTGAGTAATATTCCACTCTACATAAGTACCACATCTCTATCCATTTTTTCCCTCCAGAGACATTTAAGTTATATCCTAGTCGAGGATCTTTTAAACAGAGAGGCAGTAAACATTGGGGTGCCTGTGTCCTCTCGATTTTTGTTTTTCCCAAGATATACGCCCATGAGTGCAAGTGCCCTATGCTCTGTAGCTCATTTTTTAGATGCTTTAGTAAACACAATACACTTCTCCAGAATGGCCGTTGGCAATATACATTTCCACTATAAGCCTCACAGGGCTCCCTCTTCTCCTTGCCCTGTCCTGCATTTCTGGCGTTTACACTTTATGAGGATGGCTCTTCTGACTGATGCGAAGTGATATCTTTTGTAGTATTGATTTCCAGTGCCCACCTGTTTGGTTGGCTAAAAAAGTGTATGCCCTTTTCTTGAATATATACAGAAAAAAACGCATACAGCCTTTTTGGCCAACTGCAATGTCGGAAATGTTCAGCCCCTTTTCTTGTGCTTAATGGCGAGTCCTTTCTACCTCCTCAAATCCCTTTCCTGCCATTCTCCCTTGCTTGCCAATCCTTTTCTTTGACTTTCCTCAAGACATTTTTCAGTGATAGATATTTTCAACTCTGCAGTTTCGTGAATTTTACTGCCCCTGAGTTCCATTGTTCAACTTGTGTTTATGGGAACTGGCCACAAAGCAGTGGGATTTCCTCAAGCCCTATACTGTTTCCATGGGCAACCCTAGCCTTTGGTCAATTCATCTTCCTGATTGGAAATTAGAGTGACATGTGCCTGTCTGAACACCTAGGACTTGTCTCTCATTGTTCCTCATCCTTCCGCTTCATCCTCTGGACAAATTCCAAACTGTACGCAACAGGATGTTGACAGTGTTGACATCTCCAAGTGGGGAGACTGTTAGTAAAGACGCTGGAGGGGTGAACCCGAGCACCAGGAGATGAGGAGATGAGATGCCTTTTCCAAACTCTTCCCGATCAGACGGTATACCATCCTCTGGATGTGACAGACATGTTTTAGCAGTAGGAAGAGTCCCATTCATGTAAGGAGAACACCAGGGCTTTTTCAAAATCAGTGTCTCCCCGAAACCCAAACTGGGGAGTTTTTTAAGCTACGGCTACACATATGTTCATTAAGGGCCTTGGGAAGTAGGCAGAGTCCAAACTTTAGATGACTGAAGTCTTCAGGGTCAGAAGCACTCACCACCGGCTTCCCTTAGGTTACACTTTAACTGTCATTGATAGATGATGTCAATAAAAATATCTGTTCTTTTTCCGATTATTTCCCCTTATAGGTTATTGCACAATATTGAGTGTAGTTCCCTGTGCTATACAGTAGTTCCTTGTTGATGATCTATTTTATACATAGCAGTGTGTATGTGTTAATTCCAAACTGTTAATTTATCCCTCCTCCCACCTTTCCCCTTTGGTAATAATAAATTATAAGATTTTATACTTCTCAGAAATGGGGGAGCTGAAAGAGAGGTATCATTTTCAATGGAAAAGCATTTAAAACAAGATTGAAGCTTTAACCAAGATTATTAGATGTACATCCTTGGAAAGAAATCACTTCATTTCTCTAATATTGACCTGACAAATAAGACAAACCTTTTCACTGAACTTGCTTATAATAAAGTGATGGAAATATCAAATGGAAGTGTTAGAAACATCTTATTTTACCCGAGCCTTATAAACTGTTCTATGTTAACTACAGTTTGGCTCACACATCTGTTCATTGAAGTTACAATAGTCTCAATTTCTGTTACTGATCCTCCAGAGTGGACCCCAACAAGGGTCCCCCTGCCCAGTGTCATTGGGGCCAACAGATCGAGACTGAGTTTGGTTCCCAAGCAAAGGAAACTTTATATTTTCATCAGAGAATGGAGAGGTGAGAGCATGCACTACCCCGTGGGCTGTGGGCTGGGCTGCTGTGTAGAGATCCTGTCAGAGTCAGTGAGAGGGAGGGGGTGGAGCTCTCAAGGGCCGGGTTGGCTGCAGCTCAGGCTCTATATCTCGGAGTCTGCACTGGGCCCCAGGAGCTGAGGTGTCGACCCAGCCATTCTGCACCAGGAAATCTGGTCTGAAGTGCCGGGTGTGGAACCTCTGCATGCGGGACCCTAGGAGCACGTGAAATTAGACAAAGCACAAAGGATAAAAAAGGTCAGACTTGACTTTATTGCCCACATTCTATTTTTATCTCCCAGGGATTTTTAATGGGCTTTGCTGGGGACAAACCCCTCCTCTGCCTTTTGTCCCGTTCCTCATTCTTGGAGTGCTGAGGGTGCAGACCCTTCTTCTGTAACTGCTGAGTGCTGAGTTGGGAGCCCTCATACCAGGGGACGAGGGTCAGAACTTCTACCCAGCAGCCTCCAGGTGACGTTGATTGGCCCCAGGACCCCTGCCTCCCTGCTCGTCCGCCTGAGCACCAGCATTGGAAGTGTTATAGATTCTAATGACCTTTAAGGGTCCAGGAAAGAGATGTGCAGAGACGCTGTGGGGGCCGGTTTCACCCCGCCCCACATTTGTTCGGCCACCTTAGGCTGACCGTTTCTGCCAGCCTAGATGCTCTGACCAGTAGTCTGCTCTTTCTTCAATTAGGCCCCTGAATTAACGTAAAAACAGCACCAGGTGTCAGAGCCCTGCCCGCTCAACTCCCAGACAGTCCAGGGTCAGTGGTGATCGAGGACCATGATGGCCACTGAGTCAACAGCCAACAGTCAACAGTAAACAGGAGTCCAGCCGGTCTTATTGGCCACCATCATCACGGTGTCTGTAGGCTTTTCTATGGTGACAGTGTGATATACGGTTCCCCCGCCAAGATTATTAGCTCCCCTCCGGGTGCAGGAAGTCCTGCAAGCAGTAGTCTACTCCTTCGGGACACACTATTGTTGTTTTATGAGAGAAACTCCAGGTCAAGTGATGTTCACATGAGTCGTCATGGTGCCCTGTTGCCCCCGGTTATCTCTCTGGATGTTGGAGTTGGAGGGCCTCCTCACTCGAGGTCGGTGTGCCCACGGAGCGAACCCTGCAACTTCAGGGCATGGTTGGTGATTAGGATCACCACGTGGGGTCCTTTTCCCTTAGGAGGGAGGTGGCCTTTTGGGCTGCTGATTTCCAGGTTTTTAGATACCGCCAGTATCTTGGCCAGATGTGGCAGTGGGCCAAGCCCCTTGGTGACTGTAGTTTATCCTACCTGGATGGCATTCTTGCGTTGTTCCATTTCAAGTGGTCCCAGTTTTTGCACTAATTCTCCAATGGCGATTCACCTTTCACCGGGAATGGAAAGGTCAAAGGGTTTAGCTCAATTAGGGAGTTCCAGGGCAAGGGTCTGAATTGACTGCTCTTTCCATTCTTGAAAGGCCACTTCTGGATTCTGTTCAAAAGGATCATCATCTTTTCCTTTCAGTGTTTCATATAGAGGCCCAGCTAGTAGACTGTAGTTAGGGATCCAGAAGCAGCAAACCCTGGCCTCCCCAGGAACCCCTAAGCTGTCTTCTAGTTTTAGAAAGGGGTAAGGCTGCAAATGGTTTCTTCCCTTTCCTGGGATGGGCTTCTCTGACCTTGTGTGAGAATGAAGCCCAGGCAGGTCACCGCAGTCTGTGATATTTGAGCTTTTTCTTGGACAACTTCTATCCTTTATTGGCTTGGTAGTTCAGAGGCCTCCTTAGTAGGGCTGGCGATCAGAATGTCGTCTGCATATTGAAGGAGGGTTTCCTTTTCCAGAGGTAGAACTTTTCGGTCGTTAGCTAAGCTTTCCCCAAAGATGGTGTGGGAATTTTTGAACCCTTGGGGCAAGACGGCCCGGAAGTATTGTTTTAGTTGTATGTTGAGTCCTGCCACTCACAAGCCAAAATTTCTTGTGACTCTGGGACAAATGGAATACAAAAGAAGGCATCATTGAAGACTAATACAGAATACAATGTCCTGGTGGTTGGTAGAATGACCAGCAGGGTGTAGGAATCAGGAGCAACTGGAGGTATATCCTCGGTGGCTTCACTGACTGTCCTGACATCCTTTACCAGGTCCCCAGCAGCCCATGGGGCTCTCGTGGTCAGGCCAATCCCAGGATATGGAGCTCTCCTGGGCAGGTACCCCACCCCCAACCCAGCCCACGGGGCTCTCATGGTCAGGCCCCTCCCAGGATACAGAGCTACCCTTGCAGGTACCGTGGCAGGGCTGGGCACACAGGAACCGTGCACATAGCCCTCATTGAAGAGCACCCCCAGCTCACCTGTCGCTCAGAGCTGACACAGAGCACCTCAGAGCAGGACTTGAACTAACAAACAGCAGCTCCGACAGGTCTGTGACCCTGGGCGTCACTCTGTGTGGCCTCCCTCCACCTGGTCTTCCAGAGACTTCCACTGCACCCAGGGCACCAGGCCTCTGTCTCCAACCACCACCCACCCCTCCTCTCCCTGACTCCTGGGTTCGTCTCATTAGGAGAGGGTTTTCTTGAAGTTGTCTCCCACTCATGGGCCAGATAAAATGATTAGAAAACAAGCCAAAGCTGCAGCCCCTTGTCTATCCTGACTCTCAGGAGCCCACACCTGTTCCTTGGACCTGGCCCGTTCAGCAAGTTCCATTTTCTGCAACTGTGAGCCCCTGAGGGGTGATGATTGGCTACCTGGGCAGCCTTACCATGCCGGCCAGCCCTCCCCAGGTGTGCCTGGGTTGAGATCAATATAAATACCACTCCAGGCAGCAAAAGCCCCTGCAGCTGTGCCTGACGCCATTTTCTCTGCCCTGTCAGCAGTCTCGGGGCTGGGCTGGTGGGAGGGAGTGAGAGGCCACGGCTTTGTGGGTGGCCCAGTGTGAGTGGGGCTCTGCTGGACTTTCTGCAGCAGTTGCCAGGCTGCCACCTGCTAAAGAAGAGGATGTGTCACCCATACCTGCTGCTGGAATTTCTCCCTGGGCAGAGGTGAGGAAGGAAAAAAGCAGTGGGGGCAGGGACAGGACGGGTATCTCAGGCAGGGAAATGGAAATCTTCCAGAAGAGCACCCAGGGCCAGGACCATCCTGGCTGGCCTGCAGGCACCAAGTCAGCTGGCATGCTGTCACTCGTGTGGCTCCATGGCCCTTCCTCTAGGCTTTCAAGTCCTTGTATATATTCAGGTGTTTTACCTGGGAAGGGTGGGAACAGTTCAGCAGCAACTGGCCTGGGGCTCAGCTCACGTTTACTCACAGATGCCTCGGCACGGTGCCCCAGCTTTGCAATGAGGACGCTTGTTGTGTGGGGGCTGCTGGCTGAATGGGAGACGATTCCCCACCACTGGCCAACTTCAGAATTGTTTACAACTGGAGCAAGTGCCCTGATACGGTTTTCCTCTGAGTAACTGGTGGGTTCTGTTTTTTTTTTTCTCTTTTTCGTTTTTGGTTCAAGGTAGATTTTATTCCTCTTTTTTGTATTTACAGATATAAGCATGGAAATAATTTATTCATATAAATACATGTATGTGAAGGGAATAATTGTTTTTTCTGTTTTATTTTTTAAATTTTATTTCTTTTTAATTTTGAATTTTATTTTATATTTTTATACAGCAGGTTCTCATTGGTTATCTATTTTATACATATAAATGTTTACATGCCAATCCCAATCTCTCAACTCCTCCCACCACCACCCCTCCAAGAGCTTTCCCCCCTTGTTGTCCATACGATTGTTGTCTACATCTGTTGCTCTATTTATGCCTTGCAAAACGGTTAATCTGTACAGTTTTTCTAGGTTCCACATATATGCATGAATATACAAGATTTGTTTTTCTCTTTCTGACTTACTTCACTCTGTATGACAGTCTCTAGATCCATCGACGTCTCTACAAATGACCCAATTTCATTCCTTTCATGGCTTAGTAATATTCCATTTTATATATGTACCACAGCTTTATGCATTCGTCTGTCTGTGGGCATTTAGGTTGCTTCCATTACCTCGATATTGTAAATAGTGATGCAATGAACATTGCGGTGAATGTCTCTTTTTGATTTATGGTTTTGTCTGAGTATATGTCCAGTCCTGGGATTGCTGTATCATATGGTAATTCTATTATTAGTTTCTTAAGAAACTCCATATTGTTCTCCATAGTGACTGTATCAATTTATATTCCCAACAATAGTGGAAGAGGCTTCCTTTTCTCCACACCCTTTCCAGCATTTGTTGTTTGTAGATTTTCAGATGATGCCCATTCTAACAGGTGTGAGGTGATACCTCATTGTTGAGTCCATTTCGTTGAGCAAGGGGTAGGTCTTGTCTATTACATATTTGGCTTATGGAACGGTATCTGTGCTAATTTCAAACTCTGGTTTTATGCAGCACCCCAACTCACCTTTCCCCTTAAGCAAGCATAAGTTGGTTTTCTAAACTTGAGACCCTGTTCTGTTTTGTAATTCAGTTCATGTGTAGCCAAGTTTACATTCCGTGCATTAGTGATACCTTATGACGTTTCTTTTTCTGTGTGACTTATTTCACTTAGAATCATCATGCCTCAATCCACTCATTATGCTGGTACAGGCCTGGTGACACAGATTTCATTGCTGAGTGGTATTCTGTTGTACGTAAGTACCGCAACTTCTTTATCAATTATTTGTTCTCTGGGATATTTAACTTGTACTGTAGAAGAGGCTCCTGTAAACAGAGCCGTTGTAAATTTTGGGGTGGCTGTGTCTTTTTGATTTTAATTTCCCTAAGCTATAGGACCATAAGTGGAAATGCCCTAGACTCTGTTGCTTTGTTTTTCAGATGTATCAGGAAACACCATACACTTCTCCAGAGTGGCTGTTGGCAATGTACATCCCGCCCATCAGCATAACAAGGCTCCTTTTTCCCCATGGCCTGTCTTGCCTTTCTGGATTTTACACTTTTCTCAGATGGCCCTTTAGACCGGGGGGAAGTGACACTTCATAGTAGTTCGGATTTCCATTGCAAGCTTGCTTGGTTTGCCAAAAAGGGCGTATGTGTTTGTTCCTGAATATATTCAGGAACAAACTCATACGCCCTTTGTTGCCAAGTGCATCATTGTCGATGTTCTGCCTCTTTTCCTATGCTTTAAATGCAATTCCAGTCTACCTCCTGAAATCGGTTTCCTGCAATTCTGCCCCGCTTTCAAGTCCTCTTCGCAGCCTTACTTCAATATATTTTTGGACGTTATCTGTCATTTATAACTCTGCAGGTTTGTGAATTACAGGGCCCCTGAGCTCCTTTCTTCAACTCGCTTTCTTGTGAGCTGGCCGCAAACCCGCAAGACTGCTTCAGGCCCTAATCTGCTTCTGGCAGGGCACGCTGAGCCTTTGGTTAATTCCTCTTCCTGGTGGGAAATGAGTGTTAAATATGCCCGTCCAGACACCTACCTCACTCTCAACCCCTTGGTGATGTGGGTCCTCTGGTTTGTGGCCACTTTTGCTGGGTTCCTCACCTTTCGATGATGTGGCCCCACTAGTGTGAGGACACTCCTGCTTGGTTCTCATCCACGTGGTTATGTGGACCCCCTGGTGAGAGTCTGTTCCTGGCTTTGTTCCTCACCCACCTGTGAGGGAGACCCTCTGCTGATAGGTCACTCCTGCATGGCTGGCACACATTGCCTTGGTGAAGTCAGCCGTGTGGTGGCAGTTGGAGCGTGCTGGGAATCTCTTCCCCCCGGTGATGAGGGCCCTCTTGCGTCAGGCCCTAACTGCTGGGCTCACCAACTTTTCTTAGTGAGCCCAGTGATGCTTTGGCACTCCTCTTAGGATCCCATCTCCATGGGGATGTGGGCCTTCTGCTCTGAGGTCCCAACGGCTGGGTTGTTCACATTTTCATGATGTGGGCTCTCTGGTGTTAGTTCACAGAAGCCTGGATCCCATAGCCTCTGTGCTCTTGGCTGCCTGCTGGGAGGTTCCAACTGCTGGATTCCTCACTTTTTTAATTTTTTGGGCCCTCTGTTGTGAGGATCCTCCTGCCTGCCTCACTCCCAGCCCCTTCGTGATGTGTGTCGTCTGGTTTGAGGCCACATGTGCTGGGTTCCTCACCTTTCGATGATGTGGGACCAATGGTCTTAGGAGACTCCTGCCTGGTTCACATCCCCTTGGTGATGTGGGCCCTCTGTTGAGAGTCTGATCCTGGCTGGGTTCCTCACCCATCTGTGAGGTAGGCCGTCTGATGTGAGGTCACTCTTGCCTGGCTTGCTCACCTCGCCTTGTGGACATGAGCCCTCTGGTGGCACTTGGAGCCTGCTGGGAGCCTCCTGCCCTCGGTGCTGACGGCCCTCTAGCATCAGGTTCTAACTGCTGGGCTCCCCACGTTTTCTGATGTGAGCCCAGTGATGCCAGGACACTCCTGTCAGGTTCCCATCCCCATGGGGATGTGGGCTTTCTGCTCTGAGGTCCCAATGCCTGGGTTGCTCACAGTTTCATGATGTGGGCTCTCTGGTGTTAGTTAACTCCTGCCTGCATCCCATAGCTTCTGTGCTCTCGGCCGCCTGCTGGGAGGTTCCAAATGCTGGATTCCTCACTTTTTTTATTCTTTGGGCCCTCTGTTTTTAGGCTACTCCTACCTGCCTCACTCCCATCCCCTTTGTGATGTATGTCCTCTGATATGAGGCCACATGTGCTGGGTTCCTCACCTTTCGATGATGTGGCCCCACTGGTGGGAGGACAGTCCTGACTGGTTCCCATCCCCTTGGTGTTGTGGGCCCTCTGGTGAGAGTCTCATCCTGCCTCGGTTCCTCACCCTTCTGTGAGATAGGCCCTCTGCTGTGAGGTCACTACTGCCTGGCTGGTGCATGCCACCTTGTAGACGTGGGCCCTCTGTTGGCAGTTGGAACCTGCTGGGAGTCTCTCCCCTAGGTTATCAGGGACCCCTGGCATCAGGCCCTAACTGCTGGGCTCCTAACATTTTCTGATATGTGCTAAGTGGTGCAAAGCCACTCCTGCCAGGTTCCCATCCCAATGGGGATGTGGGCCTTCTGTTCTGAGGTCCCAACAGCTGGGCTGCTCACAGGTTCATGATGTGGGCCCTCTGCTGTGAGTTCACTGCGGCCTGGATCCCATAGCCTCGGTGCTCTGGGCCACTTGCTGGGAGGTTCCAACTGCTGGATTCCTCAACTTTTATATTCTATGGACCCTGTGTTGTGAGGCCAGTCCTGCCAGCCTCATTCCGAACCCCTTGGTGATGTGGTTCCTCTGGTTTGAGGACACATGTGCTGGGATCCTCACCTTTCGATGATGTTGTCTCACTGGTGTGGGGACACTCCTGCCTGGTTCCCATCCCCTTGGTGATGTGGGCCCTCTGGTGAGAGTCTGATCCTGGCTGTGTTCCTCACCCTTCTGTGAGGTGGGCCCTCTGCTGTGAGGTCACTCCTGCCAGGCTGGCACACATCACCTTGGTGATGTTGGCCCTCTGGTGGCAGCTGGAGCCTGCTGGGAGCCGCCTCCTCTCGGTGATGAGTGCCCTCTAGCGTCAGGCCCTAACTTCTGAGCACCCCACGTTTTCTGATGTGAGCCCAGTGATGCCAGGACACTCCTGTCATGTTCCCATCACCATGGGGATTTGGGCCTTCTGCTCTGAGGTCCCAATGTCTGGGTTGCTCACAGTTTCATGATGTGGGCTGTCTGGTGTTAGTTCACTCTGGCCTGGTTCCTCTAGCCTCTGTGCTCTGGGCCGCCTGCTGGGAGGTTCCAACTGCTGGATTCCTCACCTTTCTTATTTTTGGGCCCTCTGTTATGAGGCTCCTCCTGCCTGCCTCACTCCCAGCCCCTTGGTGATGGGTGTCCTATGGTTTGAAGCCACATGTTCTGGGTTCCTCACCTTTAGATGATGTGGCCCTACTCATGTGAGGACACTCCTGCCTGGTTCCAATCCATTTGGTGATGTGGGCCCTCTGGTGCGAGTCTGATCCTGACTGGGTTCGTCACACTTCTCTGAGGTGGGCCCTCTGCTGTGAGGTCATTCGTGCCTGGTTGGCACACATCGCCTTGGCGACGTCAGCCCTCTGGTGGCAGTTGGAGCCTGCTGGGAGCCTCCTTCCCTTGGTGATGAGGGTCCTCTGGCGTCAGGCCCTAACTGCTGGTCGCTCAAAATTTTCTGATACGTTCTCAGTGGTGCGAGGACACTCCTACCAGAATTCCATCCCCATGGGGATGTGGGCCTCCTGCTCTGAGGTCCCAATGGCTGGGTTGCTCAGTTTCATGACATGGGCCCTCTTCTGTGAGTTCACTGTGGCCTGGATCCCATAGCCTCGGTGCTCTGGGCCGCCTGCTGGGAGGTTCCAACTGCTGGATTCCTCACTTTTTTATTCTATGTGCCCAGTGTTGTGAGGCTACTCCTGCCTGCCTCACTCCGAGGTCCTTGGTGATGTGGGTCCTCTGGTTTGAGGACACATGTGCTGAGTACCTCAGCTTTCGATGATGTGGCCCCACTGATGTGAAGACACTCCTGCCTGGTTCCCATCCCCTTGGTGATGTGGGCCCTCTGGTGAGAGTCTGATGTTGGCTGGGTTTCTCACCCTTCTGTGAGGTGGGACCTCTGCTGTGAGGTAACTCCTGCCTGGCATGCTCACGTTGCCTTGGCAATGTGAGCCCTCAGGTGGCAGTTGGAGCCTGCTGGGAATCTCCTCCCCTCAGTTATGAGAGCTCTGGATAAAACACATATGCCCTTTTTTGCCAAGTGCATTATTTTCCAAGTTCTGTCTCTTTTCCTATGCTTTAAGAGCTACTCCCGTGTACGTTCTGAAATCAGTTTCCAGCAATTCTGCCCCGCATTCAAGTCCTCTTCGCAGCCTTACTTCAGTATAATTTTGGATGATAGCTGTCATTTATAACTCCGCAGGTTTCTGAATTACAGTGCCCCTGAGCTCCTTTCTTCAACTCGCTTTCTTGTGAGCTGTCCGCAACACCGCAGGATTTCCTCAGGCCCTAATCTAGTTCCAGCATGGCACGCAGAGCCTTTGGTTCATTTGTCTTCCTGGTGAAAATGAGAGTTAAATTTGCCCGTCCAGACACCTACAGATAGTCTCCCATTGTTTCTCCTTATTCCTGTTCATCTTCCGAATAAATTGCAAACTGGGCCAAACAGGAGGTTAAAGGCACTGACTCTCCAAGTGGGGAGAGTGTTAGTAAAGCGTCTGGAATGTTGCACCCGAGTACCAGGGGACGAAAACTGAGACACATTTGAACACGTTTCCCGATCACACGGTGGATCATACTCTGGGTTCCACATGCATGTTTTAGCTGAAGGAAGAATCCCTTAAACCTGGAGAGTTGAGACCCATGGAATGGGTACCATGCAATATGACTTCAAAGGGTCTGCATTTGCTCACCGAACCTCACCAATCCTATCACTGCTGCGTTTATGCCACTGTACACACGCTTGATTCTCTTTCAGAGACATATAAATCCATAGGTTTTAAGATTCTTACTAGTCAGGTATATTCTTAGGCGTTTAATATGGGGTGTTGAGTCCACTTCGTTGAGCAAGGAGTAGCTCTTGTCTATTACATATTTGGCTTACGGAATGGTATCTGTGCTAATTTCAATCTCTGGTTTTATGCAGCACCCCAACTCACCTTTCCCCTTAAGCAAGCATAAGTTGGTTTTCTACATTTGAGACCCTGTTCTGTTTTGTAATTCAGTTCCTGTGTAGCCAAGTTTACATTCCGTGTATTAGTGATACCTTATGATGTTTCTTTTTCTGTGTGACTTATTTCACTTAGAATCATCGTACCTGAATCCACTCATTATGCTGCTACGGGCCTGATGACATAGATTTCATTGCTGAGTGATATTGCATTGTACGTAAGTACCACAACTTCTTTATCCATTTTTCGCTTTCTGTGATATTGAACTTGTACAGTAAACGAGGTTCTTGTAAACAGAGCCGTCCCAAACTTTGGGGTGGCTGTGTCTTTTTGATTTTAATTTCCCTAAGCTATAGGACCATAAGTGGAAGTGCCCTAGGCTCTGTTGCTTTGTTTTTTCGATGTTTCAGGAAACACCATACACTTCTCCAGAGTGGCTGCTGGCAATTTACATCCCACCCATCAGCATAACAAGGCTCCCAGTTCTCCATGGCCTGTCCTGCCTTTCTGGATTTTACACTTTTTTCAGATGGCCCTTTTGACCGAGGGGCAGTGAGACTTCATTGTAGTGCAGATTTCCTTTGCAAGCTTGCTTGGTTGGCCAAAAAGGGCGTATGCGTTTTTTCCTGAATATATTCAGGAAAAAACGCATACGCCCTTTTTGGCCAAGTGCATCATTGTCGACGTTCTGAGTGTTTTCATATGTTTTCAGTGCAATTCCTGTCTACCTCCTGAAATCGGTTTCCTGCAGTTCTGCCTTGCTCTCAGTGCCTCTTCATAGCCTTACCTCAATATACTTTTGGAAAATAGTTGGCCTTTATAACGCTGCAGGTTTTTGAATTGCAGTGGCCCTTAGCTCCATTTTTCAGCTCTTATTTTTGTGATCTTGCCTCATATCCACAGGATTTCTTCAGGACCTATTCTTCTTCTGGGACGCCTTGCTCTGCCTTTGGTTAATTCTTCCTCCTGATGTGAAATTAGAGTGACATGTGCCCATTGAAACCGCTACAGCTATTTTCTCACTGGTTCCCCCTATTCCCATTCATCCTCCGCACTAACTGCAGACTGTGCGATACCGGAACTTAAAGGCATTGACTCTCCATGTGGAGATGTTGTTAGTAAAGTGGCTGGAATGTTGATCCGGAGCCCCAGGAGAGGAAAATGAGGTGCATTTTAGAAACCTTTCCCGATCATATGGTATACCATCCGCTGGATTTCCCATGCATGGTTTAGCTGTAGGAAGATTCCCTTCAACTTGGAGTGTTGGGACCCTTGGAATAAGTAGCATGAAGTATTGCATTAAACTTTCGGCAGTTGCTCACCAAAGCTCTCCAATCCTTTCAGCCCCAAGTGTCCAGCCTTATGTCTTATCCAGCTGTGGGTTTATATGTGGTCATTCCAGGTTGCATCACAGCCCCTGAGCGAATTTTGTAAGAATTTTTCTCTCTTTCATTGTTTCTGCGTTTTGGTTTTAAAATTTATTTCTATAATGGGGTTTAGCTCATTTTCACTGCTGTGTTTGTGCCGCTCTGCGCACACTTGATTCCCTTATGGAGATATATCAATACATGGGTTTTAAGATTCTTATTACTCAGATATATTTCTCTGCGGTGTATAGGGTGTGTTGAGGCCAGTTCATTGAGCGAGGTGTAGATCTTGTCTGATACCTATTTGGTTTATTGAACGGTATCTGTGCTAATTTCAAACTCTGGTTTTATGCATCACCCCACCTCTCCTTTCCCCTTAAGCTGACATAAGTGTGTTTTCTAAATGTGAGACACTGTTCTGTTTTGTAATTCATTTTTTGTGCAGCCATATTTATCCTCCCTCTATAAGTGATATCTTATGATATGTTTCTTTTTCTGTTTGACTTATTTCAAGTAGTATTATCGGACCTCAATCCACTCTTTATCCTTCTACTAGCCTTATTACATTGATTTCATGGTGAAGAGATATTCCATTGTACATAAGTACCACATTTTCTTTATCCATTGTTCTCTTTCCTGGGATATTTAAGGTGTACTGAAGTTGAGGTTCTTGTAAACAGAGTAGCCCTAAACTGTGGTGTGCTTGTGTCTTGTTGATTTTTAGACTTCCCTAGATATACTCCCGTGATTGGAAGTGCCCTATGCTCTGTCGCTCTGTTTTTTAGATGATTTAGGAACCACCATACACTTCTCCAGAGTGGCTCTCGGCAGTTCACACACTGTCCATCAGCGTATAAAGGCTCCCTGTTCTCCATGGCCTGTCCTGCATTTCTGGTTTTTACAATTTTTTCGGATGGCCCTTTTGACCGGTGGGAAATGAGACTTCTTTGTTGTGCACATTTGCATTGCTTGCTTGCTTGGTTGCCCATAAAGTGCGTATGCGTTTTTTCCTGGATATATTCAGGAAAAAACGCATACTCCCTTTTGGGCCAACTGCATCATTGTCGAAATTCTGCCGCTTTTCATGTGCTTTAAAGGCGAGTCCAATCTATCTCTTGAAATCTGTTTCTTGCAATTCTGTCTTGCATTCAGATCCTCTTCTTTGCCTTACCTCAACATATTTTTGGACGTTAGTTTTCATTTATAACTCTGCAGGTTTGTGAATTGCAGTGACCCTGAGCTCCATTTTTTAAGTTGCTCTTTTGTGAGCTGGCCTCAAAACCGCAGGATTGCTTCAGGCCCTATTTTGGCTCCGGCGAGGCGGGCTGAGCCTTTTTTTAATTCTTATTCTTAATGGGAAATTAGAGTGACATGTGCCCGTCCAAACCCCTACAACTATTCTCTCATTGTTTCCCCCTGTTCCCGTTCATCCTCCTCACAATTTGCAAAATGTGTGAAACAGAAGTTTAAATGTGCTGATTCTCTAAGTGGGGAGATTCTAAGTAACGTGGCTGGAATGATGAACAGGAGCACCAGGAGAGGATAAATGAGGTGCATTTTAGACACATCTCCCGATCACATGGTGTACAGTCCTCTGGGTTTTCCATGCATGTTTTAGCTGTAGGAAGATTCCTTGAACCTGCAGATTTGGGACCCATTGAATGGGTACCAGGTAGTATTACTTTAAAGGGTGTGCATTTCCTCACCCAACCTCACATTTCTCTTAGTGCGAACAGTTTCCAGCCTTATGTCTCATCCTGCTGTGGGTCTAGATGTGTTCAATCCATGTTGCATCACCGTCCCTGAGGAAAAGTTGTAAGAGGTTTTCTCTGTCTCTCTGTCGTTTATTTTTTTCAATTTATTACTATATTGGTTACAGCTGATTTTCAAAGCTCTGTTTCTTGCTGCTGTACATCCACTTGATTCACGTACAGAGAGACATCAATAAATTCTTTTTCAGATTCTTACCAGTCATAGATATTCTTTTCCGGTGACTTGAGTGTGCTGAGTGCAGTTCTTTTAGCTACCGTGTAGGCCTTGTTGATTATCAGTTTGGTATTTGGAATGGTATCTTTGCTAATCTCAACCTCCTGGATGATGCCTCACCCCTCCCCACCTTTCCCGTTTAGCAGCCTTACGCGTGTTTTCTACATATTTGACTATGTTTTTGTTTTGTAATTTATTTCATGTGTAGCCATTTTGGATTCCACCTTTAAGTGATATCTTATGATATGTGTCTTTTTCTTTTTGAATTATGTCACTTAGAATGATCATACGTAACTCCTCCGGAGTTGTTACAACTGGCCATATTTCATTGATTTCCAGGCTGAGTAATATTCCACTCTACATAAGTACCACATCTCTATCCATTTTTTCCCTCCAGAGACATTTAAGTTATATCCTAGTCGAGGATCTTTTAAACAGAGAGGCAGTAAACATTGGGGTGCCTGTGTCCTCTCGATTTTTGTTTTTCCCAAGATATACGCCCATGAGTGCAAGTGCCCTATGCTCTGTAGCTCATTTTTTAGATGCTTTAGTAAACACAATACACTTCTCCAGAATGGCCGTTGGCAATATACATTTCCACTATAAGCCTCACAGGGCTCCCTCTTCTCCTTGCCCTGTCCTGCATTTCTGGCGTTTACACTTTATGAGGATGGCTCTTCTGACTGATGCGAAGTGATATCTTTTGTAGTATTGATTTCCAGTGCCCACCTGTTTGGTTGGCTAAAAAAGTGTATGCCCTTTTCTTGAATATATACAGAAAAAAACGCATACAGCCTTTTTGGCCAACTGCAATGTCGGAAATGTTCAGCCCCTTTTCTTGTGCTTAATGGCGAGTCCTTTCTACCTCCTCAAATCCCTTTCCTGCCATTCTCCCTTGCTTGCCAATCCTTTTCTTTGACTTTCCTCAAGACATTTTTCAGTGATAGATATTTTCAACTCTGCAGTTTCGTGAATTTTACTGCCCCTGAGTTCCATTGTTCAACTTGTGTTTATGGGAACTGGCCACAAAGCAGTGGGATTTCCTCAAGCCCTATACTGTTTCCATGGGCAACCCTAGCCTTTGGTCAATTCATCTTCCTGATTGGAAATTAGAGTGACATGTGCCTGTCTGAACACCTAGGACTTGTCTCTCATTGTTCCTCATCCTTCCGCTTCATCCTCTGGACAAATTCCAAACTGTACGCAACAGGATGTTGACAGTGTTGACATCTCCAAGTGGGGAGACTGTTAGTAAAGACGCTGGAGGGGTGAACCCGAGCACCAGGAGATGAGGAGATGAGATGCCTTTTCCAAACTCTTCCCGATCAGACGGTATACCATCCTCTGGATGTGACAGACATGTTTTAGCAGTAGGAAGAGTCCCATTCATGTAAGGAGAACACCAGGGCTTTTTCAAAATCAGTGTCTCCCCGAAACCCAAACTGGGGAGTTTTTTAAGCTACGGCTACACATATGTTCATTAAGGGCCTTGGGAAGTAGGCAGAGTCCAAACTTTAGATGACTGAAGTCTTCAGGGTCAGAAGCACTCACCACCGGCTTCCCTTAGGTTACACTTTAACTGTCATTGATAGATGATGTCAATAAAAATATCTGTTCTTTTTCCGATTATTTCCCCTTATAGGTTATTGCACAATATTGAGTGTAGTTCCCTGTGCTATACAGTAGTTCCTTGTTGATGATCTATTTTATACATAGCAGTGTGTATGTGTTAATTCCAAACTGTTAATTTATCCCTCCTCCCACCTTTCCCCTTTGGTAATAATAAATTATAAGATTTTATACTTCTCAGAAATGGGGGAGCTGAAAGAGAGGTATCATTTTCAATGGAAAAGCATTTAAAACAAGATTGAAGCTTTAACCAAGATTATTAGATGTACATCCTTGGAAAGAAATCACTTCATTTCTCTAATATTGACCTGACAAATAAGACAAACCTTTTCACTGAACTTGCTTATAATAAAGTGATGGAAATATCAAATGGAAGTGTTAGAAACATCTTATTTTACCCGAGCCTTATAAACTGTTCTATGTTAACTACAGTTTGGCTCACACATCTGTTCATTGAAGTTACAATAGTCTCAATTTCTGTTACTGATCCTCCAGAGTGGACCCCAACAAGGGTCCCCCTGCCCAGTGTCATTGGGGCCAACAGATCGAGACTGAGTTTGGTTCCCAAGCAAAGGAAACTTTATATTTTCATCAGAGAATGGAGAGGTGAGAGCATGCACTACCCCGTGGGCTGTGGGCTGGGCTGCTGTGTAGAGATCCTGTCAGAGTCAGTGAGAGGGAGGGGGCGGAGCTCTCAAGGGCCGGGTTGGCTGCAGCTCAGGCTCTATATCTCGGAGTCTGCACTGGGCCCCAGGAGCTGAGGTGTCGACCCAGCCATTCTGCACCAGGAAATCTGGTCTGAAGTGCCGGGTGTGGAACCTCTGCATGCGGGACCCTAGGAGCACGTGAAATTAGACAAAGCACAAAGGATAAAAAAGGTCAGACTTGACTTTATTGCCCACATTCTATTTTTATCTCCCAGGGATTTTTAATGGGCTTTGCTGGGGACAAACCCCTCCTCTGCCTTTTGTCCCGTTCCTCATTCTTGGAGTGCTGAGGGTGCAGACCCTTCTTCTGTAACTGCTGAGTGCTGAGTTGGGAGCCCTCATACCAGGGGACGAGGGTCAGAACTTCTCCCCAGCAGCCTCCAGGTGACGTTGATTGGCCCCAGGACCCCTGCCTCCCTGCTCGTCCGCCTGAGCACCAGCATTGGAAGTGTTATAGATTCTAATGACCTTTAAGGGTCCAGGAAAGAGATGTGCAGAGACGCTGTGGGGGCCGGTTTCACCCCGCCCCACATTTGTTCGGCCACCTTAGGCTGACCGTTTCTGCCAGCCTAGATGCTCTGACCAGTAGTCTGCTCTTTCTTCAATTAGGCCCCTGAATTAACGTAAAAACAGCACCAGGTGTCAGAGCCCTGCCCGCTCAACTCCCAGACAGTCCAGGGTCAGTGGTGATCGAGGACCATGATGGCCACTGAGTCAACAGCCAACAGTCAACAGTAAACAGGAGTCCAGCCGGTCTTATTGGCCACCATCATCACGGTGTCTGTAGGCTTTTCTATGGTGACAGTGTGATATACGGTTCCCCCGCCAAGATTATTAGCTCCCCTCCGGGTGCAGGAAGTCCTGCAAGCAGTAGTCTACTCCTTCGGGACACACTATTGTTGTTTTATGAGAGAAACTCCAGGTCAAGTGATGTTCACATGAGTCGTCATGGTGCCCTGTTGCCCCCGGTTATCTCTCTGGATGTTGGAGTTGGAGGGCCTCCTCACTCGAGGTCGGTGTGCCCACGGAGCGAACCCTGCAACTTCAGGGCATGGTTGGTGATTAGGATCACCACGTGGGGTCCTTTTCCCTTAGGAGGGAGGTGGCCTTTTGGGCTGCTGATTTCCAGGTTTTTAGATACCGCCAGTATCTTGGCCAGATGTGGCAGTGGGCCAAGCCCCTTGGTGACTGTAGTTTATCCTACCTGGATGGCATTCTTGCGTTGTTCCATTTCAAGTGGTCCCAGTTTTTGCACTAATTCTCCAATGGCGATTCACCTTTCACCGGGAATGGAAAGGTCAAAGGGTTTAGCTCAATTAGGGAGTTCCAGGGCAAGGGTCTGAATTGACTGCTCTTTCCATTCTTGAAAGGCCACTTCTGGATTCTGTTCAAAAGGATCATCATCTTTTCCTTTCAGTGTTTCATATAGAGGCCCAGCTAGTAGACTGTAGTTAGGGATCCAGAAGCAGCAAACCCTGGCCTCCCCAGGAACCCCTAAGCTGTCTTCTAGTTTTAGAAAGGGGTAAGGCTGCAAATGGTTTCTTCCCTTTCCTGGGATGGGCTTCTCTGACCTTGTGTGAGAATGAAGCCCAGGCAGGTCACCGCAGTCTGTGATATTTGAGCTTTTTCTTGGACAACTTCTATCCTTTATTGGCTTGGTAGTTCAGAGGCCTCCTTAGTAGGGCTGGCGATCAGAATGTCGTCTGCATATTGAAGGAGGGTTTCCTTTTCCAGAGGTAGAACTTTTCGGTCGTTAGCTAAGCTTTCCCCAAAGATGGTGTGGGAATTTTTGAACCCTTGGGGCAAGACGGCCCGGAAGTATTGTTTTAGTTGTATGTTGAGTCCTGCCACTCACAAGCCAAAATTTCTTGTGACTCTGGGACAAATGGAATACAAAAGAAGGCATCATTGAAGACTAATACAGAATACAATGTCCTGGTGGTTGGTAGAATGACCAGCAGGGTGTAGGAATCAGGAGCAACTGGAGGTATATCCTCGGTGGCTTCACTGACTGTCCTGACATCCTTTACCAGGTCCCCAGCAGCCCATGGGGCTCTCGTGGTCAGGCCAATCCCAGGATATGGAGCTCTCCTGGGCAGGTACCCCACCCCCAACCCAGCCCACGGGGCTCTCATGGTCAGGCCCCTCCCAGGATACAGAGCTACCCTTGCAGGTACCGTGGCAGGGCTGGGCACACAGGAACCGTGCACATAGCCCTCATTGAAGAGCACCCCCAGCTCACCTGTCGCTCAGAGCTGACACAGAGCACCTCAGAGCAGGACTTGAACTAACAAACAGCAGCTCCGACAGGTCTGTGACCCTGGGCGTCACTCTGTGTGGCCTCCCTCCACCTGGTCTTCCAGAGACTTCCACTGCACCCAGGGCACCAGGCCTCTGTCTCCAACCACCACCCACCCCTCCTCTCCCTGACTCCTGGGTTCGTCTCATTAGGAGAGGGTTTTCTTGAAGTTGTCTCCCACTCATGGGCCAGATAAAATGATTAGAAAACAAGCCAAAGCTGCAGCCCCTTGTCTATCCTGACTCTCAGGAGCCCACACCTGTTTCTTGGACCTGGCCGGTTCAGCAAGTTCCATTTTCTGCAACTGTGAGCCCCTGAGGGGTGATGATTGGCTACCTGGGCAGCCTTACCATGCCGGCCAGCCCTCCCCAGGTGTGCCTGGGTTGAGATCAATATAAATACCACTCCAGGCAGCAAAAGCCCCTGCAGCTGTGCCTGACGCCATTTTCTCTGCCCTGTCAGCAGTCTCGGGGCTGGGCTGGTGGGAGGGAGTGAGAGGCCACGGCTTTGTGGGTGGCCCAGTGTGAGTGGGGCTCTGCTGGACTTTCTGCAGCAGTTGCCAGGCTGCCACCTGCTAAAGAAGAGGATGTGTCACCCATACCTGCTGCTGGAATTTCTCCCTGGGCAGAGGTGAGGAAGGAAAAAAGCAGTGGGGTCAGGGACAGGACGGGTATCTCAGGCAGGGAAATGGAAATCTTCCAGAAGAGCACCCAGGGCCAGGACCATCCTGGCTGGCCTGCAGGCACCAAGTCAGCTGGCATGCTGTCACTCGTGTGGCTCCATGGCCCTTCCTCTAGGCTTTCAAGTCCTTGTATATATTCAGGTGTTTTACCTGGGAAGGGTGGGAACAGTTCAGCAGCAACTGGCCTGGGGCTCAGCTCACGTTTACTCACAGATGCCTCGGCACGGTGCCCCAGCTTTGCAATGAGGACGCTTGTTGTGTGGGGGCTGCTGGCTGAATGGGAGACGATTCCCCACCACTGACCAACTTCAGAATTGTTTACAACTGGAGCAAGTGCCCTGATACGGTTTTCCTCTGAGTAACTGGTGGGTTCTGTTTTTTTTTTCTCTTTTTCGTTTTTGGTTCAAGGTAGATTTTATTCCTCTTTTTTGTATTTACAGATATAAGCATGGAAATAATTTATTCATATAAATACATGTATGTGAAGGGAATAATTGTTTTTTCTGTTTTATTTTTTAAATTTTATTTCTTTTTAATTTTGAATTTTATTTTATATTTTTATACAGCAGGTTCTCATTGGTTATCTATTTTATACATATAAATGTTTACATGCCAATCCCAATCTCTCAACTCCTCCCACCACCACCCCTCCAAGAGCTTTCCCCCCTTGTTGTCCATACGATTGTTGTCTACATCTGTTGCTCTATTTATGCCTTGCAAAACGGTTAATCTGTACAGTTTTTCTAGGTTCCACATATATGCATGAATATACAAGATTTGTTTTTCTCTTTCTGACTTACTTCACTCTGTATGACAGTCTCTAGATCCATCGACGTCTCTACAAATGACCCAATTTCATTCCTTTCATGGCTTAGTAATATTCCATTTTATATATGTACCACAGCTTTATGCATTCGTCTGTCTGTGGGCATTTAGGTTGCTTCCATTACCTCGATATTGTAAATAGTGATGCAATGAACATTGCGGTGAATGTCTCTTTTTGATTTATGGTTTTGTCTGAGTATATGTCCAGTCCTGGGATTGCTGTATCATATGGTAATTCTATTATTAGTTTCTTAAGAAACTCCATATTGTTCTCCATAGTGACTGTATCAATTTATATTCCCAACAATAGTGGAAGAGGCTTCCTTTTCTCCACACCCTTTCCAGCATTTGTTGTTTGTAGATTTTCAGATGATGCCCATTCTAACAGGTGTGAGGTGATACCTCATTGTTGAGTCCATTTCGTTGAGCAAGGGGTAGGTCTTGTCTATTACATATTTGGCTTATGGAACGGTATCTGTGCTAATTTCAAACTCTGGTTTTATGCAGCACCCCAACTCACCTTTCCCCTTAAGCAAGCATAAGTTGGTTTTCTAAACTTGAGACCCTGTTCTGTTTTGTAATTCAGTTCATGTGTAGCCAAGTTTACATTCCGTGCATTAGTGATACCTTATGATGTTTCTTTTTCTGTGTGACTTATTTCACTTAGAATCATCATGCCTCAATCCACTCATTATGCTGGTACAGGCCTGGTGACACAGATTTCATTGCTGAGTGGTATTCTGTTGTACGTAAGTACCGCAACTTCTTTATCAATTATTTGTTCTCTGGGATATTTAACTTGTACTGTAGAAGAGGCTCCTGTAAACAGAGCCGTTGTAAATTTTGGGGTGGCTGTGTCTTTTTGATTTTAATTTCCCTAAGCTATAGGACCATAAGTGGAAATGCCCTAGACTCTGTTGCTTTGTTTTTCAGATGTATCAGGAAACACCATACACTTCTCCAGAGTGGCTGTTGGCAATGTACATCCCGCCCATCAGCATAACAAGGCTCCTTTTTCCCCATGGCCTGTCTTGCCTTTCTGGATTTTACACTTTTCTCAGATGGCCCTTTAGACCGGGGGGAAGTGACACTTCATAGTAGTTCGGATTTCCATTGCAAGCTTGCTTGGTTTGCCAAAAAGGGCGTATGTGTTTGTTCCTGAATATATTCAGGAACAAACTCATACGCCCTTTGTTGCCAAGTGCATCATTGTCGATGTTCTGCCTCTTTTCCTATGCTTTAAATGCAATTCCAGTCTACCTCCTGAAATCGGTTTCCTGCAATTCTGCCCCGCTTTCAAGTCCTCTTCGCAGCCTTACTTCAATATATTTTTGGACGTTATCTGTCATTTATAACTCTGCAGGTTTGTGAATTACAGGGCCCCTGAGCTCCTTTCTTCAACTCGCTTTCTTGTGAGCTGGCCGCAAACCCGCAAGACTGCTTCAGGCCCTAATCTGCTTCTGGCAGGGCACGCTGAGCCTTTGGTTAATTCCTCTTCCTGGTGGGAAATGAGTGTTAAATATGCCCGTCCAGACACCTACCTCACTCTCAACCCCTTGGTGATGTGGGTCCTCTGGTTTGTGGCCACTTTTGCTGGGTTCCTCACCTTTCGATGATGTGGCCCCACTAGTGTGAGGACACTCCTGCTTGGTTCTCATCCACGTGGTTATGTGGACCCCCTGGTGAGAGTCTGTTCCTGGCTTTGTTCCTCACCCACCTGTGAGGGAGACCCTCTGCTGATAGGTCACTCCTGCGTGGCTGGCACACATTGCCTTGGTGAAGTCAGCCGTGTGGTGGCAGTTGGAGCGTGCTGGGAATCTCTTCCCCCCAGTGATGAGGACCCTCTTGCGTCAGGCCCTAACTGCTGGGCTCACCAACTTTTCTTAGTGAGCCCAGTGATGCTTTGGCACTCCTCTTAGGATCCCATCTCCATGGGGATGTGGGCCTTCTGCTCTGAGGTCCCAACGGCTGGGTTGTTCACATTTTCATGATGTGGGCTCTCTGGTGTTAGTTCACAGAAGCCTGGATCCCATAGCCTCTGTGCTCTTGGCTGCCTGCTGGGAGGTTCCAACTGCTGGATTCCTCACTTTTTTAATTTTTTGGGCCCTCTGTTGTGAGGATCCTCCTGCCTGCCTCACTCCCAGCCCCTTCGTGATGTGTGTCGTCTGGTTTGAGGCCACATGTGCTGGGTTCCTCACCTTTCGATGATGTGGGACCAATGGTCTTAGGAGACTCCTGCCTGGTTCACATCCCCTTGGTGATGTGGGCCCTCTGTTGAGAGTCTGATCCTGGCTGGGTTCCTCACCCATCTGTGAGGTAGGCCGTCTGATGTGAGGTCACTCTTGCCTGGCTTGCTCACCTCGCCTTGTGGACATGAGCCCTCTGGTGGCACTTGGAGCCTGCTGGGAGCCTCCTCTCCTCGGTGATGAGGGCCCTCTGGCATCAGGCCCTGACTGCTGGGCTCCCCACATTTTGTGATGTGCGCCCAGTGGTGCGAGGACACTCCAGCCAGGTTCACATCTCCATTGGGGTGTGGGCCTTCTGCTCTGAGGTCCCAAAGCCTGGGTTGCTCACAGTTTCATGATGTGGGCTCTCTGGTATTAGTTCACTCCTGCCTGCATCCCATAGCTTCTGTGCTCTGGGCCGCCTGCTGGGAGGTTCCAACTGCTGGATTCCTCACCTTTCTTATTCTTTGGGCCCTCTGTTTTTAGGCTACTCCTGCCTGCCTCACTCCCATTCCCTTTGTGGTATGTGTCCTCTGATTTGAGGCCACATGTGCTGGGTTCCGCACCTTTCGATGATGTGACCCCACTGGAGGGAAGACAGTCCTGACTGGTTCCCATCCCCTTGCTGATGTGGGCCCTCAGGTGAGAGTCTGATCCTGGCTGGGTTCCTCACCCTTCTGTGAGGTGGGCCCTCTGCTGTGAGGTCAATCATGCCTGTCTGGCACACGTCACCTTGGCGACGTGGGCCCTCTGGTGGCAGTTGGAGTGTGCTGGGATCCTCCTCCCCTCGGTGATGAGGGCCCCCTTGCCTTAGGCCATAACTGCTGGGCTCCCCACATTTTCTGATGTGCGCCAAGTGAGTGAGGAGACTCTTGCCAGGTTCCCATCCCCATGGCGATATGGGCCTTCTGCTCTGAGGTCAAAACGGCTGGCTTGCTCACAGTACCATGATGTGGGCCCTCTGCTGTGAGTTCACTCCGGCAAGGATCCCTTATCATCGGTGCTCTGAGCCGCCTGCTGGGAGGTTCCAACTGCTGGATTCCTCAACTTTTTTATTCTATGTGCCCTCTGTTGTGAGGCTCCTCCTGCCTGCCTCACTGCCAGCCCCTTGGTGATGACTGTCCTATGGCTTGAGGCCACATGTGCTGCGTTCCTCACCTTTCGATGATGTGACCCCACTCGTGTGAGGACACTCCTGCCTGGTTCCCATCCCCTTGGTGAGGTGGGCCCTCTGGCGAGAGTCTAATCCTGGCTGGGTTCCTCAACGTTCTGTGAGGTAGGCCCTCTGCTGTGAGGTCACTCCTGCCTGGCTGGCACACGTCACCTTGGAGACGTGAGCCCTCTGGTGGCAGTTGGAGCGTGCAGGGCGCCTCCTCCTCTCGGTGATGACGGCCCTCTGGCGTCAGGCCCTAAATGGTGGGCTCCCCACATTTTCTGATGTGCGCCCAGTGGTGCGAGGACACTCCAGCCAGGTTCCCATTCCCATGGGGATGTGGTCCTTCTGCGCTGAGATCTCAACTCCTGGGTTGCTCACAGTTTTGTGATGTGGGCCCTCTGCTGTGAGTTCACTGTGGCCTGGATCCCATAGCCTCGGTGTTCTGGGCCGCCTGCTGGAAGGTCTAAATGCTGGAATCCTCACGTTTTTTATATTATGTACCCTGTGTTGTGAGGCTACTCCTGCCTGCCTCACTCCAAGGCCCTTGGTGATGTGGGTCCTCTGGTTTGAGGACACATGTGCTGGGTTCCTCACCTTAAGATGATGAGGCCCCACTGGTGTGAGGATAATCCTGACTGGGTCCCATCCCCTTTGTGATGTGGGCCCTCTGGTGAGAGTCTGATCCTGGCTGGGTTCCTCACCCATCTGTGAGGTGGGCCCTCTACTATCAGGTAACTCTTGCCTGGCTTGCTCACCTCGCCTTGTTGACATGAGCCCTCTGGTGGCAATTGGACCCTGCTGGGAGCCTCCTCAGCTCTGTGATGAGGGCCCCCTGGCGTCAGGCCCTAACTGCTGGGCTCCTAACATTTTCTGATATGTGCTAAGTGGTGCAAAGCCACTCCTGCCAGGTTCCCATCCCAATGGGGATGTGGGCCTTCTGTTCTGAGGTCCCAACAGCTGGGCTGCTCACAGGTTCATGATGTGGGCCCTCTGCTGTGAGTTCACTGCGGCCTGGATCCCATAGCCTCGGTGCTCTGGGCCACTTGCTGGGAGGTTCCAACTGCTGGATTCCTCAACTTTTATATTCTATGGACCCTGTGTTGTGAGGCCAGTCCTGCCAGCCTCATTCCGAACCCCTTGGTGATGTGGTTCCTCTGGTTTGAAGACACATGTGCTGGGATCCTCACCTTTCGATGATGTTGTCCCACTGTTGTGGGGACACTCCTGCCTGGTTCCCATCCCCTTGGTGATGTGGGCCCTCTGGTGAGAGTCTGATCCTGGCTGTGTTCCTCACCCTTCTGTGAGGTGGGCCCTCTGCTGTGAGGTCACTCCTGCCAGGCTGGCAAACATCGCCTTGATGACGTTGGCCCTCTGGTGGCAGCTGGAGCCTGCTGGGAGCCTCCTCCTCTCGGTGATGAGTGCCCTCTAGCGTCAGGCCCTAACTTCTGAGCACCCCACGTTTTCTGATGTGAGCCCAGTGATGCCAGGACACTCCTGTCATGTTCCTATCACCATGGGGATGTGGGCCTTCTGCTCTGAGGTCCCAATGTCTGGGTTGCTCACAGTTTCATGATGTGGGCTGTCTGGTGTTAGTTCACTCTGGCCTGGTTCCTCTAGCCTCTGTGCTCTGGGCTGCCTGCTGGGAGGTTCCAACTGCTGGATTCCTCACCTTTCTTATTTTTGGGCCCTCTGTTATGAGGCTCCTCCTGCCTGCCTCACTCCCAGCCCCTTGGTGATGGGTGTCCTATGGTTTGAAGCCACATGTTCTGGGTTCCTCACCTTTAGATGATGTGGCCCTACTCATGTGAGGACACTCCTGCCTGGTTCCAATCCATTTGGTGATGTGGGCCCTCTGGTGCGAGTCTGATCCTGACTGGGTTCGTCACACTTCTCTGAGGTGGGCCCTCTGCTGTGAGGTCATTCATGCCTGGTTGGCACACATCGCCTTGGCGACGTCAGCCCTCTGGTGGCAGTTGGAGCCTGCTGGGAGCCTCCTTCCCTTGGTGATGAGGGTCCTCTGGCGTCAGGCCCTAACCGCTGGTCGCCCAAAATTTTCTGATACGTTCTCAGTGGTGCGAGGACACTCCTACCAGAATTCCATCCCCATGGGGATGTGGGCCTCCTGCTCTGAGGTCCCAATGGCTGGGTTGCTCAGTTTCATGACATGGGCCCTCTTCTGTGAGTTCACTGTGGCCTGGATCTCATAGCCTCGGTGCTCTGGGCCGCCTGCTGGGAGGTTCCAACTGCTGGATTCCTCACTTTTTTATTCTATGTGCCCAGTGTTGTGAGGCTACTCCTGCCTGCCTCACTCCGAGGTCCTTGGTGATGTGGGTCCTCTGGTTTGAGGACACATGTGCTGAGTACCTCAGCTTTCGATGATGTGGCCCCACTGATGTGAAAACACTCCTGCCTGGTTCCCATCCCCTTGGTGATGTGGGCCCTCTGGTGAGAGTCTGATGTTGGCTGGGTTTCTCACCCTTCTGTGAGGTGGGACCTCTGCTGTGAGGTAACTCCTGCCTGGCATGCTCACGTTGCCTTGGCAATGTGAGCCCTCAGGTGGCAGTTGGAGCCTGCTGGGAATCTCCTCCCCTCAGTTATGAGAGCTCTGGATAAAACACATATGCCCTTTTTTGCCAAGTGCATTATTTTCCAAGTTCTGTCTCTTTTCCTATGCCTTAAGAGCTACTCACGTGTACGTTCTGAAATCAGTTTCCAGCAATTCTGTCCCGCATTCAAGTCCTCTTCGCAGCCTTACTTCAGTATAATTTTGGATGATAGCTGTCATTTATAACTCTGCAGGTTTGTGAATTACAGTGCCCCTGAGCTCCTTTCTTCAACTCGCTTTCTTGTGAGCTGGCCGCAACACCGCAGGATTGTTTCAGGCCCTAGAGTGCTTCTGGCATGCCACGCTGAACCTTTGGTTAATTCCTCTTCCTGGTGGGAAATGAGAGTTAAATTTACCCGTCCAGATACCTCCACCTAGTCTCTCATTGGTTCTCCCTATTCCTGTTCATCTTACGCAGAAATTGCAAACTGGGCCAAACAGGAGGTTAAAGGCACTGACTCTCCAAGTGGGGAGAGTGTTAGTAAAGCGTCTGGAATGTTGCACCCGCGTACCACGGGACGAAAACTGAGACACATTTGAACACATTTCCCGATCACACGGTGGATCATACTCTGGGTTCCACATGCATGTTTAGCTGAAGGAAGAATCCCTTAAACCTGGAGAGTTGAGACCCATGGAATGGTACCATGCAATATGATTTCAAAGTGTCTGCATTTGCTCACCTAACCTCACCAATCCTATCACTGCTGCGTTTATGCCGCTGTACACACGATTGATTCTCTTTTGGAGACATATAAATCCATAGGTTTTAAGATTCTTACTAGTCAGGTATATTCTTAGGCATTTATTATGGGGTGTTGAGTGCACTTCGTTGAGCAAGGAGTAGCTCTTGTCTATTACATATTTGGCTTACGGAACGGTATCTGTGCTAATTTCAATCTCTGGTTTTATGCAGCACCCCAACTCACCTTTCCCCTTAAGCAAGCATAAGTTGGTTTTCTACATTTGAGACCCTCTTCTGTTTTGTAATTCAGTTCCTGTGTAGCCAAGTTTACATTCCGTGTAGTAGTGATATCTTATGATATTTCTTTTTCTGTGTGATTTATTTCACTTAGAATCATCGTACCTGAATCCACTCATTATGCTGCTACGGGCCTGATGACATAGACTTCATTGCTGAGTGATATTGCATTGTACGTAAGTACCACAACTTCTTTATCCATTTTTCACTTTCTGTGATATTGAACTTGTACCGTAAACGAGGTTCTTGTAAACAGAGCCGGCCCAAACTTTGGGGTGGCTGTGTCTTTTTGATTTTAATTTCCCTAAGCTATAGGACCATATGTGGAAGTGCCCTAGGCTCTGTTGCTTTGTTTTTTAGATGTTTCAGGAAACACCATACACTTCTCCACAGTGGCGGTTGGCAATTTACATCCCGCCCATCAGCATAACAAGGCTCCCAGTTCTCCATGGCCTGTCCTGCCTTTCTGGATTTTACACTTTTTTCAGATGGCCCTTTTGACTGGTGGGCAGTGAGACTTCATTGTATTGCAGATTTCCTTTGCAAGCTTGCTTGGTTTTCCAGAAAGGGCGTATGCGTTTTTTCCTGAATATATTCAGGAAAAAACGCATACGCCCTTTTTGGCCAAGTGCATCATTGTGGACGTTCTGCCTCTTTTCCTATGCTTTACATGCAATTCCAGTCTACCTCCTGAAATCGGTTTCCTGCAATTCTGCCCCGCTTTCAACTCCTCTTGGCAGCCTTCCTTCAATATATTTTAGGACGATAGCTGTCATTTATAACTCTGCAGGTTTGTGAATTACAGTGCCCCTGAGCTCCTTTCTTCAACTCGCTTTCTTGTGAGCTGGCCGCAACACTGCAGGATTGCTTCAGGCCCTAGTTCGGTTCCGGCACGGCATGCTGAGCCTTTGGTTAATTCCTCTTCCTGGTGGGAAATGAGAGTTAAATTTGCCCGTCCAGACACCTCCACCTAGTCTCTCATTGGTTCTCCCTATTCCTGTTCATTTTCCACAGAAATTGCAAACTGGGCCAAACAGGAGGTTAAAGGCACTGACTCTCCAAGAGGGGGAGTGTTAGTAATGCGTCTGGAATGTTGCACCCGAGTACCAGGGGACGAAAACTGAGACATATTTGAACACGTTTCCCGATCACACCATGGATCATACTCTGGGTTCCACATTCATGTTTTAGCTGAAGGAAGAATCCCTTAAACATGGAGAGTTGAGACCCATGGAATTGTACAATGCAATATGACTTCAAAGGGACTGCATTTGCTCACCGAACCTCACCAATCCTATCACTGCTGCATTTATGCCGCTGTACACACGCTTGATTCTCTTTCGGAGACATATAAATCCATAGGTTTTAAGATTATTAGTAGTCAGGTATATTCTTAGGCGTTTAATATGGGGTTTTGAGTCCACTTCGTTGAGCAAGGAGTAGCTCTTGTCTATTACATATTTGGCTTATGGAACGGTATCTGTGCTAATTTCAATCTCTGTTTTTATGCAGCACCCCAACTCACCTTTCCCCTTAAGCATGCATAAGTTGGTTTTCTACATTTGACATCTTCTTCTGTTTTGTAATTCAGTTCCTGTGTAGCCAAGTTTACATTCCGTGTATTAGTGATACCTTATGATGTTTCTTTTTCTGTGTGACTTATTTCACTTAGAATCATCGTACCTGAATCCACTCATTATGCTGCTACGGGCCTGATGACATAGATTTCATTGCTGAGTATATTGCATTGTACGTAAGTACCACAACTTTTTTATCCATTTTTCGCTTTCTGTTTTATTGAACTTGTACCGTAAATGAGGTTCTTGTAAACAGAGCCGGCCCAAACTTTGGGGTGGCTGTGTCTTTTTGATTTTAATTTCCCTAAGCTATAGGACCATAAGTGAAAATGCCCTAGGGTCTGTTTCTTTGTTTTTTGGATGTTTCAGGAAACACCATACACTTCTCCAGAGTGGCCTCTGGCAATTAACATCCCGCCCATCAGCATAACAGGGCTCCCAGTTCTCCATGGCCTGTCCTGCCTTTCTGGATTTTACACTTTTTTCAGATGGCCCTTTTGACCGGGGGGCAGTGAGACTTCATTGTAGTGCAGATTTCCTTTGCAAGCTTGCTTGCTTGGCCAAAAAGGGCGTATGCGTTTTTTCCTGAATATATTCAGGAAAAAAAGCATACGCCCTTTTTGGCCAAGTGCATCATTGTGGACGTTCTGCCTCTTTTCCTATGCTTTACATGCAATTCCAGTCTACCTCCTGAAATCGGTTTCCTGCAATTCTGCCCCGCTTTCAATTCCTCTTGGCTGCCTTACTTCAATATATTTTTGGAAGATAGCTGTCATTTATAACTCTGCAGGTTTGTGAATTACAGTGCCCCTGAGCTCCTTTCTTCAACTCGCTTTCTTGTGAGCTGGCCGCAACACCGCAGGATTGCTTCAGGCCCTAGTTTGGTTCCGGCATGGCATGTTGAGCCTTTGGTTAATTCCTCTTCCTGGTGGGAAATGAGTTAAATTTGCCCGGCCAGACACCTCCACCTAGTCTCTCATTGGTTCTCCCTATTCCTGTTCATTTTCCACAGAAATTGCAAACTGGGCCAAACAGGAGGTTAAAGGCACCGACTCTCCAAGTGGGGAGAGTGTTAGTAAAGCGTCTGGAATGTTGCACCCGAGTACCAGGGGACGAAAACTGAGACACATTTGAACACGTTTCCCGATGACACCGTGGATCATACTCTGGGTTCCACATGCATGTTTTAGCTGAAGGAAGAATCCCTTAAACATGGAGAGTTGACACTCATGGAATGGGTACCATGCAATATGACTTCAAAGGGTCTGCATTTGCTCACCGAACCTCACCAGTCCTATCATTGCTGCGTTTATGCCGCTGTACACACGCTTGATTCTCTTTCGGAGACATATAAATCCATAGGTTTTAAGATTCTTACTAGTCAGGTATATTCTTAGGCGTTTAATATGGGGTGTTGAGTCCACTTCGTTGAGCAAGGAGTAGCTCTTGTCTATTACATATTTGGCTTATGGAACGGTATCTGTGCTAATTTCAATCTCTGGTTTTATGCCGCACCCCAACTCACCTTTCCCCTTAAGCAAGCATAAGTTGGTTTTCTACATTTGACACCCTGTTCTGTTTTGTAATTCAGTTCTTGTGTAGCCAAGTTTACATTCCGTGTAGTAGTGATATCTTATGATGTTTCTTTTTCTGTGCGACTTATTTCACTTAGAATCATCGTACCTGAATCCACTCATTATGCTGCTACGGGCCTGATGACATAGATTTCATTGCTGAGTGATATTGCATTGTACGTAAGTATCACAACTTCTTTATCCATTTTTCGCTTTCTGTGATACTCAACTTGTACCGTAAACGAGGTTCTTGTAAACAGAGCCGTCCCAAACTTTGGGGTGGCTGTGTCTTTTTGATTTTAATTTCCCTAAGCTATAGGACCATAAGTGGAAGTGCCCTAGGCTCTGTTGCTTTGTTTTTTGGATGTTTCAGGAAACACCATACACTTCTCCAGAGTGGCTGCTGGCAATTTACATCCCGCCCATCAGCATAACTAGGCTCCCAGTTCTCCATGGCCTGTCCTGCCTTTCTGGATTTTACAATTTTTTCAGATGGCCCTTTTGACCGGGGGGCAGTGAGACTTCATTGTAGTGCAGATTTCCTTTGCAAGCTTGCTTGGTTGGCCAAAAAGTGCGTATGCGTTTTTTCCTGAATATATTCAGGAAAAAACGCATACGCCCTTTTTGGCCAAGTGCATCATTGTGGACGTTCTGCCTCTTTTCCTATGTTTTACATGCAATTCCAGTCTATCTCCTGAAATCGGTTTCCTGCAATTCTGCCCCGCTTTCAACTATTCTTTGCTGCCTTACTTCAATATATTTTTGGAAGATAGCTGTCATTTATAACTCTGCAGGTTTGTGAATTACAGTGCCCCTGAGCTCCTTTCTTCAACTCGCTTTCTTGTGAGCTGGCCGCAACACCGCAGGATTGCTTCCGGCCCTAGTGTGGTTCCGGCATGGCACGCTGAGCCTTTGGTTAATTCCTCTTCCTGGTGGGAAATGAGAGTTAAATTTGCCCGTCTGGACACCTCCACCTAGTCTCTCATTGGTTCTCCCTATTCCTGTTCATGTTCCACAGAAATTGCAAACTGGGCCAAACAGGAGGTTAAAGGCACTGACTCTCCAAGTGGGGAGAGTGTTAGTAAAGCGTCTGGAATGTTGCACCCGAGTACCAGGGGACGAAAACTGAGACACATTTGAACAGGTTTCCCGATCACATGGTGGATCATACTCTGGGTTCCACATGCATGTTTTAGCTGAAGGAAGAATCCCTTAAACCTGGAGAGTTGAGACCCATGGAATGGGTACCATGTAATATGACTTCAAAGGGTCTGCATTTGCTCACCAAACCTCACCAATCCTATCACTGCTGCGTTTATGCCGCTGTACACATGCTTGATTCTCTTTTGGAGACATATAAATCCTTAGGTTTTAAGATTATTACTAGTCAGGTATATTCTTAGGCGTTTAATATGGGGTGTTGAGTCCACTTCGTTGAGCAAGGAGTAGCTCTTGTCTATTACATATTTGGCTTATGGAACGGTATCTGTGCTAATTTCAATCTCTGGTTTTATGCAGCACCCCAAATCACCTTTCCACTTAAGCAAGCATAAGTTGGTTTTCTACATTTGACACCCTGTTCTGTTTTGTAATTCAGTTCTTGTGTAGCCAAGTTTACATTCCATGTATTAGTGATATCTTATGATGTTTCTTTTTCTGTGTGACTAATTTCACTTAGAATCATCGTACCTGAATCCACTCATTATGCTGCTACGGGCCTGATGAGATAGATTTCATTGCTGAGTGATATTGCATTGTACGTAAGTACCACAACTTCTTTATCCATTTTTCGCTTTCTGTGATATTGAACTTGTACGGTAAACGAGGTTCTTGTAAACACAGCCGTCCCAAATTTTGGTGGGCTGTGTCTTTTTGATTTTAATTTCCCTAAGCTATAGGACCATAAGTGGAAGTGCCCTAGGCTCTGTTGCTTTGTTTTTTGGATGTTTCAGGAAACACCATACACTTCTCCAGAGTGGCTGCTGGCAATTTACATCCCGCCCATCAGCATAACAAGGCTCCCAGTTCTCCATGGCCTGTCCTGCCTTTCTGGATTTTACACTTTTTTCAGATGGCCCTTTAGACCAGAGGGCAGTGAGACTTCATTGTAGTGCAGATTTCCTTTGCAAGCTTGCTTGGTTGGCCAAAAAGGGCGTATGCGTTTTTTCCTTAATATATTCAGGAAAAAACGCATACGCCCTTTTTGGCCAAGTGCATCATTGTGGACGTTCTGCCTCTTTTCCTATGCTTTACATGCAATTCCAGTCTACCTCCTGAAATCGGTTTCCTGCAATTCTGCCCAGCATTCAACTCCTCTTGGCAGCCTTACTTCAATATATTTTTGGAAGATAGCTGTCATTTATAACTCTGCAGGTTTGTGAATTACAGTGCCCCTGAGCTCCTTTCTTCAACTCGCTTTCTTGTGAGCTGGCCGCAACACCGCAGGATTGCTTCAGGCCCTTGTTTGGTTCTGGCATGGCATGCTGAGCCTTTGGTTAATTCCTCTTCCTGGTGGGAAATGAGAGTTAAATTTGCCCGTCCAGACACCTCCACCTAGTCTCTCACTGGTTCTCTCTATTCCTGTTCATTTTCCACAGAAATTGCAAACTGTGCCAAACAGGAGGTTAAAGGCACTGACACTCCAAGTGGGGAGAGTGTTAGTAAAGCGTCTGGAATTTTGCACCTGAGTACCTGGGTACGAAAACTGAGACACATTTGAACACGTTTCCCGATCACACGGTGGATCATACTCTGGGTTCCACATGCATGTTTTAGCTGAAGGAAGAATCCCTTAAACCTGGTGAGTTGAGACCCATGGAATGGGTACCATGCAATATGACTTCAAAGGGTCTGCATTTGCTCACCGAACCTCACCAATCCTATCACTGCTGCGTTTATGCCGCTGTACACACGCTTGATTCTCTTTCGGAGACATATAAATCCATGGTTTTAAGATTCTTACTAGTCAGGTAGATTCTTACTAGTCAGGTATATTGTTAGGCGTTTAATATGGGGTGTTGAGTCCACTTCGTTGAGCAAGGAGTAGCTCTTGTCTATTACATATTTGGCTTATGGAACGGTATCTGTGCTAATTTCAATCTCTGGTTTTATGCAGCACCCCAACTCACCCTTCCCCTTAAGCAAGCATAAGTTGGTTTTCTACATTTGACACCCTGTTCTGTTTTGTAATTCAGTTCTTGTGTAGCCAAGTTTACATTCCGTGTATTAGTGATATCTTATGATGTTTCTTTTTCTGTGTGACTAATTTCACTTAGAATCATCGTACCTAAATCCACTCATTATGCTGCTACGGGCCTGATGACATAGATTTCATTGCTGAGTGATATTGCATTGTACGTAAGTACCACAACTTCTTTATCCATTTTTTGCTTTCTGTGATATTGAACTTGTACCATAAACGAGGTTCTTGTAAACAGAGCCGGCCCAAACTTTGGGGTGGCTGTGTCTTTTTGATTTTAATTTCCCTAAGCTATAGGACCATAAGTGGAAGTGCCCTAGGCTCTGTTGCTTTGTTTTTTGGATGTTTCAGGAAACACGATACACTTCTCCAGAGTTGCTGTTGGCAATGTACATCCCGCCCATCAGCATAACAAGGCTCCTTTTTCCCCATGGCCTGTCTTGCCTTTCTGGATTTTACACTTTTCTCAGATGGCCCTTTAGACCGGGGGGAAGTGACACTTCATAGTAGTTCGGATTTCCATTGCAAGCTTGCTTGGTTTGCCAAAAAGGGCGTATGTGTTTGTTCCTGAATATATTCAGGAACAAACCCATACGCCCTTTGTTGCCAAGTGCATCATTGTCGATGTTCTGCCTCTTTTCCTATGCTTTAAATGCAATTCCAGTCTACCTCCTGAAATCGGTTTCCTTCAATTCTGCCCCGCTTTCAAGTCCTCTTCGCAGCCTTACTTCAATATATTTTTGGACGTTATCTGTCATTTATAACTCTGCAGGTTTGTGAATTACAGGGCCCCTGAGCTCCTTTCTTCAACTCGCTTTCTTGTGAGCTGGCCGCAAACCCGCAAGACTGCTTCAGGCCCTAATCTGCTTCTGGCAGGGCACGCTGAGCCTTTCGTTAATTCCTCTTCCTGGTGGGAAATGAGTGTTAAATATGCCCGTCCAGACACCTACCTCACTCTCAACCCCTTGGTGATGTGGGTCCTCTGGTTTGTGGCCACTTTTGCTGGGTTCCTCACCTTTCGATGATGTGGCCCCACTAGTGTGAGGACACTCCTGCTTGGTTCTCATCCACGTGGTTATGTGGACCCCCTGGTGAGAGTCTGTTCCTGGCTTTGTTCCTCACCCACGTGTGAGGGAGACCCTCTGCTGATAGGTCACTCCTGCATGGCTGGCACACATTGCCTTGGTGAAGTCAGCCGTGTGGTGGCAGTTGGAGCGTGCTGGGAATCTCTTCCCCCCGGTGATGAGGGCCCTCTTGCGTCAGGCCCTAACTGCTGGGCTCACCAACTTTTCTTAGTGAGCCCAGTGATGCTTTGGCACTCCTCTTAGGATCCCATCTCCATGGGGATGTGGGCCTTCTGCTCTGAGGTCCCAACGGCTGGGTTGTTCACATTTTCATGATGTGGGCTCTCTGGTGTTAGTTCACAGAAGCCTGGATCCCATAGCCTCTGTGCTCTTGGCTGCCTGCTGGGAGGTTCCAACTGCTGGATTCCTCACTTTTTTAATTTTTTGGGCCCTCTGTTGTGAGGATCCTCCTGCCTGCCTCACTCCCAGCCCCTTCGTGATGTGTGTCGTCTGGTTTGAGGCCACATGTGCTGGGTTCCTCACCTTTCGATGATGTGGGACCAATGGTCTTAGGAGACTCCTGCCTGGTTCACATCCCCTTGGTGATGTGGGCCCTCTGTTGAGAGTCTGATCCTGGCTGGGTTCCTCACCCATCTGTGAGGTAGGCCGTCTGATGTGAGGTCACTCTTGCCTGGCTTGCTCACCTCGCCTTGTGGACATGAGCCCTCTGGTGGCACTTGGAGCCTGCTGGGAGCCTCCTCTCCTCGGTGATGAGGGCCCTCTGGCATCAGGCCCTAACTGCTGGGCTCCCCACATTTTGTGATGTGCGCCCAGTGGTGCGAGGACACTCCAGCCAGGTTCACATCCCCATTGGGGTGTGGGCCTTCTGCTCTGAGGTCCCAAAGCCTGGGTTGCTCACAGTTTCATGATGTGGGCTCTCTGCTGTTAGTTCACTCCTGCCTGCATCCCATAGCTTCTGTGCTCTGGGCTGCCTGCTGGGAGGTTCCAAATGCTGGATTCCTCACCTTTCTTATTCTTTGGGCCCTCTGTTTTTAGGCTACTCCTGCCTGCCTCACTCCCATTCCCTTTGTGATATGTGTCCTCTGATTTGAGGCCACATGTGCTGGGTTCCGCACCTTTCGATGATGTGACCCCACTGGAGGGAAGACAGTCCTGACTGGTTCCCATCCCCTTGCTGATGTGGGCCCTCAGGTGAGAGTCTGATCCTGGCTGGGTTCCTCACCCTTCTGTGAGGTGGGCCCTCTGCTGTGAGGTCAATCATGCCTGTCTGGCACACGTCACCTTGGCGACGTGGGCCCTCTGGTGGCAGTTGGAGTGTGCTGGGATCCTCCTCCCCTCGGTGATGAGGGCCCTCTTGCCTTAGGCCATAACTGCTGGGCTCCCCACATTTTCTGATGTGCGCCAAGTGAGTGAGGAGACTCTTGCCAGGTTCCCATTCCCATGGCGATATGGGCCTTCTGCTCTGAGGTCAAAACGGCTGGCTTGCTCACAGTACCATGATGTGGGCCCTCTGCTGTGAGTTCACTCCGGCAAGGATCCCTTATCATCGGTGCTCTGAGCCGACTGCTGGGAGGTTCCAACTGCTGGATTCCTCAACTTTTTTATTCTATGTGCCCTCTGTTGTGAGGCTCCTCCTGCCTGCCTCACTGCCAGCCCCTTGGTGATGACTGTCCTATGGCTTGAGGCCACATGTGCTGCGTTCCTCACCTTTCGATGATGTGACCCCACTCGTGTGAGGACACTCCTGCCTGGTTCCCATCCCCTTGGTGAGGTGGGCCCTCTGGCGAGAGTCTAATCCTGGCTGGGTTCCTCAACGTTCTGTGAGGTAGGCCCTCTGCTGTGAGGTCACTCCTGCCTGGCTGGCACACGTCACCTTGGAGACGTGAGCCCTCTGGTGGCAGTTGGAGTGTGCAGGGCGCCTCCTCCTCTCGGTGATGACGGTCCTCTGGCGTCAGGCCCTAAATGGTGGGCTCCCCACATTTTCTGATGTGCGCCCAGTGGTGCGAGGACACTCCAGCCAGGTTCCCATTCCCATGGGGATGTGGTCCTTCTGCGCTGAGGTCTCAACTCCTGGGTTGCTCACAGTTTTGTGATGTGTGCCCTCTGCTGTGAGTTCACTGTGGCCTGGATCCCACAGCCTCGGTGTTCTGGGCCGCCTGCTGGAAGGTCTAAATGCTGGAATCCTCACGTTTTTTATATTATGTGCCCTGTGTTGTGAGGCTACTCCTGCCTGCCTCACTCCAAGGCCCTTGGTGATGTGGGTCCTCTGGTTTGAGGACACATGTGCTGGGTTCCTCACCTTAAGATGATGAGGCCCCACTGGTGTGAGGATAATCCTGACTGGGTCCCATCCCCTTTGTGATGTGGGCCCTCAGGTGAGAGTCTGATCCTGGCTGGGTTCCTCACCCATCTGTGAGGTGGGCCCTCTACTATCAGGTAACTCTTGCCTGGCTTGCTCACCTCGCCTTGTTGACATGAGCCCTCTGGTGGCAATTGGACCCTGCTGGGAGCCTCCTCAGCTCTGTGATGAGGGCCCTCTGACGTCAGGCCCTAACTGCTGGGCTCCCCAACTTTTCTTAGTGAGCCCAGTGTTGCTCAAGCACTCCTCTTAGGTTCCCATCCCCATGGGGATGTGGGCCTTCTGCTCTGAGGTTCCAACGGCTGGGTTGATCACAATTTCATGTTGTGGGCTCTCTGGTGTTAGTTCACTGTGGCCTGGATCCCATAGCCTCTGTGGTCTTGGCTGCCTGCTGGGAGGTTCCAACTGCTCGATTCCTCAACTTTTGTATTCTATGGGTCCTGTGTTGTGATGCTCCTCCTGCCTGCCTCACTCGCAACCCCTTCGTGATGTGGGTCTTCTGGTTTGAGGCCACATGTGCTGGGTTAGGCAACTTTAAATGATGTGGCCCCACTGGTGTGAGGACACTCCTGCCTGGTTCCCATCCCCTTGGTGATGTGGGCCCTCAGGTGAGAGTCTTATCATGGCTGGGTTCCTCACTCTTCTGTGAGGTAGGCCCTCTGCTGTGAGGTCAATCCTGCCTGACTTGCACACATCACCTTGGCGACGTGGGCCCTCTGTTGGCACATGGAACCTGCTGGGAGCCTCCTGCCCTCGGTGATGATGGTCCTCTAGCATCAGTCTCTAACTGCTGGGCTCCCCACGTTTTCTGATGTGAACCCAGTGATGCCAGGACACTCCTGTCAGGTTCCCATCCCCATGGAGATGTGGGCTTTCTGCTCTGAGGTCCCAATGCCTGGGTTGCTCACAGTTTCATGATGTGGGCTCTCTGGTGTTAGTTAACTCCTGCCTGCATCCCATAGCTTCTGTGCTCTCGGCCGCCTGCTGGGAGGTTCCAAATGCTGGATTCCTCACTTTTTTTATTCTTTGGGCCCTCTGTTTTTAGGCTACTCCTACCTGCCTCACTCCCATCCCCTTTGTGATGTATGTCCTCTGATATGAGGCCACATGTGCTGGGTTCTTCACCTTTCGATGATGTGGTCCCACTGGTGGGAGGACAGTCCTGACTGGTTCCCATCCCCTTGGTGTTGTGGGCCCTCAGGTGAGAGTCTGATCCTGGCTGGGTTCCTCACCCTTCTGTGAGATAGGCCCTCTGCTGTGAGGTCACTACTGCCTGGCTGGTGCATGCCACCTTGTAGACGTGGGCCCTCTGTTGGCAGTTGGAACCTGCTGGGAGTCTCCTCCCCTCAGTTATGAGGGCCCCCTGGCATCAGGCCCTAACTGCTGGGCTCCTAACATTTTCTGATATGTGCTAAGTGGTGCAAAGCCACTCCTGCCAGGTTCCCATCCCAATGGGGATGTGGGCCTTCTGTTCTGAGGTCCCAACAGCTGGGCTGCTCACAGGTTCATGATGTGGGCCCTCTGCTGTGAGTTCACTGCGGCCTGGATCCCATAGCCTCGGTGCTCTGGGCCACTTGCTGGGAGGTTCCAACTGCTGGATTCCTCAACTTTTATATTCTATGGACCCTGTGTTGTGAGGCCAGTCCTGCCAGCCTCATTCCGAACCCCTTGGTGATGTGGTTCCTCTGGTTTGAGGACACATGTGCTGGGATCCTCACCTTTCGATGATGTTGTCCCACTGGTGTGGGGACACTCCTGCCTGGTTCCCATCCCCTTGGTGATGTGGGCCCTCTGGTGAGAGTCTGATCCTGGCTGTGTTCCTCACCCTTCTGTGAGGTGGGCCCTCTGCTGTGAGGTCACTCCTGCCAGGCTGGCACACATCACCTTGGTGATGTTGGCCCTCTGGTGGCAGCTGGAGCCTGCTGGGAGCCTCCTCCTCTCGGTGATGAGTGCCCTCTAGCGTCAGGCCCTAACTTCTGAGCACCCCACGTTTTCTGATGTGAGCCCAGTGATGCCAGGACACTCCTGTCATGTTCCCATCACCATGGGGATGTGGGCCTTCTGCTCTGAGGTCCCAATGTCTGGGTTGCTCACAGTTTCATGATGTGGGCTGTCTGGTGTTAGTTCACTCTGGCCTGGTTCCTCTAGCCTCTGTGCTCTGGGCCGCCTGCTGGGAGGTTCCAACTGCTGGATTCCTCACCTTTCTTATTTTTGGGCCCTCTGTTATGAGGCTCCTCCTGCCTGCCTCACTCCCAGCCCCTTGGTGATGGGTGTCCTATGGTTTGAAGCCACATGTTCTGGGTTCCTCACCTTTAGATGATGTGGCCCTACTCATGTGAGGACACTCCTGCCTGGTTCCAATCCATTTGGTGATGTGGGCCCTCTGGTGCGAGTCTGATCCTGACTGGGTTCGTCACACTTCTCTGAGGTGGGCCCTCTGCTGTGAGGTCATTCGTGCCTGGTTGGCACACATCGCCTTGGCGACGTCAGCCCTCTGGTGGCAGTTGGAGCCTGCTGGGAGCCTCCTTCCCTTGGTGATGAGGGTCCTCTGGCGTCAGGCCCTAACTGCTGGTCGCCCAAAATTTTCTGATACGTTCTCAGTGGTGCGAGGACACTCCTACCAGAATTCCATCCCCATGGGGATGTGGGCCTCCTGCTCTGAGGTCCCAATGGCTGGGTTGCTCAGTTTCATGACATGGGCCCTCTTCTGTGAGTTCACTGTGGCCTGGATCCCATAGCCTCGGTGCTCTGGGCCGCCTGCTGGGAGGTTCCAACTGCTGGATTCCTCACTTTTTTATTCTATGTGCCCAGTGTTGTGAGGCTACTCCTGCCTGCCTCACTCCGAGGTCCTTGGTGATGTGGGTCCTCTGGTTTGAGGACACATGTGCTGAGTACCTCAGCTTTCGATGATGTGGCCCCACTGATGTGAAGACACTCCTGCCTGGTTCCCATCCCCTTGGTGATGTGGGCCCTCTGGTGAGAGTCTGATGTTGGCTGGGTTTCTCACCCTTCTGTGAGGTGGGACCTCTGCTGTGAGGTAACTCCTGCCTGGCATGCTCACGTTGCCTTGGCAATGTGAGCCCTCAGGTGGCAGTTGGAGCCTGCTGGGAATCTCCTCCCCTCAGTTATGAGAGCTCTGGATAAAACACATATGCCCTTTTTTGCCAAGTGCATTATTTTCCAAGTTCTGTCTCTTTTCCTATGCTTTAAGAGCTACTCCCGTGTACGTTCTGAAATCAGTTTCCAGCAATTCTGCCCCGCATTCAAGTCGTCTTCGCAGCCTTACTTCAGTATAATTTTGGATGATAGCTGTCATTTATAACTCCGCAGGTTTCTGAATTACAGTGCCCCTGAGCTCCTTTCTTCAACTCGCTTTCTTGTGAGCTGGTCGCAACACCGCAGGATCTCCTCAGGCCCTAATCTAGTTCCAGCATGGCACGCGGAGCCTTTGGTTCATTTGTCTTCCTGGTGAAAATGAGAGTTAAATTTGCCCGTCCAGACACCTACAAATAGTTTCCCATTGCTTCTCCTTATTCCTGTTCATCTTCCGAAGAAATTGCAAACTGGGCCAAACAGGAGGTTAAAGGCACTGACTCTCCAAATGGGGAGAGTGTTAGTAAAGCGTCTGGAATGTTGCACCCGAGTACCAGGGGACGAAAACTGAGACACATTTGAACACGTTTCCCAATCACATGGTGGATCATACTCTGGGTTCCACATGCATGTTTTAGCTGAAGGAAGAATCCCTTAAACCTGGAGAGTTGAGACCCATGGAATGGGTACCATGCAATATGACTTCAAAGGGTCTGCATTTGCTCACCGAACCTCACCAATCCTATCACTGCTGCGTTTATGCCACTGTACACACGCTTGATTCTCTTTCGGAGACATATAAATCCATAGGTTTTAAGATTCTTACTAGTCAGGTATATTCTTAGGGGTTTAATATGGAGTGTTGAGTTCACTTCGTTGAGCAAGGAGTAGCTCTTGTCTATTACATATTTGGCTTACGGAATGGTATCTGTGCTAATTTCAATCTCTGGTTTTATGCAGCACCCCAACTCACCTTTCCCCTTAAGCAAGCATAAGTTGGTTTTCTCCATTTGAGACCCTGTTTTGTTTTGTAATTCAGTTCCTGTGTAGCCAAGTTTACATTCCGTGTATTAGTGATACCTTATGATGTTTCTTTTTCTGTGTGACTTATTTCACTTAGAATCATCGTACCTGAATCCACTCATTATGCTGCTACGGGCCTGATGACATAGATTTCATTGCTGAGTGATATTGCATTGTACGTAAGTACCACAAATTCTTTATCCATTTTTCGCTTTCTGTGATATTGAACTTGTACCATAAACGAGGTTCTTGTAAACAGAGCCGTCCCATCTTTGGGGTGGCTGTGTCTTTTTGATTTTCATTTCCCTAAGCTATAGGACCATAAGTGGAAGTGCCCTAGCCTGTGTTGCTTTCTTTTTTAGATGTTTCAGGAAACACCATACACTTCTCCAGAGTAGCTGCTGGCAATTTACATGCCGCCCATCAGCATAACAAGGCTCCCAATTCTCCATGGCCTGTCCTGCCTTTCTGGATTTTACACTTTTTTCAGATGGCCCTTTGACCGGGGTGAAGTGAGACTTCATTGTAGTGCAGATTTCCTTTGCGAGCTTGCTTGGTTGGCCAGAAAAGGCGTATGCGTTTCTTCCTGAATATATTCAGGAAAAAACGCATACGCCCTTTTTGGCCAAGTGCATCATTGTCGACGTTCTGAGTGTTTTCATATGTTTTCAGTGCAATTCCTGTCTACCTCCTGAAATCGGTTTCCTGCAGTTCTGCCTTGCTCTCAGTGCCTCTTCATAGCCTTACCTCAAATACTTTTGGAAAATAGTTGGCCTTCATAACTCTGCAGGTTTTTGAATTTCAATGGCCCTTAGGTCCATTTTTCAGCTCTTATTTTTGTGATCTTGCCTCATATCCACAGGATTTCTTCAGGCCCTATTCTTCTTCTGGGACGCCTTGCTCTGCCTTTGGTTAATTCTTCCTCCTGATGTGAAATTAGAGTGACATGTGCCCATTGAAACCGCTACAGCTATTTTCTCACTGGTTCCCCCTATTCCCATTCATCCTCCGCACTAACTGCAGACTGTGCGATACCGGAACTTAAAGGCATTGACTCTCCATGTGGAGATGTTTTTAGTAAAGTGGCTGGAATGTTGATCCGGAGCCCCAGGAGAGGAAAATGAGGTGCATTTTAAAAACCTTTCCCGATCATATGGTATACCATCCGCTGGATTTCCCATGCATGGTTTAGCTGTAGGAAGATTCCCTTCAACTTGGAGTGTTGGGACCCTTGGAATAAGTAGCATGAAGTATTGCATTAAACTTTCGGCAGTTGCTCACCAAAGCTCTCCAATCCTTTCAGCCCCAAGTGTCCAGCCTTATGTCTTATCCAGCTGTGGGTTTATATGTGGTCATTCCAGGTTGCATCACAGCCCCTGAGCGAATTTTGTAAGAATTTTTCTCTCTTTCATTGTTTCTGCGTTTTGGTTTTAAAATTTATTTCTATAATGGGGTTTAGCTCATTTTCACTGCTGTGTTTGTGCCGCTCTGCTCACACTTGATTCCCTTATGGAGATATATCAATACATGGGTTTTAAGATTCTTATTACTCAGATATATTTCTCTGCGGTGTATAGGGTGTGTTGAGGCCAGTTCATTGAGCGAGGTGTAGATCTTGTCTGATACCTATTTGGTTTATTGAACGGTACCTGTGCTAATTTCAAACTCTGGTTTTATGCATCACCCCACCTCTCCTTTCCCCTTAAGCTGACATAAGTGTGTTTTCTAAATGTGAGACACTGTTCTGTTTTGTAATTCATTTTTTGTGCAGCCATATTTATCCTCCCTCTATAAGTGATATCTTATGATATGTTTCTTTTTCTGTTTGACTTATTTCAAGTAGTATTATTGGACCTCAATCCACTCTTTATCCTTCTACTAGCCTTATTACATTGATTTCATGGTGAAGAGATATTCCATTGTACATAAGTACCACATTTTCTTTATCCATTGTTCTCTTTCCTGGGATATTTAAGGTGTACTGAAGTTGAGGTTCTTGTAAACAGAGTAGCCCTAAACTGTGGTGTGCTTGTGTCTTGTTGATTTTTAGACTTCCCTAGATATACTCCCGTGATTGGAAGTGCCCTATGCTCTGTCGCTCTGTTTTTTAGATGATTTAGGAACCACCATACACTTCTCCAGAGTGGCTCTCGGCAGTTCACACACTGTCCATCAGCGTATAAAGGCTCCCTGTTCTCCATGGCCTGTCCTGCATTTCTGGTTTTTACAATTTTTTCGGATGGCCCTTTTGACCGGTGGGAAATGAGACTTCTTTGTTGTGCACATTTGCATTGCTTGCTTGCTTGGTTGCCCATAAAGTGCGTATGCGTTTTTTCCTGGATATATTCAGGAAAAAACGCATACTCCCTTTTGGGCCAACTGCATCATTGTCGAAATTCTGCCGCTTTTCATGTGCTTTAAAGGCGAGTCCAATCTATCTCTTGAAATCTGTTTCTTGCAATTCTGTCTTGCATTCAGATCCTCTTCTTTGCCTTACCTCAACATATTTTTGGACGTTAGTTTTCATTTATAACTCTGCAGGTTTGTGAATTGCAGTGACCCTGAGCTCCATTTTTTAAGTTGCTCTTTTGTGAGCTGGCCTCAAAACCGCAGGATTGCTTCAGGCCCTATTTTGGCTCTGGCGAGGCGGGCTGAGCCTTTTTTTAATTCTTATTCTTAATGGGAAATTAGAGTGACATGTGCCCGTCCAAACCCCTACAACTATTCTCTCATTGTTTCCCCCTGTTCCCGTTCATCCTCCTCACAATTTGCAGAATGTGTGAAACAGAAGTTTAAATGTGCTGATTCTCTAAGTGGGGAGATTCTAAGTAACGTGGCTGGAATGATGAACAGGAGCACCAGGAGAGGATAAATGAGGTGCATTTTAGACACATCTCCCGATCACATGGTGTACAGTCCTCTGGGTTTTCCATGCATGTTTTAGCTGTAGGAAGATTCCTTGAACCTGCAGATTTGGGACCCATTGAATGGGTACCAGGTAGTATTACTTTAAAGGGTGTGCATTTCCTCACCCAACCTCACATTTCTCTTAGCGCGAACAGTTTCCAGCCTTATGTCTCATCCTGCTGTGGGTCTAGATGTGTTCAATCCATGTTGCATCACCGTCCCTGAGGAAAAGTTGTAAGAGGTTTTCTCTGTCTCTCTGTCGTTTATTTTTTTCAATTTATTACTATATTGGTTACAGCTGATTTTCAAAGCTCTGTTTCTTGCTGCTGTACATCCACTTGATTCACGTACAGAGAGACATCAATAAATTCTTTTTCAGATTCTTACCAGTCATAGATATTCTTTTCCGGTGACTTGAGTGTGCTGAGTGCAGTTCTTTTAGCTACCGTGTAGGCCTTGTTGATTATCAGTTTGGTATTTGGAATGGTATCTTTGCTAATCTCAACCTCCTGGATGATGCCTCACCCCTCCCCACCTTTCCCGTTTAGCAGCCTTACGCGTGTTTTCTACATATTTGACTATGTTTTTGTTTTGTAATTTATTTCATGTGTAGCCATTTTGGATTCCACCTTTAAGTGATATCTTATGATATGTGTCTTTTTCTTTTTGAATTATGTCACTTAGAATGATCATACGTAACTCCTCCGGAGTTGTTACAACTGGCCATATTTCATTGATTTCCAGGCTGAGTAATATTCCACTCTACATAAGTACCACATCTCTATCCATTTTTTCCCTCCAGAGACATTTAAGTTATATCCTAGTCGAGGATCTTTTAAACAGAGAGGCAGTAAACATTGGGGTGCCTGTGTCCTCTCGATTTTTGTTTTTCCCAAGATATACGCCCATGAGTGCAAGTGCCCTATGCTCTGTAGCTCATTTTTTAGATGCTTTAGTAAACACAATACACTTCTCCAGAATGGCCGTTGGCAATATACATTTCCACTATAAGCCTCACAGGGCTCCCTCTTCTCCTTGCCCTGTCCTGCATTTCTGGCGTTTACACTTTATGAGGATGGCTCTTCTGACTGATGCGAAGTGATATCTTTTGTAGTATTGATTTCCAGTGCCCACCTGTTTGGTTGGCTAAAAAAGTGTATGCCCTTTTCTTGAATATATACAGAAAAAAACGCATACAGCCTTTTTGGCCAACTGCAATGTCGGAAATGTTCAGCCCCTTTTCTTGTGCTTAATGGCGAGTCCTTTCTACCTCCTCAAATCCCTTTCCTGCCATTCTCCGTTGCTTGCCAATCCTTTTCTTTGACTTTCCTCAAGACATTTTTCAGTGATAGATATTTTCAACTCTGCAGTTTCGTGAATTTTACTGCCCCTGAGTTCCATTGTTCAACTTGTGTTTATGGGAACTGGCCACAAAGCAGTGGGATTTCCTCAAGCCCTATACTGTTTCCATGGGCAACCCTAGCCTTTGGTCAATTCATCTTCCTGATTGGAAATTAGAGTGACATGTGCCTGTCTGAACACCTAGGACTTGTCTCTCATTGTTCCTCATCCTTCCGCTTCATCCTCTGGACAAATTCCAAATTGTACGCAACAGGATGTTGACAGTGTTGACATCTCCAAGTGGGGAGACTGTTAGTAAAGACGCTGGAGGGGTGAACCCGAGCACCAGGAGATGAGGAGATGAGATGCCTTTTCCAAACTCTTCCCGATCAGACGGTATACCATCCTCTGGATGTGACAGACATGTTTTAGCAGTAGGAAGAGTCCCATTCATGTAAGGAGAACACCAGGGCTTTTTCAAAATCAGTGTCTCCCCGAAACCCAAACTGGGGAGTTTTTTAAGCTACGGCTACACATATGTTCATTAAGGGCCTTGGGAAGTAGGCAGAGTCCAAACTTTAGATGACTGAAGTCTTCAGGGTCAGAAGCACTCACCACCGGCTTCCCTTAGGTTACACTTTAACTGTCATTGATAGATGATGTCAATAAAAATATCTGTTCTTTTTCCGATTATTTCCCCTTATAGGTTATTGCACAATATTGAGTGTAGTTCCCTGTGCTATACAGTAGTTCCTTGTTGATGATCTATTTTATACATAGCAGTGTGTATGTGTTAATTCCAAACTGTTAATTTATCCCTCCTCCCACCTTTCCCCTTTGGTAATAATAAATTATAAGATTTTATACTTCTCAGAAATGGGGGAGCTGAAAGAGAGGTATCATTTTCAATGGAAAAGCATTTAAAACAAGATTGAAGCTTTAACCAAGATTATTAGATGTACATCCTTGGAAAGAAATCACTTCATTTCTCTAATATTGACCTGACAAATAAGACAAACCTTTTCACTGAACTTGCTTATAATAAAGTGATGGAAATATCAAATGGAAGTGTTAGAAACATCTTATTTTACCCGAGCCTTATAAACTGTTCTATGTTAACTACAGTTTGGCTCACACATCTGTTCATTGAAGTTACAATAGTCTCAATTTCTGTTACTGATCCTCCAGAGTGGACCCCAACAAGGGTCCCCCTGCCCAGTGTCATTGGGGCCAACAGATCGAGACTGAGTTTGGTTCCCAAGCAAAGGAAACTTTATATTTTCATCAGAGAATGGAGAGGTGAGAGCATGCACTACCCCGTGGGCTGTGGGCTGGGCTGCTGTGTAGAGATCCTGTCAGAGTCAGTGAGAGGGAGGGGGTGGAGCTCTCAAGGGCCGGGTTGGCTGCAGCTCAGGCTCTATATCTCGGAGTCTGCACTGGGCCCCAGGAGCTGAGGTGTCGACCCAGCCATTCTGCACCAGGAAATCTGGTCTGAAGTGCCGGGTGTGGAACCTCTGCATGCGGGACCCTAGGAGCACGTGAAATTAGACAAAGCACAAAGGATAAAAAAGGTCAGACTTGACTTTATTGCCCACATTCTATTTTTATCTCCCAGGGATTTTTAATGGGCTTTGCTGGGGACAAACCCCTCCTCTGCCTTTTGTCCCGTTCCTCATTCTTGGAGTGCTGAGGGTGCAGACCCTTCTTCTGTAACTGCTGAGTGCTGAGTTGGGAGCCCTCATACCAGGGGACGAGGGTCAGAACTTCTCCCCAGCAGCCTCCAGGTGACGTTGATTGGCCCCAGGACCCCTGCCTCCCTGCTCGTCCGCCTGAGCACCAGCATTGGAAGTGTTATAGATTCTAATGACCTTTAAGGGTCCAGGAAAGAGATGTGCAGAGACGCTGTGGGGGCCGGTTTCACCCCGCCCCACATTTGTTCGGCCACCTTAGGCTGACCGTTTCTGCCAGCCTAGATGCTCTGACCAGTAGTCTGCTCTTTCTTCAATTAGGCCCCTGAATTAACGTAAAAACAGCACCAGGTGTCAGAGCCCTGCCCGCTCAACTCCCAGACAGTCCAGGGTCAGTGGTGATCGAGGACCATGATGGCCACTGAGTCAACAGCCAACAGTCAACAGTAAACAGGAGTCCAGCCGGTCTTATTGGCCACCATCATCACGGTGTCTGTAGGCTTTTCTATGGTGACAGTGTGATATACGGTTCCCCCGCCAAGATTATTAGCTCCCCTCCGGGTGCAGGAAGTCCTGCAAGCAGTAGTCTACTCCTTCGGGACACACTATTGTTGTTTTATGAGAGAAACTCCAGGTCAAGTGATGTTCACATGAGTCGTCATGGTGCCCTGTTGCCCCCGGTTATCTCTCTGGATGTTGGAGTTGGAGGGCCTCCTCACTCGAGGTCGGTGTGCCCACGGAGCGAACCCTGCAACTTCAGGGCATGGTTGGTGATTAGGATCACCACGTGGGGTCCTTTTCCCTTAGGAGGGAGGTGGCCTTTTGGGCTGCTGATTTCCAGGTTTTTAGATACCGCCAGTATCTTGGCCAGATGTGGCAGTGGGCCAAGCCCCTTGGTGACTGTAGTTTATCCTACCTGGATGGCATTCTTGCGTTGTTCCATTTCAAGTGGTCCCAGTTTTTGCACTAATTCTCCAATGGCGATTCACCTTTCACCGGGAATGGAAAGGTCAAAGGGTTTAGCTCAATTAGGGAGTTCCAGGGCAAGGGTCTGAATTGACTGCTCTTTCCATTCTTGAAAGGCCACTTCTGGATTCTGTTCAAAAGGATCATCATCTTTTCCTTTCAGTGTTTCATATAGAGGCCCAGCTAGTAGACTGTAGTTAGGGATCCAGAAGCAGCAAACCCTGGCCTCCCCAGGAACCCCTAAGCTGTCTTCTAGTTTTAGAAAGGGGTAAGGCTGCAAATGGTTTCTTCCCTTTCCTGGGATGGGCTTCTCTGACCTTGTGTGAGAATGAAGCCCAGGCAGGTCACCGCAGTCTGTGATATTTGAGCTTTTTCTTGGACAACTTCTATCCTTTATTGGCTTGGTAGTTCAGAGGCCTCCTTAGTAGGGCTGGCGATCAGAATGTCGTCTGCATATTGAAGGAGGGTTTCCTTTTCCAGAGGTAGAACTTTTCGGTCGTTAGCTAAGCTTTCCCCAAAGATGGTGTGGGAATTTTTGAACCCTTGGGGCAAGACGGCCCGGAAGTATTGTTTTAGTTGTATGTTGAGTCCTGCCACTCACAAGCCAAAATTTCTTGTGACTCTGGGACAAATGGAATACAAAAGAAGGCATCATTGAAGACTAATACAGAATACCATGTCCTGGTGGTTGGTAGAATGACCAGCAGGGTGTAGGAATCAGGAGTAACTGGAGGTATATCCTCGGTGGCTTCACTGACTGTCCTGACATCCTTTACCAGGTCCCCAGCAGCCCATGGGGCTCTCGTGGTCAGGCCAATCCCAGGATATGAAGCTCTCCTGGGCAGGTACCCCACCCCCAACCCAGCCCACGGGGCTCTCATGGTCAGGCCCCTCCCAGGATACAGAGCTACCCTTGCAGGTACCGTGGCAGGGCTGGGCACACAGGAACCGTGCACATAGCCCTCATTGAAGAGCACCCCCAGCTCACCTGTCGCTCAGAGCTGACACAGAGCACCTCAGAGCAGGACTTGAACTAACAAACAGCAGCTCCGACAGGTCTGTGACCCTGGGCGTCACTCTGTGTGGCCTCCCTCCACCTGGTCTTCCAGAGACTTCCACTGCACCCAGGGCACCAGGCCTCTGTCTCCAACCACCACCCACCCCTCCTCTCCCTGACTCCTGGGTTCGTCTCATTAGGAGAGGGTTTTCTTGAAGTTGTCTCCCACTCATGGGCCAGATAAAATGATTAGAAAACAAGCCAAAGCTGCAGCCCCTTGTCTATCCTGACTCTCAGGAGCCCACACCTGTTCCTTGGACCTGGCCTGTTCAGCAAGTTCCATTTTCTGCAACTGTGAGCCCCTGAGGGGTGATGATTGGCTACCTGGGCAGCCTTACCATGCCGGCCAGCCCTCCCCAGGTGTGCCTGGGTTGAGATCAATATAAATACCACTCCAGGCAGCAAAAGCCCCTGCAGCTGTGCCTGACGCCATTTTCTCTGCCCTGTCAGCAGTCTCGGGGCTGGGCTGGTGGGAGGGAGTGAGAGGCCACGGCTTTGTGGGTGGCCCAGTGTGAGTGGGGCTCTGCTGGACTTTCTGCAGCAGTTGCCAGGCTGCCACCTGCTAAAGAAGAGGATGTGTCACCCATACCTGCTGCTGGAATTTCTCCCTGGGCAGAGGTGAGGAAGGAAAAAAGCAGTGGGGGCAGGGACAGGACGGGTATCTCAGGCAGGGAAATGGAAATCTTCCAGAAGAGCACCCAGGGCCAGGACCATCCTGGCTGGCCTGCAGGCACCAAGTCAGCTGGCATGCTGTCACTCGTGTGGCTCCATGGCCCTTCCTCTAGGCTTTCAAGTCCTTGTATATATTCAGGTGTTTTACCTGGGAAGGGTGGGAACAGTTCAGCAGCAACTGGCCTGGGGCTCAGCTCACGTTTACTCACAGATGCCTCGGCACGGTGCCCCAGCTTTGCAATGAGGACGCTTGTTGTGTGGGGGCTGCTGGCTGAATGGGAGACGATTCCCCACCACTGACCAACTTCAGAATTGTTTACAACTGGAGCAAGTGCCCTGATACGGTTTTCCTCTGAGTAACTGGTGGGTTCTGTTTTTTTTTTCTCTTTTTCGTTTTTGGTTCAAGGTAGATTTTATTCCTCTTTTTTGTATTTACAGATATAAGCATGGAAATAATTTATTCATATAAATACATGTATGTGAAGGGAATAATTGTTTTTTCTGTTTTATTTTTTAAATTTTATTTCTTTTTAATTTTGAATTTTATTTTATATTTTTATACAGCAGGTTCTCATTGGTTATCTATTTTATACATATAAATGTTTACATGCCAATCCCAATCTCTCAACTCCTCCCACCACCACCCCTCCAAGAGCTTTCCCCCCTTGTTGTCCATACGATTGTTGTCTACATCTGTTGCTCTATTTATGCCTTGCAAAACGGTTAATCTGTACAGTTTTTCTAGGTTCCACATATATGCATGAATATACAAGATTTGTTTTTCTCTTTCTGACTTACTTCACTCTGTATGACAGTCTCTAGATCCATCGACGTCTCTACAAATGACCCAATTTCATTCCTTTCATGGCTTAGTAATATTCCATTTTATATATGTACCACAGCTTTATGCATTCGTCTGTCTGTGGGCATTTAGGTTGCTTCCATTACCTCGATATTGTAAATAGTGATGCAATGAACATTGCGGTGAATGTCTCTTTTTGATTTATGGTTTTGTCTGAGTATATGTCCAGTCCTGGGATTGCTGTATCATATGGTAATTCTATTATTAGTTTCTTAAGAAACTCCATATTGTTCTCCATAGTGACTGTATCAATTTATATTCCCAACAATAGTGGAAGAGGTTTCCTTTTCTCCACACCCTTTCCAGCATTTGTTGTTTGTAGATTTTCAGATGATGCCCATTCTAACAGGTGTGAGGTGATACCTCATTGTTGAGTCCATTTCGTTGAGCAAGGGGTAGGTCTTAACTATTACATATTTGGCTTATGGAACGGTATCTGTGCTAATTTCAAACTCTGGTTTTATGCAGCACCCCAACTCACCTTTCCCCTTAAGCAAGCATAAGTTGGTTTTCTAAACTTGAGACCCTGTTCTGTTTTGTAATTCAGTTCATGTGTAGCCAAGTTTACATTCCGTGCATTAGTGATACCTTATGATGTTTCTTTTTCTGTGTGACTAATTTCACTTAGAATCATCATGCCTCAATCCACTCATTATGCTGGTACAGGCCTGGTGACACAGATTTCATTGCTGAGTGGTATTCTGTTGTACATAAGTACCGCAACTTCTTTATCAATTATTTGTTCTCTGGGATATTTAACTTGTACTGTAGAAGAGGCTCCTGTAAACAGAGCCGTTGTAAATTTTGGGGTGGCTGTGTCTTTTTGATTTTAATTTCCCTAAGCTATAGGACCATAAGTGGAAATGCCCTAGACTCTGTTGCTTTGTTTTTCAGATGTATCAGGAAACACCATACACTTCTCCAGAGTGGCTGTTGGCAATGTACATCCCGCCCATCAGCATAACAAGGCTCCTTTTTCCCCATGGCCTGTCTTGCCTTTCTGGATTTTACACTTTTCTCAGATGGCCCTTTAGACCGGGGGGAAGTGACACTTCATAGTAGTTCGGATTTCCATTGCAAGCTTGCTTGGTTTGCCAAAAAGGGCGTATGTGTTTGTTCCTGAATATATTCAGGAACAAACTCATACGCCCTTTGTTGCCAAGTGCATCATTGTCGATGTTCTGCCTCTTTTCCTATGCTTTAAATGCAATTCCAGTCTACCTCCTGAAATCGGTTTCCTGCAATTCTGCCCCGCTTTCAAGTCCTCTTCGCAGCCTTACTTCAATATACTTTTGGACGTTATCTGTCATTTATAACTCTGCAGGTTTGTGAATTACAGGGCCCCTGAGCTCCTTTCTTCAACTCGCTTTCTTGTGAGCTGGCCGCAAACCCGCAAGACTGCTTCAGGCCCTAATCTGCTTCTGGCAGGGCACGCTGAGCCTTTGGTTAATTCCTCTTCCTGGTGGGAAATGAGTGTTAAATATGCCCGTCCAGACACCTACCTCACTCTCAACCCCTTGGTGATGTGGGTCCTCTGGTTTGTGGCCACTTTTGCTGGGTTCCTCACCTTTCGATGATGTGGCCCCACTAGTGTGAGGACACTCCTGCTTGGTTCTCATCCACGTGGTTATGTGGACCCCCTGGTGAGAGTCTGTTCCTGGCTTTGTTCCTCACCCACATGTGAGGGAGACCCTCTGCTGATAGGTCACTCCTGCATGGCTGGCACACATTGCCTTGGTGAAGTCAGCCGTGTGGTGGCAGTTGGAGCGTGCTGGGAATCTCTTCCCCCCGGTGATGAGGGCCCTCTTGCGTCAGGCCCTAACTGCTGGGCTCACCAACTTTTCTTAGTGAGCCCAGTGATGCTTTGGCACTCCTCTTAGGATCCCATCTCCATGGGGATGTGGGCCTTCTGCTCTGAGGTCCCAACGGCTGGGTTGTTCACATTTTCATGATGTGGGCTCTCTGGTGTTAGTTCACAGAAGCCTGGATCCCATAGCCTCAGTGCTCTTGGCTGCCTGCTGGGAGGTTCCAACTGCTGGATTCCTCACTTTTTTAATTTTTTGGGCCCTCTGTTGTGAGGATCCTCCTGCCTGCCTCACTCCCAGCCCCTTCGTGATGTGTGTCGTCTGGTTTGAGGCCACATGTGCTGGGTTCCTCACCTTTCGATGATGTGGGACCAATGGTCTTAGGAGACTCCTGCCTGGTTCACATCCCCTTGGTGATGTGGGCCCTCTGTTGAGAGTCTGATCCTGGCTGGGTTCCTCACCCATCTGTGAGGTAGGCCGTCTGATGTGAGGTCACTCTTGCCTGGCTTGCTCACCTCGCCTTGTGGACATGAGCCCTCTGGTGGCACTTGGAGCCTGCTGGGAGCCTCCTCTCCTCGGTGATGAGGGCCCTCTGGCATCAGGCCCTAACTGCTGGGCTCCCCACATTTTGTGATGTGTGCCCAGTGGTGCGAGGACACTCCAGCCAGGTTCACATCCCCATTGGGGTGTGGGCCTTCTGCTCTGAGGTCCCAAAGCCTGGGTTGCTCACAGTTTCATGATGTGGGCTCTCTGCTGTTAGTTCACTCCTGCCTGCATCCCATAGCTTCTGTGCTCTGGGCTGCCTGCTGGGAGGTTCCAAATGCTGGATTCCTCACCTTTCTTATTCTTTGGGCCCTCTGTTTTTAGGCTACTCCTGCCTGCCTCACTCCCATTCCCTTTGTGATATGTGTCCTCTGATTTGAGGCCACATGTGCTGGGTTCCGCACCTTTCGATGATGTGACCCCACTGGAGGGAAGACAGTCCTGACTGGTTCCCATCCCCTTGCTGATGTGGGCCCTCAGGTGAGAGTCTGATCCTGGCTGGGTTCCTCACCCTTGTGTGAGGTGGGCCCTCTGCTGTGAGGTCAATCATGCCTGTCTGGCACACGTCACCTTGGCGACGTGTGCCCTCTGGTGGCAGTTGGAGTGTGCTGGGATCCTCCTCCCCTCGGTGATGAGGGCCCTCTTGCCTTAGGCCATAACTGCTGGGCTCCCCACATTTTCTGATGTGCGCCAAGTGAGTGAGGAGACTCTTGCCAGGTTCCCATCCCCATGGCGATATGGGCCTTCTGCTCTGAGGTGAAAACGGCTGGCTTGCTCACAGTACCATGATGTGGGCCCTCTGCTGTGAGTTCACTCCGGCAAGGATCCCTTATCATCGGTGCTCTGAGCCGCCTGCTGGGAGGTTCCAACTGCTGGATTCCTCAACTTTTTTATTCTATGTGCCCTCTGTTGTGAGGCTCCTCCTGCCTGCCTCACTGCCAGCCCCTTGGTGATGACTGTCCTATGGCTTGAGGCCACATGTGCTGCGCTCCTCACCTTTCGATGATGTGACCCCACTCGTGTGAGGACACTCCTGCCTGGTTCCCATCCCCTTGGTGAGGTGGGCCCTCTGGCGAGAGTCTAATCCTGGCTGGGTTCCTCAACGTTCTGTGAGGTAGGCCCTCTGCTGTGAGGTCACTCCTGCCTGGCTGGCACACGTCACCTTGGAGACGTGAGCCCTCTGGTGGCAGTTGGAGCGTGCAGGGCGCCTCCTCCTCTCGGTGATGACGGCCCTCTGGCGTCAGGCCCTAAATGGTGGGCTCCCCACATTTTCTGATGTGCGCCCAGTGGTGCGAGGACACTCCAGCCAGGTTCCCATTCCCATGGGGATGTGGTCCTTCTGCGCTGAGGTCTCAACTCCTGGGTTGCTCACAGTTTTGTGATGTGGGCCCTCTGCTGTGAGTTCACTGTGGCCTGGATCCCATAGCCTCGGTGTTCTGGGCCGCCTGCTGGAAGGTCTAAATGCTGGAATCCTCACGTTTTTTATATTATGTGCCCTGTGTTGTGAGGCTACTCTTGCCTGCCTCACTCCAAGGCCCTTGGTGATGTGGGTCCTCTGGTTTGAGGACACATGTGCTGGGTTCCTCACCTTAAGATGATGAGGCCCCACTGGTGTGAGGATAATCCTGACTGGGTCCCATCCCCTTTGTGATGTGGGCCCTCTGGTGAGAGTCTGATCCTGGCTGGGTTCCTCACCCATCTGTGAGGTGGGCCCTCTACTATCAGGTAACTCTTGCCTGGCTTGCTCACCTCGCCTTGTTGACATGAGCCCTCTGGTGGCAATTGGACCCTGCTGGGAGCCTCCTCAGCTCTGTGATGAGGGCCCTCTGACGTCAGGCCCTAACTGCTGGGCTCCCCAACTTTTCTTAGTGAGCCCAGTGTTGCTCAAGCACTCCTCTTAGGTTCCCATCCCCATGGGGATGTGGGCCTTCTGCTCTGAGGTTCCAACGGCTGGGTTGATCACAATTTCATGATGTGGGCTCTCTGGTGTTAGTTCACTGTGGCCTGGATCCCATAGCCTCTGTGGTCTTGGCTGCCTGCTGGGAGGTTCCAACTGCTCGATTCCTCAACTTTTGTATTCTATGGGTCCTGTGTTGTGAGGATCCTCCTGCCTGCCTCACTCGCAACCCCTTCGTGATGTGGGTCTTCTGGTTTGAGGCCACATGTGCTGGGTTAGGCAACTTTCAATGATGTGGCCCCACTGGTGTGAGGACACTCCTGTCTGGTTCCCATCCCCTTGGTGATGTGGGCCTTCTGGTGACAGTCTTATCCTGGCTGGGTTCCTCACTCTTCTGTGAGGTAGGCCCTCTGCTGTGAGGTCAATCCTGCCTGACTTGCACACATCACCTTGGCGACGTGGGCCCTCTGTTGGCACATGGAACCTGCTGGGAGCCTCCTGCCCTCGGTGATGACGGCCCTCTAGCATCAGGCTCTAACTGCTGGGCTCCCCACGTTTTCTGATGTGAGCCCAGTGATGCCAGGACACTCCTGTCAGGTTCCCATCCCCATGGGGATGTGGGCTTTCTGCTCTGAGGTCCCAATGCCTGGGTTGCTCACAGTTTCATGATGTGGGCTCTCTGGTGTTAGTTAACTCCTGCCTGCATCCCATAGCTTCTGTGCTCTCGGCCGCCTGCTGGGAGGTTCCAAATGCTGGATTCCTCACTTTTTTTATTCTTTGGGCCCTCTGTTTTTAGGCTACTCCTACCTGCCTCACTCCCATCCCCTTTGTGATGTATGTCCTCTGATATGAGGCCACATGTGCTGGGTTCCTCACTTTTCGATGATGTGGCCCCACTGGTGGGAGGACAGTCCTGACTGGTTCCCATCCCCTTGGTGTTGTGGGCCCTCTGGTGAGAGTCTGATGTTGGCTGGGTTTCTCACCCTTCTGTGAGGTGGGACCTCTGCTGTGAGGTAACTCCTGCCTGGCATGCTCACGTTGCCTTGGCAATGTGAGCCCTCAGGTGGCAGTTGGAGCCTGCTGGGAATCTCCTCCCCTCAGTTATGAGAGCTCTGGATAAAACACATATGCCCTTTTTTGCCAAGTGCATTATTTTCCAAGTTCTGTCTCTTTTCCTATGCTTTAAGAGCTACTCCCGTGTACGTTCTGAAATCAGTTTCCAGCAATTCTGCCCCGCATTCAAGTCCTCTTCACAGCCTTACTTCAGTATAATTTTGGATGATAGCTGTCATTTATAACTCCGCAGGTTTCTGAATTACAGTGCCCCTGAGCTCCTTTCTTCAACTCGCTTTCTTGTGAGATGGCCGCAACACCGCAGGATCTCCTCAGGCCCTAATCTAGTTCCAGCATGGCACACGGAGCCTTTGGTTCATTTATCTTCCTGGTGGGAAATGAGAGTTAAATTTGCCCGTCCAGACACCTACCGATAGTCTTCCATTGCTTCTCCTTATTCCTGTTCATCTTCCGAAGAAATTGCAAACTGGGCCAAACAGGAGGTTAAAGGCACTGACTCTCCAAGTGGGGAGAGTGTTAGTAAAGCGTCTGGAATGTTGCACCCGAGTACCAGGGGACAAAAACTGAGACACATTTGAACACGTTACCCGATGACACGGTGGATCATACTCTGGGTTCCACATGCATGTTTTAGCTGAAGGAAGAATCCCTTAAACCTGGAGAGTTGAGACCCATGGAATGGGTACCATGCAATATGACTTCAAAGGGTCTGCATTTGCTCACCGAACCTCACCAATCCTATCTTTGCTGCGTTTATGCCACTGTACACACGCTTCATTCTCTTCCAGAGACATATAAATCCATAGGTTTTAAGATTCTTACTAGTCAGGTATATTGTTAGGCGTTTAATATGGGGTGTTGAGTCCACTTCGTTGAGCAAGGAGTAGCTCTTGTCTATTACATATTTGGCTTCTTGAACGGTATCTGTGCTAATTTCAATCTCTGGTTTTTTGCAACACCCCAACTCACCTTTCCCCTTAAGCAAGCATAAGTTGGTTTTCTACATTTGACACCCTGTTCTGTTTTGTAATTCAGTTCTTGTGTAGCCAAGTTTACATTCCGTGTAGTAGTGATATCTTATGATGATTCTTTTTCTGTGTGACTTATTTCACTTAGAATCATCGTACCTGAATCCACTCATTACGCTGCTACGGGCCTGATGACATAGATTTCATTGCTGAGTGATATTGCATTGTACGTAAGTACCACAACTTCTTTATCCATTTTTCGGTTTCTGTGATATTGAACTTGTACCGTAAACGAGGTTCTTGTAAACAGAGCCGTCCCAAACTTTGGGGTGGATGTGTCATTTTGATTTTAATTTCCCTAAGCTATAGGACCATAAGTGGAAGTGCCCTAGGCTCTGTTGCTTTGTTTTTTGAATGTTTCAGGAAACACCATACACTTCTCCAGAGTGGCTGCTGGCAATTTACATCCCGCTCTTCAGCATAACAAGGCTCCCAGTTCTCCATGGCCTGTCCTGCCTTTCTGGATTTTACACTTTTTTCAGATGTCCCTTTTGACCAGGGGGCAGTGAGACTTCATTGTAGTGCAGATTTCCTTTGCAAGCTTGCTTGGTTGGCCAAAAAGGGCGTATGCGTTTTTTCCTGAATGTATTCAGGAAAAAACGCATACGCCCTTTTTGGCCAAGTGCATCATTGTGGACCTTCTGCCTCTTTTCCTATGCTTTACATGCAATTCCAGTCTACCTCCTGAAATCGGTTTCCTGCAATTCTGCCCCGCTTTCAAGTCCTCTTGGCAGCCTTCCTTCAATATATTTTTGGAAGATAGCTGTCATTTTTAACTCTGCAGGTTTGTGAATTACAGTGCCCCTGAGCTCCTTTCTTCAATTCGCTTTCCTGTGTGCTGGCCGCAACACCGCAGGATTGCTTCAGGCCCTAGTTTGGTTCCGGCATCGCATGCTGAGCCTTTGGTTAATTCCTCTTCCTGGTGGGAAATGAGAGTTAAATTTGCCCGTTCAGACGCCTCCACCTAGTCTCTCATTGGTTCTCCTTCTTCCTGTTCATATTCCGCAGAAATTGCAAACTGGGCCAAACAGGAGGTTAAAGGCACTGACTCTCCAAGTGTGGAGAGTGTCAGTAAAGCGTCTGGAATGTTGCACCCGAGTACCAGGGGACGAAAACTGAGACACATTTGAACACGTTTCCCGATCACACGGTGGATCATACTCTGGGTTCCACATGCATGTTTTGGCTGAAGGAAGAATCCCTTAAACCTGGAGAGTTGAGACCCATGGAATGGGTACAATGCAATATGACTTCAAAGAGTCTGCATTTGCTCACCGAACCTCACCAATCCTATCACTGCTGCGTGTATGACACTGTACACACACTTGATTCTCTTTCGGAGACATATAAATTCATAGGTTTTAAGATTCTTACTAGTCAGGTATATTCTTAGGCGTTTAATATGGGGTGTTGAGTCCACTTCGTTGAGCAAGGAGTAGCTCTTGTCTATTACATATTAGGCTTATGGAACGGTATCTGTGCTAATTTCAATCTCTGGTTTTATGCCGCACCACAAGTCACCTTTCCCCTTAAGCAAGCATAAGTTGGTTTTCTACATTTGACACCCTGTTCTGTTTTGTAATTCAGTTCCTGTGTAGCCAAGTTTACATTCCGTGTAGTAGTGATATCTTATGATGTTTCTTTTTCTGTGTGATTTATTTCACTTAGAATCATCGTACCTGAATCCACTCATTATGCTGCTACGGGCCTGATGACATAGATTTCATTGCTGAGTGATATTGCATTGTACGTAAGTACCACAACTTCATTATCCATTTTTTGCTTTCTGTGATATTGAACTTGTACCGGAAACGAGGTTGTTGTAAACAGAGCCGGCCCAAACTTTGGGGTGGCTGTGTCTTTTTGATTTTAATTTCCCTAAGCTATAGGACCATAAGTGGAAGTGCCCTAGGCTCTGTAGCTTTCTTTTTTGGATGTTTCAGGAAACACCATACACTTATCCACAGTGGCTGTTGGCAATTTACATCCCACCCATCAGCATAACAAGGCTCCCAGTTCTCCATGGCCTGTCCTGCCTTTCTGGATTTCACACTTTTTTCAGATAGCCCTTTTGACCGGGGGGCAGTGAGACTTCATTGTAGTGCAGATTTCCTTTGCAAGCTTGCTTGGTTGGCCAAAACGGGCGTATGCGTTTTTTCCTGTATATATTCAGGAAAAAACGCATATGCCCTTTTTGGCCAAGTGGATCATTGTGGACGTTCTGCCTCTTTTCCTATGCTTTACATGCAATTCCCGTCTACCTCCTGAAATCGGATTCCTGCAATTCTGCCCCGCTTTCAACTCCTCTTGGCAGCCTTCCTTCAATATATTTTAGGACGATAGCTGTCATTTATAACTCTGCAGGTTTGTGAATTACAGTGCCCCTGAGCTCCTTTCTTCAACTCGCTTTCTTGTGAGCTGGCCGCAACACCGCAGGATTGCTTCAGGCCCTAGTTTGTTTCCGGCATGGCATGTTGAGCCTTTGGTTAATTCCTCTTCCTGGTGGGAAATGAGAGTTAAATTTGCCCGTTCAGACACCTCCTCCTAGTCTCTCATTGGTTCTCCCTCTTCCTGTTCATCTTACTCAGAAATTGCAAACTGGGCCAAACAGGAGGTTAAAGGCACTTACTCTCCAAGTGGGGAGAGTGTTAGTAAAGCGTCTGGAATGTTGCACCCGAGTACCAGGGGACGAAAACTGAGACACATTTGAACACGTTTCCCGATCACACGGTGGATCATACTCTGTGTTCCACATGCATGTTTTAGCTGAAGGAAGAATCCCTTAAACCTGGAGAGTTGAGACCCATGGAATGGGTACCATGCAATATGACTTCAAAGGGTCTGCATTTGCTCACCGAACCTCACCAATCCTATCACTGCTGCGTTTATGCCGCTGTACACATGCTTGAGTCTCTTTCGGAGACATATAAATCCATAGGTTTTAAGATTCTTACTAGTCAGGTATATTCTTAGGCGTTTAATATGGGGTGTTGAGTCTACTTCGTTGAGCAAGGAGTAGCTCTTGTCTATTACATATTTGGCTTATGGAACGGTATCTGTGCTAATTTCAATCTCTGGTTTTATGCATCACCCCAACTCACCTTTCCACTTAAGCAAGCATAAGTTGGGTTTCTACTTTTGAGACCCTCTTCTGTTTTGTAATTCAGTTCTTGTGTAGCCAAGTTTACATTCCGTGTAATAGTGATATCTTATGAAGTTTCTTTTTCTGTGTGACTTATTTCACTTAGAATCATCGTACCTGAATCCACTCATTATGCTGCTACGGGCCTGATGACATAGATTTCATTGCTGAGTGATATTGCATTGTACGTAAGTACCACAACTTCTTTATCCATTTTTCGCTTTCTTTGATATTCAACTTGTACCGTAAACGAGGTTCTTGTAAACAGAGCTGTCCCAAACTTTGGGGTGGCTGTGTCTTTTTGATTTTAATTTCCCTAAGCTATAGGACCATAAGTGGAAGTGCCCTAGGCTCTGTTGCTTTGTTTTTTGGATGTTTCAGGACACACCATACACTTCTCCAGAGTGGCTGCTGGCAATTTACTTCCCGCCCATCAGCATAACAAGGCTCCCAGTTCTCCATGGCCTGTCCTGCCTTTCTGGATTTTACACTTTTTTCAGATGGCCCTTTTGACCGGGGGGCAGTGAGACTTCATTGTAGTGCAGATTTCCTTTGCAAGCTTGCTTGGTTGGCCAAAAAGGGCGTATGCGTTTTTTCCTGAATATATTCAGGAAAAAACGCATACGCCCTTTTTGGCCAAGTGCATCATTGTGGACGTTCTGCCTCTTTTCCTATGCTTTACATGCAATTCCAGTCTACCTCCTGAAATCGGTTTCCTGCAATTCTGCCCCGCTTTCAAGTCCTCTTGGCAGCATTCCTTCAATATATTTTTGGACGATAGCTGTCATTTATAACTCTGCAGGTTTGTGAATTACAGTGCCCCTGAGCTCCTTTCTTCAACTCGCTTTCTTGTGAGCTGGCCGCAACACCGCAGGATTGCTTCAGGCCCTAGTTTGGTTCCGGCATCGCATGCTGAGCCTTTGGTTAATTCCTCTTCCTGGTGGGAAATGAGAGTTAAATTTGCCTGTCCAGACAGCTCCACCTAGTCTCTCATTGGTTCTCCCTATTCCTGTTCATTTTCCACAGAAATTGCAAACTGCCCAAACAGGAGGTTAAAGGCACTGACTCTCCAAGTGGGGAGAGTGTTAGTAAAGCGTCTGGAATGTTGCACCCGAGTACCAGGAGACGAAAACTGAGACACATTTGAACACGTTTCCTGATCACACGGTGGATCATACTCTGGGTTCCAGATGCATGATTTAGCTGAAGGAAGAATCCCTTAAACCTGGAGAGTTGAAACCCATGGAATGGGTACAATGCAATATGACTTCAAAGGGTCTGCATTTGCTCACCGAACCTCACCAATCCTATCACTGCTGCGTTTATGCCGCTGTACACACGCTTGATTCTCTTTCGGAGACATATAAATCCATAGGTTTTAAGATTCTTACTAGTCAGGTAGATTCTTACTAGTCAGGTATATTCTTAGGCGTTTAATATGGGGTGTTGAGTCCACTTCGTTGAGCAAGGAGTAGCTCTTGTCTATTACATATTTGGCTTATGGAACGGTATCTGTGCTAATTTCAATCTCTGGTTTTATGCCGCACCCCAACTCACCCTTCCCCTTAAGCAAGCATAAGTTGGTTTTCTACATTTGACACACTGTTCTGTTTTGTAATTCAGTTCTTGTGTAGCCAAGTTTACATTCCGTGTATTAGTGATATCTTATGATGTTTCTTTTTCTGTGTGACTTATTTCACTTAGAATCATCGTACCTGAATCCACTCATTATGCTGCTACGTGCCTGATGACATAGATTTCATTGCTGAGTGATATTGCATTGTACGTAAGTACCACAACTTCTTTATCCATTTTTCACTTTCTGTGATATTGAACTTGTACCGTAAACGAGGTTCTTGTAAACAGAGCCGTCCCAAACGTTGGGGTGGCTGTGTCTTTTTGATTTTAATTTCCCTAAGCTATAGGACCATAAGTGGAAGTGCCCTAGGCTCTGTTGCTTTGTTTTTTGGATGTTTCAGGAAACACCATACACTTCTCCACAGTGGCTGCTGACAACTTACATCCCGCCCATCAGCATAACTAGGCTCCCAGTTCTCCATGGCCTGTCCTGCCTTTCTGGATTTTACACTTTTTTCAGATGGCCCTTTAGATCGGGGGGCAGTGAGATTTCATTGTAGTGCAGATTTCCTTTGCAAGCTTGCTTGGTTGGCCAAAAAGGGCGTATGCGTTTTTTCCTAAATATATTCAGGAAAAAACGCATACGCCCTTTTTGGCCAAGTGCATCATTGTGGACGTTCTGCCTCTTTTCCTATGCTTTACATGCAATTCCAGTCTACCTCCTGAAATCGGGTTTACTGCAATTCTGCCCCGGTTTCAACTACTCCTGGCAGCCTTACTTCTATATATTTTTGGCAGATAGCTGTCACTTATAACTCTGCAGGTTTGTGAATTACAGTGCCCCTGAGCTCCTTTCTTCAACTCGATTTCTTGTGAGCTGGCCGCAACACCGCAGGATTGCTTCAGGCCCTAGTTTGGTTCCGGCACGGCATGCTGAGCCTTTGGTTAATTCCTCTTCCTGGTGGGAAATGAGAGTTAAATTTGCCCGTCCAGACACCTCCACCTAGTCTCTCATTGGTTCTCCCTATTCCTGTTCATTTTCCACAGAAATTGTAAACTGGGCCAAACAGGAGGTTAAAGGCACTGACTCTCCAAGTGGGGGAGTGTTAGTAAAGCGTCTGGAATGTTGCACCCGAGTACCAGGGGACGAAAACTGAGACACATTTGAACACGTTTCCCGATGACACTGTGGATCATACTCTGGGTTCCACATGCATGTTTTAGCTGAAGGAAGAATCCCTTAAACATGGAGAGTTGAGACCCATGGAATGGTTACCATGCAATATGACTTCAAAGGGTCTGCATTTGCTCACCGAACCTCACCAATCCTATCACTGCTGCGTTTATGCCGCTGTACACACGCTTGATTCTCTTTCGGAGACATACAAATCCATAGGTTTTAAGATTCTTACTAGTCAGGTATATTCTTAGGCGTTTAATATGGGGTGTTAAGTCCACATCGTTGAGCAAGGAGTAGCTCTTGTCTATTACATATTTGGCTTATGGAATGGTATCTGTCCTAATTTCAATCTCTGGTTTTATGCAGCACCCCAACTCACCTTTCCCCTTAAGCAAGCATAAGTTGGTTTTCTACATTTGACACCCTGTTCTGTTTTGTAATTCAGTTCTTGTGTAGCCAAGTTTACATTCCGTGTAGTAGTGATATCTTATGATGTTTCTTTTTCTGTGTGACTTATTTCACTTAGAATCATCGTACCTGAATCCACTCATTATGCTGCTACGGGCCTGATGACATAGACTTCATTGCTGAGTGATATTGCATTATACGTAAGTACCACAACTTCTTTATCCATTTTTCGCTTTCTGTGATATTCAACTTGTACCGTAAATGAGGTTCTTGTAAACAGAGCCGTCCCAAACTTTGGGGTGGCTGTGTCTTTTTGATTTTAATTTCCCTAAGCTATAGGACCATAAGTGGAAGTGCCCTAGGATCTGTTGCTTTGTTTTTTGGATGTTTCAGGAAACACCATACACTTCTCCAGAGTGGCTGCTGGCAATTTACATCCCGCCCATCAGCATAACAAGGCTCCCTGTTCTCCATGGCCTGTCCTGCCTTTCTGGATTTTACACTTTTTTCAGATGGCCCTTTTGACCTGGGGGCAGTGAGACTTCATTGTAGTGCAGATTTCCTTTGCAAGCTTGCTTGGTTGGCCAAAAAGGGCGTATGCGTTTTTTCCTGCATATATTCAGGAAAAAACGCATACGCCCTTTTTGGCCAAGTGCATCATTGTGGACGTTCTGCCTCTTTTCCTATGCTTTACATGCAATTCCAGTCTACTTCCTGAAATCGGTTTCCTGCAATTCTGCCCCGCTTTCAATTCCTCTTGGCTGCCTTCCTTCAATATATTTTTGGAAGATAGCTGTCATTTATAACTCTGCAGGTTTGTGAATTACAGTGCCCCTGAGCTCCTTTCTTCAACTCGCTTTCTTGTGAGCTGGCCGCAACACCGCAAGATTGCTTCGGACCCTAGTGTGGTTCTGGCATGGCATGCTGAGCCTTTGGTTAATTCCTCTTCCTGGTGGGAAATGAGAGTTAAATTTGCCCGTCCGGACACCTCCACCTAGTCTCTCATTGGTTGTCCCTATTCCTGTTCATGTTCCACAGAAATTGCAATCTAGGCCAAACAGGAGGTTAAAGGCACTGACTCTCCAAGTGGGGAGAGTGTTAGTAAAGCGTCTGGAATGTTGCACCCGAGTACCAGGGGACGAAAAGTGAGACACATTTGAACACGTTTCCCGATCACACGGTGGATCGTACTCTGGGTTCCACATGCATGTTTTAGCTGAAGGAAGAATCCCTTAAACATGGAGAGTTGAGACCCATGGAATGGGTACCATGCAATATGACTTCAAAGGGTCTGCATTTGCTCACCGAACCTCACCAATCCTATCACTGCTGCGTTTATGCCGCTGTACACACGATTGATTCTCTTTTGGAGACATATAAATCCATAGGTTTTAAGATTCTTACTAGTCAGATATATTCTTAGGCGTTTATTATGGGGTGTTGGGTCCACTTCGTTGAGCAAGGAGTAGCTCTTGTCTATTACATATTTGGCTTATGGAACGGTATCTGTGCTAATTTCAATCTCTCGTTTTATGCAGCACCGCAACTCACCTTTCCCCTTAAGCAAGCATAAGTTGGGTTTCTACATTTGAGACCCTGTTCTGTTTTGTAATTCAGTTCCTGTGTAGCCAAGTTTACATTCCGTGTAGTAGTGATATCTTATGATGTATCTTTTTCTGTGTGACTTATTTCACTTAGAATCATCGTACCTGAATCCACTCATTATGCTGCTACGGGCCTGATGACATAGATTTCATTGCTGAGTGATATTGCATTGTACGTAAGTACCACAACTTCTTTATCCATTTTTCGCTTTCTGTGATATTGAACTTGTACTGTAAACGAGGTTCTTGTAAACAGAGCCGTCCCAAACTTTGGGGTGGCTGTGTCTTTTTGATTTTAATTTCCCTGATCTATAGGACCATATGTGGAAGTGCCCTAGGCTCTGTTGCTTTGTTTTTTGGATGTTTCAGGAAACAACATACACTTCTCCAGAGTGGCTGTAGGCAATTTACATCCCGCCCATCAGCATAACAAGGCTCCCAGTTCTCCATGGCCTGTCCTGCCTTTCTGGATTTTACACTTTTTTCAGATAGCCCTTTTGACCGGGGGGCAGTGAGACTTCATTGTAGTGCAGATTTCCTTTGCAAGCTTGCTTGGTTGGCCAAAAAGGGCGTATGCGTTTTTTCCTGAATATATTCAGGAAAATACGCATACGCCCTTTTTGGCCAAGTGCATCATTGTGGACGTTCTGCCTCTTTTCCTATGCTTTACTTGCAATTCCAGTCTACCTCCTGAAATCGGTTTCCTGCAATTCTGCCCCGCTTTCAACTATTCTTGGCTGCCTTACTTCAATATATTTTTGGAAGATAGCTGTCATTTATAACTCTGCAGGTTTGTGAATTACAGTGCCCCTGAGCTCCTTTCTTCAACTCACTTTCTTGTGAGCTGGCCGCAACATCGCAGGATTGCTTCAGGCCCTAGTTTTGTTCCGGCACGGCATGCTGCGCCTTTGGTTAATTCCTCTTCCTGGTGGGAAATGAGAGTTAAATTTGCCCGTCCAGACACCTCCACCTAGTCTCTCATTGGTTCTCCCTATTCCTGTTCATTTTCCACAGAATTTGCAAACTGGCCCAAACAGGAGGTTAAAGGCACTGACTCTCCAAGTGGGGAGAGTGTTAGTAAAGCGTCTGGAATGTTGCACCCGAGTACCAGGGGACAAAAACTGAGACACATTTGAACACGTTTCCCGATCACACGGTAGATCATACTCTGGGTTCCACATGCATGTTTTAGCTGAAGGCAGAATCCCTTAAACATGGAGAGTTGAGACCCATGGAATGGGTACCATGCAATATGACTTCAAAGGGTCTGCATTTGCTCACCGAACCTCAACAATCCTATCACTGCTGCGTTTATGCCGCTGTACACACGCTTGATTCTCTTTCGGAGACATATAAATCCATAGGTTTTAAGATTCTTACTAGTCAGGTATATTCTTAGGCGTTTAATATAGGGTGTTGAGTCCACTTCGTTGAGCAAGGAGTAGCTCTTGTCTATTACATATTTGGCTTATGGAACGGTATCTGTGCTAATTTCAATCTCTCGTTTTATGCAGCACCGCAACTCACCTTTCCCCTTAAGCAAGCATAAGTTGGGTTTCTACATTTGAGACCCTGTTCTGTTTTGTAATTCAGTTCCTGTGTAGCCAAGTTTACATTCCGTGTAGTAGTGATATCTTATGATGTATCTTTTTCTGTGTGACTTATTTCACTTAGAATCATCGTACCTGAATCCACTCATTATGCTGCTACGGGCCTGATGACATAGATTTCATTGCTGAGTGATATTGCATTGTACGTAAGTACCACAACTTCTTTATCCATTTTTCGCTTTCTGTGATATTGAACTTGTACTGTAAACGAGGTTCTTGTAAACAGAGCCGTCCCAAACTTTGGGGTGGCTGTGTCTTTTTGATTTTAATTTCCCTGAGCTATAGGACCATATGTGGAAGTGCCCTAGGCTCTGTTGCTTTGTTTTTTGGATGTTTCAGGAAACAACATACACTTCTCCAGAGTGGCTGTTGGCAATTTACATCCCGCCCATCAGCATTACAAGGCTCCCAGTTCTCCATGGCCTGTCCTGCCTTTCTGGATTTTACACTTTTTTCAGATAGCCCTTTTGACCGGGGGGCAGTGAGACTTCATTGTAGTGCAGATTTCCTTTGCAAGCTTGCTTGGTTGGCCAAAAAGGGCGTATGCGTTTTTTCCTGAATATATTCAGGAAAATACGCATACGCCCTTTTTGGCCAAGTGCATCATTGTGGACGTTCTGCCTCTTTTCCTATGCTTTACTTGCAATTCCAGTCTACCTCCTGAAATCGGTTTCCTGCAATTCTGCCCCGCTTTCAACTATTCTTGGCTGCCTTACTTCAATATATTTTTGGAAGATAGCTGTCATTTATAACTCTGCAGGTTTGTGAATTACAGTGCCCCTGAGCTCCTTTCTTCAACTCACTTTCTTGTGAGCTGGCCGCAACATCGCAGGATTGCTTCAGGCCCTAGTTTTGTTCCGGCACGGCATGCTGCGCCTTTGGTTAATTCCTCTTCCTGGTGGGAAATGAGAGTTAAATTTGCCCGTCCAGACACCTCCACCTAGTCTCTCATTGGTTCTCACTATTCCTGTTCATTTTCCACAGAATTTGCAAACTGGGCCAAACAGGAGGTTAAAGGCACTGACTCTCCAAGTGGGGAGAGTGTTAGTAAAGCGTCTGGAATGTTGCACCCGAGTACCAGGGGACAAAAACTGAGACACATTTGAACACGTTTCCCGATCACACGGTAGATCATACTCTGGGTTCCACATGCATGTTTTAGCTGAAGGAAGAATCCCTTAAACATGGAGAGTTGAGACCCATGGAATGGGTACCATGCAATATGACTTCAAAGGGTCTGCATTTGCTCACCGAACCTCAACAATCCTATCACTGCTGCGTTTATGCCGCTGTACACACGCTTGATTCTCTTTCGGAGACATATAAATCCATAGGTTTTAAGATTCTTACTAGTCAGGTATATTCTTAGGCGTTTAATATAGGGTGTTGAGTCCACTTCGTTGAGCAAGGAGTAGCTCTTGTCTATTACATATTTGGCTTATGGAACGGTATCTGTGCTAATTTCAATCTCTCATTTTATGCAGCACCCCAACTCACCTTTCCCCTTAAGCAAGCATAAGTTGGTTTTCTACATTTGACACCCTGTTCTGTTTTGTAATTCAGTTCTTGTGTAGCCAAGTTTACATTCCGTGCAGTAGTGATATCTTATGATGTTTCTTTTTCTGTGTGACTCATTTCACTTAGAATCATCGTACCTGAATCCACTCATTATGCTGCTACGGGCCTGATGACATAGATTTCATTGCTGAGTTATATTGCATTGTACGTAAGTACCATAACTTCTTTATCCATTTTTCGCTTTCAGTGATATTGAACTTGTACCGTAAATGAGGTTCTTGTAAACAGAGCTGTCCCAAACTTTGGGGTGGCTGTGTCTTTTTGATTTTAATTTCCCTAAGCTATAGGACCATAAATGGAAGTGCCCTAGGCTCTGTTGCTTTGTTTTTTGGATGTTTCAGGAAACACCATACACTTCTCCAGAGTGGCTGCTGGCAATTTACATCCCGCCCATCAGCATAACAAGGCTCCCAGTTCTCCATGGCCTGTCCTGCCTTTCTGGATTTTACACTTTTTTCAGATGGCCCTTTTGACCGGGGGGCAGTGAGACTTCATTGTAGTTCAGATTTCCTTTGCAAGCTTGCTTGGTTGTCCAAAAAGTGCATATGCGTTTTTCCTGAATATATTCAGGAAAAAACGCATACGCCCTTTTTGGCCAAGTGCATCATTGTGGACGTTCTGCCTCTTTTCCTATGCTTTACATGCAATTCCTGTCTACCTCCTGAAATCGGTTTCCTGCAATTCTGCCCTGCTTTCAACTCCTCTTGGCGGCCTTACTTCAATATATTTTTGGAAGATAGCTGTCATTTATAACTCTGCAGGTTTGTGAATTACAGTGCCCCTGAGCTCCTTTCTTCAACTCGCTTTCTTGTGAGCTGGCCGCAACACCGCAGGATTGCTTCTGGCCCTAGTGTGGTTCCGGCATGGCACGCTGAGCCTTTGGTTAATTCCTCTTCCTGGTGGGAAATGAGAGTTAAATTTGCCCGTCTGGACACCTCCACCTAGTCTCTCATTGGTTCTCCCTATTCCTGTTCATTTTCCACAGAAATTGCAAACTGGGCCAAACAGGAGGTTAAAGGCACTGACTCTCCAAGTGGGGAGAGTGTTAGTAAAGCATCTAGAATGTTGTACCCGAGTACCAGGGGACAAAAACTGAGACACATTTGAACACGTTTCCCGATCACACGGTGGATCATACTCTGGGTTCCACATGCATGTTTTAGCTGAAGGAAGAATCCCTTAAACCTGGTGAGTTGAGACCCATGGAATGGGTACCATGCAATATGACTTCAAAGGTCCTGCATTTGCTCACCGAACCTCACCAATCCTATCACTGCTGCGTTTATGCCGCTGTACACACGCTTGATTCTCTTTGGGAGACATATAAATCCATAGGTTTTAAGATTCTTACTAGTCAGGTATATTCTTAGGCGTTTAATATGGGGTGTTGAGTCCACTTCGTTGAGCAAGGAGTAGCTCTTGTCTATTACATATTTGGCTTATGGAACGGTATCTGTGCTAATTTCAATCTCTGGTTTTATGCAGCACCCCAACTCACCCTTCTCCTTAAGCAAACATAAGTTGGTTTTCTACATTTGACACCCTGTTCTGTTTTGTAATTCAGTTCTTGTGTAGCCAAGTTTACATTCCGTGTAGTAGTGATATCTTATGATGTTTCTTTTTCTGTGTGACTTATTTCACTTAGAATCATCGTACCTGAATCCACTCATTATGCTGCTATGGGCCTGATGACATAGATTTCATTGCTGAGTGATATTGCATTGTACGTAAGTACCACAACGTCTTTATCCATTTTTCACTTTCTGTGATATTGAACTTGTACGGTAAACGAGGTTCTTGTAAACAGAGCCGTCCCAAACTTTGGGGTGGCTGTGTCTTTTTGATTTTAATTTCGCTAAGCTATAGGACCATAAGTGGAAGTGCCCTAGGCTCTGTTGCTTTGTTTTTTGGATGTTTCAGGAAACACCATACACTTCTCTAGTGTGGCTGCTGGCAGTTTACATCCCGCCCATCAGCATAACAAGGCTCCCAATTCTCCATGGCCTGTCCTGCCTTTCTGGATTTTACACTTTTTTCAGATGGCCCTTTTGATCGGGGGGCAGTGAGACTTCATTGTAGTGCAGATTTCCTTTGCAAGCTTGCTTGGTTGGCCTAAAATTGCATATGCGTTTTTTCCTGAATATATTCAGGAAAAAACGCTTATGCCCTTTTTGGCCAAGTGTATCATTGTCGACGTTCTGCCTCTTTTCCTATGCTTTACATGCAATTCCAGTGTACCGCCTGAAATCAGTTTCCTGCAATTCTGCCCCGCTTTCAACTCCTCTTGGCGGCCTTACTTCAATATATTTTTGGAAGGTAGCTGTCATTTATAACTCTGCAGGTTTGTGAATTACAGTGCCCCTGAGCTCCTTTCTTCAACTCGCTTTCTTGTGAGCTGGCCGCAACACCGCATGATTCCTTCTAGCCCTAGTGTGGTTCCGGCATGGCATGTTGAGCCTTTGGTTAATTCCTCTTCCTGGTGGGAAATGAGAGTTCAATTTGCCCGTCCAGACACCTCCACCTAGTCTCTAATTGGTTCTCCCTATTCCTGCTCATTTTCCACAGAAATTGCAAACTGGGCAAACAGGAGGTTAAAGGCACCGATTCTCCAAGTGGGGAGAGTGTTAGTAAAGTGTCTGGAATGTTGCACCCGAGTACCAGGGGACGAAAACTGAGACACAGTTGAACACGTTTCCCGATCACATGGTGGATCATACTCTGGGTTCCACATGCATGATTTAGCTGAAGGAAGAATCCCTTAAACATGGAGAGTTGAGACCCATGGAATGGGTACCATGCAATATGACTTCAAAGGGTCTGTATTTGCTCACTGAACCTCACCAGTCCTATCACTGCTGCGTTTATGCTGCTGTACACAGTCTTGATTCTCTTTCGGAGACATATAAATCCATAGGTTTTAAGATTCTTACTAGTCAGGTATATTCTTAGGCATTTAATATGGGGTGTTGAGTCCACTTCGTTGAGCAAGGAGTAGCTCTTGTCTATTACATATTTGGCTTATGGAACGGTATCTGTGCTAATTTCAATCTCTTGTGGTATGCAGCACCCCAACTCACCTTTCCCCTTAAGCAAGCATGAGTTGGTTTTCTACATTTGACACCCTGTTCTGTTTTGTAATTCTGTTTCTGTGTAGCCAAGTTTACATTCCGTGTAGTAGTGATATCTTATGATGTTTCTTTTTCTGTGTGACTTATTTCACTTAGAATCATCGTACCTGAATCTACTCATTATGCTGCTACAGGCCTGATGACATAGATTTCATTGCTGAGTGAAATTGCTTTGTACGTAAGTACCACAACTTCTTTATCCATTTTTCGCTTTCTGTGATATTGAACATGTACCGTAAACGAGGTTCTTGTGAACAGAGCCGTCCCAAACTTTGGGGTGGCTGTGTCTTTTTGATTCTAATTTCCCTAAGCTATAGGACCATAAGTGGAAGTGCCCTAGGCTCTGTTGCTTTGTTTTTTGGATGTTTCAGGAAACACCATACACTTCTCCTGAGTGGCTGCTGGCAATTTACATCCCGCCCATCAGCATAACAAGGCTCCCAGTTCTCCATGGCCTGTCTTGCCTTTCTGGATTTTACACTTTTTTCAGATGGCCCTTTTGACCGGGGGACAGTGAGACTTCATTGTAGTGCAGATTTCCTTTTCAAGCTTGCTTGGTTGGCCAAAAAGGGCGTATGCGTTTTTTCCTGAATATATTCAGGAAAAAACGCATACGCCCTTTTTGGCCAAGTGCATCATTGTGGACGTTCTGCCTCTTTTCCTATGCTTTACATGCAATTCCAGTCTACCTCCTGAAATCGGTTTCCTGCAATTCTGCCCCACTTTCAACTATTCTTGGCTGCCTTACTTCAATATATTTTTGGAAGATAGCTGTCATTTATAACTCTGCAGGTTTGTGAATTACAGTGCCATTGAGCTGCTTTCTTCAACTCGCTTTCTTGTGAGCTGGCCGAAACACCGCAGGATTGCTTCAGGCCCTAGTTTGGTTCCAGCAAGGCATGCTGAGCCTTTGGTTTATTCCTCTTCCTGGTGGGAAATGAGAGTTAAATTTGCCCGTCCAGACACCTCCACCTAGTCTCTCATTGGTTCTCCCTATTCCTGTTCATTTTCTACAGAAATTGCAAACTGGGCCAAACAGGAGGTTAAAGGCACTGACTCTCCAAGTGGGGAGAGTGTTAGTAAAGCGTCTGGAATGTTGCACCCGAGTACCAGGGGACGAAAACTGAGACACATTTGAACACGTTTCCTGATCACACGGTGGATCATACTATGGGTTCCACGTGCATGTTTTAGCTGAAGGAAGAATCCCTTAAACATGGAGTTTTCAGACCCATGGAATGGGTACCATACAATATGACTTCAAAGGGTCTTCATTTTCTCACCGAACCTTACCAATCCTATCACTGCTGCATTTATGCCGCTGTACACACGCTTGATTCTCTTTCGCAGATATATAAATCCATAGGTTTTAAGATTCTTACTAGTCAGGTATATTCTTAGGCGTTTAATATGGGGTGTTGAGTCCACTTCGTTGAGCAAGGAGTAGCTCTTGTCTATTACATATTTGGCTTATGGAACGGTATCTGTGCTAATTTCAATCTCTTGTTGTATGCAGCCCCCCAACTCACCTTTCCCCTTAAGCAAGCATGAGTTGGTTTTCTACATTTGACACCCTGTTCTGTTTTGTAATTCTGTTTCTGTGTAGCCAAGTTTACATTCCGTGTAGTAGTGATATCTTATGATGTTTCTTTTTCTGTGTGACTTATTTCACTTAGAATCATCGTACCTGAATCCACTCATTATGCTGCTACGGGCCTGATGACATAGATTTCATTGCTGAGTGATATTGCATTGTACTTAAGTACCACAACTTCTTTATCCATTTTTCGCTTTCTGTGATATTGAACTTGTACCGTAAACGAGGTTCTTGTTAACAGAGCCGTCCCAAACTTTTGGGTGGCTGTGTCTTTTTCATTTTAATTTCGCTAAGCTATAGGACCATAATTGGAAGTGCCCTAGGCTCTGTTGCTTGGTTTTTTGGATGTTTCAGGAAACACCATACACTTCTCCAGAGTGGCTGCTGGCAATTTACATACTGCCCATCAGCATAACAAGGCTCCCAGTTCTCCATGGCCTGTCCTGCCTTTCTGGATTTTACACATTTTTCAGATGGCCCTTTTGACCGGGGGGCAGTGAGACTTCATTGTAGTGCATATTTCCTTTGCGAGCTTGCTTGGTTGGCCAAAAAGGGCGTATGCATTTTTTCCTGAATATATTCAGGAAAAAACGCATACGCCCTTTTTGGCCAAGTGCATCATTGTGGACGTTCTGCCTCTTTTCTTATGCTTTACATGCAATTCCAGTCTACCTCCTGAAATCGGTTTCCTGCAATTCTGCCCCGCTTTCAACTATTCTTGGCTGCCTTACTTTAATATATTTTTGGAATATAGCTGTCATTTATAACTCTGCAGGTTTGTGAATTACAGTGCCCCTGAGCTCCTTTCTTCAACTCGCTTTCTTGTGAGCTGGCCGCAACACCGCAGGATTGCTTCAGGCCCTAGTTTTGTTCTGGCACGACATGCTGAGCCTTTGGTTAATTCCTCTTCCTGGTGGGAAATGAGAGTTAAATTTGCCCGTCCAGACACCTCCACCTAGTCTCTCATTGGTTCTCCCTATTCCTGTTCATTTTCCACAGAAATTGCAAACTGGGCCAAACAGGAGGTTAAAGGCACTGACTCTCCAAGTGGGGAGAGTGTTAGTAAAGCGTCTGGAATGTTGCACCCGAGTACCAGGGGACGAAAACTGAGACACATTTGAACACGTTTTCCGATCACACGGTGGATCATCCTCTGGGTTCCACATGCATGTTTTAGCTGAAGGAAGAATCCCTTAAACCTGGAGAGTTGAGACCCATGGAATGGGTACCATGCAATATGACTTCAAAGGGTCTGCATTTGCTCACCGAACCTCACCAATCCGATTACTGCTGCGTTTATGCCGCTGTACACACGCTTGATTCTCTTTCGGAGACATATAAATCCATAGGTTTTAAGATTCTTACTAGTTAGGTATATTCTTAGGCGTTTAATATGGGGTGTTGAGTCCACTTCGTTGAGCAAGGAGTAGCTCTTGTCTATTACATATTTGGCTTACGGAACGGTATCTGTGCTAATTTTAATCTCTTGTTGTATGCAGCTCCCCAACTCACCTTTCCCCTTAAGCAAGCATGAGTTGGTTTTCTACATTTGACACCCTGTTCTGTTTTGTAATTCTGTTTCTGTGTAGCCAAGTTTACATTCCGTGTAGTAGTGATATCATATGATGTTTCTTTTTCTGTGTGACTTATTTCACTTAGAATCATCGTACCTGAATCCACTCATTATGCTGTCACGGGCCTGATGACATAGATTTCATTGCTGAGTGATATCGCATTGTACGTAAGTACCACAACTTCTTTATCCATTTTTCGCTTTCTGTGATATTGAACTTGTACCGTAAACGAGGTTCTTGTAAACAGAGCCGTCCCAAACTTTGGGGTGGCTGTGTCTTTTTGATTTTAATTTACCTAAGCTATAGGACCATACGTGGAAGTGCCCTAGGCTCTGTTGCTTTGTTTTTTGGATGTTTCAGGAAACACCATACACTTCTCCAGAGTGGCTTCTGGCGATTTACATCCCGCCCATCAGCATAACAAGGCTCCCAGTTCTCCATGGCCTGTCTTGCCTTTCTGGATTTTACACTTTTTTCAGATGGCCCTTTTGACCGGGGGGCAGTGAGACTTCATTGTAGTACAGATTTCCTTTGCAAGCTTGCTTGGTTGGCAAAAAAGTGCGTATGCGTTTTTTCCTGAATATATTCAGGAAAAAACTCATACACCATTTTTGGCCAATTGCATCATTGTGGACGTTCTGCCCCTTTTCCTATGCTTTACATGCAATTCCAGTCTACCTCCTCAAATCGGTTTCCTGCAATTCTGCCCCGATTTCAACTCCTCTTGGCAGCCTTACTTCAATATATTTTTGGAAGATAGCTGTCATTTATAACTCTGCAGGTTTGTGAATTAGAGTGCCCCTGAGCTCCTTTCTTCAACTCGCTTTCTTGTGAGCTGGCCGCAACACCGCAGGATTGCTTCAGGCCCTAGTTTGGTTCCGGCAAGTCATGCTGAGCCTTTGGTTTATTCCTCTTCCTGGTGGGAAATGAGAGTTAAATTTGCCCGTCCGGACACCTCCACATAGTCTCTCATTGGTTCTCCCTATTCCTGTTCATTTTCCACAGAAATTGCAAACTGGGCCAAACAGGAGGTTAAAGGCACTGACTCTCCAAGTGGGGAGAGTGTTAGTAAAGCGTCTGGAATGTTGCACCCGAGTACCAGGGGACGAAAACTGAGACACATTTGAACACGTTTTCCGATCACACGGTGGATCATACTCTGGGTTCCACATGCATGTTTTAGCTGAAGGAAGAATCCCTTAAACATGGAGAGTTGAGAACCATGGAATGGGTATTATGCAATATGACTTCAAAGGGTCTGCATTTGCTCACCGAACCTCACCAATCCTATTACTGCTGCGTTTATGCCGCTGTACACACGCTTGATTCTCTTTCGGAGACATATAAATCCATAGGTTTTAAGATTCTTACTAGTCAGGTATATTCTTAGGCGTTTAATATGGGGTGTTGAGTCCACTTCGTTGAGCAAGGAGTAGCTCTTGTCTATTACATATTTGGTTTACGGAACCGTATCTGTGCTAATTTCAATCTCATGTTGTATGCAGCACCCCAACTCACCTTTCCCCTTAAGCAAGCATGAGTTGGTTTTCTACATTTGACACCCTGTTCTGTTTTGTAATTCTGTTTCTGTGTAGCCAAGTTTACATTCCGTGTAGTAGTGATATCTTATGATGTTTCTTTTTCTGTGTGACTTATTTCACTTAGAATCATCGTACCTGAATCCACTCATTATGCTGTCTCGGGCCTGATGACATAGATTTCATTGCTGAGTGATATCGCATTGTACGTAAGTACCACAACTTCTTTATCCATTTTTCGCTTTCTGTGATATTGAACTTGTACCGTAAACGAGGTTCTTGTAAACAGAGCCGTCCCAAACTTTGGGGTGGCTGTATCTTTTTGATTTTAATTTCCCTAAGCTATAGGACCATAAGTGGAAGTGCCCTAGGCTCTGTTGCTTTGTTTTTTGGATGTTTCAAGAAACACCATACATTTCTCCAGAGTGGCTGCTGGCAATTTACATCCCACCCATCAGCATAACAAGGCTCCCAGTTCTCCATGGCCTGTCCTGCCTTTCTGGATTTTACACTTTTTTCAGATGGCCCTTTTGACCTCGGGGGCAGTGAGACTTCTTTGTAGTGCAGATTTCCTTTGCAAGCTTGCTTGGTTGGCCAAAAAGGGCGTATGCGTTCTTTCCTGAATATATTCAGGAAAGAACGCATACGCCCTTTTTGGCCAAGTGCATCATTGTGGACGTTCTGCCTCTTTTCCTATGCTTTACATGCAATTCCAGTCTACCTCCTCAAATCGGTTTCCTGCAATTCTGCCCCGCTTTCAACTCCTCTTGGCTGCCTTACTTCAATATATTTTTGGAAGATAGCTGTCATTTATAACTCTGCAGGTTTGTGAATTAAAGTGCCCCTGAGCTCCTTTCTTCAACTCGCTTTCTTGTGAGCTGGCCGCAACACCGCAGGATTCCTTCTGGCCCTAGTGTGGTTCCGGCATGGCACGCTGAGCCTTTGGTTAATTCCTCTTCCTGGTGGGAAATGAGAGTTAAATTTGACCGTCCGGACACCTCCAGCTAGTCTCTCATTGGTTCTCCCTATTCCTCTTCATTTTCCATAGAAATTGCAAACTGGGCCAAACAGGAGGTTAAAGGCACTGACTCTCCAAGTGGGGTGAGTGTTAGTAAAGCATCTGGAATGTTGCAACCGAGTACCAGGGGACAAAATCTGAGACACATTTGAACACGTTTCCCGATCACACGGTGGATCATACTCTGGGTTCCACATGCATGTTTTAGCTGAAGGAAGAATCCCTTAAACATGGAGAGTTGAGAACCATGGAATGGGTACCATGCAATATGACTTCAAAGGGTCTGCATTTGCTCACCAAACCTCACCAATCCTATCATTGCTGCATTTATGCCACTGTACACACGCTTGATTCTCTTTCGGAGACATATAAATCCATAGGTTTTAAGATTCTTACTAGTCAGGTAGACTCTTACTAGTCAGGTATATTCTTAGGCGTTTAATATGGGGTGTTGAGTCCACTTCGTTGAGCAAGGAGTAGCTCTTGTCTATTACATATTTGGCTTATGGAACGGTATCTGTGCTACTTTCAATCTCTGGTTTTATGCAGCACCCCAACTCACCTTTCCCCTTAAGCAAGCATAAGTTGGTTTTCTACATTTGACACCCTGTTCTGTTTTGTAATTCAGTTCCTGTGTAGCCAAGTTTACATTCCGTGTAGTAGTGATATGTTATGATGTTTCTTTTTCTGTGTGACTTATTTCACTTAGAATCATCGTACCTGAATCCACTCATTATGCTGCTACGGGCCTGATGACATAGATTTCATTGCTGAGTGATATTGCATTGTACGTAAGTACCACAACTTCTTTATCCATTTTTCGCTTTCTGTGATATTGAACTTGTACTGTAAACGAGGTTCTTGTAAACAGAGCCGTCCCAAACATTGGGGTGGCTGTGTCTTTTTGATTTTAATTTCCCTAAGCTATAGGACCATAAGTGGAAGTGCCCTAGACTCTGTTGCTTTGTTATTTGGATGTTTCAGGAAACACCATACACTTCTCCAGAGTGGCTGCTGGCAATTTACATCCCGTCCATCAGCATAAGAAGGCTCCTAGTTCTCCTTGGCCTGTCCTGCCTTTCTGGATTTTACACTTTTTTCGGATGGCCCTTTTGACCGGGGGGCAGTGAGACTTCATTGTAGTGCAGATTTCCTTTGCAAGCTTGCTTGGTTGGCCAAAAAGGGCGTATGCGTTTTTTCCTGAATATATTCAGGAAAAAACGCATACGCCCTTTTTGGCCAAGTGCATCATTGTGGACGTTCTGCCTCTTTTCCTATGCTTTACATACAATTCCAGTCTACCTCCTGAAATCGGTTTCCTGCAATTCTGCCCCGCTTTCAACTCCTCTTTGCAGCCTTACTTCAATATATTTTTGGAAGATAGCTGTCATTTATAACTCTGCAGGTTTGTGAATTACAGTGCCCCTGAGCTCCTTTCTTCAACTCGCTTTCTTGTGAGCTGGCAGCAACACCGCAGGATTGCTTCAGGCCCTAGTTTGGTTCCGGCACGGCATGTTGAGCCTTTGGTTAATTCCTCTTCCTGGTGGGAAATGAGAGTTAAATTTGCCCGTCCGGACACCTCCACCTAGTCTCTCATTGGTTCTCCCTATTCCTGTTCATTTTCCACAGAAATTGCAAACTGGGCCAAACAGGAGGTTAAAGGCACTGACTCTCCAAGTGGGGAGAGTGTTAGTAAAGCGTCTGGAATGTTGCACCCGAGTACCAGGGGACGAAAACTGAGACACATTTGAACACGTTTTCCGATCACACGGTGGATCGTACTCTGGGTTCCACATGCATGTTTTAGCTGAAGGAAGAATCCCTTAAACATGGAGAGTTGAGACCCATGGAATGGGTACCATGCAATATGACTTCAAAGGGTCTGCATTTGCTCACCGAACCTCACCAATCCTATCACTGCTGCGTTTATGCCGCTTTACACACGCTTGATTCTCTTTTGGAGACATACAAATCCATAGGTTTTAAGATTTTTACTAGTCAGGTATATTCTTAGGCGTTTAATATGGGGTGTTGAGTCCACTTCGTTGAGCAAGGAGTAGCTCTTGTCTATTACATATTTGGCTTATGGAACGGTATCTGTGCTAATTTCAATCTCTGCTTTTATGCCGCACCCCAACTCACCTTTCCCCTTAAGCAAGCATAAGTTGGTTTTCTACATTTGACACCCTGTTCTGTTTTGTAATTCAGTTCCTGTGTAGCCAAGTTTACATTCCGTGTAGTAGTGATATCTTACGATGTTTCTTTTTCTGTGTGAATTATTTCACTTAGAATCATCGTACCTGAATCCTCTCATTATGCTGCTACGGGCCTGATGACATAGATTTCATTGCTGAGTGATATTGCATTGTACGTAAGTACCACAACATCTTTATCCATTTTTCGCTTTCTGTGATATTGAACTTGTACCGGAAACGAGGTTGTTGTAAACCGAGCCGGCCGAAACATTGGGGTGGCTGTGTCTTTTTTATTTTAATTTCCCTAAGCTATAGGACCATAAGTGGAAGTACCCTAGGCTCTGTTGCTTTGTTTTTTAGATGTTTCAGGAAACACCATACACTTCTCCAGAGTGGCTGTTGGCAATTTACATCCCGCCCATCAGCATAACAATGCTCCCAGTTCTCCATGGCCTGTCCTGCTTTTCTGGATTTTACACTTTTTTCAGATAGCCCTTTTGACCGCGGGGCAGTGAGACTTCATTGTAGTGTAGATTTCCTTTGCAAGCTTGCTTGGTTGGCCAAAAAGTGCGTATGCGTTTTTTCCTGAATATATTCAGGAAAAAACGCATACACCCTTTTTGGCCAAGTGCATCATTGTGGACGTTCTGCCTCTTTTCCTATGCCTTACATGCAATTCCAGTCTACCTCCTGAAATCGGTTTCCTGCAATTCTGCCCCGCTTTCAACTCCTCTTGGCAGCCTTACTTCAAAATATTTTTGGAAGATAGCTGTCATTTATAACTCTGCAGGTTTGTGAATTACAGTGCCCCTGAGCTCCTTTCTTCAACTCGCTTTCTTGTGAGCTGGCCGCAACACCGCAGGATTGCTTCAGGCCCTAGTGTGCTTCTGGCATGGCACGCTGAGCCTTTGGTTAATTCCTCTTCCTGGTGGGAAATGAGAGTTAAATTTGCCCGTCCAGACACCTCCACCTAGTCTCTCATTAGTTCTCCCTATTCCTGTTCATCTTACGCACAATTTGCAAACTGGGCCAAACAGGAGGTTAAAGGCACTGACTCTCCAAGTGGGGAGAGTGTTAGTAAAGCTTCTGGAATGTTGCACCCGAGTACCAGGGGATGAAATCTGAGACACATTTGAACACGTTTTCCGATCACACGGTGGATCGTACTCTGGGTTCCACATGAATGTTTTAGCTGAAGGAAGAATCCCTTAAACCTGGAGAGTTGAGACCCATGGAATGGGTACCATGCAATATGACTTCAAAGGGTCTGCATTTGCTCACCGAACCTCAACAATCCTATCACTGCTGCGTTTATGCCGCTGTACACACGCTTGATTCTCTTTCGGAGACATATAAATCCTTAGGTTTTAAGATTCTTACTAGTCAGGTATATTCTTAGGTGTTTAATATAGGGTGTTGAGTCCACTTCGTTGAGCAAGGAGTAGCTCTTGTCTATTACATATTTGGCTTATGGAACGGTATCTGTGCTAATTTCAATCTCTCATTTTATGCAGCACCCCAACTCACCTTTCCCCTTAAGCAAGCATAAGTTGGTTTTCTACATTTGACACCCTGTTCTGTTTTGTAATTCAGTTCTTGTGTAGCCAAGTTTACATTCCGTGCAGTAGTGATATCTTATGATGTTTCTTTTTCTGTGTGACTTATTTCACTTAGAATCATCGTACCTGAATCCACTCATTATGCTGCTACGGGCCTGATGACATAGATTTCTTTGCTGAGTGATATTGCATTGTACGTAAGTACCACAACTTCTTTATCCATTTTTCGCTTTCTGTGATATTCAACTTGTACCGTAAACGAGGTTCTTGTAAACAGAGCCGTCCCAAACTTTGGGGTGGCTGTGTCTTTTTGATTTTAATTTCCCTAAGCTATAGGACCATAAGTGGAAGTGCCCTAGGCTCTATCGCTTTGTTTTTTGGATGTTTCAGGGAACACCATACACTTCTCCAGAGTGGCTGCTGGCAATTTCCATCCCGCCCATCAGCATAACAAGGCTCCCAGTTCTCCATGGCCTGTCCTGCCTTTCTGGATTTTACACTTTTTTCAGATGGCCCTTTTGACCGGGGGGGCAGTGAGACTTCATTGTAGTGCAGATTTCCTTTGCAAGCTTGCTTGGTTGGCCAAAAAGGGCGTATGCGTTTTCTCCTGAATATATTCAGGAAAAAACGCATACGCCCTTTTTGGCCAAGTGCATCATTGTGGACGTTCTGCCTCTTTTCCTATGCTTTACATGCAATTCCAGTCTACCTCCTGAAATCGGTTTCCTGCAATTCTGCCCCGCTTTCAACTATTCTTGGCTGCCTTACTTCAATATATTTTTGGAAGATAGCTGTCATTTATAACTCTGCAGGTTTGTGAATTACAGTGCCCCTGAGCTCCTTTCTTCAACTCGCTTTCTTGTGAGCTGGCAATAACACCGCAGGATTGCTTCAGGCCCTAGTTTGGTTCCGGCATGGCATGTTGAGCCTTTGGTTAATTCCTCTTCCTGGTGGGAAATGAGAGTTAAATTTGCCCGTCCAGACACCTCCACCTAGTCTCTCATTGGTTCTCCCTATTCCTGTACATTTTCCACAGAAATTGCAAACTGGGCCAAACAGGAGGTTAAAGGCACTGACTCTCCAAGTGGGGAGAGTGTTAGTAAAGCGGCTGGAATGTTGCACCCGAGTACCAGGGGACGAAAACTGAGACACATTTGAACACGTTTCCCGATCACACGCTGGATCATACTCTGGGTTCCACATGCATGTTTTAGCTGAAGGAAGAATCCATTAAACCTGGAGAGTTGAGACCCATGGAATGGGTACCATGCAATATGACTTCAAAGGGTCTGCATTTGCCCACCGAACCTCACCAATCCTATCACTGCTGCGTTTATGCCGCTGTACACACGCTTGATTCTCTTTGGGAGACATATAAATCCATAGGTTTTAAGATTCTTACTATTCAGATAGATTCTTACTAGTCAGGTATATTCTTAGGGGTTTAATATGGGGTGTTGAGTCCACTTCGTTGAGCAAGGAGTAGCTCTTGTCTATTACATATTTGGCTTATGGAACGGTATCTGTGCTAATTTCAATCTCTGGTTTTATGCAGCACCCCAACTCACCCTTCTCCTTAAGCAAGCATAAGTTAGTTTTCTACATTTGACACCCTGTTCTGTTTTGTAATTCAGTTCTTGTGTAGCCAATTTTACATTCCGTGTAGTAGTGATATCTTATGATGTTTCTTCTTCTGTGTGACTTATTTCACTTAGAATCATCGTACCTGAATCCACTCATTATGCTGCTACGGGCCTGATAACATAGATTTCATTGCTGAGTGATATTGCATTGTACGTAAGTACCACAACTTCTTTATCCATTTTTCGCTTTCTGTGGTATTCAACTTGTACCGTAAACGAGGTTCTTGTAAACAGAGCCGTCCCAAACTTTGGGGTGGCTGTGTCTTTTTGATTTTAATTTCCCTAAGCTATAGGACCATAAGTGGATGTGCCCTAGGCTCCGTTGCTTTGTTTTTTCGATGTTTCAGGAAACACCATACACTTCTCCAGAGTGGCTGCTGGCAATTTACATCCCGCCCATCAGCATAACAAGGCTCCCAGTTCTCCATGGCCTGTCCTGCCTTTCTGGATTTTACATTTTTTTCAGATGGCCCTTTTGACCGGGGGGCAGTGAGACTTCATTGTAGTGCAGATTTCCTTTGCAAGCTTGCTTGGTTGTCCAAAAAGTACATATGCGTTTTTTCCTGAATATACTCAGGAAAAAACACATACGCCCTTTTTGGCCAAGTGCAGCATTGTGGACGTTCTACCTCTTTTCCTATGCTTTACATGCAATTCCAGTCTACCTCCTGAAATCGGTTTCCTGCAATTCTGCCCCGCTTTCAACTCCTCTTGGCAGCTTTACTTCAATATATTTTTGAAAGATAGCTGTCAATTATAACTCTGCAGGTTTGTGAATTACAGTGCCCCTGAGCTCCTTTCTTCAACTCGCTTTCTTGTGAGCTGGCCGCAACACCACAAGATTCCGTCTGGCCCTAGTGTGGTTCTGGCATGGCATGCTGAGCCTTTGGTTAATTCCTCTTCCTGGTGGGAAATGAGAGTTAAATTTGCCCGTCCAGACACCTCGACGTAGTCTCTCATTGGTTCTCCCTATTCCTGTTCATTTTCCACAGAAATTGGAAACTGGGCCTAACAAGAGGTTAAAGGCACTGACTCTCCAAGTGGGGAGAGTGTTAGTAAAGCGTCTGGAATGTTGCACCCGAGTACCAGGGGACGAAAACTGAGACACATTTGAACACGTTTCCCGATCACACGGTGGATCATACTCTGGGTTCCACATGCATGTTTTAGCTGAAGGAAGAATCCCTTAAACATGGAGAGTTGAGACCCATGGAATGGGTACCATGCAATATGACTTCAAAGGGTCTGCATTTGCTCACCGAACCTCACCAATCCTATCATTGCTGCATTTATGCCGCTGTACACACGCTTGATTCTCTTTCGGAGACATATAAATCCATAGGTTTTAAGATTCTTACTAGTCAGGTATATACTTAGACGTTTAATATGGTGTGTTGAGTCCACTTTGTTGAGCAAGGAGTAGCTCTTGTCTATTACATATTTGGCTTATGGAACGGTATCTGTGCTAATTTCAATCTCTGGTTTTATGCAGCACCCCAACTCACCTTTCCCCTTAAGCAAGCATAAGTTGGTTTTCTACATTTGACACACTGTTCTGTTTTGTAATTCAGTTCCTGTGTAGCCAAGTTTACATTCCGTGTAGTAGTGATATCTTATGATGTTCCTTTTTCTGTGTGACTCATTTCACTTAGAATCATCGTACCTGAATCCACTCATTATGCTGCTACGGGCCTGATGACATAGATTTCATTGCTGAGTTATATTGCATTGTACGTAAGTACCATAACTTCTTTATCCATTTTTCGCTTTCAGTGATATTGAACTTGTACCGTAAATGAGGTTCTTGTAAACAGAGCTGTCCCAAACTTTGGGGTGGCTGTGTCTTTTTGATTTTAATTTCCATAAGCTATAGGACCATAAATGGAAGTGCCCTAGGCTCTGTTGCTTTGTTTTTTGGATGTTTCAGGAAACACCATACACTTCTCCAGAGTGGCTGCTGGCAATTTACATCCCGCCCATCAGCATAACAAGGCTCCCAGTTCTCCATGGCCTGTCCTGCCTTTCTGGATTTTACACTTTTTTCAGATGGCCCTTTTGACCGGGGGGCAGTGAGACTTCATTGTAGTTCAGATTTCCTTTGCAAGCTTGCTTGGTTGTCCAAAAAGTGCATATGCGTTTTTCCTGAATATATTCAGGAAAAAACGCATACGCCCTTTTTGGCCAAGTGCATCATTGTGGACGTTCTGCCTCTTTTCCTATGCTTTACATGCAATTCCTGTCTACCTCCTGAAATCGGTTTCCTGCAATTCTGCCCCGCTTTCAAGTCCTCTTGGCAGCCTACCTTCAATATATTTTTGGACGATAGCTGTCATTTATAACTCTGCAGGATTGTGAATTTCAGTGCCCCTGACCTCCTTTCTTCAACTCGCTTTCTTGTGAGCTGGCCGCAACACCGCAGGATTGCTTCAGGCCCTAGTTTGGTTCCGGCATCGCATGCTGAGCCTTTGGTTAATTCCTCTTCCTGGTGGGAAATGAGAGTTAAATTTGCCCTTCCTGACAGCTCCAGCTTGTCTCTCATTGGTTCTCCCTCTTCCTGTTTATCTTACGCAGAAATTGCAAACTGGGCCAAACAGGAGGTTAAAGGCACTGACTCTCCAAGTGGGGAGAGTGTTAGTAAAGCGTCTGGAATGTTGCACCCGAGTACCAGGGAAGGAAAACTGAGACACATTTGAACACGTTTCCCGATCACACGGTAGATCATACTCTGGATTCCACATGCATGTTTCAGCTGAAGGAAGAATCCCTTAAACCTGGAGAGTTGAGACCCATGGAATGGGTACCATGCAATATGACTTCAAAGAGTCTGCATTTGCTCACCGAACCTCACCAATCCTATCACTGCTGCGTTTATGCCACTGTACACACGCTTGATTCTCTTTCGGAGACATATAAATCCATAGGTTTTAAGATTCTTACTAGTCAGGTATATTCTTAGGCGTTTAATATAGGGTGTTGAGTCCACTTCGTTGAGCAAGGAGTAGCTCTTGTCTATTACATATTTGGCTTATGGAACGGTATCTGTGCTAATTTCAATCTCTGGTTTTATGCCGCACCCCAACTCACTTTTCCCCTTAAGCAAGCATAAGTTGGTTTTTTACATTTGAGACCCTGTTCTGTTTTGTAATTCAGTTCCTGTGTAGCCAAGTTTACATTCCGTGTAGTAGTGATATCTTATGATGTTTCTTTTTCTGTGTGACTTATTTCACTTAGAATCATCATACCTGAATCCACTCATTATGCTGCTACGGGCCTGATGACATAGATTTCATTGCTGAGTGATATTGCATTGTACGTAAGTACCACAACTTCTTTATCCATTTTTCGCTTTCTGTGATATTGTACTTGTACCGTAAACGAGGTTGTTGTAAACAGAGCCGGCCCAAACTTTGGGGTGGCTGTGTCTTTTTGATTTTAATTTCCCTAAGATATAGGACCATAAGTGGAAGTGCCCTACGCTCTGTTTCTTTGTTTTTAGATGTTTCAGGAAATACCATACACTTCTCCAGAGTGGCTGTTGGCAGTTGACATCCCGCCCATCAGCATAACAAGGCTCCCAGTTCTCCATGGCCTGTCCTGCCTTTCTGGATTTTACACTTTTTTCACATGGCCCTTTTGACCGGGGGCAGTGAGACTTCATTGTAGTGCAGATTTCCTTTGCAAGCTTGCTTGGTTGGCCAAAAAGGGCGTATGCGTTTTTTCCTGAATATATTCAGGAAAAAACGCATACGCCCTTTTTGGCCAAGTGCATCATTGTGGACGTTCTGCCTCTTTTCCTATGCTTTACATGCAATTCCAGTCTACCTCCTGAAATCGGTTTCCTGTAATTCTGCCCCACTTTCAAGTCCTCTTGGCAGCCTTCCTTCAATATATTTTTGGACAATAGCTGTCATTTATAACTCTGCAGGTTTGTGAATTACAGTGCCCCTGAGCTCCTTTCTTCAACTCGCTTTCTGGTGAGCTGGCCGCAACACCACAGGATTGCTTCAGGCCCTAGTTTGGTTCCGGCATGGCATGTGGAGCCTTTGGTTAATTCCTCTTCCTGGTGGGAAATGAGAGTTAAATTTGCCCGTTCAGACACCTCCACCTAGTCTCTCATTGGTTCTCCCTATTCCTGTTCATTTTCCACAGAAATTGCGAACTGGGCCAAACAGGAGGTTAAACGCACTGACTCTCCAAGTGGGGAGAGTGTTAGTAAAGCGTCTGGAAGGTTGCACCCGAGTACCAGGGGACGAAAACTGAGACACATTTGAACACGTTTCCCGATCACACGGTGGATCATACTCTGGGTTCCACATGCATGTTTTAGCTGAAGGAAGAATCCCTTAAACATGGAGAGTTGAGACCCATGGAATGGGTACCATGCAATATGACTTCAAAGAGTCTGCATTTGCTCACCGAACCTCACCAATCCTATCACTGCTGCGTTTATGATACTGTACACACGCTTTATTCTCTTTTGGAGACATATAAATCCATAGGTTTTAAGATTCTTAATAGTCAGGTATATTCTTAGGCGTTTAATATGGGATGTTGTGTCCACGTCATTGAGCAAGGAGTAGCTCTTGTCTATTACATATTTGGCTTATGGAACGGTATCTGTGCTAATTTCAATCTCTGGTTTTATGCCGCACCCCAACTCACCTTTCCCCTTAAGCAAGCATAAGTTGGTTTTCTACATTTGAGACCCTGTTCTGTTTTGTAATTCAGTTCCTGTGTAGCCAAGTTTACATTCCGTGTAGTAGTGATATCTTATGATGTTTCTTTTTCTGTGTGACTTATTTCACTTAGAATCATCGTACCTGAATCCACTCATTATGCTGCTACGGGCCTCATGACATAGATTTCATTGCTGAGTGATATTGCATTGAACGTAAGTACCACAACTTCTTTATCCATTTTTCGCTTTCTGCGATATTGAACTTGTACCGTAAACGAGGTTCTTGTAAACAGAGCCGTCCCAAACTTTGGGGTGGCTGTGTCTTTTTGATTTTAATTTCCCTAAGGTATAGGACCATAAGTGGAAGTGCCCTAGGCTCTGTTGCTTTGTTTTCTAGATGTTTCAGGAAACACCAAACACTTCTCCAGAGTGACTGTTATCAATTTACATCCCGCCCATCAGCATAACAAGGCTCCCAGTTCTCCATGGACTGTCCTGCCTTTCTGGATTTTACACTTTTTTCAGATGCCCCTTTTGACCGGGGAGCAGTGAGACTTCATTTTAGTACAGATTTACATTGCAAGCTTGCTTGGTTGTCCAGAAAGGGCGTATGCGTTTTTTCCTGAATATATTCAGGAAAAAACGCATACGCCCTTTTTGGCCAAGTGCATCATTGTGGACGTTCTGCCTCTTTTCCTATGCTTTACATGCAATTCCAGTGTACCTCCTGAAATCGGTTTCCTGCAATTCTGCCCCACATTCAAGTCCTCTTGGCAGCCTTCCTTCAATATATTTTTGGACAATACCTTTCATTTATAACTCTGCAGGTTTGTGAATGACAGTGCCCCTGAGCTCCTTTCTTCAACTCGCTTTCTTGTGAGCTGACCGCAACACCGCAGGATTGCTTCAGGCTCTAGTGTGGTTTCGGCCTGGCACGCTGAACCTTTGGTTAATTCCTCTTCCTGGTGGGAAATGAGAGTTAAATTTGCCCGTCCAGACACCTCCAGCTAATCTCTCATTGGTTCTCCCTATTCCTGTTCATTTTCCGCAGAAATTGCAAACTAGGCCAAACAGGAGGTTAAAGGCACTGACTCTCCAAGTGGGGAGAGTGTTAGTAAAGCGTCTGGAATGTTGCACCCGAGTACCAGGGGACGAAAACTGAGACACATTTGAACACGTTTCCCGATCACACGATGGATCATACTCTGGGTTCCACATGCATGTTTTAGCTGAAGGAAGAATCCCTTAAACCTGGAGAGTTGAGACCCATGGAATGTGTACCATGGAATAAGATTTCAAAGGGTCTGAATTTGCTCACCGAACCTCACCAATCCTATCACTGCTGCACTTATGCCGCTGTACACATGCTTGATTCTCTTTCGGAGATATATAAATCCATAGGTTTTAAGATTCTTACTAGTCATGTATATTCTTAGGCGTTTGATATGGGGTGTTGTGTCCTCTTCGTTGAGCAAGGAGTAGCTCTTGTCTATTACATATTTGGCTTATGGAATGGTATCTGTGCTAATTTCAATCTCTGGTTTTATGCAGCACCCCAAATCACCTTTCCCCTTAAGCAAGCATAAGTTGGTTTTCTACATTAGAGACCCTGTTCTGTTTTGTAATTCAGTTCCTGTGTAGCCAAGTTTACATTCGGTGTAGTGGTGATACCTTATGATGTTTCTTTTTCTGTGTGACTTATTTCACTTAGAATCATCGTACCTGAATCCACTCATTATGCTGCTATGGGCCTGATGACATAGATTTCGTTGCTGAGTGATATTGCATTGAACGTAAGTACCACAACTTCTTTATCCATTTTTCGCTTTCTGCGATATTGAACTTGTACCGTAAACGAGGTTCTTGTAAACAGAGCCGTCCCAAACTTTGGGGTGGCTGTGTCTTTTTGATTTTAATTTCCCTAAGCTATAGGACCATAAGTGGAAGTGCCCTAGGCTCTGTTGCTTTGTTTTCTAGATGTTTCCCGAAACACCAAACACTTCTCCAGAGTGGCTGTTGTCAATTTACATCCAGCCCATCAGCATAACAAGACTCCCAGTTCTCCATGGACTGTCCTACCTTTCTGGATTTTACACTTTTTTCAGATGCCCCTTTTGACCAGGGGGCAGTGAGATTTCATTTTAGTACAGATTTACATTGCAACCTTGCTTGGTTGGCCAGAAAGGGCGTATGCGTTTTTTCCTGAATATATTCAGGAAAAAACGCATACGCCCTTTTTGGCCAAGTGCATCATTGTGGACGTTCTGCCTCTTTTCCTATGCTTTACATGCAATTCCAGTCTACCTCCTGAAATCGGTTTCCTGCAATTCTGCCCCGCTTTCAAGTCCTCTTGGCAGCCTTACTTCAATATATTTTTGGACAATAGCTTTCATTTATAACTCTGCAGGTTTGTGAATGACAGTGCCCCTGAGCTCCTTTCTTCAACTCGCTTTCTTGTGAGCTGGCCGCAACACCGCAGGATTGCTTCAGGCCTTAGTGTGGTTTCGGCATGGCACGCTGAACCTTTGGTTAATTCCTCTTCCTGGTGGGAAATGAGAGTTAAATTTGCCCGTCCAGACACCTCCAGCTAATCTCTCATTGGTTCTCCCTATTCCTGTTCATTTTCCGCAGAAATAGCAAACTAGGCCAAACAGGAGGTTAAAGGCACTGACTCTCCAAGTGGGGAGAGTGTTAGTAAAGCGTCTGGAATGTTGCACCCGAGTACCAGGGGACGAAAACTGAGACACATTTGAACACGTTTCCCGATCACACGGTGGATCATACTCTGGGTTCCACATGCATGTTTTAGCTGAAGGAAGAATCCCTTAAACCTGGAGAGTTGAGACCCATGGAATGTGTACCATGCAATAAGATTTCAAAGGGTCTGAATTTGCTCACCGAACCTCACCAGTCCTATCACTGCTGCACTTATGCCGCTGTACACACGCTTGATTCTCTTTTGGAGACATATAAATCCATAGGTTTTAAGATTCTTACTAGTCATGTATATTCTTAGGCGTTTGATATGGGGTGTTGTGTCCTCTTCGTTGAGCAAGGAGTAGCTCTTGTCTATTACATATTTGGCTTATGGAATGGTATCTGTGCTAATTTCAATCTCTGGTTTTATGCAGCACCCCAAATCACCTTTCCCCTTAAGCAAGCATAAGTTGGTTTTCTACATTAGAGACCCTGTTCTGTTTTGTAATTCAGTTCCTGTGTAGCCAAGTTTACATTCGGTGTAGTGGTGATACCTTATGATGTTTCTTTTTCTGTGTGACTTATTTCACTTAGAATCATCGTACCTGAATCCACTCATTATGCTGCTATGGGCCTGATGACATAGACTTTATTGCTGAGTGATATTGCATTGTACGTAAGTACCACAACTTCTTTATCCATTTTTCGCTTTCTGCGATATTGAACTTGTACCGCAATCGAGGTTCTTGTAAACAGAGCCGTCCCAAACTTTGCGGTGGCTGTGTCTTTTTGATTTTAATTTCCCTAAGCCATAGGACCATAAGTGGAAGTGCCCTATGCTCTGTTGCTTTGTTTTTTAAATGTTTCAGGAAACACCAAACACTTCTTCAGATTGGCTGTTGACAATTTACATCCCACCCATCAGCATAATAAGGCTCCCAGTTCTCCATGGCCTGTTCCGCCTTTCTGGATTTTACACTTTCTTCAGATGGCCCTTTTGACCGGGGGGCAGTGAGACTTCATTGTAGTGCATATTTCCTTTACAAGCTTGCTTGGTTGGCCAGAAAGGACGTATGCGTTTTTTCCTGAATATATTCAGGAAAAAACGCATATGCACTTTTTGGCCAAGTGCATCATTGTGGACGTTCTGCCTCTTTTCCTATGCTTTACATGCAATTCCAGTCTACCTCCTGAAATCGGTTTCCTGCAATTCTGCCCCGCTTTCAAGTCCTCTTGGCAGCCTTACTTCAATATATTTTTGGAAAATAGCTGTCATTTATAACTCTGCAGGTTTGTGAATGACAGTGCCCCTGAGCTTCTTTCTTCAACTCGCTTTCTTGTAAGCTGGCCGCAACACCGCAGGATTGCTTCAGGCCGTAGTGTGGTTCCGGCATGGCATGCTGAGCCTTTGGTCAATTCCTCTTCCTAGTGGGAAATGAGAGTTAAATTTGCCCGTCCAGACACCTCCAGCTAGTCTCTCATTGGTTCTCCCTATTCCTGTTCATTTTCCGCAGAAATTGCAAACTGGGCCAAACAGGAGGTTAAAGGCACTGACTCTCCAAGTGGGGAGAGTGTTAGTAAAGCGTCTGGAATGTTTTACCCGAGTACCAGGGGACGAAAACTGAGACACATTTGAACACGTTTCCCGATCACACGGTGGATCATACTCTGGGTTCCACGTGCATGTTTTAGATGAAGGGAGAATCCCTTAAACTTGGAGAGTTGAGACCCATGGAATGGGTACCATGCAATATGACTTCAAAGGGTCTGCATTTGCTCACCAAACCTCACCAATCCTATCACTGCTGCAGTTATGCCGCTGTACACACGCTTGATTCTCTTTCGGAGACATATAAATCCATAGGTTTTAAGATTCTTACTAGTCAGGTACATTCTTAGGCGTTTAATATGGGGTGTTGTGTCCTCTTCGTTGAGCAAGGGGTAGCTCTTGTCTATTACATATTTGGCTTATAGAACGGTATCTGTGCTAATTTCAATCTCTGGTTTTATGCAGCACTCCAACTCACCTTTCCCCTTAAGCAAGCATAAGTTGGTTTTCTACATTAGAGACCCTGTTCTGTTTTGTAATTCAGTTCCTGTGTAGCCAAGTTTACATTCCGTGTAGTAGTGATATCTTATGATGTTTCTATTTCTGTGTGACTTATTTCACTTAGAATCATCGTACCTGAATCCACTCATTATGCTGCTACGGGCCTGATGACATAGATTTCATTGCTGAGTGATATTGCATTGTATGTAAGTACTACAACTTCTTTATCCATTTTTCGCTTTCTGCGATATTGAACTTGTACCGTAAATGAGGTTCTTGTAAACAGAGCGGTCCCAAACTTTGGGGTGGCTGTGTCTTTTTGATTTTAATTTCCCTAAGCTATAGGACCATAAGTGGAAGTGCCCTAGGCTCTGTTGCTTTGTTTTTTAGATGTTTCAGGAAACACCATACACTTCTCCAGAGTGGCTGTTGGCAATTTACATCCCGCCCATCAGCATAACAAGGCTCCCATTTCTCCATGGCCTGTCCTGCCTTTCTGGATTTTACACTTTTTTCAGATGGCCCTTTTGACCCGGGGGCAGAGAGACTTCATTGTAGTGCAGATTTCCTTTGCAAGCTTGCTTGGTTGGTCAAAAAGGGCGTATGCGTTTTTTCCTGAATATATTCAGGAACTAACGCATACGCCCTTTTTGGCCAAGTGCATCATTGTGGACGTTCTGCCTCTTTTCCTATGCTTTACATGCAATTCCAGTCTACTTCCTGAAATCGGTTTCCTGCAATTCTGCCCCACTTTCAAGTCCTCTTGGCAACCTTCCTTCAATATATTTTTGGACGATAGCTGTCATTTATAACTCTGCATGTTTGTGAATGACAGTGCCCCTGAGCTCCTTTCTTCAACTCCTTTTCTTGTGAGCTGGCCGCAACACCGCAGGATTGCTTCAGGCCCTAGTGTGGTTCCAGCATAGCACGCTGAGCCTTTGGTTAATTCCTCTTCCTGGTGGGAAATGAGTGTTAAATATGCCCGTCCAGACACCTACCTCACTCTCAACCCCTTGGTCATGTGGGTCCTCTGGTTTGTGGCCACCTTTGCTGGGTTCCTCACCTTTCGATGATGTGGCCCCACTAGTGTGAGGAGACTCCTGCCTGGTTCTCATCCATGTGGTTATGTGGACCCCCTGGTGAGAGTCTGTTCCTGGCTGTGTTCTTCACCCTTCTGTGAGGGAGACCCTCTGCTGATAGGTCACTCCTGCATGGCTGGCACACATTGCCTTGGTGAATTCAGCCGTGTGGTGGCAGTTGGAGCGTGCTGGGAATCTCCTCCTCCCGGTGATGAGGGCCCTCTTGCGTCAGGCCCTAACTGCTGGGCTCACCAACTTTTCTTAGTGAGCCCAGTGATGCTTTGGCACTCCTCTTAGGATCCCATCTCCATGGGGTTGTGGGCCTTCTGCTCTGAGGTGCCAACGCCTGGGTTGCTCACAGTTTCATGATGTGGGCTCTCTGCTGTTAGTTCACTCCTGCCTGCATCCCATAGTTTCTGTGCTCTCGGCCGCCTGCTGGGAGGTTCCAACTCCTGGATTCCTCACCTTTCTTATTCTTTGGGCCCTCTGTTTTTAGGCTACTCCTGCCTGCCTCACTCCCATTCCCTTTGTGATATGTGTCCTCTGATTTGAGGCCACATGTGCTGGGTTCCGCACCTTTCGATGATGTGACCCCACTGGAGGGAAGACAGTCCTGACTGGTTCCCATCCCCTTGCTGATGTGGGCCCTCAGGTGAGAGTCTGATCCTGGCTGGGTTCCTCACCCTTCTGTGAGGTGGGCCCTCTGCTGTGAGGTCAATCATGCCTGTCTGGCACACGTCACCTTGGCGACGTGGGCCCTCTGTTGGCAGTTGGAGTGTGCTGGGATCCTCCTCCCCTCAGTGATGAGGGCCCTCTTGCCTTAGGCCATAACTGCTGGGCTCCCCACATTTTCTGATGTGCGCCAAGTGAGTGAGGACACTCTTGCCAGGTTCCCATCCCCATGGGGATATGGGCCTTCTGCTCTGAGGTCAAAACGGCTGGCTTGCTCACAGTGCCATGATGTGGGCCCTCTGCTGTGAGTTCACTCCGGCAAGGATCCCTTATCATTGGTGCTCTGAGCCGCCTGCTGGGACGTTCCAACTGCTGGATTCCTCAACTTTTTTATTCTATGTGCCCTCTGTTGTGAGGCTCCTCCTGCCTGCCTCACTGCCAGCCCCTTGGTGATGACTGTCCTATGGCTTGAGGCCACATGTGCTGCATTCCTCACCTTTTGATGATGTGGCCCCACTCGTGTGAGGACACTCCTGCCTGGTTCCCATCCCCTTGGTGAGGTGGGCCCTCTGGCGAGAGTCTAATCCTGGCTGGGTTCCTCAACGTTCTGTGAGGTAGGCTCTCTGCTGTGAGGTCACTCCTGCCTGGCTGGCACACATCACCTTGGAGACGTGAGCCCTCTGGTGGCAGTTGGAGCAGGCAGGGTGCCTCCTCCTCTCGGTGATGACGGTCCTCTGGCGTCAGGCCCAAAATGGTGGGCTCCCCACATTTTCTGATGTGCGCCCAGTGGTGCGAGGACCCTCCAACCAGGTTCCCATTCCCATGGGGATGTGGGCCTTCTGCGCTGAGGTCCCAACGCCTGGGTTGCTCACAGTTTTATGATGTGGGCCCTCTGCTGTGAGTTCACTGTGGCCTGGATCCCATAGCCTCGGTGTTCTGGGCCGCCTGCTGGAAGGTCTAAACGCTGGAATCCTCACGTTTTTTATATTATGTGCCCTGTGTTGTGAGGCTACTCCTGCCTGCCTCACTCCAAGGCCCTTGGTGATGTAGGTCCTCTGGTTTGAGGACACATGTGCTGGGTTCCTCACCTTAAGATGATGAGGCCCCACTGGTGTGAGGATAATCCTGACTGGTTCCTATCCCCTTTGTGATGTGGGCCCTCTGGTGAGTGTCTGATCCTGGCTGGGTTCCTCACCCATCTGTGAGGTGGGCCCTCTACTATCAGGTAACTCTTGCCTGGGTTGCTCACCTCGCCTTGTTGACATGAGCCCTCTGGTGGCACTTGGACCCTGCTGGGAGCCTCCTCACCTCTGTGATGAGGGCCCTCTGACGTCAGGCCTTAACTGCTGGGCTCCTAACATTTTCTGATATGTACTAAGTGGTGCGAAGCCACTCCTGCCAGGTTCCCATCCCAATGGGGTTGTGGGCCTTCTGTTCTGAGGTCTCAACGGCTGGGCTGCTCACAGGTTCATGATGTGGGCCCTCTGCTGTGAGTTCACTGCGGCCTGGATCCCATAGCCTTGGTGCTCTGGGCCACTTGCTGGGAGGTTCCAAATGCTGGATTCCTCAACTTTTATATTCTATGGACCCTGTGTTGTGAGGCCGGTCCTGCCAGCCTCATTCCGAAACCCTTGTTGATGTGGTTCCTCTGGTTTGAGGACACATGTGCTGGGATCCTCACCTTTCGATGATGTTGTCTCACTGGTGTGGGGACACTCCTGTCTGGTTCCCATCCCCTTGGTGATGTGGGCCCTCTGGTGAGAGTCTGATCCTGGCTGTGTTCCTCACCCTTCTGTGAGGTGGGTCCTCTGCTGTGAGGTCACTCCTGCCAGGCTGGCACACATCGCCTTGGCGACGTTGGCCCTCTGGTGGCCACTAGAGCCTGCTGGGAGCCTCCTCCTCTCGGTGATGAGTGCCCTCTAGCGTCAGGCCCTAACTTCTGAGCACCCCACGTTTTCTGATGTGAGCCCAGTGATGCCAGGACACTCCTGTCATGTTCCCAACACCATGGGGATGTGGGCCTTCTGCTCTGAGGTCCCAATGTCTGGGTTGCTCACAGTTTCATGATGTGGGCTGTCTGGTGTTAGTTCACTCTGGCCTGGATCCCCTAGCCTCTGTGCTCTGGGCCGCCTGCTGGGAGGTTCCAACTGCTGGATTCCTCACCTTTCTTATTTTTGAGCCCTCTGTTATGAGACTCCTCCTGCCTGCCTCACTCCCAGCCCCTTGGTGATGGCTGTCTTATGGTTTGAAGCCACATGTTCTGGGTTCCTCATCTTTAGATGATGTGGCCCTACTCATGTGAGGACACTCCTGCCTGGTTCCAATCCATTTGGTGATGTGGGCCCTCTGGTGCGAGTCTGATCCTGACTGGGTTTGTCACACTTCTCTGAGGTGGGCCCTCTGCTGTGAGGTCATTCGTGCCTGGTTGGCACACATCGCCTTGGCAACGTCAGCCCGCTGGTGGCAGTTGGAGCCTGCTGGGAGCCTCCTTCCCTTGGTGATGAGGGTCCTCTGGTGTCAGGCCCTAAATGCTGGTCACCCAAAATTTTCTGATACGTTCACAGTGGTGCGAGGACACTCCTACCAGATTTCCATCCCCATGGGGAAGTGTGCCTCCTGTTCTGAGGTCACAATGGCTGGGTTGCTCAGTTTCATGATATGGGTCTCTTCTGTGAGTTCACTGTGGCCTTGATCCCATAGCCTCGGTACTCTGGGCTGCCTGCTGGGAGGTTCCAACTGCTGGATTCCTCACTTTTTTATTCAATGGGCCCAGTGTTTTCAGGCTACTCCTGCCTGCCTCACTCTGAGGCCCTTGGTGATGTGGGTCCTCTGGTTTGAGGACACATGTGCTGAGTACCTCACCTTTCGATGATGTGGCCCCACTGGTGTGAAGACACTCCTGCCTGGTTCCCATCCCCTTGGTGATTGGGCCCTCTGGTGAGAGTCTGATGTTGGCTGGGTTACTCACCCTTCTGTGAGATGGGACCTGTGCTGTGAGGTAACTCCTGCCTGGCTTGCTCACGTGCCTTGGCAATGTGAGCCCTCAGGTGGCAGTTGGAGCCTGCTGGGAATCTCCTCCCCTAAGTTATGAGAGCTCTGGATAAAACACATATGCCCTTTTTTGCCAAGTGCATTATTTTCCAAGTTCTGTCTCTTTTCCTATGCTTTAAGAGCGACTCCCGTGTACCTTCTGAAATCGGTTTCCAGCAATTTTGCCCCGCTTTCAAGTCCTCTTGGCAGCCTTACTTCAATATATTTTTGGACGATAGCTGTGGTTTATAACTCTGCAGGTTTGTGAATTACAGTGCCCCTGAGCTCCTTTCTTCAACTCGCTTTCTTGTGAGCTGGCCGCAACACCACAGGATTGCTTCAGGCTGTAATCTGTTCTGGCACGTCACGCTGAGCCTTTGGTTAATTCCTCTTCCTGGTGGGAAATGAGAGTTAAATTTGCCCGTCGAAACACCTCCAGCTAGTCTCTCATTGGTTCTCCCTATTCCTATACATCTTATGCAGAAATTGCAAACTGGGCCAAACAGGAGGTTAAAGGCACTGACTCTCCAAGTGGGGAGAGTGTTAGTAAAGCGTCTGGAATGTTGCACCCGAGTACCAGGGGACGAAAACTGAGACACATTTGAACACGTTTCCCGATCACTCGGTGGATCATACTCTGGGTTCCACATGCATGTTTTAGCTGAAGGAAGAATCCCTTAAACATGGAGAGTTGAGACCCATGGAATGGGTACCATGCAATATGACTTCAAAGGGTCTGCATTTGCTCACCGAACCTCACCAATCCTATCACTGCTGCACTTATGCCGCTGTACACACGCTTGATTCTCTTTCGGAGACATATAAATCCATAGGTTTTAAGATACTTACTAGTCATGTATATTCTTAGGCGTTTGATATGGGGTGTTGTGTCCTCTTCGTTGAGCAAGGAGTAGCTCTTGTCTATTACATATTTGGCTTATGGAATGGTATCTGTGCTAATTTCAATCTCTGGTTTTATGCAGCACCACAACTCACCTTTCCCCTTAAGCAAGCATAAGTTGGTTTTCTACATTAGAGACCCTGTTCTGTTTTGTAATTCAGTTCCTGTGTAGCCAAGTTTACATTCCGTATAGTGGTGATATGTTATGATGTTTCTTTTTCTGTGTGACTTATTTCACTTAGAATCATCGTACCTGAATCCACTCATTATGCTGCTACGGGCCTGATGACATAGATTTCATTGCGGAGTGATATTGCATTGTACGTAAGTACCACAACTTCATTATCCATTTTTCGCTTTCTGTGATATTGAACTTGTACCGTAAATGAGGTTCTTGTAAACAGAGCCGTCCCAAACTTTGGGGTGGCTGTGTCTTTTTGATTTTAATTTCCCTAAGCTATAGGACCATAAGTGGAAGTGCCCTAGGCTCTGTTGCTTTGTTTTTTTGATGTTTCAGGAAACATCATACACTTCTCCAGAGTGGCTGTTGGCAATTTACATCCTGCCCATCAGCATAACAAGGCTCCCAGTTCTCCATGGGCTGTCCTGCCTTTCTGGATTTTACACTTTTTTCAGATGGCCCTTTTGACCGGGGGTCAGTGAGACTTCATTGTAGTGCAGATTTCCTTTGCAAGCTTGCTTGGTTGGCCAAAAAGGGCGTATGCGTTTTTTCCTGAATATATTCAGGAAAAAACGCATACGCCCTTTTTGGCCAAGTGCATCATTGTGGACGTTCTGCCTCTTTTCCTATGCTTTACATGCAATTCCAGTCTACCTCCTGAAATCGGTTTCCTGCAATTCTGCCCCGCTTTCAACTCCTCTTGGCAGCCTTACTTTAATATATTTTTGGAAGATGGCTGTCATTTATAACTCTGCAGGTTTGTGAATTACAGTGCCCCTGAGCTCCTTTCTTCAACTCGCTTTCTTGTGAGCTGGCCGCAACACCGCAGGATTGCTTCGGGCCCAAGTGTGCTTCTGGCATGGCACTCTGAGCCTTTGGTTAATTCCTCTTCCTGGTGGGAAATGAGAGTTAAATTTGCCCGTCCGGACACCTCCACCTAGTCTCTCATTGGTTCTCCCTATTCCTGTTCATTTTCCACAGAAATTGCAAACTGGGCCAAACAGGAGGTTAAAGGCACTGACTCTCCATGTGGGGAGAGTGTTAGTAAAGCATCTGGAATGTTGCACCCGAGTACCAGGGGACGAAAACTGAGACACATTTGAACACGTTTTCCAATCACACGGTGGATCATACTCTGGGTTCCACATGCATGTTTTAGCTGAAGGAAGAATCCCTTAAACCTGGAGAGTTGAGACCCATGGAATGGGTACCATGCAATATGACTTCAAAGGGTCTGCATTTGCTCACCGAACCTCACCAATCCTATCACTGCTGCGCTTATGCCTCTGTACACACGCTTGATTCTCTTTCGGAGACATATAAATCCATAGGTTTTAAAATTCTTACTAGTCAGGTATATTCTTAGGCGTTTAATATGGGGTGTTGAGTCCACTTCGTTGAGCAAGGAGTAGCTCTTGTCTATTACATATTTGGCTTATGGAACGGTATCTGTGCTAATTTCAATCTCTGGTTTTATGAAGCACCCCAACTCACCTTTCCCCTTAAGCAAGCATAAGTTGGTTTTCTACATTTGAGGCCCTGTTCTGTTTTGTAATTCAGTTCTTGTGTAGCCAAGTTTACATTCCGTGTAGTAGTGATATCTTATGATGTTTCTTTTTCTGTGTGACTTATTTCACTTAGAATCATCGTACCTGAATCCACTCATTATGCTGCTACGGGCCTGATGACATAGATTTCATTGCTGAGTGATATTGCATTGTACGTAAGTACCACAACTTCTTTATCCATTTTTCGCTTTCTGTGATATTGAACTTGTACCGTAAACGAGGTTCTTGTAAACAGAGCCAGCCCAAACTTTGGGGTGGCTGTGTCTTTTTGAATTTAATTTCCCTAAGCTATAGGACCATAAGTGGAAGTGCCCTAGGCTCTGTTGCTTTGTTTTTTGGATGTTTCAGGAAACACCATACAGTTCTCCAGAGTGGCTGCTGGCAATTTACATCCCGCCCTTCAGCATAACAAGGCTCCCAGTTCTCCATGGCCTGTCCTGCCTTTCTGGATTTTACACTTTTTTCAGATGGCCCTTTTGACCGGGGGGCAGTGAGACTTCATTGTAGTGCAGATTTCCTTTGCAAGCTTGCTTGGTTGGCCAAAAAGGGCGTATGCGTTTTTTCCTTAATATATTCAGGAAAAAACGCATACGCCCTTTTTGGCCAAGTGCATCATTGTGGACGTTCTGCCTCTTTTCCTATGCTTTACATGCAATTCCAGTCTACCTCCTGAAATCGGTTTCCTGCAATTCTGCCCCGCTTTCAAGTCCTCTTGGCAGCCTTCCTTCAATATATTTTGGACGATAGCTGTCATTTATAACTGCAGGTTTGTGAATTACAGTGCCCCTGAGCTCCTTTCTTCAACTCGCTTTCTTGTGAGCTGGCCGCAACACCGCAGGATTGCTTCAGGCCCTAGTTTGGTTCCGGCATCGCATGCTGAGCCTTTGGTTAATTCCTCTTCCTGGTGGGAAATGAGAGTTAAACTTGCCCGTCCAGACACCTCCAGCTAGTCTCTCATTGGTTCTCCCTCTTCCTGTTTATCTTACGCAGAAATTGCAAACTGGGCCAAACAAGAGGTTAAAGGCACTGACTCTCCAAGTGGGGAGAGTGTTAGTAAAGCGTCTGGAATGTTGCACCCGAGTACCAGGGGACGAAAACTGAGACACATTTGAACACGTTTCCCGATCACACGGTGGATCATACTCTGGGTTCCACATGCATGTTTTAGCTGAAGGAAGAATCCCTTAAACCTGGAGAGTTGAGACCCATGGAATGGGTACCATGCAATATGACTTCAAAGGGTCTGCATTTGCTCACCAAACCTCACCAATCCTATCACTGCTGCGTTTATGCCGCTGTATACACGCTTGATTCTCTTTCGGAGACATATAAATCCATAGGTTTTAAGATTCTTACTAGTCAGGTATATTCTTAGGCGTTTAATATTGGGTGTTGAGTCCACATCGTTGAGCAAGGAGTAGCTCTTGTCTATTACATATTTGGCTTATGGAACGGTATCTGTGCTAATTTCAATCTGTGGTTTTATGCCGCACCCCAACTCACCTTTCCCCTTAAGCAAGCATAAGTTGGTTTTCTACATTTGAGACGCTGTTCTGTTTTGTAATTCAGTTTCTGTGTAGCCAAGTTTACATTCCGTGTAGTAGTGATATCTTATGATGTTTCTTTTTCTGTGTGACTTATTTCTCTTAGAATCATCATACCTGAATCCACTCATTATGCTGTCACGGGCCTGATGACATAGATTTCATTGCTGAGTGATATTGCATTGTACGTAAGTACCACAATTTCTTTATCCATTTTTCACTTTCTGTGATATTGAACCTGTACCGTAAACGAGGTTCTTGTAAACAGAGCCGTCCCAAACTTTGGGGAGGCTGTGTCTTTTTGATTATTATTTCCCTAAGCTATACGACCATAAGTGGAAATGCCCTAGGCCCTGTTGCTTGGTTTTTTGGATGTTTCAGGGAACACCATACACTTCTCCAGAGTGGCTGTTGGCAATTTACATCCCGCCCATCAGCATAACAAGGCTCCCAGTTCTCCATGGCCTGTCTTGCCTTTCTGGATTTTACACTTTTTTCAGATGGCCCTTTTGACCGGGGGGCAGTGAGACTTCATTGTAGTGCAGAGTTCCTTTGCAAGCTTGCTTGGTTGGCCAAAAAGGGCGTATGCGTTTTTTCCTGTATATATTCAGGAAAAAACGCATACGCACTTTTTGGCCAAGTGCATCATTGTGGACGTTCTGCCTCTTTTCCTATGCTTTACATGCAATTCCAGTCTACCTCCTGAAATCGGTTTCCTGCAATTCTGCCCCGCTTTCAACTCCTCTTGGCAGCCTTACTTTAATATATTTTTGGAAGATGGCTGTCATTTATAACTCTGCAGGTTTGTGAATTACAGTGCCCCTGAGCTCCTTTCTTCAACTCGCTTTCTTGTGAGCTGGCCGCAACACCGCAGGATTGCTTCGGGCCCTAGTGTGGTTCCGGCATGGCACGCTGAGCCTTTGGTTAATTCCTCTTCCTGGTGGGAAATGAGAGTTAAATTTGCCCGTCCGGACACCTCCAGCTAGTCTCTCATTGGTTCTCCCTATTACTGTTCATTTTCCACAGAAATTGCAAACTGGGCCAAACAGGAGGTTAAAGGCACTGACTCTCCAAGTGGGGAGAGTGTTAGTAAAGCATCTGGAAAGTTGCACCCGAGTACCAGGGGACGAAAACTGAGACACATTTCAACACGTTTTCTGATCACACGGTGGATCATACTCTGGGTTCCACATGCATGTTTTAGCTGAAGGAAGAATCCCTTAAACATGGAGAGTTGAGACCCATGGAATGGGTACCATGCAATATGACTTCAAAGGGTCTGCATTTGCTCACCGAACCTCACCAATCCTATCACTGCTACGATTATGCCGCTGTACACACACTTGATTCTCTTTCGGAGACATATAAATCCATAGGTTTTAAGATTCTTACTAGTCAGGTATATTCTTAGGCGTTTAATATGGGGTGTTGAGTCCACTTCGTTGAGCAAGGAGTAGCTCTTGTCTATTACATATTAGGCTTATGGAACGGTATCTGTGCTAATTTCAATCTCTGGTTTTATGAAGCACCCCAACTCACCTTTCCCCTTAAGCAAGCATAAGTTGGTTTTCTACATTTGACACCCTGTTCTGTTTTGTAATTCAGTTCTTGTGTAGCCAAGTTTACATTCCGTGTAGTAGTGATATCTTATGATGTTTCTTTTTCTGTGTGACTTATTTCACTTAGAATCATCGTACCTGAATCCACTCATTATGCTGCTACGGGTCTGATGACATAGATTTCATTGCTGAGTGATATTGCATTGTACGTAACTACCACAACTTCTTTATCCATTTTTTCCTTTCTGTGATATTGAACTTGTACCGTAAACGAGGTTCTTGTAAACAGAGCCGGCCGAAACTTTGGGGTGGCTGTGTCTTTTTGATTTTAATTTCCCTAAGCTATAGGACCATAAGTGGAAGTGCCCTAGGCTCTGTTGCTTTGTTTTTTAGATGTTTCAGGAAACACCATACACTTCTCCAGAGTGGCTGCTGGCAATTTACATCCCGCCCATCAGCATAACAAGTCTCCCAGTTCTCCATGGCCTGTCCTGCCTTTCTGGATTTTACACTTTTTTCAGATGGCCCTTTTGACCGGGGGGGCAGTGAGACTTCATTGTAGTGCAGATTTCCTTTGCAAGCTTGCTTGGTTGACCAAAAAGGGCGTATGCGTTTTTTCCTGAATATATTCAGGAAAAAACGCATACGCCGTTTTTGGCCAAGTGCATCATTGTGGACGTTCTGCCTCTTTTCCTATGCTTTACATGCAATCCCAGTCTACCTCCTGAAATCGGGTTCCTGCAATTCTGCCCCGCTTTCAAGTCCTCTTGGCAGCCTTCCTTCAATATATTTTTAAACGATAGCTGTCATTTATAACTCTGCAGGTTTGTGAATTACAGTGCCCCTGAGCTCCTTTCTTCAACTCGCTTTCTTGTGAGCTGGCCGCAACACCGCAGGATTGCTTCAGGCCCTAGTTTGGTTCCGGCATCGCATGCTGAGCCTTTGGTTAATTCCTCTTCCTGGTGGGAAATGAGAGTTAAATTTGCCTGTCGAGACAGCTCCAGCTAGTCTCTCATTGGTTCTCCCTCTTCCTGTTCATCTTACGCAGAAATTGCAAACTGGGCCAAACAGGAGTTTAAAGGCACTGACTCTCCAAGTGGGGAGAGTGTTAGTAAAGCGTCTGGAATGTTGCACCCGAGTACCAGGGGACGAAAACTGAGACACATTTGAACACGTTTCCCGATCACACGGTGGATCATACTCTGGTTTCCACATGCATGTTTTAGCTGAAGGAAGAATCCCTTAAACATGGAGTTTTGAGACCCATGGAATGTGTACCATACAATATGACTTCAAAGGGTCTGCATTTGCTCACAGAACCTCACCAATCCTATCACTGCTGCGTTTATGCCGCTGTACACACCCTTGATTCTCATTCAGAGACATATAAATCCATAGGTTTTAAGATTCTTACTAGTCAGGTATATTGTTAGGCGTTTAATATGGGGTGTTGAGTCCACTTCGTTGAGCAAGGAGTAGCTCTTGTCTATTACATATTTGGCTTATGGAACGGTGTCTGTGCTAATTTCAATCTCTGGTTTTATGCAGCACCCCAACTCACCTTTCCCCTTAAGCAAGCATAAGTTGGTTTTCTAGATTTGACACCCTGTTCTGTTTTGTAATTCAGTTCCTGGGTAGCCAAGTTTACATTCCGTGTAGTAGTGATATCTTATGATGTTTCTTTTTCTGTGTGACTTATTTCACTTAGAATCATCATACCTGAATCCACTCTTTATGCTGCTACGGGCCTGATGACATAGATTTCATTGCTGAGTGATATTACATTGTACGTAAGTACCACAACTTCTTTATCCATTTTTCGCTTTCTGCGATATTGAACTTGAACCGTAAACGAGGTTCTTGTAAACAGAGCCGTCCCAAACTTTGGGGTGGCTGTGTCTTTTTGATTTTAATTTCCCTAAGCTATAGGACCATAAGTGGAAGTGCCCTAGGCTCTGTTGCTTTGTTTTTTGGATGTTTCAGGAAACACCATACACTTCTCCAGAGTGGCTGCTGGCAATTTACATCCCGCCCATCAGCATAACAAGGCTCCCATTTCTCAATGGCCTGTCCTGCCTTTCTGGATTTTACACTTTTTTCAGATGGCCCTTTTGACCGGGAGGCAGTGAGACTTCATTGTAGTGCAGATTTCCTTTGCAAGGTTGCTTGGTTGGCCAAAAAGTGTGTACGTGTTTTTTCCTGAATATATTTAGGAAAAAACTTATACGCCCATTTTGGCCAAGTGCATCATTGTGGACGTTCTGCCTCTTTTCCTATGCTTTACATGCAATTCCAGTCTACCTCCTGCAATCGGTTTCCTGCAATTCTGCCCCGCTTTCAACTCCTCTTGGCAGCCTTACTTCAATATATTTTTGGAAGATAGCTGTCATTTAAACTCTGCAGGTTTGTGAATTACAGTGCCCCTGAGCTCCTTTCTTCAACTCGCTTTCTTGTGAGCTGGCCGCAACACCGTACGATTGCTTCAGACCCTAGTTTGCTTCCGGCACGGCATGCTGAGCCTTTGGTTAATTCCACTTCTTGGTGGGAAATGAGAGTTAAATTTGCCCGTCCGGACACCTCCACCTAGTCTCTCATTGGTTCTCCCTATTCCTGTTCATTTTCCACAGAAATTGCAAACTGGGCCAAACAGGATTTTAAAGGCACTGAGTCTCCAAGTGGGGAGAGTGTTAGTAAAGCGTCTGGAATGTTGCACCCGAGTACCAGGGGACAAAAACTGAGACACATTTGAACACGTTTCCCGATCACACGGTGGATCATACTCTGGGTTCCACATGCATGTTTTAGCTGAAGGAAGAATCCCTTAAACAAGGAGAGTTGAGACCCATGGAATGGGTACCATGCAATATGACTTCAAAGGGTCTGCATTTGCTCACCGAACCTCACCAATCCTATCACTTCTGCGTTTATGCCGCTGTACACACGTTTGATTCTCTTTCAGAGACATATAAATCCATAGGTTTTAAGATTCTTACTAGTCAGGTGTATTGTTAGGCGTTTAATATGGGGTATTGAGTCCACTTCGTTGAGCAAGGAGTAGCTCTTTTCTATTACATATTTGGCTTATGGAACGGTATCTGTGCTAATTTCAATCTCTGGTTTTATGCCGCACCCCAAGTCACCTTTCCCCTTAAGCAAGCATAAGTTGGTTTTCTACATTTGAGACCCTGTTCTGTTTTGTAATTCAGTTCCTGTGTAGCCAAGTTTACATTCCGTGTAGTAGTGATATCTTATGATGTTTCTTTTTCTGTGTGACTTATTTCACTTAGAATCATCGTACCTGAATCCACTCATAATGCTGCTACGGGCCTGATGACATAGATTTCATTGCTGAGTGATATTGCATTGTACGTAAGTACCACAACTTCTTTATCCATTTTTCGCTTTCTGTGATATTGAACTTGTACCGTAAACGAGGTTCTTGTAAACAGAGCCGTCCCAAACTTTGGGGTGGCTGTGTCTTTTTGATTTTAATTTCCCTAAGCTATAGGACCATAAGTGGAAGTGCCCTAGGCTCTGTTGCTTTGTTTTTTTGATGTTTCAGGAAACACCATACACTTCTCCAGAGTGGCTGTTGGCAATTTACATCCCGCCCATCAGCATAACAAGGCTCCCATTTCTCCCTGGCCTGTCCTGCCTTTCTGGATTTTACACTTTTTTCAGATAGCCCATTTGAACGGGGGGCAGTGAGACTTCATTGTAGTGCAGATTTCTTTGCAAGCTTGCTTGGTTGGCAAAAAAGGGCGTATGCGTTTTTTCCTGAATATATTCAGGAAAAAACGCATACGCCCTTTTTGGCCAAGTGCATCATTGTGGACGTTCTGCCTCTTTTCCTATGCTTTACATGCAATTCCAGTCTACCTCCTGCAATCGGTTTCCTGCAATTCTGCCCCGCTTTCAAGTCCTCTTGGCAGCCTTCCTTCAATATATTTTTGAACGATAGCTGTTTATAACTCTGCAGGTTTGTGAATTACAGTGCCCCTGAGCTCCTTTCTTCAACTCGCTTTCTTGTGAGCTGGCCGCAACACCGCAGGATTGCTTCAGGCCCTAGTTTAGTTCCGGCATCGCATGCTGAGCCTTTGGTTAATTCCTCTTCCTGGTGGGAAATGAGAGTTAAATTTGCCTGTCCAGACAGCTCCAGCTAGTCTCTCATTGGTTCTCCCTCTTCCTGTTCATCTTACGCAGAAATTGCAAACTGGGCCAAACAGGAGTTTAAAGGCACTGACTATCCAAGTGGGGAGAGTTTTAGTAAAGCGTCTGGAATGTTGCACCCGAGTACCAGGGGACGAAAACTGAGACACATTTGATCACGTTTCCCGATCACATGGTGGATCATACTCTGGTTTCCACATGCATGTTTTAGCTGAAGGAAGAATCCCTTAAACATGGAGTTTTGAGACCCATGGAATGTGTACCATACAATATGACTTCAAAGGGTCTGCATTTGTTCACAGAACCTCACCAATCCTATCACTGCTGCGTTTATGCCACTGTACACACCCTTGATTCTCTTTCGGAGACATATAAATCCATAGGTTTTAAGATTCTTACTAGTCAGGTATATTGTTAGGCGTTTAATATGGGGTTTTGAGTCCACTTCGTTGAGCAAGGAGTAGCTCTTGTCTATTACATATTTGGCTTATTGAACGGTATCTGTGCTAATTTCAATCTGTGGTTTTATGCAGCACCCCAACTCACCTTTCCCCTTAAGCAAGCATAAGTGGGTTTTCTAGATTTGACACCCTGTTCTGTTTTGTAATTCAGTTCCTGGTTAGCCAAGTTTACATTCCGTGTAGTAGTGATATCTTATGATGTTTCTTTTTCTGTGTGACTTATTTCACTTAGAATCATCGTACCTGAATCCACTCATTATGCTGCTACGGGCCTGATGACATAGATTTCATTGCTGAGTGATATTACATTGTACGTAAGTACCACAACTTCTTTATCCATTTTTCGCTTTCTGCGATATTGAACTTGAACCGTAAACGAGGTTCTTGTAAACAGAGCCGTCCCAAATTTTGGGGTGGCTGTGTCTTTTTGATTTTAATTTCCCTAAGCTATAGGACCATAAGTGGAAGTGCCCTAGGCTCTGTTGCTTTGTTTTTTGGATGTTTCAGGAAACACCATACACTTCTCCAGAGTGGCTGCTGGCAATTTACATCCCGCCCATCAGCATAACAAGGCTCCCAGTTCTCAATGGCCTGTCCTGCCTTTCTGGATTTTACACATTTTTCAGATGGCCCTTTTGACCGGGGGGCAGTGAGACTTCATTGTAGTGCAGATTTCCTTTGCAAGCTTGCTTGGTTGGCCAAAAAGTGCATACGTTTTTTTTCCTGAATATATTTAGGAAAAAACGCATACGCCCTTTTTGGCCAAGTGCATCATTGTGGACGTTCTGCCTCTTTTCCTATGCTTTACATGCAATTCCAGTCTACCTCCTGAAATCGGTTTCCTGCAATTCTGCCCCGCTTTCAAGACATCTTGGCAGCCTTCCTTCAATATATTTTTGGAAGATAGCTGTCATTTAAACTCTGCAGGTTTGTGAATTACAGTGCCCCTGAGCTCCTTTCTTCACCTCGCTTTCTTGTGAGCTGGCCGCAACACCGCAGGATTGCTTCAGGCCCTAGTTTGGTTCCGGCATCGCATGCTGAGCCTTTGGTTAATTCCTCTTCCTGGTGGGAAATGAGAGTTAAATTTGCCCGTCCAGACACCTCCAGCTAGTCTCTCATTGGTTCTCCCTCTTCCTGTTCATCTTACGCAGAAATTGCAAACTGGGCCAAACAGGAGTTTAAAGGCACTGACTATCCAAGTGGGGAGAGTGTTAGTAAAGCGTCTGGAATGTTGCACCCGAGTACCAGGGGACGAAAACTGAGACACATTTGAACACGTTTCCCGATCACACGGTGGATCATACTCTGGTTTCCACATGCATGTTTTAGCTGAAGGAAGAATCCCTTAAACATGGAGTTTTGAGACCCATGGAATGTGTACCATACAATATGACTTCAAAGGGTCTGCATTTGCTCACAGAACCTCACCAATCCTATCACTGCTGCGTTTATGCCGCTGTACACACCCTTGATTCTCTTTCGGAGACATATAAATCCATAGGTTTTAAGATTCTTACTAGTCAGGTATATTGTTAGGCGTTTAATATGGGGTGTTAAGTCCACTTCGTTGAGCAAGGAGTAGCTCTTGTCTATTACATATTTGGCTTATGGAACGGTGTCTGTGCTAATTTCAATCTCTGGTTTCATGCAGCACCCCAACTCACCTTTCCCCTTAAGCAAGCATAAGTTGGGTTTCTACTTTTGAGACCCTGTTCTGTTTTGTAATTCAGTTCCTGTGTAGCCAAGTTTACATTCCGTGTATTAGTGATATCTTATGATGTTTCTTTTTCTGTGTGACTTATTTCACTTAGAATCATCGTACCTGAATCCACTCATTATGCTGCTACGGGCCTGATGACATAGATTTCATTGCTGAGTGATATTGCATTGTACGTAAGTACCACAACTTCTTTATCCATTTTTCGCTTTCTGTGATATTGAACTTGTACCGTAAACGAGGTTCTTGTAAACAGAGCCAGCCCAAACTTTGGGGTGGCTGTGTCTTTTTGATTTTAATTTCCCTAAGCTATAGGACCATAAGTGGAAGTGCCCTAGGCTCTGTTGCTTTGTTTTTTGGATGTTTCAGGAAACACCATACACTTCTCCAGAGTGGCTGCTGGCAATTTACATCCCGCCCTTCAGCATAACAAGGCTCCCAGTTCTCCATGGCCTGTCCTGCCTTTCTGGATTTTACACTTTTTTCAGATGGCCCTTTTGACCGGGGGGCAGTGAGACTTCATTGTAGTGCAGATTTCCTTTGCAAGCTTGCTTGGTTGGCCAAAAAGGGCGTATGCGTTTTTTCCTGAATATATTCAGGAAAAAACGCATACGCCCTTTTTGGTCAAGTGCATCATTGTGGACGTTCTGCCTCTTTTCCTATGCTTTACATGCAATTCCAGTCTACCTCCTGAAATCGGTTTCCTGCAATTCTGCCCCGCTTTCAAGTCCTCTTGGCAGCCTTCCTTCAATATATTTTTGGAAGATAGCTGTCATGTATAACTCTGCAGGTTTGTGAATTACAGTGCCCCTGAGCTCCTTTCTTCAACTTGCTTTCTTGTGAGCTGGCCGCAACACCGCAGGATTGCTTCAGGCCCTAGTGTGGTTCTGGCACGGCACGCTGAGCCTTTGGTTAATTCCTCATCCTGGTGGGAAATGAGAGTTAAATTTACCCGTCCAGACACCTCCACCTAGTCTCTCATTGGTTCTCCCTATTCCTGTTCATTTTCCACAGAAATTGCAAACTGGGCCAAACAGGAGGTTAAAGGCACTGACTCTCCAAGTGGGGGAGTGTTAGTAAAGCGTCTGGAATGTTGCACCTGAGTACCAGGGGACGAAAACTGAGACACATTTGAACACGTTTTCCGATCACACGGTGGATCATACTCTGGGTTCCACATGCATGTTTTACCTGGAGGAAGAATCCATTAAACCTGGAGAGTTGAGACACATGGAATGGGTACCATGCAATATGACTTCAAAGGGAATGCATTTGCTCAGCGAAACTCAGCAATCCTATCACTGCTGCATTTATGCCGCTGTACACACGCTTGATTCTCTTTCGGAGACATATAAATCCATAGGTTTTAAGATTCTTACTAGTCAGGTATATTCTTAGGCGTTTAATATGGGGTGTTGAGTCCACTTCGTTGAGCAAGGAGTAGCTCTTGTCTATTATATATTTGGCTTATGGAACGGTATCTGTGCTAATTTCAATCTCTGGTTTTATGCAGCACCCCAACTCACCTTTCCCCTTAAGCAAGCATAAGTTGGTTTTCTACATTTGACACCCTGTTCTGTTTTGTAATTCAGTTCTTGTGTAGCCAAGTTTACATTCCGTGTAGTAGTGATATCATATGATGTTCCCTTTTCTGTGTGACTTATTTCACTTAGAATCATCGTACCTGAATCCACTCATTATGATGCTACGGGCCTGATGACATAGATTTCATTGCTGAGTGATATTGCATTGTACGTAAGTACCACAACTTCTTTATCCATTTTTCGCTTTCTGTGATATTGAACTTGTATGGTAAACGAGGTTCTTGTAAACAGAGCCGTCCCAAACTTTGGGGTGGCTGTGTCTTTTTGATTTTAATTTCCCTAAGCTATAGGACCATAAGTGGAAGTGCCCTAGGCTCTGTTGCTTTGTTTTTTGGATGTTTCAGGAAACAACATACACTTCTCCAGAGTGGGTGTTGGCAATTTACATCCCGCCCATCAGCATAACAAGGCTCCCAGTTCTCCATGGCCTGTCCTGCCTTTCTGGATTTTACACTTTTTACAGATGTCCCTTTTGACCGGGGGGCAGTGAGACTTCATTGTAGTGCAGATTTCCTTTGCAAGCTTGCTTGGTTGGCCAAAAAGGGCGTATGCGTTTTTTCCTGAATATATTCAGGAAAAAACGCATACGCCCTTTTTGGCCAAGTGCATCATTGTGGACGTTCTGCCTCTTTTCCTATGCTTTACATGCAATTCCCGTCTACCTCCTGAAATCGGTTTCCTGCAATTCTGCCCCGCTTTCAACTCCTCTTGGCAGCCTTACTTCAATATATTTTTGGAAGATAGCTGTCATTTATAACTCTGCAGGTTTGTGAATTACAGTGCCCCTGAGCTCCTTTCTTCAACTCGCTTTCTTGTGAGCTGGCCGCAACACCGCTGGATTGCTTCAGGCCCTAGTTTGGTTCCGGCACGGCATGCTGTGCCTTTGGTTAATTCCTCTTCCTGGTGGGAAATGAGAGTTAAATTTGCCCGTCCAGACACCTCCAGCTAGTCTCTCATTAGTTCTCCATCTTCCTGTTCATCTTCCGCAGAAATTGCAAACTGGGCCAAACAGGAGGTTAAAGGCACTGACTCTCCAAGTGGGGAGAGTGTTAGTAAAGCGTCTGGAATGTTGCACCTGAGTACCATGGGACGAAAACTGAGACACATTTGAACACGTTTCCTGATCACATGGTGGATCATACTCTGGGTTGCACATGCATGTTTTAGCTGAAGGAAGAATCCCTTAAACCTGGAGAGTTGAGACCCATGGAATGGGTACCATGCAATATGACTTCAAAGGGTCTGCATTTGCTCACCGAACCTCACCAATTCTATCACTGCTGCGTTTATGCTGCTCTATACACGCTTGATTCTCTTTCGGAGACATATAAATCCATAGGTTTTAAGATTCTTACTAGTCAGGTATATTCCTAGGCGTTTAATATAGGGTGTTGAGTCCACTTCGTTGAGCAAGGAGTACCTTTTGTCTATTATATTTTTGGCTTATGGAATGGTATCTGTGCCAATTTCAATCTCTGGTTTCATGCAGCACCCCATATCGGCTTTCCCCTTAAGCAAGCATAAGTTGGTTTTCTACATTTTAGACCCTGTTCTGTTTTGTAATTCAGTTCCTGTGTAGCCAAGTTTACATTCCGTGTAGTAGTGATATCTTATGATGTTTCTTTTTCTTTGTGACTTATTTCACTTAGAATCATCGTACCTGAATCCACTCATTATGCTGCTCCGGGCCTGATGACATAGATTTCATTGCTGAGTGATATTGCATTGTACGTAAGTACCACAACTTCTTTATCCATTTTTCGCTTTTTGCGATATTGAACTTGTACCGTAAACGAGGTTCTTCTAAACAGAGCCATCCCAAACTTTGCGGTGGCTGTGTCTTTTTGATTTTAATTTCCCTAAGCTATTGGACCATAAGTGGAAGTGCCCTAGGCTCTGTTGCTTAGTTTTTTGGATGTTTCAGGAAACACCATACACTTCTCCAGAGTGGCTGTTGGCAATTTACATCTCGCCCATCAGCATAACAAGGCTCCCAGTTCTCCATGGCCTGTCCTGCCTTTCTGGATTTTACACTTTTTTTCAGATGGCCCTTTGACCGGGGTGAAGTGAGACTTCATTGTAGTGCAGATTTCCTTTGTGAGCTTGCTTGGTTGGCCAGAAAGGGCGTATGCATTTCTTCCTGAATATATTCAGGAAAGAATGCATACGCCCTTTTTGGCCAAGTGCATCATTGTCGACGTTCTGAGTCTTTTCATATGTTTTCAGTGCAATTCCAGTCTACCTCCTGAAATCGGTTTCCTGCAGTTCTGCCTTGCTCTCAGTGCCTCTTCATAGCCTTACCTCAATATACTTTTGGAAAATAGTTGGCCTTTATAACTCTGCAGGTTTTTGAATTGCAGTGGCCCTTAGCTCCATTTTTCAGCTCTTATTTTTGTGATCTTGCCTCATATCCACAGGATTTCTTCAGGCCCTATTCTTCTTCTGGGGTGCCTTGCTCTGCCTTTGGTTAATTCTTCTTCCTGATGTGAAATTAGAGTGACATGTGCCCATTGAAACCGCTACAGCTATTTTCTCACTGGTTCCCCCTGTTCCCATTCATCCTCTGCACTAACTGCAGACTGTGCGATACCGGAACTTAAAGGCATTGACTCTCCATGTGGAGATGTTGTTAGTAAAGTGGCTGGAATGTTGATCCGGAGCCCCAGGAGAGGAAAATGAGGTGCATTTTAGAAACCTTTCCCGATCATATGGTATACCATCCGCTGGATTTCCCATGCATGGTTTAGCTGTAGGAAGATTCCCTTCAACTTGGAGTGTTGGGACCCTTGGAATAAGTAGCATGAAGTATTGCATTAAACTTTCGGCAGTTGCTCACCAAAGCTCACCAATCCTTTCAGCCCCAAGTGTCCAGCCTTATGTCTTATCCAGCTGTGGGTTTATATGTGGTCATTCCAGGTTGCATCACAGCCCCTGAGCGAATTTTGTAAGAATTTTTCTCTCTTTCATTGTTTCTGCGTTTTGGTTTTAAAATTTATTTCTATAAAGGGGTTTAGCTCATTTTCACTGCTGTGTTTGTGCCGCTCTGCGCACACTTGATTCCCTTATGGAGATATATCAATACATGGGTTTTAAGATTCTTATTACTCAGATATATTTCTCTGCGGTGTATAGGGTGTGTTGAGGCCAGTTCGTTGAGCAAGGTGTAGATCTTGTCTGATACCTATTTGGTTTATTGAACGGTATCTGTGCTAATTTCAAACTCTGGTTTTATGCATCACCCCACCTCTCCTTTCCCCTTAAGCTGACATAAGTGTGTTTTCTAAATGTGAGACACTGTTCTGTTTTGTAATTCATTTTTTGTGCAGCCATATTTATCCTCCCTCTATAAGTGATATCTTATGATATGTTTCTTTTTCTGTTTGACTTATTTCAAGTAGTATTATCGGACCTCAATCCACTCTTTATCCTTCTACTAGCCTTATTACATTGATTTCATGGTGAAGAGATATTCCATTGTACATAAGTACCACATTTTCTTTATCCATTGTTCTCTTTCCTGGGATATTTAAGGTGTACTGAAGTTGAGGTTCTTGTAAACAGAGTAGCCCTAAACTGTGGTGTGCTTGTGTCTTGTTGATTTTTAGACTTCCCTAGATATACTCCCGTGATTGGAAGTGCCCTATGCTCTGTCGCTCTGTTTTTTAGATGATTTAGGAACCACCATACACTTCTCCAGAGTGGCTCTCGGCAGTTCACACACTGTCCATCAGCGTATAAAGGCTCCCTGTTCTCCATGGCCTGTCCTGCATTTCTGGTTTTTACAATTTTTTCGGATGGCCCTTTTGACCGGTGGGAAATGAGACTTCTTTGTTGTGCACATTTGCATTGCTTGCTTGCTTGGTTGCCCATAAAGTGCGTATGCGTTTTTTCCTGGATATATTCAGGAAAAAACGCATACTCCCTTTTGGGCCAACTGCATCATTGTCGAAATTCTGCCGCTTTTCATGTGCTTTAAAGGCGAGTCCAATCTATCTCTTGAAATCTGTTTCTTGCAATTCTGTCTTGCATTCAGATCCTCTTCTTTGCCTTACCTCAACATATTTTTGGACGTTAGTTTTCATTTATAACTCTGCAGGTTTGTGAATTGCAGTGACCCTGAGCTCCATTTTTTAAGTTGCTCTTTTGTGAGCTGGCCTCAAAACCGCAGGATTGCTTCAGGCCCTATTTTGGCTCCGGCGAGGCGGGCTGAGCCTTTTTTTAATTCTTATTCTTAATGGGAAATTAGAGTGACATGTGCCCGTCCAAACCCCTACAACTATTCTCTCATTGGTTCCCCCTGTTCCCGTTCATCCTCCTCACAATTTGCAAAATGTGTGAAACAGAAGTTTAAATGTGCTGATTCTCTAAGTGGGGAGATTCTAAGTAACGTGGCTGGAATGATGAACAGGAGCACCAGGAGAGGATAAATGAGGTGCATTTTAGACACATCTCCCGATCACATGGTGTACAGTCCTCTGGGTTTTCCATGCATGTTTTAGCTGTAGGAAGATTCCTTGAACCTGCAGATTTGGGACCCATTGAATGGGTACCAGGTAGTATTACTTTAAAGGGTGTGCATTTCCTCACCCAACCTCACATTTCTCTTAGCGCGAACAGTTTCCAGCCTTATGTCTCATCCTGCTGTGGGTCTAGATGTGTTCAATCCATGTTGCATCACCGTCCCTGAGGAAAAGTTGTAAGAGGTTTTCTCTGTCTCTCTGTCGTTTATTTTTTTCAATTTATTACTATGTTGTTTACAGCTGATTTTCAAAGCTCTGTTTCTTGCTGCTGTACATCCACTTGATTCATGTACAGAGAGACATCAATAATTTCTTTTTCAGATTCTTACCAGTCATAGATATTCTTTTCTGGTGACTTGAGTGTGCTGAGTGCAGTTCTTTTAGCTACCGTGTAGGCCTTGTTGATTATCAGTTTGGTATTTGGAATGGTATCTTTGCTAATTTCAACCTCCTGGATGATGCCTCACCCCTCCCCACCTTTCCCGTTTAGCAGCCTTACGCGTGTTTTCTACATATTTATGTCACTTAGAATGATCATACGTAACTCCTCCGGAGTTGTTACAACTGGCCATATTTCATTGATTTCCAGGCTGAGTAATATTCCACTCTACATAAGTACCACATCTCTATCCATTTTTTCCCTCCAGAGACATTTAAGTTATATCCTAGTCGAGGATCTTTTAAACAGAGAGGCAGTAAACATTGGGGTGCCTGTGTCCTCTCGATTTTTGTTTTTCCCAAGATATACGCCCATGAGTGCAAGTGCCCTATGCTCTGTAGCTCATTTTTTAGATGCTTTAGTAAACACAATACACTTCTCCAGAATGGCCGTTGGCAATATACATTTCCACTATAAGCCTCACAGGGCTCCCTCTTCTCCTTGCCCTGTCCTGCATTTCTGGCGTTTACACTTTATGAGGATGGCTCTTCTGACTGATGCGAAGTGATATCTTTTGTAGTATTGATTTCCAGTGCCCACCTGTTTGGTTGGCTAAAAAAGTGTATGCCCTTTTCTTGAATATATACAGAAAAAAACGCATACAGCCTTTTTGGCCAACTGCAATGTTGGCAATGTTCAGCCCCTTTTCTTGTGCTTAATGGCGAGTCCTTTCTACCTCCTCAAATCCCTTTCCTGCCATTCTCCCTTGCTTGCCAATCCTTTTCTCTGACTTTCCTCAAGACATTTTTCAGTGATAGATATTTTCAACTCTGCAGTTTCGTGAATTTTACTGCCCCTGAGTTCCATTGTTCAACTTGTGTTTATGGGAACTGGCCACAAAGCAGTGGGATTTCCTCAAGCCCTATACTGTTTCCATGGGCAACCCTAGCCTTTGGTCAATTCATCTTCCTGATTGGAAATTAGAGTGACATGTGCCTGTCTGAACACCTAGGACTTGTCTCTCATTGTTCCTCATCCTTCCGCTTCATCCTCTGGACAAATTCCAAACTGTACGCAACAGGATGTTGACAGTGTTGACATCTCCAAGTGGGGAGACTGTTAGTAAAGACGCTGGAGGGGTGAACCCGAGCACCAGGAGATGAGGAGATGAGATGCCTTTTCCAAACTCTTCCCGATCAGACGGTATACCATCCTCTGGATGTGACAGACATGTTTTAGCAGTAGGAAGAGTCCCATTCATGTAAGGAGAACACCAGGGCTTTTTCAAAATCAGTGTCTCCCCGAAACCCAAACTGGGGAGTTTTTTAAGCTACGGCTACACATATGTTCATTAAGGGCCTTGGGAAGTAGGCAGAGTGCAAACTTTAGATGACTGAAGTCTTCAGGGTCAGAAGCACTCACCACCGGCTTCCCTTAGGTTACACTTTAACTGTCATTGATAGATGATGTCAATAAAAATATCTATTCTTTTTCCGATTATTTCCCCTTATAGGTTATTGCACAATATTGAGTGTAGTTCCCTGTGCTATACAGTAGTTCCTTGTTGATGATCTATTTTATACATAGCAGTGTGTATGTGTTAATTCCAAACTGTTAATTTATCCCTCCTCCCACCTTTCCCCTTTGGTAATAATAAATTATAAGATTTTATACTTCTCAGAAATGGGGGAGCTGAAAGAGAGGTACCATTTTCAATGGAAAAGCATTTAAAACAAGATTGAAGCTTTAACCAAGATTATTAGATGTACATCCTTGGAAAGAAATCACTTCATTTCTCTAATATTGACCTGACAAATAGGACAAACCTTCTCACTGAACTTGCTTATAATAAAGTGATGGAAATATCAAATGGAAGTGTTAGAAACATCTTATTTTACCCGAGCCTTATAAACTATTCTATGTTAACTACAGTTTGGCTCACACATCTGTTCATTGAAGTTACAATAGTCTCAATTTCTGTTACTGATCCTCCAGAGTGGACCCCAACAAGGGTCCCCGTGCTCAGTGTCATTGGGGCCAACAGATCGAGACTGAGTTTGGTTCCCAAGCAAAGGAAACTTTATATTTTCATCAGAGAATGGAGAGGTGAGAGCATGCACTACCCCGTGGGCTGTGGGCTGGGCTGCTGTGTAGAGATCCTGTCAGAGTCAGTGGGAGGGAGGGGGCGGAGCTCTCAAGGGCCGGGTTGGCTGCAGCTCAGGCTCTATATCTCGGAGTCTGCACTGGGCCCCAGGAGCTGAGGTGTCGACCCAGCCATTCTGCACCAGGAAATCTGGTCTGAAGTGCCGGGTGTGGAACCTCTGCATGCGGGACCCTAGGAGCACGTGAAATTAGACAAAGCACAAAGGATAAAAAAGGTCAGACTTGACTTTATTGCCCACATTCTATTTTTATCTCCCAGGGATTTTTAATGGGCTTTGCTGGGGACAAACCCCTCCTCTGCCTTTTGTCCCGTTCCTCATTCTTGGAGTGCTGAGGGTGCAGACCCTTCTTCTGTAACTGCTGAGTGCTGAGTTGGGAGCCCTCATACCAGGGGACGAGGGTCAGAACTTCTCCCCAGCAGCCTCCAGGTGACGTTGATTGGCCCCAGGACCCCTGCCTCCCTGCTCGTCCGCCTGAGCACCAGCATTGGAAGTGTTATAGATTCTAATGACCTTTAAGGGTCCAGGAAAGAGATGTGCAGAGACGCTGTGGGGGTCGGTTTCACCCTGCCCCACATTTGTTCGGCCACCTTAGGCTGACCGTTTCTGCCAGCCTAGATGCTCTGACCAGTAGTCTGCTCTTTCTTCAATTAGGCCCCTGAATTAACGTAAAAACAGCACCAGGTGTCGGAGCCCTGCCCGCTCAACTCCCAGACAGTCCAGGGTCAGTGGTGATCAAGGACCATGATGGCCACTGAGTCAACAGCCTTTTGAAGTAAACAGGAGTCCAGCCGGTCTTATTGGCCACCATCATCACGGTGTCTGTAGGCTTTTCTATGGTGACAGTGTGATATACGGTTCCCCCGCCAAGATTATTAGCTCCCCTCCGGGTGCAGGAAGTCCTGCAAGCAGTAGTCTACTCCTTCGGGACACACTATTGTTGTTTTATGAGAGAAACTCCAGGTCAAGTGATGTTCACATGAGTCGTCATGGTGCCCTGTTGCCTCCGGTTATCTCTCTGGATGTTGGAGTTGGAGGGCCTCCTCACTCGAGGTCGGTGTGCCCACGGAGCGAACCCTGCAACTTCAGGGCATGGTTGGTGATTAGGATCACCACGTGGGGTCCTTTTCCCTTAGGAGGGAGGTGGCCTTTTGGGCTGCTGATTTCCAGGTTTTTAGATACCGCCAGTATCTTGGCCAGATGTGGCAGTGGGCCAAGCCCCTTGGTGACTGTAGTTTATCCTACCTGGATGGCATTCTTGCGTTGTTCCATTTCAAGTGGTCCCAGTTTTTGCACTAATTCTCCAATGGCGATTCACCTTTCACCGGGAATGGAAAGGTCAAAGGGTTTAGCTCAATTAGGGAGTTCCAGGGCAAGGGTCTGAATTGACTGCTCTTTCCATTCTTGAAAGGCCACTTCTGGATTCTGTTCAAAAGGATCATCATCTTTTCCTTTCAGTGTTTCATATAGAGGCCCAGCTAGTAGACTGTAGTTAGGGATCCAGAAGCAGCAAACCCTGGCCTCCCCAGGAACCCCTAAGCTGTCTTCTAGTTTTAGAAAGGGGTAAGGCTGCAAATGGTTTCTTCCCTTTCCTGGGATGGGCTTCTCTGACCTTGTGTGAGAATGAAGCCCAGGCAGGTCACCGCAGTCTGTGATATTTGAGCTTTTTCTTGGACAACTTCTATCCTTTATTGGCTTGGTAGTTCAGAGGCCTCCTTAGTAGGGCTGGCGATCAGAATGTCATCTGCATATTGAAGGAGGGTTTCCTTTTCCAGAGGTAGAACTTTTCGGTCGTTAGCTAAGCTTTCCCCAAAGATGGTGTGGGAAGTTTTGAACCCTTGGGGCAAGACGGCCCGGAAGTATTGTTTTAGTTGTATGTTGAGTCCTGCCACTCACAAGCCAAAATTTCTTGTGACTCTGGGACTAATGGAATACAAAAGAAGGCATCATTGAAGACTAATACAGAATACCATGTCCTGGTGGTTGGTAGAATGACCAGCAGGGTGTAGGAATCAGGAGCAACTGGAGGTATATCCTCGGTGGCTTCACTGACTGTCCTGACATCCTTTACCAGGTCCCCAGCAGCCCATGGGGCTCTCGTGGTCAGGCCAATCCCAGGATATGGAGCTCTCCTGGGCAGGTACCCCACCCCCAACACAGCCCACGGGGCTCTCATGGTCAGACCCCTCCCAGGATACAGAGCTACCCTTGCAGGTACCGTGGCAGGGCTGGGCACACAGGAACCGTGCACATAGCCCTCATTGAAGAGCACCCCCAGCTCACCTGTCGCTCAGAGCTGACACAGAGCACCTCAGAGCAGGACTTGAACTAACAAACAGCAGCTCCGACAGGTCTGTGACCCTGGGCGTCACTCTGTGTGGCCTCCCTCCACCTGGTCTTCCAGAGACTTCCACTGCACCCAGGGCACCAGGCCTCTGTCTCCAACCACCACCCACCCCTCCTCTCCCTGACTCCTGGGTTCCTCTCATTAGGAGAGGGTTTTCTTGAAGTTGTCTCCCACTCATGGGCCAGATAAAATGATTAGAAAACAAGCCAAAGCTGCAGCCCCTTGTCTATCCTGACTCTCAGGAGCCCACACCTGTTCCTTGGACCTGGCCGGTTCAGCAAGTTCCATTTTCTGCAACTGTGAGCCCCTGAGGGGTGATGATTGGCTACCTGGGCAGCCTTACCATGCCGGCCAGCCCTCCCCAGGTGTGCCTGGGTTGAGATCAATATAAATACCACTCCAGGCAGCAAAAGCCCCTGCAGCTGTGCCTGACGCCATTTTCTCTGCCCTGTCAGCAGTCTCGGGGCTGGGCTGGTGGGAGGGAGTGAGAGGCCACAGCTTTGTGGGTGGCCCAGTGTGAGTGGGGCTCTGCTGGACTTTCTGCAGCAGTTGCCAGGCTGCCACCTGCTAAAGAAGAGGATGTGTCACCCATACCTGCTGCTGGAATTTCTCCCTGGGCAGAGGTGAGGAAGGAAAAAAGCAGTGGGGGCAGGGACAGGACGGGTATCTCAGGCAGGGAAATGGAAATCTTCCAGAAGAGCACCCAGGGCCAGGACCATCCTGGCTGGCCTGCAGGCACCAAGTCATCTGGCATGCTGTCACTCGTGTGGCTCCATGGCCCTTCCTCTAGGCTTTCAAGTCCTTGTATATATTCAGGTGTTTTACCTGGGAAGGGCGGGAACAGTTCAGCAGCAACTGGCCTGGGGCTCAGCTCACGTTTACTCACAGATGCCTCGGCACGGTGCCCCAGCTTTGCAATGAGGACGCTTGTTGTGTGGGGGCTGCTGGCTGAATGGGAGACGATTCCCCACCACTGACCAACTTCAGAATTGTTTACAACTGGAGCAAGTGCCCTGATACGGTTTTCCTCTGAGTAACTGGTGGGTTCTGTTTTTTTTTTCTCTTTTTCGTTTTTGGTTCAAGGTAGATTTTATTCCTCTTTTTTGTATTTACAGATATAAGCATGGAAATAATTTATTCATATAAATACATGTATGTGAAGGGAATAATTGTTTTTTCTGTTTTATTTTTTAAATTTTATTTCTTTTTAATTTTGAATTTTATTTTATATTTTTATACAGCAGGTTCTCATTGGTTATCTATTTTATACATATAAATGTTTACATGCCAATCCCAATCTCTCAACTCCTCCCACCACCACCCCTCCAAGAGCTTTCCCCCCTTGTTGTCCATACGATTGTTGTCTACATCTGTTGCTCTATTTATGCCTTGCAAAACGGTTAATCTGTACAGTTTTTCTAGGTTCCACATATATGCATGAATATACAAGATTTGATTTTCTCTTTCTGACTTACTTCACTCTGTATGACAGTCTCTAGATCCATCGACGTCTCTACAAATGACCCAATTTCATTCCTTTCATGGCTTAGTAATATTCCATTTTATATATGTACCACAGCTTTATGCATTCGTCTGTCTGTGGGCATTTAGGTTGCTTCCATTACCTCGATATTGTAAATAGTGATGCAATGAACATTGCGGTGAATGTCTCTTTTTGATTTATGGTTTTGTCTGAGTATATGTCCAGTCCTGGGATTGCTGTATCATATGGTAATTCTATTATTAGTTTCTTAAGAAACTCCATATTGTTCTCCATAGTGACTGTATCAATTTATATTCCCAACAATAGTGGAAGAGGCTTCCTTTTCTCCACACCCTTTCCAGCATTTGTTGTTTGTAGATTTTCAGATGATGCCCATTCTAACAGGTGTGAGGTGATACCTCATTGTTGAGTCCATTTCGTTGAGCAAGGGGTAGGTCTTGTCTATTACATATTTGGCTTATGGAACGGTATCTGTGCTAATTTCAAACTCTGGTTTTATGCAGCACCCCAACTCACCTTTCCCCTTAAGCAAGCATAGGTTGGTTTTCTAAACTTGAGACCCTGTTCTGTTTTGTAATTCAGTTCATGTGTAGCCAAGTTTACATTCCGTGCATTAGTGATACCTTATGATGTTTCTTTTTCTGTGTGACTTATTTCACTTAGAATCATCATGCCTCAATCCACTCATTATGCTGGTACAGGCCTGGTGACACAGATTTCATTGCTGAGTGGTATTCTGTTGTACATAAGTACCGCAACTTCTTTATCAATTATTTGTTCTCTGGGATATTTAACTTGTACTGTAGAAGAGACTCCTGTAAACAGAGCCGTTGTAAATTTTGGGGTGGCTGTGTCTTTTTGATTTTAATTTCCCTAAGCTATAGGACCATAAGTGGAAATGCCCTAGACTCTGTTGCTTTGTTTTTCAGATGTATCAGGAAACACCATACACTTCTCCAGAGTGGCTGTTGGCAATGTACATCCCGCCCATCAGCATAACAAGGCTCCTTTTTCCCCATGGCCTGTCTTGCCTTTCTGGATTTTACACTTTTCTCAGATGGCCCTTTAGACCAGGGGGAAGTGACACTTCATAGTAGTTCGGATTTCCATTGCAAGCTTGCTTGGTTTGCCAAAAAGGGCGTATGTGTTTTTTCCTGAATATATTCAGGAACAAACTCATACGCCCTTTGTTGCCAAGTGCATCATTGTCGATGTTCTGCCTCTTTTCCTATGCTTTAAATGCAAATCCAGTCTACCTCCTGAAATCGGTTTCCTGCAATTCTGCCCCGCTTTCAAGTCCTCTTCGCAGCCTTACTTCAATATATTTTTGGACGTTATCTGTCATTTATAACTCTGCAGGTTTGTGAATTACAGGGCCCCTGAGCTCCTTTCTTCAACTCGCTTTCTTGTGAGCTGGCCGCAAACCCGCAAGACTGCTTCAGGCCCTAATCTGCTTCTGGCAGGGCACGCTGAGCCTTTGGTTAATTCCTCTTCCTGGTGGGAAATGAGTGTTAAATATGCCCGTCCAGACACCTACCTCACTCTCAACCCCTTGGTGATGTGGGTCCTCTGGTTTGTGGCCACTTTTGCTGGGTTCCTCACCTTTCGATGATGTGGCCCCACTAGTGTGAGGACACTCCTGCTTGGTTCTCATCCACGTGGTTATGTGGACCCCCTGGTGAGAGTCTGTTCCTGGCTTTGTTCCTCACCCACCTGTGAGGGAGACCCTCTGCTGATAGGTCACTCCTGCATGGCTGGCACACATTGCCTTGGTGAAGTCAGCCGTGTGGTGGCAGTTGGAGCGTGCTGGGAATCTCTTCCCCCCGGTGATGAGGGCCCTCTTGCGTCAGGCCCTAACTGCTGGGCTCACCAACTTTTCTTAGTGAGCCCAGTGATGCTTTGGCACTCCTCTTAGGATCCCATCTCCATGGGGATGTGGGCCTTCTGCTCTGAGGTCCCAACGGCTGGGTTGTTCACATTTTCATGATGTGGGCTCTCTGGTGTTAGTTCACAGAAGCCTGGATCCCATAGCCTCTGTGCTCTTGGCTGCCTGCTGGGAGGTTCCAACTGCTGGATTCCTCACTTTTTTAATTTTTTGGGCCCTCTGTTGTGAGGATCCTCCTGCCTGCCTCACTCCCAGCCCCTTCGTGATGTGTGTCGTCTGGTTTGAGGCCACATGTGCTGGGTTCCTCACCTTTCGATGATGTGGGACCAATGGTCTTAGGAGACTCCTGCCTGGTTCACATCCCCTTGGTGATGTGGGCCCTCTGTTGAGAGTCTGATCCTGGCTGGGTTCCTCACCCATCTGTGAGGTAGGCCGTCTGATGTGAGGTCACTCTTGCCTGGCTTGCTCACCTCGCCTTGTGGACATGAGCCCTCTGGTGGCACTTGGAGCCTGCTGGGAGCCTCCTCTCCTCGGTGATGAGGGCCCTCTGGCATCAGGCCCTAACTGCTGGGCTCCCTACATTTTGTGATGTGCGCCCAGTGGTGCGAGGACACTCCAGCCAGGTTCACATCCCCATTGGGGTGTGGGCCTTCTGCTCTGAGGTCCCAAAGCCTGGGTTGCTCACAGTTTCATGATGTGGGCTCTCTGCTGTTAGTTCACTCCTGCCTGTATCCCATAGCTTCTGTGCTCTGGGCCGCCTGCTAGGAGGTTCCAACTGCTGGATTCCTCACCTTTCTTATTCTTTGGGCCCTCTGTTTTTAGGCTACTCCTGCCTGCCTCACTCCCATTCCCTTTGTGATATGTGTCCTCTGATTTGAGGCCACATGTGCTGGGTTCCGCACCTTTCGATGATGTGACCCCACTGGAGGGAAGACAGTCCTGACTGGTTCCCATCCCCTTGCTGATGTGGGCCCTCAGGTGAGAGTCTGATCCTGGCTGGGTTCCTCACCCTTGTGTGAGGTGGGCCCTCTGCTGTGAGGTCAATCATGCCTGTCTGGCACACGTCACCTTGGCGACGTGGGCCCTCTGGTGGCAGTTGGAGTGTGCTGGGATCCTCCTCCCCTCGGTGATGAGGGCCCTCTTGCCTTAGACCATAACTGCTGGGCTCCCCACATTTTCTGATGTGCGCCAAGTGAGTGAGGAGACTCTTGCCAGGTTCCCATCCCCATGGCGATGGGCCTTCTGCTCTGAGGTCAAAACGGCTGGCTTGCTCACAGTACCATGATGTGGGCCCTCTGCTGTGAGTTCACTCCGGCAAGGATCCCTTATCATCGGTGCTCTGAGCCGCCTGCTGGGAGGTTCCAACTGCTGGATTCCTCAACTTTTTTATTCTATGTGCCCTCTGTTGTGAGGCTCCTCCTGCCTGCCTCACTGCCAGCCCCTTGGTGATGACTGTCCTATGGCTTGAGGCCACATGTGCTGCGTTCCTCACCTTTCGATGATGTGACCCCACTCGTGTGAGGACACTCCTGCCTGGTTCCCATCCCCTTGGTGAGGTGGGCCCTCTGGCGAGAGTCTAATCCTGGCTGGGTTCCTCAACGTTCTGTGAGGTAGGCCCTCTGCTGTGAGGTCACTCCTGCCTGGCTGGCACACGTCACCTTGGAGACGTGAGCCCTCTGGTGGCAGTTGGAGCGTGCAGGGCGCCTCCTCCTCTCGGTGATGACGGCCCTCTGGCGTCAGGCCCTAAATGGTGGGCTCCCCACATTTTCTGATGTGCGCCCAGTGGTGCGAGGACACTCCAGCCAGGTTCCCATTCCCATGGGGATGTGGTCCTTCTGCGCTGAGGTCTCAACTCCTGGGTTGCTCACAGTTTTGTGATGTGGGCCCTCTGCTGTGAGTTCACTGTGGCCTGGATCCCATAGCCTCGGTGTTCTGGGCCGCCTGCTGGAAGGTCTAAATGCTGGAATCCTCACGTTTTTTATATTATGTGCCCTGTGTTGTGAGGCTACTCCTGCCTGCCTCACTCCAAGGCCCTTGGTGATGTGGGTCCTCTGGTTTGAGGACACATGTGCTGGGTTCCTCACCTTAAGATGATGAGGCCCCACTGGTGTGAGGATAATCCTGACTGGGTCCCATCCCCTTTGTGATGTGGGCGCTCTGGTGAGAGTCTGATCCTGGCTGGGTTCCTCACCCATCTGTGAGGTGGGCCCTCTACTATCAGGTAACTCTTGCCTGGATTGCTCACCTCGCCTTGTTGACATGAGCCCTCTGGTGGCAAATAGACCCTGCTGGGAGCCTCCTCAGCTCTGTGATGAGGGCCCTCTGACGTCAGGCCCTAACTGCTGGGCTCCCCAACTTTTCTTAGTGAGCCCAGTGTTGCTCAAGCACTCCTCTTAGGTTCCCATCCCCATGGGGATGTGGGCCTTCTGCTCTGAGGTTCCAACGGCTGGGTTGATCACAATTTCATGATGTGGGCTCTCTGGTGTTAGTTCACTGTGGCCTGGATCCCATAGACTCTGTGGTCTTGGCTGCCTGCTGGGAGGTTCCAACTGCTCGATTCCTCAACTTTTGTATTCTATGGGTCCTGTGTTGTGATGCTCCTCCTGCCTGCCTCACTCGCAACCCCTTCGTGATGTGGGTCTTCTGGTTTGAGGCCACATGTGCTGGGTTAGGCAACTTTCAATGATGTGGCCCCACTGGTGTGAGGACACTCCTGCCTGGTTCCCATCCCCTTGGTGATGTGGGCCTTCTGGTGACAGTCTTATCCTGGCTGGGTTCCTCACTCTTCTGTGAGGTAGGCCCTCTGCTGTGAGGTCAATCCTGCCTGACTTGCACACATCATCTTGGCGACGTGGGCCCTCTGTTGGCACATGGAACCTGCTGGGAGCCTCCTGCCCTCGGTGATGACGGCCCTCTAGCATCAGGCTCTAACTGCTGGGCTCCCCACGTTTTCTGATGTGAGCCCAGTGATGCCAGGACACTCCTGTCAGGTTCCCATCCCCATGGGGATGTGGGCTTTCTGCTCTGAGGTCCCAATGCCTGGGTTGCTCACAGTTTCATGATGTGGGCTCTCTGGTGTTAGTTAACTCCTGCCTGCATCCCATAGCTTCTGTGCTCTCGGCCGCCTGCTGGGAGGTTCCAAATGCTGGATTCCTCACTTTTTTTATTCTTTGGGCCCTCTGTTTTTAGGCTACTCCTACCTGCCTCACTCCCATCCCCTTTGTGATGTATGTCCTCTGATATGAGGCCACATGTGCTGGGTTCCTCACCTTTCGATGATGTGGCCCCACTGGTGGGAGGACAGTCCTGACTGGTTCCCATCCCCTTGGTGTTGTGGGCCCTCTGGTGAGAGTCTCATCCTGCCTCGGTTCCTCACCCTTCTGTGAGATAGGCCCTCTGCTGTGAGGTCACTACTGCCTGGCTGGCACATGCCACCTTGTAGACGTGGGCCCTCTGTTGGCAGTTGGAACCTGCTGGGAGTCTCCTCCCCTCAGTTATGAGGGCCCCCTGGCGTCAGGCCCTAACTGCTGGGCTCCTAACATTTTCTGATATGTGCTAAGTGGTACAAAGCCACTCCTGCCAGGTTCCCATCCCAATGGGGATGTGGGTTTTCTGTTCTGAGGTCCCAACAGCTGGGCTGCTCACAGGTTCATGATGTGGGCCCTCTGCTGTGAGTTCACTGCGGCCTGGATCCCATAGCCTCGGTGCTCTGGGCCACTTGCTGGGAGGTTCCAACTGCTGGATTCCTCAACTTTTATATTCTATGGACCCTGTGTTGTGAGGCCAGTCCTGCCAGCCTCATTCCGAACCCCTTGGTGATGTGGTTCCTCTGGTTTGAGGACACATGTGCTGGGATCCTCACCTTTCGATGATGTTGTCCCACTGGTGTGGGGACACTCCTGCCTGGTTCCCATCCCCTTGGTGATGTGGGCCCTCTGGTGAGAGTCTGATCCTGGCTGTGTTCCTCACCCTTCTGTGAGGTGGGCCCTCTACTGTGAGGTCACTCCTGCCAGGCTGGCACACATCGCCTTGGCGACGTTGGCCCTCTGGTGGCAGCTGGAGCCTGCTGGGAGCCTCCTCCTCTCGGTGATGAGTGCCCTCTAGCGTCAGGCCCTAACTTCTGAGCACCCCACGTTTTCTGATGTGAGCCCAGTGATGCCAGGACACTCCTGTCATGTTCCCATCACCATGGGGATGTGGGCCTTCTGCTCTGAGGTCCCAATGTCTGGGTTGCTCACAGTTTCATGATGTGGGCTGTCTGGTGTTAGTTCACTCTGGCCTGGTTCCTCTAGCCTCTGTGCTCTGGGCCGCCTGCTGGGAGGTTCCAACTGCTGGATTCCTCACCTTTCTTATTTTTGGGCCCTCTGTTATGAGGCTCCTCCTGCCTGCCTCACTCCCAGCCCCTTGGTGATGGGTGTCCTATGGTTTGAAGCCACATGTTCTGGGTTCCTCACCTTTAGATGATGTGGCCCTACTCATGTGAGGACACTCCTGCCTGGTTCCAATCCATTTGGTGATGTGGGCCCTCTGGTGCGAGTCTGATCCTGACTGGGTTCGTCACACTTCTCTGAGGTGGGCCCTCTGCTGTGAGGTCACTCGTGCCTGGTTGGCACACATCGCCTTGGCGACATCAGCCTTCTGGTGGCAGTTGGAGCCTGCTGGGAGCCTCCTTCCCTTGGTGATGAGGGTCCTCTGGCGTCAGGCCCTAACTGCTGGTCGCCCAAAATTTTCTGATACATTCTCAGTGGTGTGAGGACACTCCTACCAGAATTCCATCCCCATGGGGATGTGGGCCTCCTGCTCTGAAGTCCCAATGGCTGGGTTGCTCAGTTTCATGACATGGGCCCTCTTCTGTGAGTTCACTGTGGCCTGGATCCCATAGCCTCGGTGCTCTGGGCCGCCTGCTGGGAGGTTCCAACTGCTGGATTCCTCACTTTTTTATTCTATGTGCCCAGTGTTGTGAGGCTACTCCTGCCTGCCTCACTCCGAGGTCCTTGGTGATGTGGGTCCTCTGGTTTGAGGACACATGTGCTGAGTACCTCAGCTTTCGATGATGTGGCCCCACTGATGTGAAGACACTCCTGCCTGGTTCCCATCCCCTTGGTGATGTGGGCCCTCTGGTGAGAGTCTGATGTTGGCTGGGTTTCTCACCCTTCTGTGAGGTGGGACCTCTGCTGTGAGGTAACTCCTGCCTGGCATGCTCACGTTGCCTTGGCAATGTGAGCCCTCAGGTGGCAGTTGGAGCCTGCTGGGAATCTCCTCCCCTCAGTTATGAGAGCTCTGGATAAAACACATATGCCCTTTTTTGCCAAGTGCATTATTTTCCAAGTTCTGTCTCTTTTCCTATGCTTTAAGAGCTACTCCCGTGTACGTTCTGAAATCAGTTTTCAGCAATTCTGCCCCGCATTCAAGTCCTCTTCGCAGCCTTACTTCAGTATAATTTTGGATGATAGCTGTCATTTATAACTCCGCAGGTTTCTGAATTACAGTGCCCCTGAGCTCCTTTCTTCAACTCGCTTTCTTGTGAGCTGGCCGCAACACCGCAGGATCTCCTCAGGCCCTAATCTAGTTCCAGCATGGCACGCGGACCCTTTGGTTCATTTATCTTCCTGGTGGGAAATGAGAGTTAAATTTGCCGGTCCAGACACCTACAGATAGTCTCCCATTGCTTCTCCTTATTCCTGTTCATCTTCCGAAGAAATTGCAAACTGGGCCAAACAGGAGGTTAAAGGCACTGACTCTCGAAGTGGGGAGAGTGTTAGTAAAGCGTCTGGAATGTTGCACCCGAGTACCAGGGGACGAAAACTGAGACACATTTGAACACATTTCCCGATCACACGGTGGATCATACTCTGGGTTCCACATGCATGTTTTAGCTGAAGGAAGAATCCCTTAAACCTGGAGAGTTGAGACCCATGGAATGGGTACCATGCAATATGACTTAAAAGGGTCTGCATTTGCTCACCGAACCTCACCAATCCTATCACTGCTGCGTTTATGCCGCTGTACACACGCTTGATTCTCTTTCGGAGACATATAAATCCATAGGTTTTAAGATTCTTACTAGTCAGGTATATTCTTAGGCGTTTAATATGGGGTGTTGAGTCCACTTCGTTGAGCAAGGAGTAGCTCTTGTCTATTACATATTTGGCTTATGGAACGGTATCTGTGCTAATTTCAATCTCTTGTTGTATGCAGCACCCCAACTCACCTTTCCCCTTAAGCAAGCATGAGTTGGTTTTCTACATTTGACACCCTGTTCTGTTTTCTAATTCAGTTCCTGTGTAGCCAAGTTTACATTCCGTGTAGTAGTGATATCTTATGATGTTTCTTTTTCTGCGTGACTTATTTCACTTAGAATCATCGTACCTGAATCCACTCATTATGCTGCTACAGGCCTGATGACATAGATTTCATTGCTGAGTGATATTGCATTGTACGTAAGTACCACAACTTCTTTATCCATTTTTCGCTTTCTGTGATATTGAACTTGTACCGTAAACGAGGTTCTTGTAAACAGAGCCGGCCCAAACTTTGGGGTGGCTGTGTATTTTTGATTTTAATTTCCCTAAGTTATAGGACCATAAGTGGAAGTGCCCTAGGCTCTGTTGCTTTGTTTTTTGGATGTTTCAGGAAACACCATACACTTCTCCAGAGTGGCTGCTGGCAATTTACATCCCGCCCATCAGCATAACAAGGCTCCCAGTTCTCCATGGCCTGTCCTGCCTTTCTGGATTTTACACTTTTTTCAGATGGCCCTTTTGACCGGGGGGCAGTGAGACTTCATTGTAGTGCAGATTTCCTTTGCAAGCTTGCTTGGTTGGCCAAAAAGGGCGTATGCGTTTTTTCCTGAATATATTCAGGAAAAAACACATACGCCCTTTTTGTCCAAGTGCATCATTGTGGACGTTCTGCCTCTTTTCCTATGCTTTACATGCAATTCCAGTCTACCTCCTGAAATCGGTTTCCTGCAATTCTGCACCGCTTTCAAGTCCTCTTGGCAGCCTTCCTTCAATATATTTTTGGACGATAGCTGTCATTTATAACTCTGCAGGTTTGTGAATTACAGTGCCCCTGAGCTCCTTTCTTCAACTCGCTTTCTTGTGAGCTGGCCACAACACCGCAGGATTGCTTCAGGCCCTAGTTTGGTTCCGGCATGGCATGCTGAGCCTTTGGTTAATTCCTCTTCCTGGTGGGAAATGAGAGTTAAATTTGCCCGTCCAGACGCCTCCAGCTAGTCTCTCATTGGTTCTCCATCTTCCTGTTCATCTTCCGCAGAAATTGCAAACTGGGCCAAACAGGAGGTTAAAGGCACTGACTCTCCAAGTGGGGAGAGTGTTAGTAAAGCGTCTGGAATGTTGCACCCGAGTACCAGGGGACGAAAACTGAGACACATTTGAACACGTTTCCCGATCACACGGTGGATCATACTCTGGTTTCCACATGCATGTTTTAGCTGAAGGAAGAATCCCTTAAACATGGAGTTTTGAGACCCATGGAATGTGTACCATACAATATGACTTCAAAGGGTCTGCATTTGCTCACAGAACCTCACCAATCCTATCACTGCTGCGTTTATGCCGCTGTACACACCCTTGATTCTCTTTCGGAGACATATAAATCCATAGGTTTTAAGATTCTTACTAGTCAGGTATATTGTTAGGCGTTTAATATGGGGTGTTGAGTCCACTTCGTTGAGCAAGGAGTAGCTCTTGTCTATTACATATTTGGCTTATGGAACGGTGTCTGTGCTAATTTCAATCTCTGGTTTTATGCAGCACCCCAACTCACCTTTCCCCTTAAGCAAGCATAAGTTGGTTTTCTAGATTTGACACCCTGTTCTGTTTTGTAATTCAGTTCCTGGGTAGCCAAGTTTACATTCCGTGTAGTAGTGATATCTTATGATGTTTCTTTTTCTGTGTGACTTATTTCACTTAGAATCATCATACCTGAATCCACTCTTTATGCTGCTACGGGCCTGATGACATAGATTTCATTGCTGAGTGATATTACATTGTACGTAAGTACCACAACTTCTTTATCCATTTTTCGCTTTCTGCGATATTGAACTTGAACCGTAAACGAGGTTCTTGTAAACAGAGCCGTCCCAAACTTTGGGGTGGCTGTGTCTTTTTGATTTTAATTTCCCTAAGCTATAGGACCATAAGTGGAAGTGCCCTAGGCTCTGTTGCTTTGTTTTTTGGATGTTTCAGGAAACACCATACACTTCTCCAGAGTGGCTGCTGGCAATTTACATCCCGCCCATCAGCATAACAAGGCTCCCATTTCTCAATGGCCTGTCCTGCCTTTCTGGATTTTACACTTTTTTCAGATGGCCCTTTTGACCGGGAGGCAGTGAGACTTCATTGTAGTGCAGATTTCCTTTGCAAGGTTGCTTGGTTGGCCAAAAAGTGTGTACGTGTTTTTTCCTGAATATATTTAGGAAAAAACTTATACGCCCATTTTGGCCAAGTGCATCATTGTGGACGTTCTGCCTCTTTTCCTATGCTTTACATGCAATTCCAGTCTACCTCCTGCAATCGGTTTCCTGCAATTCTGCCCCGCTTTCAACTCCTCTTGGCAGCCTTACTTCAATATATTTTTGGAAGATAGCTGTCATTTAAACTCTGCAGGTTTGTGAATTACAGTGCCCCTGAGCTCCTTTCTTCAACTCGCTTTCTTGTGAGCTGGCCGCAACACCGTACGATTGCTTCAGACCCTAGTTTGCTTCCGGCACGGCATGCTGAGCCTTTGGTTAATTCCACTTCTTGGTGGGAAATGAGAGTTAAATTTGCCCGTCCGGACACCTCCACCTAGTCTCTCATTGGTTCTCCCTATTCCTGTTCATTTTCCACAGAAATTGCAAACTGGGCCAAACAGGATTTTAAAGGCACTGAGTCTCCAAGTGGGGAGAGTGTTAGTAAAGCGTCTGGAATGTTGCACCCGAGTACCAGGGGACAAAAACTGAGACACATTTGAACACGTTTCCCGATCACACGGTGGATCATACTCTGGGTTCCACATGCATGTTTTAGCTGAAGGAAGAATCCCTTAAACAAGGAGAGTTGAGACCCATGGAATGGGTACCATGCAATATGACTTCAAAGGGTCTGCATTTGCTCACCGAACCTCACCAATCCTATCACTTCTGCGTTTATGCCGCTGTACACACGTTTGATTCTCTTTCAGAGACATATAAATCCATAGGTTTTAAGATTCTTACTAGTCAGGTGTATTGTTAGGCGTTTAATATGGGGTATTGAGTCCACTTCGTTGAGCAAGGAGTAGCTCTTTTCTATTACATATTTGGCTTATGGAACGGTATCTGTGCTAATTTCAATCTCTGGTTTTATGCCGCACCCCAAGTCACCTTTCCCCTTAAGCAAGCATAAGTTGGTTTTCTACATTTGAGACCCTGTTCTGTTTTGTAATTCAGTTCCTGTGTAGCCAAGTTTACATTCCGTGTAGTAGTGATATCTTATGATGTTTCTTTTTCTGTGTGACTTATTTCACTTAGAATCATCGTACCTGAATCCACTCATAATGCTGCTACGGGCCTGATGACATAGATTTCATTGCTGAGTGATATTGCATTGTACGTAAGTACCACAACTTCTTTATCCATTTTTCGCTTTCTGTGATATTGAACTTGTACCGTAAACGAGGTTCTTGTAAACAGAGCCGTCCCAAACTTTGGGGTGGCTGTGTCTTTTTGATTTTAATTTCCCTAAGCTATAGGACCATAAGTGGAAGTGCCCTAGGCTCTGTTGCTTTGTTTTTTTGATGTTTCAGGAAACACCATACACTTCTCCAGAGTGGCTGTTGGCAATTTACATCCCGCCCATCAGCATAACAAGGCTCCCATTTCTCCCTGGCCTGTCCTGCCTTTCTGGATTTTACACTTTTTTCAGATAGCCCATTTGAACGGGGGGCAGTGAGACTTCATTGTAGTGCAGATTTCTTTGCAAGCTTGCTTGGTTGGCAAAAAAGGGCGTATGCGTTTTTTCCTGAATATATTCAGGAAAAAACGCATACGCCCTTTTTGGCCAAGTGCATCATTGTGGACGTTCTGCCTCTTTTCCTATGCTTTACATGCAATTCCAGTCTACCTCCTGCAATCGGTTTCCTGCAATTCTGCCCCGCTTTCAAGTCCTCTTGGCAGCCTTCCTTCAATATATTTTTGAACGATAGCTGTTTATAACTCTGCAGGTTTGTGAATTACAGTGCCCCTGAGCTCCTTTCTTCAACTCGCTTTCTTGTGAGCTGGCCGCAACACCGCAGGATTGCTTCAGGCCCTAGTTTAGTTCCGGCATCGCATGCTGAGCCTTTGGTTAATTCCTCTTCCTGGTGGGAAATGAGAGTTAAATTTGCCTGTCCAGACAGCTCCAGCTAGTCTCTCATTGGTTCTCCCTCTTCCTGTTCATCTTACGCAGAAATTGCAAACTGGGCCAAACAGGAGTTTAAAGGCACTGACTATCCAAGTGGGGAGAGTTTTAGTAAAGCGTCTGGAATGTTGCACCCGAGTACCAGGGGACGAAAACTGAGACACATTTGATCACGTTTCCCGATCACATGGTGGATCATACTCTGGTTTCCACATGCATGTTTTAGCTGAAGGAAGAATCCCTTAAACATGGAGTTTTGAGACCCATGGAATGTGTACCATACAATATGACTTCAAAGGGTCTGCATTTGTTCACAGAACCTCACCAATCCTATCACTGCTGCGTTTATGCCACTGTACACACCCTTGATTCTCTTTCGGAGACATATAAATCCATAGGTTTTAAGATTCTTACTAGTCAGGTATATTGTTAGGCGTTTAATATGGGGTTTTGAGTCCACTTCGTTGAGCAAGGAGTAGCTCTTGTCTATTACATATTTGGCTTATTGAACGGTATCTGTGCTAATTTCAATCTGTGGTTTTATGCAGCACCCCAACTCACCTTTCCCCTTAAGCAAGCATAAGTGGGTTTTCTAGATTTGACACCCTGTTCTGTTTTGTAATTCAGTTCCTGGTTAGCCAAGTTTACATTCCGTGTAGTAGTGATATCTTATGATGTTTCTTTTTCTGTGTGACTTATTTCACTTAGAATCATCGTACCTGAATCCACTCATTATGCTGCTACGGGCCTGATGACATAGATTTCATTGCTGAGTGATATTACATTGTACGTAAGTACCACAACTTCTTTATCCATTTTTCGCTTTCTGCGATATTGAACTTGAACCGTAAACGAGGTTCTTGTAAACAGAGCCGTCCCAAATTTTGGGGTGGCTGTGTCTTTTTGATTTTAATTTCCCTAAGCTATAGGACCATAAGTGGAAGTGCCCTAGGCTCTGTTGCTTTGTTTTTTGGATGTTTCAGGAAACACCATACACTTCTCCAGAGTGGCTGCTGGCAATTTACATCCCGCCCATCAGCATAACAAGGCTCCCAGTTCTCAATGGCCTGTCCTGCCTTTCTGGATTTTACACATTTTTCAGATGGCCCTTTTGACCGGGGGGCAGTGAGACTTCATTGTAGTGCAGATTTCCTTTGCAAGCTTGCTTGGTTGGCCAAAAAGTGCATACGTTTTTTTTCCTGAATATATTTAGGAAAAAACGCATACGCCCTTTTTGGCCAAGTGCATCATTGTGGACGTTCTGCCTCTTTTCCTATGCTTTACATGCAATTCCAGTCTACCTCCTGAAATCGGTTTCCTGCAATTCTGCCCCGCTTTCAAGACATCTTGGCAGCCTTCCTTCAATATATTTTTGGAAGATAGCTGTCATTTAAACTCTGCAGGTTTGTGAATTACAGTGCCCCTGAGCTCCTTTCTTCACCTCGCTTTCTTGTGAGCTGGCCGCAACACCGCAGGATTGCTTCAGGACCTAGTTTGGTTCCGGCATCGCATGCTGAGCCTTTGGTTAATTCCTCTTCCTGGTGGGAAATGAGAGTTAAATTTGCCCGTCCAGACACCTCCAGCTAGTCTCTCATTGGTTCTCCCTCTTCCTGTTCATCTTACGCAGAAATTGCAAACTGGGCCAAACAGGAGTTTAAAGGCACTGACTATCCAAGTGGGGAGAGTGTTAGTAAAGCGTCTGGAATGTTGCACCCGAGTACCAGGGGACGAAAACTGAGACACATTTGAACACGTTTCCCGATCACACGGTGGATCATACTCTGGTTTCCACATGCATGTTTTAGCTGAAGGAAGAATCCCTTAAACATGGAGTTTTGAGACCCATGGAATGTGTACCATACAATATGACTTCAAAGGGTCTGCATTTGCTCACAGAACCTCACCAATCCTATCACTGCTGCGTTTATGCCGCTGTACACACCCTTGATTCTCTTTCGGAGACATATAAATCCATAGGTTTTAAGATTCTTACTAGTCAGGTATATTGTTAGGCGTTTAATATGGGGTGTTAAGTCCACTTCGTTGAGCAAGGAGTAGCTCTTGTCTATTACATATTTGGCTTATGGAACGGTGTCTGTGCTAATTTCAATCTCTGGTTTTATGCAGCACCCCAACTCACCTTTCCCCTTAAGCAAGCATAAGTTGGGTTTCTACTTTTGAGACCCTGTTCTGTTTTGTAATTCAGTTCCTGTGTAGCCAAGTTTACATTCCGTGTATTAGTGATATCTTATGATGTTTCTTTTTCTGTGTGACTTATTTCACTTAGAATCATCGTACCTGAATCCACTCATTATGCTGCTACGGGCCTGATGACATAGATTTCATTGCTGAGTGATATTGCATTGTACGTAAGTACCACAACTTCTTTATCCATTTTTCGCTTTCTGTGATATTGAACTTGTACCGTAAACGAGGTTCTTGTAAACAGAGCCAGCCCAAACTTTGGGGTGGCTGTGTCTTTTTGATTTTAATTTCCCTAAGCTATAGGACCATAAGTGGAAGTGCCCTAGGCTCTGTTGCTTTGTTTTTTGGATGTTTCAGGAAACACCATACACTTCTCCAGAGTGGCTGCTGGCAATTTACATCCCGCCCTTCAGCATAACAAGGCTCCCAGTTCTCCATGGCCTGTCCTGCCTTTCTGGATTTTACACTTTTTTCAGATGGCCCTTTTGACCGGGGGGCAGTGAGACTTCATTGTAGTGCAGATTTCCTTTGCAAGCTTGCTTGGTTGGCCAAAAAGGGCGTATGCGTTTTTTCCTGAATATATTCAGGAAAAAACGCATACGCCCTTTTTGGTCAAGTGCATCATTGTGGACGTTCTGCCTCTTTTCCTATGCTTTACATGCAATTCCAGTCTACCTCCTGAAATCGGTTTCCTGCAATTCTGCCCCGCTTTCAAGTCCTCTTGGCAGCCTTCCTTCAATATATTTTTGGAAGATAGCTGTCATGTATAACTCTGCAGGTTTGTGAATTACAGTGCCCCTGAGCTCCTTTCTTCAACTTGCTTTCTTGTGAGCTGGCCGCAACACCGCAGGATTGCTTCAGGCCCTAGTGTGGTTCTGGCACGGCACGCTGAGCCTTTGGTTAATTCCTCATCCTGGTGGGAAATGAGAGTTAAATTTACCCGTCCAGACACCTCCACCTAGTCTCTCATTGGTTCTCCCTATTCCTGTTCATTTTCCACAGAAATTGCAAACTGGGCCAAACAGGAGGTTAAAGGCACTGACTCTCCAAGTGGGGGAGTGTTAGTAAAGCGTCTGGAATGTTGCACCTGAGTACCAGGGGACGAAAACTGAGACACATTTGAACACGTTTTCCGATCACACGGTGGATCATACTCTGGGTTCCACATGCATGTTTTACCTGGAGGAAGAATCCATTAAACCTGGAGAGTTGAGACACATGGAATGGGTACCATGCAATATGACTTCAAAGGGAATGCATTTGCTCAGCGAAACTCAGCAATCCTATCACTGCTGCGTTTATGCCGCTGTACACACGCTTGATTCTCTTTCGGAGACATATAAATCCATAGGTTTTAAGATTCTTACTAGTCAGGTATATTCTTAGGCGTTTAATATGGGGTGTTGAGTCCACTTCGTTGAGCAAGGAGTAGCTCTTGTCTATTATATATTTGGCTTATGGAACGGTATCTGTGCTAATTTCAATCTCTGGTTTTATGCAGCACCCCAACTCACCTTTCCCCTTAAGCAAGCATAAGTTGGTTTTCTACATTTGACACCCTGTTCTGTTTTGTAATTCAGTTCTTGTGTAGCCAAGTTTACATTCCGTGTAGTAGTGATATCATATGATGTTCCCTTTTCTGTGTGACTTATTTCACTTAGAATCATCGTACCTGAATCCACTCATTATGATGCTACGGGCCTGATGACATAGATTTCATTGCTGAGTGATATTGCATTGTACGTAAGTACCACAACTTCTTTATCCATTTTTCGCTTTCTGTGATATTGAACTTGTATGGTAAACGAGGTTCTTGTAAACAGAGCCGTCCCAAACTTTGGGGTGGCTGTGTCTTTTTGATTTTAATTTCCCTAAGCTATAGGACCATAAGTGGAAGTGCCCTAGGCTCTGTTGCTTTGTTTTTTGGATGTTTCAGGAAACAACATACACTTCTCCAGAGTGGGTGTTGGCAATTTACATCCCGCCCATCAGCATAACAAGGCTCCCAGTTCTCCATGGCCTGTCCTGCCTTTCTGGATTTTACACTTTTTACAGATGTCCCTTTTGACCGGGGGGCAGTGAGACTTCATTGTAGTGCAGATTTCCTTTGCAAGCTTGCTTGGTTGGCCAAAAAGGGCGTATGCGTTTTTTCCTGAATATATTCAGGAAAAAACGCATACGCCCTTTTTGGCCAAGTGCATCATTGTGGACGTTCTGCCTCTTTTCCTATGCTTTACATGCAATTCCCGTCTACCTCCTGAAATCGGTTTCCTGCAATTCTGCCCCGCTTTCAACTCCTCTTGGCAGCCTTACTTCAATATATTTTTGGAAGATAGCTGTCATTTATAACTCTGCAGGTTTGTGAATTACAGTGCCCCTGAGCTCCTTTCTTCAACTCGCTTTCTTGTGAGCTGGCCGCAACACCGCTGGATTGCTTCAGGCCCTAGTTTGGTTCCGGCACGGCATGCTGTGCCTTTGGTTAATTCCTCTTCCTGGTGGGAAATGAGAGTTAAATTTGCCCGTCCAGACACCTCCAGCTAGTCTCTCATTAGTTCTCCATCTTCCTGTTCATCTTCCGCAGAAATTGCAAACTGGGCCAAACAGGAGGTTAAAGGCACTGACTCTCCAAGTGGGGAGAGTGTTAGTAAAGCGTCTGGAATGTTGCACCTGAGTACCATGGGACGAAAACTGAGACACATTTGAACACGTTTCCTGATCACATGGTGGATCATACTCTGGGTTGCACATGCATGTTTTAGCTGAAGGAAGAATCCCTTAAACCTGGAGAGTTGAGACCCATGGAATGGGTACCATGCAATATGACTTCAAAGGGTCTGCATTTGCTCACCGAACCTCACCAATTCTATCACTGCTGCGTTTATGCTGCTCTATACACGCTTGATTCTCTTTCGGAGACATATAAATCCATAGGTTTTAAGATTCTTACTAGTCAGGTATATTCCTAGGCGTTTAATATAGGGTGTTGAGTCCACTTCGTTGAGCAAGGAGTACCTTTTGTCTATTATATTTTTGGCTTATGGAATGGTATCTGTGCCAATTTCAATCTCTGGTTTCATGCAGCACCCCATATCGGCTTTCCCCTTAAGCAAGCATAAGTTGGTTTTCTACATTTTAGACCCTGTTCTGTTTTGTAATTCAGTTCCTGTGTAGCCAAGTTTACATTCCGTGTAGTAGTGATATCTTATGATGTTTCTTTTTCTTTGTGACTTATTTCACTTAGAATCATCGTACCTGAATCCACTCATTATGCTGCTCCGGGCCTGATGACATAGATTTCATTGCTGAGTGATATTGCATTGTACGTAAGTACCACAACTTCTTTATCCATTTTTCGCTTTTTGCGATATTGAACTTGTACCGTAAACGAGGTTCTTCTAAACAGAGCCATCCCAAACTTTGCGGTGGCTGTGTCTTTTTGATTTTAATTTCCCTAAGCTATTGGACCATAAGTGGAAGTGCCCTAGGCTCTGTTGCTTAGTTTTTTGGATGTTTCAGGAAACACCATACACTTCTCCAGAGTGGCTGTTGGCAATTTACATCTCGCCCATCAGCATAACAAGGCTCCCAGTTCTCCATGGCCTGTCCTGCCTTTCTGGATTTTACACTTTTTTTCAGATGGCCCTTTGACCGGGGTGAAGTGAGACTTCATTGTAGTGCAGATTTCCTTTGTGAGCTTGCTTGGTTGGCCAGAAAGGGCGTATGCATTTCTTCCTGAATATATTCAGGAAAGAATGCATACGCCCTTTTTGGCCAAGTGCATCATTGTCGACGTTCTGAGTCTTTTCATATGTTTTCAGTGCAATTCCAGTCTACCTCCTGAAATCGGTTTCCTGCAGTTCTGCCTTGCTCTCAGTGCCTCTTCATAGCCTTACCTCAATATACTTTTGGAAAATAGTTGGCCTTTATAACTCTGCAGGTTTTTGAATTGCAGTGGCCCTTAGCTCCATTTTTCAGCTCTTATTTTTGTGATCTTGCCTCATATCCACAGGATTTCTTCAGGCCCTATTCTTCTTCTGGGGTGCCTTGCTCTGCCTTTGGTTAATTCTTCTTCCTGATGTGAAATTAGAGTGACATGTGCCCATTGAAACCGCTGCAGCTATTTTCTCACTGGTTCCCCCTGTTCCCATTCATCCTCTGCACTAACTGCAGACTGTGCGATACCGGAACTTAAAGGCATTGACTCTCCATGTGGAGATGTTGTTAGTAAAGTGGCTGGAATGTTGATCCGGAGCCCCAGGAGAGGAAAATGAGGTGCATTTTAGAAACCTTTCCCGATCATATGGTATACCATCCGCTGGATTTCCCATGCATGGTTTAGCTGTAGGAAGATTCCCTTCAACTTGGAGTGTTGGGACCCTTGGAATAAGTAGCATGAAGTATTGCATTAAACTTTCGGCAGTTGCTCACCAAAGCTCACCAATCCTTTCAGCCCCAAGTGTCCAGCCTTATGTCTTATCCAGCTGTGGGTTTATATGTGGTCATTCCAGGTTGCATCACAGCCCCTGAGCGAATTTTGTAAGAATTTTTCTCTCTTTCATTGTTTCTGCGTTTTGGTTTTAAAATTTATTTCTATAAAGGGGTTTAGCTCATTTTCACTGCTGTGTTTGTGCCGCTCTGCGCACACTTGATTCCCTTATGGAGATATATCAATACATGGGTTTTAAGATTCTTATTACTCAGATATATTTCTCTGCGGTGTATAGGGTGTGTTGAGGCCAGTTCGTTGAGCAAGGTGTAGATCTTGTCTGATACCTATTTGGTTTATTGAACGGTATCTGTGCTAATTTCAAACTCTGGTTTTATGCATCACCCCACCTCTCCTTTCCCCTTAAGCTGACATAAGTGTGTTTTCTAAATGTGAGACACTGTTCTGTTTTGTAATTCATTTTTTGTGCAGCCATATTTATCCTCCCTCTATAAGTGATATCTTATGATATGTTTCTTTTTCTGTTTGACTTATTTCAAGTAGTATTATCGGACCTCAATCCACTCTTTATCCTTCTACTAGCCTTATTACATTGATTTCATGGTGAAGAGATATTCCATTGTACATAAGTACCACATTTTCTTTATCCATTGTTCTCTTTCCTGGGATATTTAAGGTGTACTGAAGTTGAGGTTCTTGTAAACAGAGTAGCCCTAAACTGTGGTGTGCTTGTGTCTTGTTGATTTTTAGACTTCCCTAGATATACTCCCGTGATTGGAAGTGCCCTATGCTCTGTCGCTCTGTTTTTTAGATGATTTAGGAACCACCATACACTTCTCCAGAGTGGCTCTCGGCAGTTCACACACTGTCCATCAGCGTATAAAGGCTCCCTGTTCTCCATGGCCTGTCCTGCATTTCTGGTTTTTACAATTTTTTCGGATGGCCCTTTTGACCGGTGGGAAATGAGACTTCTTTGTTGTGCACATTTGCATTGCTTGCTTGCTTGGTTGCCCATAAAGTGCGTATGCGTTTTTTCCTGGATATATTCAGGAAAAAACGCATACTCCCTTTTGGGCCAACTGCATCATTGTCGAAATTCTGCCGCTTTTCATGTGCTTTAAAGGCGAGTCCAATCTATCTCTTGAAATCTGTTTCTTGCAATTCTGTCTTGCATTCAGATCCTCTTCTTTGCCTTACCTCAACATATTTTTGGACGTTAGTTTTCATTTATAACTCTGCAGGTTTGTGAATTGCAGTGACCCTGAGCTCCATTTTTTAAGTTGCTCTTTTGTGAGCTGGCCTCAAAACCGCAGGATTGCTTCAGGCCCTATTTTGGCTCCAGCGAGGCGGGCTGAGCCTTTTTTTAATTCTTATTCTTAATGGGAAATTAGAGTGACATGTGCCCGTCCAAACCCCTACAACTATTCTCTCATTGGTTCCCCCTGTTCCCGTTCATCCTCCTCACAATTTGCAAAATGTGTGAAACAGAAGTTTAAATGTGCTGATTCTCTAAGTGGGGAGATTCTAAGTAACGTGGCTGGAATGATGAACAGGAGCACCAGGAGAGGATAAATGAGGTGCATTTTAGACACATCTCCCGATCACATGGTGTACAGTCCTCTGGGTTTTCCATGCATGTTTTAGCTGTAGGAAGATTCCTTGAACCTGCAGATTTGGGACCCATTGAATGGGTACCAGGTAGTATTACTTTAAAGGGTGTGCATTTCCTCACCCAACCTCACATTTCTCTTAGCGCGAACAGTTTCCAGCCTTATGTCTCATCCTGCTGTGGGTCTAGATGTGTTCAATCCATGTTGCATCACCGTCCCTGAGGAAAAGTTGTAAGAGGTTTTCTCTGTCTCTCTGTCGTTTATTTTTTTCAATTTATTACTATGTTGTTTACAGCTGATTTTCAAAGCTCTGTTTCTTGCTGCTGTACATCCACTTGATTCATGTACAGAGAGACATCAATAATTTCTTTTTCAGATTCTTACCAGTCATAGATATTCTTTTCTGGTGACTTGAGTGTGCTGAGTGCAGTTCTTTTAGCTACCGTGTAGGCCTTGTTGATTATCAGTTTGGTATTTGGAATGGTATCTTTGCTAATTTCAACCTCCTGGATGATGCCTCACCCCTCCCCACCTTTCCCGTTTAGCAGCCTTACGCGTGTTTTCTACATATTTATGTCACTTAGAATGATCATACGTAACTCCTCCGGAGTTGTTACAACTGGCCATATTTCATTGATTTCCAGGCTGAGTAATATTCCACTCTACATAAGTACCACATCTCTATCCATTTTTTCCCTCCAGAGACATTTAAGTTATATCCTAGTCGAGGATCTTTTAAACAGAGAGGCAGTAAACATTGGGGTGCCTGTGTCCTCTCGATTTTTGTTTTTCCCAAGATATACGCCCATGAGTGCAAGTGCCCTATGCTCTGTAGCTCATTTTTTAGATGCTTTAGTAAACACAATACACTTCTCCAGAATGGCCGTTGGCAATATACATTTCCACTATAAGCCTCACAGGGCTCCCTCTTCTCCTTGCCCTGTCCTGCATTTCTGGCGTTTACACTTTATGAGGATGGCTCTTCTGACTGATGCGAAGTGATATCTTTTGTAGTATTGATTTCCAGTGCCCACCTGTTTGGTTGGCTAAAAAAGTGTATGCCCTTTTCTTGAATATATACAGAAAAAAACGCATACAGCCTTTTTGGCCAACTGCAATGTTGGCAATGTTCAGCCCCTTTTCTTGTGCTTAATGGCGAGTCCTTTCTACCTCCTCAAATCCCTTTCCTGCCATTCTCCCTTGCTTGCCAATCCTTTTCTCTGACTTTCCTCAAGACATTTTTCAGTGATAGATATTTTCAACTCTGCAGTTTCGTGAATTTTACTGCCCCTGAGTTCCATTGTTCAACTTGTGTTTATGGGAACTGGCCACAAAGCAGTGGGATTTCCTCAAGCCCTATACTGTTTCCATGGGCAACCCTAGCCTTTGGTCAATTCATCTTCCTGATTGGAAATTAGAGTGACATGTGCCTGTCTGAACACCTAGGACTTGTCTCTCATTGTTCCTCATCCTTCCGCTTCATCCTCTGGACAAATTCCAAACTGTACGCAACAGGATGTTGACAGTGTTGACATCTCCAAGTGGGGAGACTGTTAGTAAAGACGCTGGAGGGGTGAACCCGAGCACCAGGAGATGAGGAGATGAGATGCCTTTTCCAAACTCTTCCCGATCAGACGGTATACCATCCTCTGGATGTGACAGACATGTTTTAGCAGTAGGAAGAGTCCCATTCATGTAAGGAGAACACCAGGGCTTTTTCAAAATCAGTGTCTCCCCGAAACCCAAACTGGGGAGTTTTTTAAGCTACGGCTACACATATGTTCATTAAGGGCCTTGGGAAGTAGGCAGAGTGCAAACTTTAGATGACTGAAGTCTTCAGGGTCAGAAGCACTCACCACCGGCTTCCCTTAGGTTACACTTTAACTGTCATTGATAGATGATGTCAATAAAAATATCTATTCTTTTTCCGATTATTTCCCCTTATAGGTTATTGCACAATATTGAGTGTAGTTCCCTGTGCTATACAGTAGTTCCTTGTTGATGATCTATTTTATACATAGCAGTGTGTATGTGTTAATTCCAAACTGTTAATTTATCCCTCCTCCCACCTTTCCCCTTTGGTAATAATAAATTATAAGATTTTATACTTCTCAGAAATGGGGGAGCTGAAAGAGAGGTACCATTTTCAATGGAAAAGCATTTAAAACAAGATTGAAGCTTTAACCAAGATTATTAGATGTACATCCTTGGAAAGAAATCACTTCATTTCTCTAATATTGACCTGACAAATAGGACAAACCTTCTCACTGAACTTGCTTATAATAAAGTGATGGAAATATCAAATGGAAGTGTTAGAAACATCTTATTTTACCCGAGCCTTATAAACTATTCTATGTTAACTACAGTTTGGCTCACACATCTGTTCATTGAAGTTACAATAGTCTCAATTTCTGTTACTGATCCTCCAGAGTGGACCCCAACAAGGGTCCCCGTGCTCAGTGTCATTGGGGCCAACAGATCGAGACTGAGTTTGGTTCCCAAGCAAAGGAAACTTTATATTTTCATCAGAGAATGGAGAGGTGAGAGCATGCACTACCCCGTGGGCTGTGGGCTGGGCTGCTGTGTAGAGATCCTGTCAGAGTCAGTGGGAGGGAGGGGGCGGAGCTCTCAAGGGCCGGGTTGGCTGCAGCTCAGGCTCTATATCTCGGAGTCTGCACTGGGCCCCAGGAGCTGAGGTGTCGACCCAGCCATTCTGCACCAGGAAATCTGGTCTGAAGTGCCGGGTGTGGAACCTCTGCATGCGGGACCCTAGGAGCACGTGAAATTAGACAAAGCACAAAGGATAAAAAAGGTCAGACTTGACTTTATTGCCCACATTCTATTTTTATCTCCCAGGGATTTTTAATGGGCTTTGCTGGGGACAAACCCCTCCTCTGCCTTTTGTCCCGTTCCTCATTCTTGGAGTGCTGAGGGTGCAGACCCTTCTTCTGTAACTGCTGAGTGCTGAGTTGGGAGCCCTCATACCAGGGGACGAGGGTCAGAACTTCTCCCCAGCAGCCTCCAGGTGACGTTGATTGGCCCCAGGACCCCTGCCTCCCTGCTCGTCCGCCTGAGCACCAGCATTGGAAGTGTTATAGATTCTAATGACCTTTAAGGGTCCAGGAAAGAGATGTGCAGAGACGCTGTGGGGGTCGGTTTCACCCTGCCCCACATTTGTTCGGCCACCTTAGGCTGACCGTTTCTGCCAGCCTAGATGCTCTGACCAGTAGTCTGCTCTTTCTTCAATTAGGCCCCTGAATTAACGTAAAAACAGCACCAGGTGTCGGAGCCCTGCCCGCTCAACTCCCAGACAGTCCAGGGTCAGTGGTGATCAAGGACCATGATGGCCACTGAGTCAACAGCCTTTTGAAGTAAACAGGAGTCCAGCCGGTCTTATTGGCCACCATCATCACGGTGTCTGTAGGCTTTTCTATGGTGACAGTGTGATATACGGTTCCCCCGCCAAGATTATTAGCTCCCCTCCGGGTGCAGGAAGTCCTGCAAGCAGTAGTCTACTCCTTCGGGACACACTATTGTTGTTTTATGAGAGAAACTCCAGGTCAAGTGATGTTCACATGAGTCGTCATGGTGCCCTGTTGCCTCCGGTTATCTCTCTGGATGTTGGAGTTGGAGGGCCTCCTCACTCGAGGTCGGTGTGCCCACGGAGCGAACCCTGCAACTTCAGGGCATGGTTGGTGATTAGGATCACCACGTGGGGTCCTTTTCCCTTAGGAGGGAGGTGGCCTTTTGGGCTGCTGATTTCCAGGTTTTTAGATACCGCCAGTATCTTGGCCAGATGTGGCAGTGGGCCAAGCCCCTTGGTGACTGTAGTTTATCCTACCTGGATGGCATTCTTGCGTTGTTCCATTTCAAGTGGTCCCAGTTTTTGCACTAATTCTCCAATGGCGATTCACCTTTCACCGGGAATGGAAAGGTCAAAGGGTTTAGCTCAATTAGGGAGTTCCAGGGCAAGGGTCTGAATTGACTGCTCTTTCCATTCTTGAAAGGCCACTTCTGGATTCTGTTCAAAAGGATCATCATCTTTTCCTTTCAGTGTTTCATATAGAGGCCCAGCTAGTAGACTGTAGTTAGGGATCCAGAAGCAGCAAACCCTGGCCTCCCCAGGAACCCCTAAGCTGTCTTCTAGTTTTAGAAAGGGGTAAGGCTGCAAATGGTTTCTTCCCTTTCCTGGGATGGGCTTCTCTGACCTTGTGTGAGAATGAAGCCCAGGCAGGTCACCGCAGTCTGTGATATTTGAGCTTTTTCTTGGACAACTTCTATCCTTTATTGGCTTGGTAGTTCAGAGGCCTCCTTAGTAGGGCTGGCGATCAGAATGTCATCTGCATATTGAAGGAGGGTTTCCTTTTCCAGAGGTAGAACTTTTCGGTCGTTAGCTAAGCTTTCCCCAAAGATGGTGTGGGAAGTTTTGAACCCTTGGGGCAAGACGGCCCGGAAGTATTGTTTTAGTTGTATGTTGAGTCCTGCCACTCACAAGCCAAAATTTCTTGTGACTCTGGGACTAATGGAATACAAAAGAAGGCATCATTGAAGACTAATACAGAATACCATGTCCTGGTGGTTGGTAGAATGACCAGCAGGGTGTAGGAATCAGGAGCAACTGGAGGTATATCCTCGGTGGCTTCACTGACTGTCCTGACATCCTTTACCAGGTCCCCAGCAGCCCATGGGGCTCTCGTGGTCAGGCCAATCCCAGGATATGGAGCTCTCCTGGGCAGGTACCCCACCCCCAACACAGCCCACGGGGCTCTCATGGTCAGACCCCTCCCAGGATACAGAGCTACCCTTGCAGGTACCGTGGCAGGGCTGGGCACACAGGAACCGTGCACATAGCCCTCATTGAAGAGCACCCCCAGCTCACCTGTCGCTCAGAGCTGACACAGAGCACCTCAGAGCAGGACTTGAACTAACAAACAGCAGCTCCGACAGGTCTGTGACCCTGGGCGTCACTCTGTGTGGCCTCCCTCCACCTGGTCTTCCAGAGACTTCCACTGCACCCAGGGCACCAGGCCTCTGTCTCCAACCACCACCCACCCCTCCTCTCCCTGACTCCTGGGTTCCTCTCATTAGGAGAGGGTTTTCTTGAAGTTGTCTCCCACTCATGGGCCAGATAAAATGATTAGAAAACAAGCCAAAGCTGCAGCCCCTTGTCTATCCTGACTCTCAGGAGCCCACACCTGTTCCTTGGACCTGGCCGGTTCAGCAAGTTCCATTTTCTGCAACTGTGAGCCCCTGAGGGGTGATGATTGGCTACCTGGGCAGCCTTACCATGCCGGCCAGCCCTCCCCAGGTGTGCCTGGGTTGAGATCAATATAAATACCACTCCAGGCAGCAAAAGCCCCTGCAGCTGTGCCTGACGCCATTTTCTCTGCCCTGTCAGCAGTCTCGGGGCTGGGCTGGTGGGAGGGAGTGAGAGGCCACAGCTTTGTGGGTGGCCCAGTGTGAGTGGGGCTCTGCTGGACTTTCTGCAGCAGTTGCCAGGCTGCCACCTGCTAAAGAAGAGGATGTGTCACCCATACCTGCTGCTGGAATTTCTCCCTGGGCAGAGGTGAGGAAGGAAAAAAGCAGTGGGGGCAGGGACAGGACGGGTATCTCAGGCAGGGAAATGGAAATCTTCCAGAAGAGCACCCAGGGCCAGGACCATCCTGGCTGGCCTGCAGGCACCAAGTCATCTGGCATGCTGTCACTCGTGTGGCTCCATGGCCCTTCCTCTAGGCTTTCAAGTCCTTGTATATATTCAGGTGTTTTACCTGGGAAGGGCGGGAACAGTTCAGCAGCAACTGGCCTGGGGCTCAGCTCACGTTTACTCACAGATGCCTCGGCACGGTGCCCCAGCTTTGCAATGAGGACGCTTGTTGTGTGGGGGCTGCTGGCTGAATGGGAGACGATTCCCCACCACTGACCAACTTCAGAATTGTTTACAACTGGAGCAAGTGCCCTGATACGGTTTTCCTCTGAGTAACTGGTGGGTTCTGTTTTTTTTTTCTCTTTTTCGTTTTTGGTTCAAGGTAGATTTTATTCCTCTTTTTTGTATTTACAGATATAAGCATGGAAATAATTTATTCATATAAATACATGTATGTGAAGGGAATAATTGTTTTTTCTGTTTTATTTTTTAAATTTTATTTCTTTTTAATTTTGAATTTTATTTTATATTTTTATACAGCAGGTTCTCATTGGTTATCTATTTTATACATATAAATGTTTACATGCCAATCCCAATCTCTCAACTCCTCCCACCACCACCCCTCCAAGAGCTTTCCCCCCTTGTTGTCCATACGATTGTTGTCTACATCTGTTGCTCTATTTATGCCTTGCAAAACGGTTAATCTGTACAGTTTTTCTAGGTTCCACATATATGCATGAATATACAAGATTTGATTTTCTCTTTCTGACTTACTTCACTCTGTATGACAGTCTCTAGATCCATCGACGTCTCTACAAATGACCCAATTTCATTCCTTTCATGGCTTAGTAATATTCCATTTTATATATGTACCACAGCTTTATGCATTCGTCTGTCTGTGGGCATTTAGGTTGCTTCCATTACCTCGATATTGTAAATAGTGATGCAATGAACATTGCGGTGAATGTCTCTTTTTGATTTATGGTTTTGTCTGAGTATATGTCCAGTCCTGGGATTGCTGTATCATATGGTAATTCTATTATTAGTTTCTTAAGAAACTCCATATTGTTCTCCATAGTGACTGTATCAATTTATATTCCCAACAATAGTGGAAGAGGCTTCCTTTTCTCCACACCCTTTCCAGCATTTGTTGTTTGTAGATTTTCAGATGATGCCCATTCTAACAGGTGTGAGGTGATACCTCATTGTTGAGTCCATTTCGTTGAGCAAGGGGTAGGTCTTGTCTATTACATATTTGGCTTATGGAACGGTATCTGTGCTAATTTCAAACTCTGGTTTTATGCAGCACCCCAACTCACCTTTCCCCTTAAGCAAGCATAGGTTGGTTTTCTAAACTTGAGACCCTGTTCTGTTTTGTAATTCAGTTCATGTGTAGCCAAGTTTACATTCCGTGCATTAGTGATACCTTATGATGTTTCTTTTTCTGTGTGACTTATTTCACTTAGAATCATCATGCCTCAATCCACTCATTATGCTGGTACAGGCCTGGTGACACAGATTTCATTGCTGAGTGGTATTCTGTTGTACATAAGTACCGCAACTTCTTTATCAATTATTTGTTCTCTGGGATATTTAACTTGTACTGTAGAAGAGACTCCTGTAAACAGAGCCGTTGTAAATTTTGGGGTGGCTGTGTCTTTTTGATTTTAATTTCCCTAAGCTATAGGACCATAAGTGGAAATGCCCTAGACTCTGTTGCTTTGTTTTTCAGATGTATCAGGAAACACCATACACTTCTCCAGAGTGGCTGTTGGCAATGTACATCCCGCCCATCAGCATAACAAGGCTCCTTTTTCCCCATGGCCTGTCTTGCCTTTCTGGATTTTACACTTTTCTCAGATGGCCCTTTAGACCAGGGGGAAGTGACACTTCATAGTAGTTCGGATTTCCATTGCAAGCTTGCTTGGTTTGCCAAAAAGGGCGTATGTGTTTTTTCCTGAATATATTCAGGAACAAACTCATACGCCCTTTGTTGCCAAGTGCATCATTGTCGATGTTCTGCCTCTTTTCCTATGCTTTAAATGCAAATCCAGTCTACCTCCTGAAATCGGTTTCCTGCAATTCTGCCCCGCTTTCAAGTCCTCTTCGCAGCCTTACTTCAATATATTTTTGGACGTTATCTGTCATTTATAACTCTGCAGGTTTGTGAATTACAGGGCCCCTGAGCTCCTTTCTTCAACTCGCTTTCTTGTGAGCTGGCCGCAAACCCGCAAGACTGCTTCAGGCCCTAATCTGCTTCTGGCAGGGCACGCTGAGCCTTTGGTTAATTCCTCTTCCTGGTGGGAAATGAGTGTTAAATATGCCCGTCCAGACACCTACCTCACTCTCAACCCCTTGGTGATGTGGGTCCTCTGGTTTGTGGCCACTTTTGCTGGGTTCCTCACCTTTCGATGATGTGGCCCCACTAGTGTGAGGACACTCCTGCTTGGTTCTCATCCACGTGGTTATGTGGACCCCCTGGTGAGAGTCTGTTCCTGGCTTTGTTCCTCACCCACCTGTGAGGGAGACCCTCTGCTGATAGGTCACTCCTGCATGGCTGGCACACATTGCCTTGGTGAAGTCAGCCGTGTGGTGGCAGTTGGAGCGTGCTGGGAATCTCTTCCCCCCGGTGATGAGGGCCCTCTTGCGTCAGGCCCTAACTGCTGGGCTCACCAACTTTTCTTAGTGAGCCCAGTGATGCTTTGGCACTCCTCTTAGGATCCCATCTCCATGGGGATGTGGGCCTTCTGCTCTGAGGTCCCAACGGCTGGGTTGTTCACATTTTCATGATGTGGGCTCTCTGGTGTTAGTTCACAGAAGCCTGGATCCCATAGCCTCTGTGCTCTTGGCTGCCTGCTGGGAGGTTCCAACTGCTGGATTCCTCACTTTTTTAATTTTTTGGGCCCTCTGTTGTGAGGATCCTCCTGCCTGCCTCACTCCCAGCCCCTTCGTGATGTGTGTCGTCTGGTTTGAGGCCACATGTGCTGGGTTCCTCACCTTTCGATGATGTGGGACCAATGGTCTTAGGAGACTCCTGCCTGGTTCACATCCCCTTGGTGATGTGGGCCCTCTGTTGAGAGTCTGATCCTGGCTGGGTTCCTCACCCATCTGTGAGGTAGGCCGTCTGATGTGAGGTCACTCTTGCCTGGCTTGCTCACCTCGCCTTGTGGACATGAGCCCTCTGGTGGCACTTGGAGCCTGCTGGGAGCCTCCTCTCCTCGGTGATGAGGGCCCTCTGGCATCAGGCCCTAACTGCTGGGCTCCCTACATTTTGTGATGTGCGCCCAGTGGTGCGAGGACACTCCAGCCAGGTTCACATCCCCATTGGGGTGTGGGCCTTCTGCTCTGAGGTCCCAAAGCCTGGGTTGCTCACAGTTTCATGATGTGGGCTCTCTGCTGTTAGTTCACTCCTGCCTGTATCCCATAGCTTCTGTGCTCTGGGCCGCCTGCTAGGAGGTTCCAACTGCTGGATTCCTCACCTTTCTTATTCTTTGGGCCCTCTGTTTTTAGGCTACTCCTGCCTGCCTCACTCCCATTCCCTTTGTGATATGTGTCCTCTGATTTGAGGCCACATGTGCTGGGTTCCGCACCTTTCGATGATGTGACCCCACTGGAGGGAAGACAGTCCTGACTGGTTCCCATCCCCTTGCTGATGTGGGCCCTCAGGTGAGAGTCTGATCCTGGCTGGGTTCCTCACCCTTGTGTGAGGTGGGCCCTCTGCTGTGAGGTCAATCATGCCTGTCTGGCACACGTCACCTTGGCGACGTGGGCCCTCTGGTGGCAGTTGGAGTGTGCTGGGATCCTCCTCCCCTCGGTGATGAGGGCCCTCTTGCCTTAGACCATAACTGCTGGGCTCCCCACATTTTCTGATGTGCGCCAAGTGAGTGAGGAGACTCTTGCCAGGTTCCCATCCCCATGGCGATGGGCCTTCTGCTCTGAGGTCAAAACGGCTGGCTTGCTCACAGTACCATGATGTGGGCCCTCTGCTGTGAGTTCACTCCGGCAAGGATCCCTTATCATCGGTGCTCTGAGCCGCCTGCTGGGAGGTTCCAACTGCTGGATTCCTCAACTTTTTTATTCTATGTGCCCTCTGTTGTGAGGCTCCTCCTGCCTGCCTCACTGCCAGCCCCTTGGTGATGACTGTCCTATGGCTTGAGGCCACATGTGCTGCGTTCCTCACCTTTCGATGATGTGACCCCACTCGTGTGAGGACACTCCTGCCTGGTTCCCATCCCCTTGGTGAGGTGGGCCCTCTGGCGAGAGTCTAATCCTGGCTGGGTTCCTCAACGTTCTGTGAGGTAGGCCCTCTGCTGTGAGGTCACTCCTGCCTGGCTGGCACACGTCACCTTGGAGACGTGAGCCCTCTGGTGGCAGTTGGAGCGTGCAGGGCGCCTCCTCCTCTCGGTGATGACGGCCCTCTGGCGTCAGGCCCTAAATGGTGGGCTCCCCACATTTTCTGATGTGCGCCCAGTGGTGCGAGGACACTCCAGCCAGGTTCCCATTCCCATGGGGATGTGGTCCTTCTGCGCTGAGGTCTCAACTCCTGGGTTGCTCACAGTTTTGTGATGTGGGCCCTCTGCTGTGAGTTCACTGTGGCCTGGATCCCATAGCCTCGGTGTTCTGGGCCGCCTGCTGGAAGGTCTAAATGCTGGAATCCTCACGTTTTTTATATTATGTGCCCTGTGTTGTGAGGCTACTCCTGCCTGCCTCACTCCAAGGCCCTTGGTGATGTGGGTCCTCTGGTTTGAGGACACATGTGCTGGGTTCCTCACCTTAAGATGATGAGGCCCCACTGGTGTGAGGATAATCCTGACTGGGTCCCATCCCCTTTGTGATGTGGGCCCTCTGGTGAGAGTCTGATCCTGGCTGGGTTCCTCACCCATCTGTGAGGTGGGCCCTCTACTATCAGGTAACTCTTGCCTGGATTGCTCACCTCGCCTTGTTGACATGAGCCCTCTGGTGGCAAATAGACCCTGCTGGGAGCCTCCTCAGCTCTGTGATGAGGGCCCTCTGACGTCAGGCCCTAACTGCTGGGCTCCCCAACTTTTCTTAGTGAGCCCAGTGTTGCTCAAGCACTCCTCTTAGGTTCCCATCCCCATGGGGATGTGGGCCTTCTGCTCTGAGGTTCCAACGGCTGGGTTGATCACAATTTCATGATGTGGGCTCTCTGGTGTTAGTTCACTGTGGCCTGGATCCCATAGACTCTGTGGTCTTGGCTGCCTGCTGGGAGGTTCCAACTGCTCGATTCCTCAACTTTTGTATTCTATGGGTCCTGTGTTGTGATGCTCCTCCTGCCTGCCTCACTCGCAACCCCTTCGTGATGTGGGTCTTCTGGTTTGAGGCCACATGTGCTGGGTTAGGCAACTTTCAATGATGTGGCCCCACTGGTGTGAGGACACTCCTGCCTGGTTCCCATCCCCTTGGTGATGTGGGCCTTCTGGTGACAGTCTTATCCTGGCTGGGTTCCTCACTCTTCTGTGAGGTAGGCCCTCTGCTGTGAGGTCAATCCTGCCTGACTTGCACACATCATCTTGGCGACGTGGGCCCTCTGTTGGCACATGGAACCTGCTGGGAGCCTCCTGCCCTCGGTGATGACGGCCCTCTAGCATCAGGCTCTAACTGCTGGGCTCCCCACGTTTTCTGATGTGAGCCCAGTGATGCCAGGACACTCCTGTCAGGTTCCCATCCCCATGGGGATGTGGGCTTTCTGCTCTGAGGTCCCAATGCCTGGGTTGCTCACAGTTTCATGATGTGGGCTCTCTGGTGTTAGTTAACTCCTGCCTGCATCCCATAGCTTCTGTGCTCTCGGCCGCCTGCTGGGAGGTTCCAAATGCTGGATTCCTCACTTTTTTTATTCTTTGGGCCCTCTGTTTTTAGGCTACTCCTACCTGCCTCACTCCCATCCCCTTTGTGATGTATGTCCTCTGATATGAGGCCACATGTGCTGGGTTCCTCACCTTTCGATGATGTGGCCCCACTGGTGGGAGGACAGTCCTGACTGGTTCCCATCCCCTTGGTGTTGTGGGCCCTCTGGTGAGAGTCTCATCCTGCCTCGGTTCCTCACCCTTCTGTGAGATAGGCCCTCTGCTGTGAGGTCACTACTGCCT